>NC_044278.2:28613512-29217576 GCF_004027225.2 Strigops habroptila | reverse complement strand
AAGTCAACTGAGAGTTTGGTGAAGATATAAAGAATTAGAGACAACGCTGCAAAATATATTTGAATTCTATGCCCTCCAAAACGCTTGGACAAGTATTCAGGCATGGTGTATACTCCCGACCGGATGTAGACTGGGACGAAGACCCATCCTAAAAGCTGCAAAAGCATTAAGGCGTTGAATTCCCATGCACCTACTGCAAATCCACTTGCTGCTCCAGATCCTGCGAGCCCAATGAAATGTTCGCTTCCAATATTGCTCACAAATAAAGATGCACCAATAGCTACCCAGGTCATAGAACGCCCTGCCAAAAAGTAGCCACTTACGGTGCTCCGATTGTATTTCCACATGGCAAAAAAACCTATGCACATTACAAGCACGAAGTACAGCACCACAATGGCAATGTCTGCTGTTTCCAAAGAAGCCCTCATTTTTGTAAACAAAATGCCTTCGCACAGCTGACGTCCACTTCTCGCCCCCCAGCAAACGTCTTTTAAGCCACACGTGAACCAGTTAACATATATCAACACTGTGGATCAAATTCTTTGTCCCTTGGTTTGCTGTCCTGATGCTGGTGGTTGTGGTATATTTACTTTCTCCGCTTCTCAAATGGAAATTTGGAACTTAGCACGCACTTTTAATCCACATTCCACAAGAGCATCAGCCTTAACTCAGTTGATGTAGGAGAAATTCTTAGTTGCAGCTAAGTTTAGTGAGGCCTACTGTACCAACCCTGCAAGGCAGCAAAGACAAAAGACAAAGATTGAATTAGAGAAGAATTTCATGAAGTAATGAGAAAAAATTTGAAGTCTAGTAAAACAATGACTGAACACCACAGATTTTTTTTCCCCCTTATATTTCCTGCTGTATTTATGCAATCCATAACATACATAGTTGAATATTTGTAGAACTAAGTAGCAATGCCTTTTACAAGTCAACTTTAATGTTTACAAGTACCTTAAGGAACGCAGCAATTCTGGAGTATTAAATGACCCAAATTCCCCACAACAAGGCAAGGAACAGAAATACATTTTATTTTTCTTTAGAGTTTCACAAGTCTACTTCTCAAGCCACTAAACAAGCCTTCCTCTTTCAAGCAATCTTAGGGAAATAAAACAAAATCAAACAAAAGGCAGCCACTAAGGAGCATTAACCTGGCTAGTCATTTCCTGTACTGCTCTAGCACTGCACCCCACAAATCTTCATAGATCCTGGCATCACATGCATGCATTTAAGACACCAGCTGGCTGCTAGAGCTAAAAATCAAAGCGAAGTCGCAATACTGTCAAAAAACAACAAATTTAAGATCAGCTAGAAAAATCAAGGTTATTCACATGAGTTTGCACCTGTCTGGGGTACAGATGATTACAGAGCTCTTCATACACATCCCATGTAATCCAAGTGAAGAAAAAGTTCAAACAAGGGACAAAAGCAAAACAATGCCTGACCTCTAGCTTTAGGGTATTTCTGTCTGCTATGTGCCTTTTGATCCTCACACCCACAAGGTTTCAGCATTTTCTGGGAGCACGCTAGGCACATGGGAGAGAACCGGATGGATTTTGTAGCAGTTGCAGTTGCTAGGATGCCAGGAAACAGTTCCCAGCACTATCCACTTGTATCCAAGCACTAATAGGATCACTAACATCAGAGGTACAGGGTTTTGACGCAAAGCATACCCTGCCACTCTATTCGTGAACCCTCAATCACACCCAATTCTACCAAAGCATATCAGGAAACAGGCACTCATTTCACCAAGCAGGTTTGAAGTGCTCAAAGGAGGAAAGGGGATAATACAACGACTTGCTACCAGACAACCAGACAGGTTGGAGAGTAAGAGGCACTGAAGAGCTGCACAGTGGCTCCTACTTCTGCTGTGAAGATAGGATTATCCTATCTCCCTCTACACGATGAGAGGTATCATCTACCTATATACATCTGTCCTGGGTGTATACACCCAAACCCTTACGGGTTTAGAGAGCGCTGGACATAAGATTCTTCTACTTCCTACACCAAATGTGCACAGCAAGGGGAAGACCAAAGCAAAGAACTCGTTTAGTCTAAAAATCAGAACTCAAACCTTTAGTATTCAAGATTATTACAGAAGAGTACGGAACAGGGTCTGACTCAATTCCTCTTTCCCACTCACTGCTAAACATAATATGGGCACAAAAAAAATTTAAGTAAAAGAAAAAATAAAATCACTGCACTGGATCTTTTGCTGATCATAAGGTCTACCAGCCTTAGAAGTCTTACAAGCAACAGCTTCAGGCACTCCCCCTTCCACTTCATTTGTAGAAGTGCTTTGGCACTATGCTGAAGCTCACATTTCCTTATTAATTCATCTATGATTAACTAGAACAGTCACATAACATTCTAGTATTTGGGTGGACTCTTGTTTAGCATCCCTGCAGCGTATTCATTATGTTAAAAAAAAAAAAGAGAGAGCAAATAAAAACATTACAAATTCTCAGATAGACCATAATAAAAACTACAGTTAAGGTTGAAAATGCAGACATTCCCCCCTCTACCTCACTTTGTGCATTACTAAAGGCAGCAATGGTGCTGATGTAAGAACATGCACTTCACATTAAGATAGATGTATTTTTAAAACAGCTTACAGCAAACCACAACTTCAGCCTTGAGAAATTCACAATCATGGTACTCATATAAGCTGGCTGTTTTTCAAGAGCAGTTCAGAATCAAAAAAGATAAAAAGGGTTCCCCACCACCACCACAAACCCACATGAGAATACAGATATTCATTCTGCAGAAGTTATAGTCAATAAAGAGAGACTATGGAGACATGGCACAAAATGGACTGATTACAGTAGTGTGCTAAATTTATCATGCTCATAAGCCTCAAACCACAGATGTATTTTAAATCCTTACATAGAAGGATTCACATTTATCCCCACCCGCAAATGAAGTGGTAGTTAAATGCTCTATTAGTTTAATCCAATACAAAATTATGAACACTTCAGATCGTATGACACAATCAGATACAAGTATAATGTACTACTCTTAGTTTTAAGCACTTTTGAGTAACGCTTTAATAGTTTTGCATCTTTTACTATATTCAGCTAAGTTTTCAAATGCAACTACGTTGTAATGTTTATATCAAAACTGTAAGTATTTTAAGGAAAGGGGAAGAAGATACTTTCCTCAGAGTGGAAAGAAGGAAAACTACCATATAGAAAATTAGAATAATGGGCAAACTAAGGAAATAGTAATAATTGATATTTTCCCTCTTCTATTGTCCTGTTCTGTTACTGGAAAATGTTATACTTGAACTTTAGTTCACTTTCCACCACCTCCCCTGTATGTTAATCAATGACCTTGCAAAACTATACTATACTGCAATATCCATAAATAAATATTTGTTAAAACTGTATCTATTTGATACAAGAGGTACCAAGCTCATAGTAGAACTATTACAAGCATGTTCAATCCCACTGAAAAGTGTGTAAGTATTAGATGCAGCCGCCCTTGAATAAATTGTGACATTTCTCAATTAGGATACTTTGCCAACTACAGTGGGCTCATTCTAACCCAAATAAACAATACGCAAAGTTTCTTGAGCATTTCCACCTCAAGGCACAGCCAGACCATGCATTTGAAATGATCAGGCTACAAGGACCCGAAACATCACCTTTGTAATCAACATCCGAATTTTGCAGGGTTCAGCTTGCTTGAGTAGGAAGGTGGAAAGCTTTCAGTAGCTGCTAGAAATCTGCTGCACTGTCACTAAATTACTGTACTAAAGTAGCTTCTTGTACCAGTTTCTTATTAGACCTAATTCTAAAATAACCCTGGAACTTTTTTTCATTACAAAAATGAGACTCGTCCCTCTGAACTTTCAGCAAGTTATGACCTCAAGTCTTAAGAAGGACTTTTGAGATGCCCCATGCGAGTTTAATCTCAAGTTATTAGAACAGCATTACATTGTGGCACTGACAGAATACAAAAAAGACAGAAAGACTGCACTGCTGCCAAGGACTGATTTTTTCCTTTTTTTTTTTTTCCCCCCTAAGGCTGTTTTCTGGCTGGATCATATCAAAGACACAAAACAATGTGCTTCCCTCTTGTCTGAAGATAGAGGGCCACAGCTTTGGTGAAACAATGCATATGTCTCTCCAATGGGCAGCCTGTCCTATAATAAAAAAAATAAAAAGTCTCAAGCAATTCCCTGAAGAGATATTAGATAATGTGAAGCAGATTTAGGGTGGGATTCTTAGGAGAAATTTTTATGACTGTTTTAAAGGAAAACTTTCTCCACAGTGCTTTTCTAATAAAACAGGTCTTTAAGCATGCCAGAATCGAACTGCTCCAGCCCTAAAGCAATGTTTGTTTTCTGCTTAGTGTATTTCTCTTCTCAGCAGATAGGAAGTTTCTCAGTTGACTTTCCTCTTCTTTTACAGTTAAAGAGTCAGTCCCAATGGCAAACGCTTTAAGGGTTATTTCAAGGATGCAAATGCCCACATATCACACAGGAGTGTCCACTGCTATCATTTGTTAACAAACGAAGTACATACTTAACTGTGTTCCTAGACTTCAAAGTAGTTTTGAGGTTCTTTCTTAGAAGCAACAGATTTCTTCTCCACCTTCTTCAAGCAGGGGTTATGTTAACTCATGCTGGTAGCATTTTACCTATTGGACAACTCACTTGCATGGAAGAAATATACCCAGATCGCCAGGCTCAACACCTACACAGAAAACAACAACAATCCAACAATCTCTCTCCCAGAAAACAAACAAGCAAAAAATGTCTCATGCCTTGAGCAGGCCTGTACAACGTTCAATCCCGTGAGTGTATTGGCTGGGCTGCTCACACTGCAGGCTACCTGCTACAGACACACAAGTGAGTTCCTACCTGCTCCACAGTAAACACAAGGCGTTCTGAGGTAGCCTATCTCAGAGGAAAAAAAAAAGGGGGGGGGGGGGGCAGGAAAAAGCTTCATTCCATTTATTGCAGCACTCTAGAACACAAAAAAGGAGCACAAATATTCTTCATGGAATAACTGATACAAATAACTGAACTGATAACAATAACTGAATAACTGATACTTGTCCTTATGCAATACATGCCCTTGAGAAAGGGGAGGCCATCCCTGCCAGCTGCTGAATAGAGCACTAAACATCCAGGACCAAGTTTCAGGACTTTCCCTTGTAAACCAGAAGCTGAAGAATAAAGCTGGGCAGGAATCCCACCTGAGACAAACAGCATATGTCACACGAAGCAGGAAAGCTCGGAGGCACAAGTTGACCTGCAGCATCTAATAAATAACTTGAGTTAAGGTCTGGACTGGCATCCCCAGCAGCCCAATAGGCTGAAGTAGAAGAGTACCATATTTACAAGTTACCCAAACCAGCAACAACCTGACTAACCTGTTTGCCACATGTGCTCTGCTGCCCCAAAGTGGTGCTGCATCAACACTTCTGCTGGCCTTGGAGAACACAGGTGCCGCAGAGGCAACTCTATAAATCATCACTAGCATAAAAGTCCAATCTGAGGTGCAAGGTTCAAGTCAGTCACTCAAAGGAGTTATGAACACACAGTGCACTTTTTTGTCTGGGGTATCAGGAACCGCTCCAGTTCTGGTCTTCATTTAACTGCAGCATCAGAAAAAGAAGCTTGCTCCTCAACACATTCTTCTTGATCCTTTTCTAAAGGACTGCTGAAGGAGACATGAGAGAAATAAGTAACCTCACAGCATGCAGTTCAGCAGAAGAAACAGAACAACAGAATAGATAAAAGAAGTCAGAAATGTAATGCTACTATTACAGAAGCAGTTACTGGAGTTCTGTAAGGCCAACTGAAGCTGAAGAGCACTGTGACTGTCAGTGTTAGAGTAGCAGATCAATTTAGTTGGTTTTGTTTTTAACCATTCTTTCCCCCATCCCAAGTGTACACACACATTTAGGTCTCCCACCGAGTCATAAATTAAGGAGGGGGAAAAAGAAAGGGCAGAAAGAGGATGCAGCTTTATTGCAGTGTTCATTCAGCACTCCGTAAACACAACAGAAACTACAGTACTGTTGAACTGCAAAGCAAGAGGAAAATGGCTTATTTTCTGAAACACACATCACTAGCAGTGTCTCAGCAAGCCACTTCTTGCCACTGCCTGTGGCAATCACGTTTGAATGGTTTCTTTTGCCATGAGTCAGTCCCCAGCACTGTCAGGAATAATGAATTTATTTGCTTCCACTGTTCTTCCAAAAAACTCCAAACACCTAAAGGGAAAAGAGGGGGGTTAAGCTGGGGCAGAAGAAAGGAGATAGAAAGTTCCTTCTTACTTATTTAAATAAACAGACACCAGAAAGACTATCTTCTCCATGCCTACTGAGACATACTGTAGTCATCTTACTTGGGCCTTAAGAAAGACTAGTGCATCAGCATAAGTTAAACTATTAAAGAAAATATGTAGGTAAGTACTTCCTCTTCCCCTCGTCAGCCCAAAGAATCAGCTTGTTCACATGGGTGCCAGATGTTATCTGGGTTCTCTGAAGAGAGCAGAAAGCACAGCCACTGCTCAGCACCACTGAGGAACTGGGCTGCTCTTCCCTGGCAAATAAACAGAATCATTTATGCCTCTGCCACAACTCAAGTAGACCACTACCAGAGATCCTCAAAGACGGGTTGTCACTGCAAGCAGCTCCATCCCTCAGCACCAGAAACCATGCTTTTCTTTGCAACTGCAGACAGATGACATTCTTCCTTCTACACAGAAACTGGAAGCAGAATAGGACAGAGGGTACTGAGAAGGCACATGGTCAACAGTAACCAAGTAAAGAGCACAACAGGGCAAACAGGGAAAGGAAGCCATTTAGTGGAGGTGGGAAGGGGTGTCTCCTCCAGGAGATGGCAATCAGGCGGAATTTCCCTGCCAGGTAAGTGTGCCAAGACATCAGCTTACATACTAAGTTGGATTCTGCAGAGGGACATTGAGCCCAAAGACTCAAATTACTTCTTGTGGCAACCTAAAGCTCAGAAGCACAAACATTTCAGTGCCACTGGCAAGTACTATTTACCTAAATTAATTCAATGAAGTACTTAGTCACTAAGAGCAACAGCAAGAGAATGGATAAAACAAGCATAAACATGCAAGTATTTCATTTCTGTAGAGGATTTGGGACCACGCAATCAAATGTTCTGGACATGAAGGACCAATGTTACCACCCTAGAAGCACACCATCACAAAGTGTTGCAAAAACTCTACCACTACTGAAGATGAATGTTTTCTTTAGCTGCAAGGTACAAAGATGTGATCCAGTTGGTGAGATCCTCCAAGCCTCCTAGTCTGCTGGGTGCTCTTGCACCTTCCTGATGATTTTAAGACACCAAAACAAGATCTTGGTTATAAAACACCTGGTGCTATTCTACATCAAGCTTTGTAATTACCTATATTAAAACCTAGCAAACATTGATTTATTTTCTAATAGTGTCAAACACATCCACTCCACTGAACACATTCCCTTCCCATATCCATGCTCTGCATGTACCTTTGTTTTTAATTATTATTCCAATAGGTATTTGCATGACTGAAGCACAAGGACTGGCTTGCAAGTGGACAAACAAGGATTAAAAAAAAAAAAAAAAAAAAAAAAAATAGCAGAACAGTTTCTATATAGTTCCCCACAATCGTATTTCTAGGATTCATGACCTTCCTTTACACTATCTGCTTCTTTCCTTCCCCTCTCTCACAAGGGGTGATGCATTTTCTTTCATTTCCAGCACCAGTATTTGCACTAATGCTCCTACAGTACAGGTCCTTCACTAGTACAGATCTTGCCTTACTTTCCATATTTTTACTTCCCATCTTTCCTGTTCCTTTTCTGTACAACTAGTTATGTTTTGCAGTTTTGTCCTCCCTTGTACTTTTCCCCCTTTCACCTTCTTATCAGCTCTTCTACAAAATGCACACCAGTGATATTCCTCCTGATCCACTGGGCAGCCCAGTGGTTCCTGCTGCCCTCGGATAAGCAGCACAGAGGCTGGTATATGCAGCTCTATCAACCAACTGCTTCCACCTAAGCAACAATTGCCACAGACTTGTAACGGAAGAGGTCTGGGCAGCCGTGCATCAAAGAATTACCTTGCTTTTTATCAGAGCAGGCTATCAAGTTACTTGATCGATAATCACCAACAACCAAACTAATTTTCAGGTGGAAATTGCCAGCATTATGGCTCTGGAACAAGAGAATTTGAGAAATCAGCTCCTGAAGGAATACGTAAAGAAAGCAAGAACCTTCATCATCACCAAATGTGCTATGTATGATGTATTGGAAGAAAGCAAACATATACTACATTCATATTTGAATTTAACAGCTTATTCTAAGCGATACGATGGATAGCTTTAAAAATCAGTCACTTCTGAGGGTTTTTACAATAATGGAGAGCAATAATGCTATTTTATCACAAGTTCTTTTCTTTTTTCCTCAACAGTTGAAGGACAGAATCTGCTCTCGTGCCAAAGTTTATAAAACATCTCCCTGTTCATATACATGGTGCATTCACATGTATACATCCACACAGTGAACAAATTATGAGAGATACACAGCCAAGAGAGAAGAGCATGTTGTTAATTAGGCAACAGGAGCAAAAAGGAAAAGAGAAGTCATATCTTCAAGGTTAAGCTGCCATTTCCTCCCACTGAAGAGGGGCTAGCCAAATCCCATCCAAGTCTGCCAGCCCCAGCATGGACACAAGGGCCTGCCCACAGTCCTGCCCCAGCGCTCAGACTTGCAGCTCTATAACTTAAGGAACAAGAGTGGCAGAGTTGACCAGGGCATCCCACTACATACACTTACTGAAGCGCACCACTCAATACACTGCAGAAGCCTGTGTAAACCAAGAGGCTTTCCAGTCCGTTATTCTTGCCATTAACTTAGTACTCACTTCGGACATCTTTGCCAAATTCGCCTCGCTAACAACTATCTGCTACAAAAGGGCTTAAGCTATCTTGCAGAAGAGAATAAACCTCTACCTCCCCCAAAACCAAAGCCAGGCACATATCCCACAGTTGTCAGAAACTTAGAAAACGACCACTCTCAAGTCTTAAGATTGAAAAAAGGCAAACATCAATCAAGAGGGTATCATTCTGAAATGCTGTCTGCATAACACACTTCAAAATCCAGTTATTCTTATGGAAATACTTAAGGCAAAAAGCAAAAAGCTGAATCCTACAAGGAGAGTAAATGCTAGATCTTCTTGTCGTCCAGTCTTGTCTTTTAGTTTCGACACTTTGGTCTTCTTTTCAACACCAGCCCAAACACAAGGGTCCCTTCCTGCTATGCACAATATTGTGAAGAGCAGCCTGTTTAGCCAACTAAAACAGTCAAAGGAAAGAGAGGAAAACTTCTGTGTAATTCTAACCTGCTTAGTAAAGGAGAGAAGCAGGGAAGACGTATGATTCAACTGTAGGAACAGGTAGGTTCACCAAACAGGAAAGAAAATAAAACCAGTATCTGCCTGCTCACTGCCCTTTTCATTCTCCCCCACTTCTTCCTAGCAAACACGGTATCAAAAGCCCAATTGCTGCAGCTGCCTACACAGCAATTAAGTGCAGTATTCAAGATGTCAAGCAACACTACTGCCCATTACTTTGGCTTTCCTAAAATAGCTAACGATCTCCACAGCAGGTAGGGAATTTTTGAAACATGGCAATCCACTCCAAAGGCAACAAACAGATGCTGAAGACAAGCTATGTTATGTGAACATGCCAGTCAAACTGAGAGCCCAGATGCACTGTAGTATTACAGAGGTGGGTGGATGGGTCCGCTAGTCTGAGTATTTACTGAAACAAGGTAATTAGGTTTTAGCCTACGACACATACTATGTATTTGTCCTCTGCTACAGGTGAAGTGGGAGAGAAGAGTATGTCACTAGTAAAATATCGATACGCTTCCTCATTTTTAGCGAATTACTCGAATATAAAGTGTTTTCAAACTGTCCATTCACTTCAGCTCCAGTTACAAAGTTGTTCTGTTGAAGACGGGTGTCCCCGCTCGCAAGAGTCGAGCAGCAGCAAGAGCAGCATGGGAATACCGCCACCTTCTCTGTCTGTCCTAGGTTGCCCAGGATGCCAAATTTCCTTGGAGGGTATCTCGCATTGCCGCCCTGTGGTCAGTCTGCAAAACAGCATCAGAGCAATAGGAAGCCATTTCCAGCTCTTCCTTCCCCTCCCTCACCCCCCCTCCGCACACTTCCTTCCCCCGGGCTCTCAAGGGCGTTTTGGCAGGACGAGAAGGGTAGGAAGAGGAAGCCTCTCTGAAAAGCTCTCTCCAGCCAGCCACAACTCCTGCTAATGCACTAGCAGGTCACTACCCTTTCCTGCTGAAGGACCTGCCCTGCCATAATCCCCCCGCTGAAAGCCAAAGATGACCCTCCTGGGAAAAAGACAGAAATAATTAGAAGTTCATCTTTTGCTATGAATAGTAAATTTTAGAACAAGAACAGCTGTGTCTTCATTTTGTACCTCTACCTTCACCACAACTGTGGTCTTTGACTCAGGCTCTAGAGGGTAGGCAATGTGTTGTTTACATGTCTGTACACAACTGATAGCAAGTCTGCCAAACTCCCCAAGCTCACCATACTATTTGTTATTTGCATGTTAGAGCGTAGAAAGCCACACACATGGGCAAAATTCACTACTTCTACTCTAAGTTCAGTCACTTCACTGGCCTTATCCTTTCTTGTCCCAAAGCACCTCCTCCATATACCCACACATGGAGTAACACAATCCAAGCCCTCACTGCAGCTACTCT
This sequence comes from Strigops habroptila, assembly GCF_004027225.2. NCBI lineage: Eukaryota > Metazoa > Chordata > Aves > Psittaciformes > Psittacidae > Strigops > Strigops habroptila. Next base: position 29,206,815 of record NC_044278.2, on the reverse strand, counting down.
TCGAATACAGTGATACCACAGAGAAGTAGGGGGTTTTATTTATTTTGGGGTGTTTTTTTATTTTTAGGTTTTTTGTTATTATTGTTTTCCTAAGAGTCACTGACTGGGGTCTCTGCTGATCAAAGACTCTGTCCATAAGCAATTTACAAATACAGTATTTCTAGTGCAAGTCAGTTACCTGCTCACACACTACCTACACAACAGCACAGAGAATGGCTGTGCAGTTCTGACTTCAGAATAAAGTCACAAGCTTTTGTGACAAGTACATGCAGACAACTGATGACAAAGTTGGAAAGTAAAAGTTTATCCCCTTGCCGCCCTTCCCTTCCCTCCGAGCCTCTGGGTCTTGCATTTTTAAGACACAAAAGGAAAGCTGAAGAGGCTCCGAGGAAGTCTGACTAGTAGCAAGGGGACACGGGAGCATCAGGCAGGACCAAGGGGTCATGCTTGCCCTGTGCCCATGCTGAGGCTAGCTGGATAGGGAGATCAGCTTCACAGCAGGCTCCACAGTTCACAACAGAAACCACATGCAGGAGAAGAATGAGGAGGAATCCCCAACTTGAACGCAAGCAGTGCTAGGGAACAAGAGAGTTTATGGCAACAAAAAGTGAATTTGAGGGATTTATTCTGCCTAGATCTATGAAAATGCCAAGGTAACTATTAAAAACAATTGTGGGTAAGGGAAACCCCACAGAACCACAAAGTTTGTCTCTGAAGAGAGCTGTGAAAGTCTACCAAACTATAACTATGAGAAGGTTTGCACTCAAGCTGACAGGGAGCTCACAGGAGTTAGTGACAGCCCTGAAGGGCAACAAAACCGAGCAGCAGGGGTTTAGGGTTTTTTTTCCCTGCAAGGCAAGGGAGCTATCAGACATGAGGAAGGATGCCACAGACACCAAGAGAGGAGTCAGCACTTGCTCAAGCCTCAGCCTAAAGTAGGCACTGCAGCACACAGACACTGCACTGAGGGGCTGACACAGCAGGACAGCAAACACCTGCTCAGAGCAGCTTCATCAAGAAGTGCTAGGGTCAAGAAGCAATGCAATTTATTCAGGACTGTACATGATCTCTCCAACTCATACAGGAAGGAGTTACACAGTCACTCCATAATTTCAGATTGGTTTATTAAGCCCAGATTCAGGTCTCCATGCTTTGGCTAACTGAAGTTAGCATTCCAGTTGAGATTAGGCACTGCTACGGGGATCATTAGAGCAACTCCTTTGCCAGGCTTCAGCGGCACCATGAAGCATACAACCACTACAGAAGTTTTTTTTGAAGTGTTCTCGTTACACAAGAGAGGCAGCAATAGCAAGATACTGGAACACACAAAAAAAGCACCTAGATCTGGTGTACTGTCAACAGCGACAAAAAAAAAAAAAGGCATCTAGAATACAAGTGTAGGTTAAAAACAGCAGTACACCTGAACCAAAATCTAAGCATTTTAACATAACCACAGAGCAAAAAGAACACCTTAAAATACATCTATCAGGAAAGGACACACTGGAGTCAAACTTCAAAGAGGAGAAGGCTGAAGATGTTAAAACCTGAGTGCATTGATGCTCATTAGAAGCATCTTACAGCTAAAACAGCTAAAAGCTTATCCCTGCATCTCTGTGCTCAGATCCTAGGAATCAATGATCCTTTCCACCAGAAAGCACTCCCTGGCATCCTTTCCGAGTAGTCAGTTCATTTGTATCTCACTATTATGTCAGATTTGCTACACTTTCTGTCCTGCTCCGCATTTAGTGTCTGCACAGCATAATGCATCTCCCACATTAACAGCATGTACACAAAAAGCATCTCAACGCCTTACCTATGGCTCATACACTGATGGGGAGGGGTGTGGGGAAAAAGAAAAAATTACATGTTGACAACCCAAGTGCAAAGGCATCGTGTTTTGTCAGACCAAATGCTGCTCTGCGAGGCGGTGCAGCAATGTCACCAGATTTTTTCTCCCTGTTGCTGTATTTCTCCACTAGAGGACTCACCTGAGAAGTCTACTACAGCTTCTGCAGTTAAGCCAAGTTAAAAAAAAAAAAAAAAAAAAAAACACACAACCCCGACATGTGGATGGTACATGTAAAATGAATGGAAATGTACTAGTAGATGTAGCACATTTAATACATGAAGACATGCTCCCGTAACTACAAAAGAAACACGGCAAAGCTATTTAGCTTCCTGCTATTTTATGACAAACATACATGTTCATTTAAATGAAGGTTAAATGCGAGAGCAAGCATGTCCGTGCTGGGTCAGATCAGAAGGCTACAACCCAGCAGAAGTGCTGCTACATTCCAACACCGGCACTGCATATTAAGCTGGAAAGTAGCAGATAAACAAAGGCTAGAGAAGGTGGTAGAGAAGGGCCAGGATCAGCTATTATTTTCCAAATAAAGGGTCCCATCTACACAGAGGTGCTTCTATTTTATTATTTCTACGTGCAAGTGCACACACCCCCTGCACAGATTCAGCTCTCGTAAAACAGAGCATCATATAACCTCCCTCGCTCACACCACGGCTTATCATCACGCCACCAAAAACAGCAGCAACGGCTAGCAACCCTTGCCGTGGATGGTATGGGGAGCCGTATCTGCGGAGCTCAACTGGTGTTAGCAACGGCAGGGAAGTAAAAATAATAAATAAATTCTTGACACTTCCCTGGTACGGATGGGGCTGCAGAGGCTGGAGCTGGCATCCCACGAGGGGAAGCTTGCCAGAGCAAGCCCTTGCTTTGCCCCACCGAGGCTCCCCGCAAGGCCTCGCAGAGGAGAGAGGACCTAGTGCGGGGCTGCTGTGACCTAGCGAGGTGCCCAGCAAAGCCATCGCAGGTGCTGGGGAGGGTGTGAGGCGCACGGCAACGGGAAGCGCTGGTGCTGCAGAGGAAGAGGGGGACTTCCCTGCACCAACGCATAGGGGGCAAGGAAAGGGCTAAGTTCACTTGCACCAGGCAAGGGGCAGGGAGGGCGAGATAAGAGAGGGAGAAATGCATCGATTTCGCCAAGCGGGGGATCTGCTTACCTGCGTACCAAAGGGGAGGGGGAAAAGAAGGTGACTGCGGCTCTAGGGCAGGAACTAATCAAACTCTCCAAAGGAGCAGGGAGGAAAGAGAAAAAGAGGAAGGGGAGAGAGGGCAGAGAAAGACACACGGGGAGTCCGAAGCGCGCTGCGCGGCCCCGCTGCATAGCGCGGAGGGGAAGCCGGGGAGGGCAGCGCTCGCCCCGGGGAAGGGACCGGCCGGGCCGCCCCGTGCTCTACGGGGCAGCACGCGGCGGCGAGAGGAGGCACCGAGAGGACGCCGGGGGCAGGGGGAGCGTGTCTGTCGGGTCCCACCTGGCTCGCTCCCTCCCTCTCGTCTCCCCTCCTGCACTCACCCTCTGCATGGCTTTCACGATCAAAGCCAGTTCATAGCGGGGCATCTTAGAGCTGGCCGTGACGGGAGGAGCGGGGATGCGGTGGGGCAGAAGGTGGGGAGGAGGGGGCGGCGATGCCGGAGAGGAGGGGAACCGGAGGAGGAAGGCGCGTCCCCGGCGGCAGGCGGTGCTGGCGGCGGCTCCTGCCCGCGCGGCTCCCAATCTGCACAGACACCCAGGCGGGCGAGCGGGCGGCGCGGCTTAAAGGGCGCCGGCAGCTGCGCAGGCTCCGCCGCACCGCCCCCTACCCGCGCCAAGCGCCGCCTCCGCCGCGCACACGCCCGCTTGCCGGGGGGCCGCCGCCGCCCGCGGGCTGCCCCGCCGCCAGGTCCGGGGGAACAAGGGGGCCCTGCAGGGAGGGAGCGAAGGGGGACACCCGCTGCCGAGCAGCGAGCCCGAGCCCGGCAGGCCGAGCCGCGGCTCGGGCGCCGCCTACCCCCCCGCGGCGGCTCAGGGCCTGCGCCCGCCTTCCGCCTTCCCGCCGCCGCGGCGGTGGTTGTGGCTGCTGCAGGGAGTGGAAATTTCCACTGTGTCCGCCCCCTCGCTCCCCTTCTCCGCACACACACACACACACACACACACTCTCACACCCGAGACCGCACATGGTGGGGGGGGGAGCACAGTGCGGGGGGCCCTGCGCCTGGCTCCCAGCCGCCGGCGCCCGCGGCCCTGCGGCCATCGCCCCCCGCACCTGGGTGGGCTGGCAGCGGCCGCGGGCTGCGCGGCGAGGCACCAGCCCTGTGCTGGAGGGCGAGGCGAGGGTGCCGTGGAAGGCTGGGGCTGCGTGTGTGGGGCACCCCCAGCTCTTCCAGAACCTTCCACGGCCCAGTGCCTTGGTTGCCTCTGACAAGTGCAGGTGGAGGTGGCCACCTAAAGCGGGCTGGGTGTTGGGACCCGGAGGAGGGCTGGTGGGGTGGAGGTAGACCTGTGTGGCTGGCCTTAGTGCCTGGGTGCTCCCAGCACGGGAGCTTCTAGGCAAATGTTTCCAGGCCGGCAAATGCCCCCTCGGCGTTGTACTCCAGCACAGCCATCAAGGTCAGCCACACAGATGTCCTCTGTCAGCAGCACATCCAACATCAGTGTCGAGCCGTGGCTGTGCTGGAAGCCTGCATCCACCAAAGAGGGGCACTTGGAGAGCCCAGTGGTACAACAGGCTTGTTTTCACAGTATGTATTTCTTCTACAGAAGAGATGAGTTCCTCTGGAGGTAGACCCTTCCCTCACACTGACACCCCAGCATGCCCGACATACTGGGTGGCTTAGAGGAGGGCGAGCTTATGCCAAGTTTCTGCCCGAGGTTTTGAAGCCCTCATCACATCTGCTGTCAGAAAGGGAGGCAGGGGATGGACGAGCAAAGCCACCATGCCATGGCTGAAGGGGAAAGGGAAGCGGAGAAGTCAAAACTCGATTTTAAAAAACTTAATTATGTATCTATGAAATCCCAGCCCTGCCCCATCGAGAGAGGCCTCAGCACCTGACCTGGGAACCCTAGCTATGCCCTTCTGCACCAACAGGCAGCATCACTTTGTTTTGCTCTGCTTGCCCACAAGTGATACCATAATTGGTGAAAGGAATCCCAGGTATTGCTAACTGAAAACGTTTCCCAGCACTTTCCATCGTGGTTTGCAGCACAACCAGCACTGGTAGTGCTGTGGGCCTTCCTCATCTTAAGCAGATGTGAGTTGTAGGGAGTTCCCTACAGGTACCCTGCCCTACAGGCACAACAAAGCCTGCGTGGGTGCTAGGAGTTGGTTTGTGTCCCACTAGCAGTTCAGGATGCATTCCCTGTGCAGAAGTGTTTACACATATTCCCAAACTCCCACACCCCCCAGGGCTCAGGCAGTAATTGCCAGTCAGCTGACAGGTATAATTTGCTGCCTGTTGGTGCTGACCACATACAAGCTCTCCCTGGGTTACTTTGCTTGCCTTTTTTTTCCCAGTACAATCTTGTCTGGCCTGAGCTTCATCCTTGTGCTGAATAGGTGCCTGGTGAGTTCTAGAGGTAATCCAGGTAGTTTGAAAGCGATGGTCCCCAATGAAGGTGAGAATGCCCAGGTACCCTGCCATGCGCAGACAACTGGACAGACATTCCCACATTCCCAGTGCACCCTGCCGGTGATGGCACAGTCACACCTGAGCCACGCTGTTCTCTTCCCACATGAAAGCCCGACACCCTGCCACGCTACCAACGCTCTACCTGCTTAAAACACCCCTCTGCCAGAAAAAAGGAAAAGCATTCAATCCCTGTTGCTGAAGTCTTTCTCACACACCGAACTTTATGCAAATCCCTAAATCTATATACTGAAATATCTAGTGACACTTTCAAATGCCAATATTTGATTCTCAGTTGGTTGTACATTTATATTCACCGTTCAAGCTCACTTCTATAACTACGTTCCACACGCAAGCCCCACAAACATACATCTGTGCCTGGGATTTGCTCAAGCATGCAGAAACACCTGTGCATCAGATCTAATAAACATGCTCCCAGACAGACATTCCTATATATACCCACTGAGTGAGATCTGTGTGCCTGAGGGTCTCCTCTCCTATGAATACAGGCTGTGAGAGTTGGACTTGTTCAGTCTGGAGAAGAGAAGGCTCTGGGGACACCTTACAGCAGTCTTCCAGTACCTAAAACAGGCCTACAGGAAATCTGGGGAGGGACTTTTTACAAGGGCGTGTAGTGACAGGGCAAGGGAGAATGGCTGTAAGAGGATAGATTTAAATTAGATATAAGGAAGAAATTCATTACTGTGAGGGTGGTGGGACACTGGAACAGGTTGCCCAGAGAACATGTGGTTGCCCCATCGCTGGAAGTGTTCAAGGCCAGGCTGGATGAGGCCTTGAACAACTTGGTCTAGTGGAAGGTGTCCCTGCCCATAGAATCATAGAATGATAGAATCAATTAGGTTGGAAAAGACCTTTAAGATCATCAAGTCAAACCTCCACCCCAGGACTGCCAAGTCCACCATTCATGGCAGGGGGGTTGGAACTAAATGATCTTTAAGGTCCCTTCCAACCCAAACCATTCTATGATGGTATGAAATACACTGACTTTGTCTATCTGTCTGAGTGCCACACATGTATGGGCATCTGTTCTCATGCATTATGCCTCTGTATAGCTATGCACACTCATGGACTGACTACCACGTATGTCTCCGATGACCTGTATCTTTATGGGAGTGCCTAATGCTTTCTGACTTTCTCACTACTGGTCCACCGGGTTTGAGCTACCTATAATCTCACAAGTTTGTTTTTTCTTCAAAGCACTAACCACAAGTATCCAAAGACCATAAGAAACTCACATTTAATGTTGAAAAGTTCATGGTTATAGAGGAATCTGAAAAACATGTAGTGGCCATGCCCTGAACACTCAGTAAGGAAATATAAGCTGCCCTAATACAGGGGAGTTGACTCTCAAAACTTTTGACTTTTGGGAGGCTTGAGTCATGACTTTTTCATGCTTGAGATTGGGTGTGCTACAAAGGCAAACCATCTTCTCTGCATCTTGGTGTCTTTCACATCCATCCCTATGCCAGAGAGCAGCACAGAGGGCACTAATTAATAACCTCACTCTTTCTAATAAAGCACAAGATAAAAATATGTCCTCATGCGCTCTATGTGCACATGTAAATGCAGAACCTGTTCTGTGAAAAAGCTATTGGAAATGTTTTAGGCAATTAAAAAATGGCATGGGATATCTCATAGATGCCTGACAAAGAAGCTAGCCCAGCATGGCAGGATTAAGGAGGGAAATGAAAGAAAAAAACACTGCACTTTTAAAACCTCAACATTACCATTAATAGCCTCTCTAAGCACAACTATGTTGTGCTTCGGTGATCTTTTTTATGGTGTAATATACCTAGTTTTGAAACACGTACTTTGTGCACCATGGAAAAGCCAATTCTCTCCTCTTAATAAAAGCTTTAATTTCTAGCTGTGATATGTTGACTGTCTAGAATTTCAGATTGGGACAGATTTTCAGAGGAGTTAGTAGAAAACTCGAATCACCTGTGAAAGAGTAATTATACTGCCAAGTGTGGTTTTCTTTGCTTGTATTGGTGTTTGTCTGTAGACTATAGACAGGGATACAAATACAGATACATGCCTATTCTCCCCAGTATTTACTCACCTCCTCAGTAAGGTTTGAAGATGAGCACTATACATTTGAGGTAACAGCAGATGAACTAAGGAGTATGAAGCTTGCATGGGAATAGCTGCATGGCTCTGCAGTCACGGCAGTGATTGTGGTCCAGATATACTCCAGAGAGGTGACGGGTGGCACTGAATCAGAACAGTGAAATATCTGGAGTCATCTGGTCCCAAGGGTGCAGATGAGTGAGCAAAGCTGCACTGAAGGAGGTAGTATTAATAGGTGGGGCTGTTGTAAGCTGGCACACAGGGCTCCTGAAGTTTCTGGCTGGGAACATGGCTCTTAGACACGTGAGCAGAGTTGACCCTGGAGGCAGGACTGAAAGGAAACAGAGCTGAGAAATGAAGGAAAAGTGGGATTGTCAGGGTAAAGTGTGGGCCAGAGAGACCACAGCAGGGACAAGAGGGAACGACTGAAGGAGTCTGTGATATGGGCATAGGATTTAATGAGAGGATATGGAAGAGAGGGTAACGAGAAGGGGGAAGTAAGATTGGATGGAAGAAGACTTGGATGGAGAAAGACTTGGCAGTCTTGAAGAAGACTGGAACAGGGAAAGATGGGGTAGTAGGAAGCTGAATGGGCTGTGCTAAAAGAGGACAGGAAGAATCATGTCTTTCATACCTTCTAATAAAACCACAGATCTCTAGATTCCCCACCCCCACTCACCCCCCCAACCCCTCCTCTGTCAGCACATACCCGTGAATCCTCCAACAAAGTACATTTGTCTAATATTCCTGCTGTCCACGCATAGATGACAACCCACTGCTCTTATCAGTTTCTCTCTTAGCTCAGAGTGGCAGAGAGCTCTGTGGTAAAGCTAAAGGCTTCAGACCTAATGACATTTACAAAAGTATGATGCTGCATGATGGAAGGGGGTTTGATTTTTTTTCTACTGTTTGCTTTTTAAAAAGCTAGATAATTGCACAGACAAAATCTGCTTTAAATGAGGACTAGGTTGCAAAATCAATACTACATAATGAGGAGTGTTATTTTTTCCTTCCTCTCCTTTGCATATGCATATGCAAAGTGTATAATTGCATACTTTTCTTTCCATGGGATCTCTGCCACATTTATTTTTCAGGGTGGAGCTGCTCTGGAGCTGTGTCAGGACTACATAGTGGAGGAGGCCGCTGTCTACAAGTTTTTCCATGTTTGTTTCGGCAAATGGAAGATATGCTTTAAATGACAGTACAGGATCATGTGGAAAAGGATGAGATTTCGGTTAAAATAGCTGATCTCTGTCTGAGAAATGGATTCAGTCCATCCTTTGCCGCATAGTTTTTGTATGATGCTGGATAAGTCAGTTAAACCACACTTCTTGCAGGTGGCCACGAATTTCATGCTCCTAGTTTCTGCATATCTGAATTGACATTTTGTGGTCTAATTTGAAGAAGTGCTGAATGATCCCAGATGAAACTGAATTCAGTGGGGTGCTAGACATATAAAGTGTTCTGAATGAAGAACATAACTTCTTCAAATATTCACTTGAAATATTAACTGTCTCAGATTGAGTAACCAGAATATACAAAACCTTAAACTACAGATAATTCCCACCCAAGCGCATCCCAAAGCCATTGCACCCAGGGGGTAACAAAATGTATTTTATGGCTGGTGCTTCTTTTCTATGGGAAGAGAAGGAAAAGGCATCTATCTGCTGTTCAGTCTGATATCCCAGAAGGTGTGCCTGTCCACCACAAACCCAAATCCAAAATGGTGCAGTAATGTTGCTGTGTCTCACCTGGCCCTCTCGCAGAGACCCACTACTGCTCCTTTGCATGTGTGTTAATGGTTCTGCCAGGTAGAAACATGGGCAGCTGCATGGTGCTGGAAGTGACAGTGGAGGGCTCAGGGGTTCAGGCAGGGTCTGTTTCTTCCAGGTAAAGGCACTGGCACACTGGAAATTTACGCGTGGTTGGGAAGGTGAGGTTACCAGGAGGGCTCAGGTGAGTTTTTGAGAACTGTTGAGTGCCAGTGGGGTCTAGGGAAAAAAGTGTAAGTAAGACTTTAGACTGGGAGGTAGGCAGGTCAGTGATACGATTCCACAAGTGATTGTAACAAATGGTGGTTTATGGGGAATACGAGATGATGAGGAAACATCTCTAAGTGCATGAGCAGGTAGAGGAAGACCCTGGAAGGAAAGCTGCAGAGCCACAGCAGGCACACAATCGGTTTCTGTGCCCCAGCTTACAGGCAGTAACTTGTTTAAATCTCAGTAAGTGGCTCATTAGCCCTCCAATGTTACCATACACTACAGCAAACTAAGGACAAGAATAAAAGCATAAAAGGAACCTGTAAGGATAAAATCAGAAAGGAAAAGGCAAAAATGTCAATGTTATTAGCAAAGGAAAGAGGGTAACAAGAAGGCACTTCTATGCATTAGAAGTTGGAGCACAATGGCAAAAAAAAATGATCTGCCCTTTGACAAGGATGGAAAGCTAGTAAGAGGTGACACAGAAAAAGCCAAAGTGATTAATGTCTTTTTCCTCTCACTTCTCAGCAAAAAGAATTAACTATGATCAGTTGACTAACCAGTAATGTCTAAAGCTAAGTAACAGATATAACAGAATAGACTACTTCACTAAGTTCTTTTCCAGTCAGCCAGACCTGAAGAGAAACCAACTGAGAGCACGTGGGCAGCTGGCTGAAGCAATCCTAGAGCCACGAGGGATCCTTTCCCACAGCACCTGGGGAACGGAAGGCTGGTGACAGGTAATTGCAGTACCCGTTTTTTAAAAAGAAGAAAAGCAGCTTGAGGAATATAGGTGGAGAAAACAGCCTGACTGGAATTGCTGGAAATACATAGAAACAAGTAATTGAAGTTTTCTTTTGTGTATGGGAAATAATGAAATGATAAGTAGAGGCCAAAAAAGATTTGCCAGGAACAAATCGTGCCGAACCAAAGGCTAATTTCCTTCTCTGACAAGTAGCAGGTCTTATGGACAATAGATATTACATATCTTGATTTGAACAAGGCTTTCAACACAGTCTCTTGTGATTTTTTGTAAGCGAACTAAAACGAAACTGTTGTAGGGTGGACTCATAGGTGCTTTGGGGAAAAAAAAATACTAAAAGAGGAATTATCATCGTCTCACTGGTGAAGTGGAAGGCTTATGGAAAGCAGTTCCACAGATGCCCTTTCTGGGACTCCTAACACTCACTATTTTTATTGTGCTTTGAAAATGGCATATCAAGTGTGGCTGCCAAATTTGTAGAGAAAGTTCTACAAGCACCTTGGCAGGATTAGCATCTTGATCAATTGAAGAAATGGTCTGAAAACAATAGGATTTGTTAGAGCAAGAACAGGTGTAAACTATTACACTTAGGGAAGAATAAACCCCCAAATGGAAAGCAGCCAGCAAGGCAAAAGACCTGCACAAAAATGCCATGGGGATTTTGGAAGAGCTCAAGCTGACGAAGAATTAACAATGCCACAGTGGTGTGGAAAAGCAGGCATTATGCTAAAATCGGCCAGGTGGGATATGTGAAATAATTCCTTCACTCCTACTCGGCACTGGTGAGGTCTAAAACTGGAAAATGGACTGATTCACTTTGGTCACTGAACTCAAGAGAGGAATGGGCAATTAGGGAAAATCCTGAAAGCAACAGAAAGTACTAAAAGTCTTGAAAAACTGACCCTGGAGGGAAATCTCAAAGAACTGGATCTGTTTAATCTAGAGAAAAGAGGACGGGGAAGAAACATGACAATAGTCTTCAAATAGGTGAAAGGTAGCTGCTCTGTGGAAGGCAGTAACTAACTCAATGCTTAGAGGGCAGCAGGGAGCTCAAATAGTATCTAGGGTTACAGTTTCTGCTATACATAAGGAAAAACTTCCTATCTGGGAGGCTAAGAAAGCCTTGGTGTCAGTGGAGGTCATTGAGTCTTTAGCACTGATTGTTTTAAACACAGCTGAAAAAGGCACTGTTTCAATATTGTTGAGCGTGTTTGGGAAGGGGGGTACTAGACCAAAGGACAGCAGCTTGTGAGGCAAGTCTACATAATGACTTGCAGACACATATTTGAAGGGCATATGTAGCATCTGGAGCAGGGAGTCATGGCATCATGAGAGTGTCATCACTGGGTGAAGTATCTCTCAGCTCCCAGTAAGCATGTAACCTCAAAGCAGGGAAAAAGAAATCAGATCTAATATGCAAACTTTGAAAGGTTTCTGACCCCTAGATATTTTCTTGTGGTCTCTTCCTACCTTCTACAGTTGTAAATAGACACAGGCTGTGACAGAATGGCCAAATTACTGCTGCAGTGGTTTCCTGTTACAGGAGAAAACCAGATATTAAGCATTCGTTGGTGACTTAAGAAAACATCTAGCTACATCATGCGCATTTCTGGCAAAAGGACTTCAAATCCCATCACCTGGGAGACAACCGAGTACTAGCATTTCTTCTTTATGGAAGGACTGAAAGGTTTTGTCATGAACCTGAAAGACTGTTTTTGTTGGATTGCTTTGCAAACATTTGGGAGGCAACAGTCCTTGTCCTTGTCCCGGGGGCCTGCTGTTCTGAATAGGCAAGCCAAGAAAATGGTGTGAGAAGCAGCAGAGGTACAAAGAGGGGGAAAGGACATGCATCAAGCTGCACAAAGCATGTGTGACATGACTGGGAATAAAACCCAGGTCTTTCTGGTGTTCACACCAGTACCATCCATCTTCTTGCACTGCTGTCATACTGTAACAGTATTGGATTCAACGGTTAGGTTTTCTTTACAAAGAACTCATGTGAAGGTTGCATTTTATGTTGGCAATGACCAACATAAAATGTGTATATTGGTAAGGCATCTTTCTAGTGCTATCAAAGGGATAACGTAATTCTATGTAATTAAAATGATGCTTCCTACATGTATAATGCTTCTCCCTAGCTTTACAGCTGTTTGCCATGTTCTCTGTGAGGGCATTTGCTGATAATAAATTGTGTTGTGGAAATACAATAACATGAACAAGGAAATCTAAAGTGATCCAATTGTTTAATCTAGTTTAAACCTACATTTTCTCAGAGGAATCCCTAACCCAGATTAATTTAGAGAAGCGGTTTGGTCCCATCACCCTTATAAATCACACATGCAAAACCCATGCTATTATGTTGCTATTAATAATACTGACATGTATAGGTATGCTCATAATCTTGTAAGTATATAAGAAAAGCAAAAATAAGCAAGCAAATGCAATTCTCCCTTGTTTCAGTGGAGCCCACCTGTTTCCTGCTTCCCAGGAGAAGCCCTGCATCATGGCTTCATATTATTCTCTTCCCAAACTCTAGTTTCTGAAAGCAAAGACTGTTCAGCCAGCCTTTGTCTTTGCCTCTCTTACAGAGACAATAACTTCTGCGCCAGGTTACCATATACCCAGGTTTCCTTCGACATTTATTCTTTTTCCATTCAAAAATCGTGTCTGGGCAGGAAACACAGATTTCATACATTTCTTCAGAATTTTCAGATATCAGACAGTCTGACTGGAATTGTGGCTTTGAGCATGGCTGATAGATATCCGACTATCATGGACTCACCTATTGCACACCTGCAGATCATCTCTATGCTCCACACACAGTGAGGGTCATGCTTCCAAGAAGCGTGAGACCTATTGTTGCGTATATTGTACAGTTGATTATCACCTGTGCCGGACTTTTGATGCAACAGGAACGTTTTTGATTTACTATGCATTCACAGACCTACTATACCACAGAGCAAGTCTAAAGATCTAAAAAGCCTCAGATTTGATGCACATGTGCTATCCAGAACATGCACAACTGGTTTTGTCTGAGAAATCCCTATGAAAAAAAATACCCTCTATAGGTCTCTGTGGAGATACATGCCTGAAATACTCAAGAAACAAGAAGTAATTAAGGCTAAAACCTAACTTACATTATGCTATTTCAAAGGTGCAGGAGAGAGAACAGGTGAGAATCTGTTGAGAAGGGAGAGGAATATTTGGGAGAAACGGTCAGTTTATGCCAAGCATGTTTAGCAGGTGAGGAGGCAGATCTACCCCTCCCCAGGCTGCCTGCCTGGCAAGTAAGCTAGCGGTGACATGCTATACTCCCACTTTGAGAAGTGTTATATATCCCACATTATTCATTCCACAAGATTAAGGAATTCTCTCTTGGCATGACATAAAGAGCATTCATCACGCACCTTCTCTGTTTCCCTCTGATGCTGCCAGCCAGAGAAAGATTGTCATGGGGAAAAAAGGCCTTGCTATTGGTCTTGGTTTCTTTCTTATGGAGCTACATTTTATAATTATCCATAACAAACAGGATCCCATATTTTTCCCAGTATTACCATCAGTGAACAGAGCTCACTTGAGTCATACTACAAAGGAATTTAGTTCTAGCAATATTATGCTAAGAAAGCTGTTCAGTGCAATGTAAATAATTTCAATTAGAGAATTTAAAATGTTTCGGATAATACAGTTATGTATGCACGTGCAACCTGCACTAGATGCCTATACTGCTACAGCCGGAGGCTTCAAGTTCAGTTTTTACAGATGACTAATGCAGTTGTTACTTAATTTCTACAATTAACATCTGTGCAAGTGTAGTATCCTTTACAGAGGGCAGGCTGCTTACAGGAGTTTAATGTTACTGATATCATCTACATGGGAATTATGTAGGTTTAAGAATGTAATAGTAACACTTTCCTAAAACTATTATGAAATTTTTGGTAATCTGTATTTCTGTCTGGATGGGAATGGGAACATTTTTCATTCCCATCCATCTGGATGGGAATTTGGTAGTAAAATGTCCTTTTGATAGCTCTGCAAAACCCCACGCAACAAGAAGGCTTCAGAACTGAAAGTAAAATCCAGAACATTCAGAACAGTCTGAACTCCCCCAAGATCTTGAAGATTTTGGGGGTTTGAAATACAATTATAGATTCATGTCTGAGCCTCCCTTTATTTTTCACAAGAGAAAAACATGAGCCTTGGAAAAGTTATGAGACAGCCTGATACACACTGCACTGGAATGACTTTGAGAATCACTTGGCTCTTCCCCTCTCAGCAAACAGGGTCAGTTGTGTCACAGAAACATGACAGATAGCTTACAGAAGGCTAGCAGTTGGCTAAGGAAGAATTGAACAGCTCAGTCTGAAATCAGGCAAGACTGACACAGTCACGGTGGGACAGGCAAGATGTTGTAAGAGGCTGGCAAGCACACCAGCTTCTGCCACTGTTTAAAGCACTGCCCCTTCATTCAGCAAGGAAGTATGAAAGAATCACTCCAGATTCTGCAAAATGCAAGAAATGCTTTCTCCACGCTTCAGTTCAGAAACCATTCCACTTCCTCCTGATGAACATGCAAACATTTTGGCTCACCCACATACTTCTGCATCATTAGAATAATCTCACATAGCACAACCAAGAGCAGAGAGTGGGGCTGCATCCTTGTCTAACTTTGATCTTTCTGCGCATCTCAGGTCACACAAGAAAAAGCATAACCTTGGCGAAAACACTGAGCTCTTTCTATCATCTCTAATGTGAAGGTATTTCTGGGTACAAAAATGGTGTTTGGTCCTAAGGTCTTGCAGTTGTAGGTGCCTAATAAAATGTGTGGATCGCAGGGGTGCTATCTAGTGATAGACCAGGATCATCCATTCTTTAAGAACTAAGTCTCCCGACAGATTTCTAAACCATTCGCTCTTCCCTTCTTCACCTCCTTGCGGATTAAGCTCCGTCGAGACAACTCACCCAGATCTTACAAAACCAAAATTGTTTAGGTTTTTGTTTGTTTTCACGTGTCACATTAATCAAGAAGAGAAGACACTGTAAATGAGCTACGAAAAAGTGTGCAGGTGTAAAAAATTATCACCAGAAATTAAAGTATTAAAAATGATAAATAATCTCAGTGGATATTGGGGAAGACCACACAGGAGGCAAATGACAGTACAGCAGATCTTAACAATACAGAAATACTGAAACAAAAAGGCAGAGTAAGCCAATGTTCTTTCTGCCACTAGCATTAATTGATTTGGAATGACCCGTCATGCTCACCCAGATCTATTTCTTTCTTCAAAAACACTTAATTTCTTACTAAATTATCCCAGTGAAACTTCATAGCTAAACAACGAGGATATAACACAATGATAATACCTCTGGGTTTGGTATCACTTTGTTTTTACCTGTCCAATTCAGCTACAAGTATAACTTAATTTCTCTTATACAAGGAACTGATACAGTTTGCTATTTTTTTAATGGAATATAATATAATGAACACATATATTAAGTAATCTGCTGTCTTGCTTTTTATGATATTTTTAAAATGTAACTAGTATATGGGATTCTGTGAAATTTTGTATAGCAAGAAATACAACATATCCACATGGTAAATATATTCAGCTATCTCTAATTCGCAGCAAACAAAATCAGTGCATGGATCTAGTGTATTTAAATCATCGAAATACTCAAACCAATCTATATTAAGAACTTAGTGGCTTTCAGAAAGCTAATGAAGCTTGTGGTGAATCTTCAGCATAATATACTACAAGTTCCTCAGTGAATGAAGTAATGGAACAGTACAAGTCTATCTTAGTGGCAATTACAGACCAGTTCTGCATTCATGAGCATGAAACTTGCAATTAGTCTGAACTCCTAAATGGGATTCTACCATGAAAAAAGGCCTGAAATAGAAATTTGGGCTTCCATGGTTTTGTCTCAATGATTTTGAGCAGGAAAGGTGCTCCACCTAGAAATTAAAGCATACTCTGACCTCCCAACCTGAAAAAAGCATGGATTCTGAGGATCAGCCTAGGGGTATTTAATAGCATATGCATAATTTGTAGTCATGACACTTGTTGGCCCTTTTATGCCCTTAATGGCATCTTAGCTACCCCATTGCCTTCAGTGAATTTGCAGAGAGTTAACTCAATGTAGTGAACAGCTCTGTCTCACCTGTAAGAGGGAAAAAGCTCCAGATTGTTCAGTCTTTTTTTTTATTCACAGTGAATTAACAAAGCAAAAGCCTCGGAAGAAAACACTGTAAGTGAGAATATCTGAATGTGTAAAAATGGAGGATCAGCTATTCCCTCCATACTTTGAATATAAACTCAAAAACCTCTCGCAGGACCACAACCTCAAAAAAAGAGACAAAAATGATACAGCCAACAGGCAAAACCTATTTGCAGCATCATTTCTTGTAGATACCAATCTGCATCCATAAACTCTAACATCTTAGCTTTCAAGAAAATCAGTAGGATTTGCTTTCTACTTACAGCCCTGCTGGGTCTGTTCTGCGATTTAACACACAATTTAACAACACAGCAAGCTTGGTAGGATCAAGAGTATGTTGAACCTGAGTTACTAAGCACAGCAAGTTAGGGCAAGCAGGGAGTCTGGCAGCAGTGCACACAGCCCTCCCAAGCACGTGTGTGTACACACACACGTGTGTGCAAACATTATTGTCCAGCAAGTGAGAATGAAATGAAGCTATCTCTGTGAGGTACCGCAGTGATCCTCAATAGTGCATCCAATTAAAATAAGGATTTGCAGACTTGCTTCATCAGCTACAAGTGTCTGGGAAAGAGTCACACCTTTTTTAGCGGAGGAAGATTTATCTGTCACATTTAGTGGGACTTGCAATGCATGGAGGGCAATTACAACATTGACAGTGGTACCAAAAATGAGGTAATTCAGAACAGAACTTTGTTTTCAGAACTGTATATTGTATCAGCAAAATGTGAGGATCTACATACAGAAGTTAGGATTAGGTAAATCACAGAATAATTCCCATAACGAATGTGTGTGAAAAACAACATGCGGAAGATACAACAAAATGGATGACCGTTGCAGGAAAGTAGGAAGTTAAATAGTCCCTTGCAGAGATGTTATGAATGCTGATACACAAAAAAAATATCCTAGCAATTCCCATTTCCGCTGGTGAAATTAGATACAAAAAATTAGACACCGTGAAACAATGTATCATTGCTTTATGGGATGTGGAATTGTCTGTATTGTGTAATAAGATGTTACAAGTCTGTGAGGCAGAACAACTTGTGCTATTCTCAGCAGAATAACTCAGGGCAAAACAGCAACTCCTTTCCTTGCTTTTTAGCAGTGGAGTCTGCATAGTTCCCTCCCTGCACAAAATTGTGCGGAGGATATGATACAATCAGTAATTCTCAAGATCACTTCTTTCAGCTGGCGCTTCTTTAAAGTGTCACATTCCCAAGTTCTCATGGAAAACTTAGATTATAAGATAGAAGGTACCAAACACCTACCTCATGTTAATAGCACAGTAATGCACATAATTATACCCAGTGCTTTACACCCTCTTCCCCTTCAATATTGGCAATGCAGCAGCTGACAATATTGGCATTTTTCCATTGGCACTGCCAACTACTCGTGCTCAGCACTGTGCCAACATCCCCTGATGTAAAATTAGAACAGTAAGACCACATCCTGCCTTCCTTTGTTTGCTCACCTATTTAGGCAGCGGTTTCAGCTGAGCCTGAACCATCCACTCCTATGCACACAGAGGGAACTGTGCACAAAGGAGCCGTGCTGTCCAGTGCTGCCATGGCACCTTATGATAACACAGATTGATACCAGTGGAGAGAAAAACTTCTCCACAGTGGTCACAGACCACTGCAGACACTGGTGGTGCTCCAGGCAGCATTCACTAGGGGATTTGTTCAACAACAGAAAGCCCCCTTCAACACCCCTGTGGCTTCTCTGCTCATAGAACATGTGCAGTAGAGTCTGAAGTCTTAGCTGTAGCCAATATTAAATGACATGACATTTTCACTTACTGGGGTACCAATACAATGATATCTCAGTGAAACCTTCAACTGCAGAAGATCCAAATACAAGCAATCATCTTTACTGGCTATGATCATTTCCATGGCAATGTTGTTATTTGTCTAGTGCTTTGTGTATGCCAGGCAGTCTGTGAAGAGGAAACAAGAAAAAGCCCAAACTATTTACAGTTTGATGATCTGTGTCTGCAGCCTATGGCAGGACTTCTACAGCAATTCCAAAGGCATACATGTTAATGGATGAGTTGTGGGGCTTGCTTAATTTTCAGCCAGATCAAATCCATGGTTTGGCTCAACAATTAGCTAAATAATTGCTAGCATTGGCAAGCGGAGATGGGAGGAAAACAAGAAGAAAGAAAGAGCAGCAGAGGCAAGGTGTGACCATGGTTTTGGTGGCAGCGATAGCATCAACTGTGGAACTGCAATCACTATAATCTTGTCCTTTTGGTGGCTTGAACTGCTGTGGAACTGTGTTACACCTGCAGCAAAGCTGCGAGCAGGACACTCATGCAGGCATTACTAAGGTGAATGTGGGCTGCAGAACCAGGGGATGAATACACAATACAACAACAACAACAAAGAAAGGAACAAAAAAAAAACCAACAGAATTTCAATTCCCTGTAAGAAACAGCAGCTCTGCCCTGTGTAGCACTTGTGGTGGTTTTAGGAGGTCACACTGGAAAGAGCATTAAAATTGCACTTAGAATATATAGGAAGTGACAAATGTCCGTTAGCAGATTGGTAAGGCAAAATTTAGTTTTATTAACCTTAACTTCCTGGGCGCTATGCATTTCTAAGTCTTGAAGCTGAACAAGCCTATTAGCAGTATGAAAATGCCAGAGAAACTAGAATGCTTGAAGTTTGCTTTCTTTCCTGTCTTTCTAAAATAAACTTAAAAAAAAGCCTTTTACTGCTTTGTACTTCTACCAAAACGAATAGTTAACAATAATGAAATTGTTACATATCATATAAACAATGGTCCCATATCTCACTTTTATGTAGACAATTTATACCTATCATTTCATTTGGCAAGGACAGCAACAGGTCTAGCTATATCTATAGATAAAATACAGATATCACACAGCAAATGGCTGTCAAATTTTGAACTAAGCCTGTTGAAGTTCTGATAGGTTCAATCCCATTTTTTTCCATAATGGATAACCAGCAACCACTGTTTATTATCCATAGCAGGGTGCTCCAATTTGAACAGATTCTCTTTGGTTTCTCCAATTCAGCAGGCAATACACAATGTCTGTACCCTGAAAGAATCCAAGTAACAGCTAGACTTTTTCATGTTGTGTCACATCCAAAGATCACTCCTTAGATAGATGATCGCTGAACAACGCACCTTTCCAGAAAATTGTATGCTTTCTAATACTAGGTCTTTGTCAACAGACCAGCTCAGCTGTTTTGCTCTCTGGATTGCACAGGAAAGAATGATCCATTTGTTTCTTGCTTTTCAGCTGCCCTTACAGATGACAAACAGGTTTCTGTACAGCACCCAGGAACAGAAGAAGGAGGACTAATATATAATATGTAACTTGGCATTGCATGCTTTGAGAGTGGTGTTTGGAAACAAGGAGAAAGTGAAAAACAATATGTTCAGTGGAATTTTCCTTCATATATATATTTTATCTGCAGCTGCAGTGTACGCAGGCCAAGTTATTAGAGGTGAACTGGAAAAGCAGCAATAAAATGCCATTAACTTTAGCACTTCAGAAGTTAGGGATGGAAATGACCCATAAGACCTCTGCCAGAGGAAGATTGCTCCTTCCGGACCGTGATAAGAACACCAAATAGGGAAGGGTAGGAAGCACATGAAACATACTTTAACCCAGCCTTTCCACCTGCTTGTCTATCCCCTGGGCTCACTCCTCTCCCAGGTGGCACAGCCATTCCAGCGGGCGCTGCTGTGATTCCATCATTGCCCACCCTCAAGCTGCTCCAGTGCAAGAAGCCAGCTGTGTGGAGGAAAAAGTGGGGTGGAAGGCAAAAGTGGACCTCCAGAAATAGGCTGCTGAGTTTTCATGGGTGCTTTTCAACAAACAAATAAATGTTATAATACAAGAAAATGAGAGGCTTTTCCTCACTGAATATGGATGAGAGATTTAATACAAAGAAAGCCTACTACCAGTATTTAGTCGCAATATTTTCATAAGGATTTGTCCTTCAGAGGTGGATTATACAACTTTTCTTATTACAGGAATGTGAAGATTAAAGATCCCAAATGCTCTATATTTTTGAGTTGTTGTAATAAATGTGCCAGGAATCTGGGGAGATTTCCAAAATGCATTTTAATCCATAGTAGGCTGAAAATTGTGCACTGTAAGCAATTTCCATTGTTAGATAGAAGTAAATATAAATTACTGAAGAATCAGAAAATCCTGTTCCAACTAGCAGCTCGCACAGTATCTCAATTGAATATATACAGTGTTTTGGAAGGAAGGCAGGCAAAAATAAGTGATAACCTACCACTTAATGACACATTTTCAAAATCTCGATGTTGGTTTGCGTATCGAAAAGATTTTCCTGCGCCTCCTAAACTGCACAAACAGCTTTTCTGTATGCAAACTAGCATCTGCAGCATATATGCACCAATTTCCAGGATGGTACATACGCAGAAATAGATGTGAAATTTGAGAATTACAATTGTAGAGGCTAAGCTGAGGTCCCTTTTAAAGGTAGTTTTCAGATACTAATTTAAACATATAAAAGAGAAGAAACTGGGAGCTAACCTTTCTCCGTTCCCTACTCTACTTATTTCAGACTTTACCAACTGTGTTAAATATGAAAGGGTCTGAGAAGAAAGTATTATTGTAGCTAATGCTGTGCCCAGGGTATGAGTCATATACCAGAGTGCCTGCTCCTGTGTGTGGACAGAGGGAATTGTAATACAAAAGGCTCTGAGGAGGAGGGACAACACTTTAGCAGCCCCCAGCTACTGGGAGGCTGGAGGTGGAGCTGGCTGGTGATAACTGGATGAATTGTTTCCATCACATGGTTAATGACTCAGCATCATTATCCCAAAATATTTATTTTTTCATCTCTACCAGCTCGTCCGGCACACTTGTGTGGAAAAGAATGGGGGGACTGGGAGAGGGGAGGTAGGCATTGGGTTTGTAGTCTTTGCTGAGTGAGCACCATGCATATTTTCCACTGCTGTTTCGAAGGTTGTAACACTACAACTGTAACACCATCAGAGAGATTCCCACTGACTTCAGTGAGGCTTGGATCAAGGCTCAGGTGCCCCTCAGCCAATAAATACACCCTTCTCTTCCACAGCAGCAAAGAATTTTAACCCAGTTGCCTGTGTGCATATGTATTGCTTTCTACATGCGCGCATGCAGCTGGCAACCCATTGCCTGGGTTGACAGCAGCAAGGGTGCAAAGCAAACATTGACTCCCTGTTCCTGCATTCTCCAAAATATCAGGAGTTATGCCTCTTCACAACACTGCCAACAGCTGAGTAGAAATGGCCGTGACAAGAGTGGGAGTAATCAGCGTATGTGCAGTATATACTGATATGTAGCTGCTGCAGTCCTCGTTCTGTTTAGCTGGTGGCCAGAATAAGAAAACGATAGTATGTGTAGGTTTATTTTAAGTAGGGCTAGAGCACACATATAGCTGGCTTGTACACAGTCCCCTGCAAATACTCCTTACTTGATGGGATATATTATGTCACCATGGTCCTAAATACCTCTGCTTTGCAGACCAAATTCAACACATAACTTTTGAAAAACAGTCACTTCAAATTCCTGTTGTCAGCAGAGTGGAGAAGTGTTAATGTGGATTTTGGTGCTTATCTGTATTTATGGCTAGCCCGCTGGCTCTCTGTCACTAATGTTCATAAAGACACCCACAACAATGAACAGTGGAGCCTTGCTAATGCCTCCCACCAGCCACATGGCATGCAGAGCTTAAGGTTGGAAGGTCACATATTCCTTCCCTTTGTTTTTATTCCCCATTTGGAGAAGACCTACCATGCAAGGGCACTCAGTTGCCTGCACTGTTTGGAATGGAAGGCCTTTTTCCAGCAAGAGGTACACACTCACTCCCTGGTCTTCAAAATGAAAGACAATCAGGAAAAAGATGACCCCAATCCTGCACAGAAGCATTTAAAACATTAAAAGTATTAAAGCATTAAGAAAAGGGATGCAGCACCCCTCCTATGAGGAAAGGCTGAGAGAGTTGAGGTTGTTCAGCCTGGAGAAGAGAAGGCTCCAGGGAGACCTTATTGCAGCTTTTCAGTTCTTAAAGGGGCCTATAAGAAAGATGGGGAGTGACTTTTTAGCAGGGCCTGTTGCTGTAGGATGAAGGGTAATGGTTTTAATGTAGAAGAGGGAAGATTCAGGCTGGATATGAGGAAGAAATTTTTTACAATGAGGGTGGTAAAATACTGGAAGAGGTTGCCCAGAGAGGTTGTAGATGCATCATCCTTGGAGACATTAAAGGCCAGGCTGGATGTGGTTCTGGGCAACCTGGTCTAGTTGAAGATGTCCCTGCTCATTGCAGGTCCCTTCCAACCCAAAGTATTCTATGATTCTAAAACAATTAATTGTCAAAGCGTTAGGGACCATCCTGCCCATGCATCCTGCTCCAGTCTGCAAAGAACAGAGACACTGAGGACCACAGTTCATAAAGAGCACAATCACCGAAGGCCAGTTTTGTACCAGGCAGCCTGGTGCTGTGGGATGCTTCTTGCTCTTCTTTCCAGCCCCAACTGATTGCACATTGTATCAGCAGCTGCTTTCACTGCTGAGGACAATGCATGCATATGCTAACACAAGAAATAGCCCACTAGCTATTTTCTAGCTACTAAGAGCTAC
This sequence comes from Strigops habroptila, assembly GCF_004027225.2. Classification (NCBI taxonomy): domain Eukaryota; kingdom Metazoa; phylum Chordata; class Aves; order Psittaciformes; family Psittacidae; genus Strigops; species Strigops habroptila. Next base: position 29,183,671 of record NC_044278.2, on the reverse strand, counting down.
CTCAGTGTGCAGTCTCTCTACATGAGCAAAGTCTTCTAGGGTAGAGAGCAGATTTGTTGGCTGGGCAGTCGTACTGCATGTAAGGTCACTACTTTACACTGAGCTTTTCTTACCATCTGTGCTTCTCTGCTCTCTTACTTAGGGGGAGAGCCAAAGGCAGAATCCAGCTCTTAATTTAGACCCCAAATGTTATATAAAAGGTATTCATCCCAGATGGACTCGGTCCCAGAAGTCACTGCTATAAAAGACTTGTTAAGCAGTCAATTTTACAAATGAAGATGAATTGATGCCTCCCCATGTTATCTGTGTTTCTTATTCCCTACTTCTAGGCATGTACTCAATAACTCAGGCACACATCTAAGGAGTCAGAAGAGCCCCTTTGAACTTAACAAATAGGCTATGTTACTACGTAAGAAAATGAAGTTTGTGCTTAATTTAAATTTTCTGAAGTTTGACACTTCCAGTCACCTTGCACAATCAAACAGAAATCATCAGAGACTAGAAAGATAAATTATCAAATTATCTCCTGATGATGGATAATAATATTTGCAATAATTTCTAGGAAGAAGAGTGAGATAGAAGGCAGTGTTTTCAAAAGTAGTACCCATTCTGCATGTCTTCAAGCAGGATTCACTTAAGCCTGAATTTCTGCTAGGCAGCCACCAATTGCAGGTGGAACTCTGAGGTCTCCTTTGGTCCAGAAATAAAATCTCAAGTATCTCAGCTTTATAACTCAGAAAGAAGGCATTCTAAACCACAGTACACCCTTGAAAAGATGGCCCAGTGTGTACTCGGGAAACCTCAAAAACATTAGGAGGGGAAAGTTCACCTTCAAGTCCTGTCCTGAAGGACAAGACTTGCATGCAGACCTGATAGCATAACATACGCTTGTGCTGCCTAATCAGGAGCAAGGTTACCAGCAGTTGTAGAAAAGATGTGCAAAATGGCATATCCTTGCTTTTATGGATAAAATCTTGGGAAGTGAAAGGAGGAACATATCAATTACCTGAGCAAGTACGGTATTTGTCCTCCCTTTAACCTAATGTCCTGAAGTGTGTGAAAGATTAGCATTAAGGATTGCCACGGGCCATTTGCTGTGACCGTATCTAGACAACTTCCTGAAATAAAAGAACAAATTTCAGTTCCTAGGTAGAAGCCTTCAGGCACAGGAAAATATAACCAAAGAATAATTTACCACAAATGTCGTCTACATGCAGAAATGAGACAGATCAGTTGTTTACTTGACTCAAGAAAATCAGGTTCTGAAGGCAAAAAGTTTGCTAAAGTGAATGCATTTGGTAAGTGCAACGTCACGGAGGCATCTAAAAATCTCGTTATTATTTCCTATACTAAGAAACCACTGACATTTTACTGATAACATTCCATGATGGCTGTGGCTAGAGGATGCTTTTTAAATACTGAGCACCTTACCTGGCAGTACCCTCTCTCTCTTTTCATAGGACAAACCCTAGCCACAGTAAAATAAAGAAGAAATTCACACATTAAAATAGCTTGGAAAAGTAATCACAGGGCTGAAGCAGGCATTAACAAACCCAATGTGCAAAAGTGAAGTGGGAAGCCTGCTAATAGCCTTACAATATCAGACACAACAGGTTGCTAATTTAACAAGCATCACTAATACAGGATTTCTTGGCTGTTTCCCCCTTAAGTAGGCATTTTTGCCAGTTTTAGTTCCTCACTAATTTTGAATCCTCACACTTATTTTTCTGAATTTTTCAACATGCTCATTTCCTAGGTATTTATTTATTTGAGTGTAACAAATCCATCTTCACAGTATACATGATTCAGCATGGATTATAGGAGGTTAGCTCTCTGAATGCACAGCAACTAGGGGACTCTATAGCATACCTGGGAAGTCACTGGCTACTATTTAAAGTGACTCTAGGTGCTACCTCAATGCCTGCTGTGCCTTCTAGAGAGCCAAGACTGCATCCCATGTGTTTCCAGAGAATCATGAAAGGGCAACGTGGAAGAATTGTTACTGCTCTGCAAGCCCATTCATGTTATAGTGTGAAAATGTGAGAAAATAAGCCAGCTTCACCACAGTAAGTGGTAAAACTTCCCGTGAACTCAAGTGAGACCATTTTCCTTCCTCTGCATATTGAATCTGCAATTTCCTGGTAATCTTGCTCTACGTTATCAGTGAGATAGTGCTGCCTTGTCCCAGGCAATTAGCCAGCAGCAGGTGCTGCTCACACTGCCTGCCTCTGGCACCAGTTAGTGGGATCCTCATCCTGGAGAGGCAGGAGCACAGCCCCTGCCCCAGGAGAAGGGCTGGCAGGGAACAAGCTCAGGACCACACTGCAGGAGAGAGGGAGTAGTCTTCACAGAAGCAGGGCGAGGTATAAGGTGAAAGTATAAATGCAGGAGGGCCTTTCCGTTCCTCAGCTTCGCAAAGGGTTGGTTGAAACAGAGAAGAGGTGATGTGGGATTCAGGCTGGCTGGGAGCAAGAGGAGGAGGGAAACAGCAGTGGGAGGCAGAAGTGAACCTAGTGGGAAGAGAATTTATTAGGAGATTGATAATTCATTCACCAGATGATGGCAGGTTAGCCGATGTTCGCTGAAGTTAAGTGCATGCAGACTTGCACAGGACACACAACAGCACGTGTATTTTTCACTTGCACAGATAGTCTTAGCCCATGGACAACCAGTGGGACCCCTGTTTTCTGAGTTCTGAGCCTTCCCTGCTCTGAAAGGGATCAGTGCCTATATCATCTGTCCAAGCTGAGAGACTGAGATTCACCTCCAGGTGACCACAATTCAGGTGTTCTGCAACAAGCAGACACCTAAGGGACAACCACAGTGTCACCCACAAAGAGGTATACCTGGAAAAGTTTTTGGCACCCAGGATTCTTGTGTATCACACACAGCAGAAGACCCTCTCTGAACTGACCAGAACAATTCTGGAAACGGTAACTGTCTCTCCTACTACTGGAAGAGAAGTTGGCAACAGGAGTCTGTCATCCACCCACACAGGAAGAATGAGGCCAAACTGATCTTCCTTTGCTTCAACACTGTCTTTAATGTTGCTCTGTCCTCTGTCTACCTCTGAGCTCGCCCTTAATCCTGCTTCTCTCCTTTGCTGGCTCCCAGTTCTGGCAGACATGATGTGATGAAGCATATGGGAAGGATGTGCCCTAGCAACTGGAAGCAGGATTTGTTTGAATGAGATTTGCACTGAAAAGGTACAGGAACCTGCTCAGACATACCCAAGCATAATGGTGTTCTGCAAAGCTGTCTAGTGTTGGCAACACCCTCCAGAGCTTCCCAAGAACTGGAAGATCCCAGGGAGATCTATCTTCATCACTATGAAGAGGGCCACATCCCTGTTGGCAAACCTAACCACCACCACTCACTGTTATAGTGGCAGTGTTGGTAGCTGTAGCAGCGGACCAAAGGCAGATAGAGCATTTAAGGATCTTTTCTTTTCTTTTTAAACCTGTGTCACAGTGAGAAAACCTTCTGATCTCTTGTCGCTCCACCGTTTCCTGCCCTGCCAGTAATGGCTGTGGAACAGACGGCAGGCTCCCTTGCTCCAGCACTTCTCTCCCATGGGAAAGCAGCCACTTTTTCTATCACAGAAAGTTAGCTTTGCTTTTGAATAAGTTGGGGAATAATGTATCAGAGGGTTTCCCTCCGATAGACATAGCAGAGGGGAACACAGCTGTTGGGGCTAGGCCTAACAGGGCATACCTGTTTTATAGGGATGTAATAATTTCATGGGCTACTTTCTATTGAAATGGCTTATGCCTTCAGCTTTGTTTGTATTACACGCTTCTAAGACATGGGAGGAAGACCTGGGCTTGTAATCTGAGAGACTTCTGGTTCAGAGTCAAAAGAACTGCAGAGGCAAAGGCTAGGAAGGAGGGTTTCATGAAAAGCACCCTTTGGGATTTGCAGCTGTCTGGTGATACTGACCTTGGGCCTTGCTGATGGCCAGCAAGCGTGTTTTGGGTTTAGTCAATACTTTGCATTCACATCTAGGACAAGTGGAGTTCAAATTCTTCCCAACAGACTAATTAGGCAAAATATTTAGAAATGCTGTAATTCCATTCATGCTTTTGCCATAACATTTAGGGAAACAACAATGCTTTTCATATACCAGGAGCCTCTGACAGCATCTACACTGGAAAAACAGTGCACACACGCTTATACCCAGGCCTTCACAGTTTTTATGACAGAAATACCTGCTGTGCCAATGCACAGGCACCTCAGCATCCAAAATTTGCTTATATGGGCACACCTGAGAAGCCTTTAATTGGATTCAGAAGGGCTTGTATCTGTTCCATAAAAGGGCAATATTGTTTACAGCAGTAGCAGAAAGATAACCAGACAGGTTTATTCGCTGCCAAAATGGGCAATGTATATTTACAAAGCTTTTCTAGTTCCTTTGTTGTGCATTCTTTCCACACACCATTACAGAAAGATCATGTTAACAGCAGTGGCTGCTGCGTGGTATCATATTGCCTTTTTATTTTTCCAAATAATTAAAAAAAAAAAAAAAAGGAAAGAAAAGAAAGGAAATCCTATAAATGTTAAACAAACTATTCTATTTTAATTAGGCTAATACAAAATTATTAAAAACCTACTCATCTGGAGGGGGGGGGAACGACAACACACACAATACAAATAGTCTCCTGCTTTTTCTTTTTTTTTCATTAGAGCGTGTCATGATGAAACCATCACTGCGTCATGATCAGCGTGCCTAAGAGTGCAGCCAGCCAGTTCCAAAAGGGTATAAAAGCTAATGCCCAAGAGTTTATAGAGTGACAGAGCCAATTCTAGTGCTGATTTATTGAAACTCAAATTGGAGCACTTAGATTTCATTTCTGCCAAATGATGTCGTTGGAATGCCTAGTTATTTTCTCATGCGAATAACTGAAATAAAAAAAAAACAGCAAGCCCTGGAACTCTTAAAATTAAAGGCCTTCTCTCTTTCTGTCAGGCTGCAACAAAACCAGCACATTTCCTGGTGCTTCTCTTTTGCCAGTGCTTTATAAACCATTAAGGTGTTGTTTGTTTGCTTTTTTTTAACATAAAACCTGAATGGATCTTCTGGGTCCAGGTACGTGATGCAGTGATCCAGGGAGGCCTGGGCTCCTCCCGTGCCCTACTCCACTCCCGTCCTCTGGTGTGTGCCTAGTCCCGTAAACACCTTAAACGAGAGCTGGCTTCGGGTTCTACTATTTGTGCTATCAAGTGGGAAGGCATTTTATTTTTCTGAAATGAAAGAGCCAATTTATGCCCTTTTATGGACCATTTGAGAACTCGCTGCAGTGGAAACTTTTCTGCAATAAAGGTCCCCTTGTTTATAAGCCCTTTGTGTTTCAAGTTGCAGTACCACTTGTTACACTTAGGGAGCATCCTGCAGGCTCTGGTAAGGAAATCAGACCACCTCATTCCTTCTCCTCAGGATTCAGTATAGGTTTTCCAACGCAGTCTTTAGCCTGCCATCAACTATGACAAAGCCAGTGAAAAATACTCTATCTAAAACTAGTTTGTTCCAGACGGGGCATGAGGCAGTCTTCATGAGACAGTCTTCCTCAATATGAATAAGTGCATATTTATGAAGTAAACAACACCAGGGTATTCAATACAGTAAAAAAAAATCTTATTTAAAATACAAAACTTTCTGTCACCCAAAGCTTGATCATGCTCAGTTGAGAACCACTTACCCCAGCCCTGTCCTGTTCATATGGTCCCCCATTTGTTCCCCAAAGCTCTGAGATAAACTAAAAAAGCTAGCATTAACAGGAGTAATTCTGCTTTGTGATAAAACCAGTTTCATCAGTATTGACGCTGCAGTAAAAAAGCAGTCTTTATGCATAAATTGGTCCTGCCAGAGGTATTCTTGTTGCTTTTTCAGTTTTGAAACAGTGGTTTTGTTCCAATTTACAAAAAGCTTCCTTCACTGCTGAGTGAAAGACCAACCTGACAACCAGGGAAAAAAGAAATTTAGCTAACAGGCTCTAGCAGGGTTATAATAAAACTGTAGAACATGTTTGTATCTCCATTTAAAAATGAATGAGGGGGGGAAAAGAGACAAAATATCTATGTCTGTCTGTCTGTCTGTCTATCTATCTATCTATCTACCTAATTTTTAAATCTCAAATACTAGTTAACACAGTAGTATATGGTAGGTGTTATTTTTGAAATGAGAACATAAAATTTCAGTCAGTAATATTCTTCTGACAGCATTATTTAACCACAAATGACAGATAATAATCAACTGGAGGAGCTGAGGGTCTCGTAATACCATTAAGCTATGAAGTTGTAGAAATGACAGCAAAATAATTACTGTTGTGCTTGTTGAGTCATAGGAGATGATAAGCTCCATGTTTCCATGGATATAGAGTTTCCGGGTTACGGTTTGGTCTTTTCCTATTTAAAGATCAATACTGTGCTAAGGAGAATGCAGGATTCAATTCAACATTTCTTTTGGTGTCTAAACATCAAGTGCCAGGCAGCCTGAGCATGCACATACAACCCAGGCTCAACGCAGACCCCCCATTCACGTGATGCAAGGTGACAGAAAAACCATCTTAGCTACCTGTCAGAAGAGCCCTCTCATGTTCACAAACATCTTGTCCCCAGTAGTAAACCTCCAGGACATCTTTATTCCACCTCCAGAACTATGGTATAGCAAGAGGTAGAGGTAGCTGGGACAGGGCCCCTTGGCCTTTGTGACTTCTAAGAAGATGTGTGGATTCGTGCGCCATCAGCTGTATGTCCAAGTGCCTCCGTGATCACCAATGAGTCAACCTTTTCCCTCTGGTGCATACTCCTGCCTTTTCTTTCCCCACATCCATATTCACTGTTGATGTTTCCCTCTGCCTTGATATCCTCGTGGTCATGCTAGTGACTGTATGACCACATGAGCACTAGTGTGACCATGAGTATATCAAGGCAGAGGGGAAAATCAACAGGGAATACGCATGGAGAGGAAGGTGGTTTCATGGACTGAGATCAGCACAAAACTCTGCACCAGGTGGTATCATGAGTGCTTTGGCTTACCCAACCAGCCAAAAAGATGGAGTTAACGAAGAGCCCAATGTTCACTTCTCCTCCATGCCTATCCCACACTGGCCTTGTAAAATGGAGAGGCTCATACCAGGCAAGCTAATACCAACCTATTGCTGGGGTATCAATTCTAGGCTTACAAAAATCGGCTGGCGTTTAGTCAACAAAGTTATTATTTATTAGTGTGTTTCACATTCAGAGCAAAGCTCTGCTATTCAGTGTAGAGGTGCCACCCCTACTAAGTCAACAGGGTGCGGGAGAGCAATGTCTGCACAAAACCAATCACACCTCAGAAATACATGTGTCCCAGACTGAGAAGCATCCAGGGCTGCAACCATGACACCAGCAAAGGCAAACAAGTCAGGCAAGAGATAATGATAAATCATAGTGGAAGATGAAAATGGTGAGAATTTATGGAGTAGGTGGGCAAAACACACTTTCAGACTGGCCACTTGATCTGCAGAAAATGGGAACAAAAGCTGTTTGACACTTAATGGTGCAATTAACATGTGGGGGCAGAAGGTAGCTGTAGCTTGCACATTCTTAACTGACCTAACTCCAGACTGTCGACAGTGCCATTGGTGGGGTATGGAAAGGCTGTCCGATGCCAGCATCTATGAGCATGAAGAAGGATTCGGGTGTTTCCCAACCACTCCTGGCAGCCTGTCTGGGCTGTCTGTGTCCCTTCCTGGTCGGTGCCCTCTGTGCAGTGCTGCCTTCCTTTCCCTGCTACATTCCAGGACAGAGGGAGTCGGGAAAAACAGAAGCTTTGAAGCAGTAAGTCAGCCAGCTGGACTGGAAGTCCTCACTAAAAGAGGCAGTTTAGATGAAGAGGAGCTGGCAGAGGAGGAATAACATTATCAGTAGCCATCACTTAATCAAGGACATGAGAGTGAAAGAGAGAAATGGCTTTAGCATTGTGGAAGGGGCTGAACTTCAGCTGTTTAATAGAAAAAGCTCAGAAATACCGTGCTTGGAAACTCTGCAGGTGGGGTGACTAGACAGAGGTATTGCCAGACTAATTTGCCTCCCACTCTTGACCAGAATACACAAGCCTCTAGGATAGCAATGGTTTCACTTCAAGCTGCAATGCTGTTTTTTTGAATCCCATTATCACCCATTCCTACATTTTTGAGCAATTCTCTGCTCAAGCTGAAGTTTCCCCGCTTTGTGTCAGAAAAGATTTCGTTGGATCCTTTCAGTCACGGCTGAATTTTGCAAGAACAAAAACTACATCTGCAAGATGTGCAGGACCTGAGACAGCCCTTCCCAGCTCCTCATCACACCAAGGAGCGCAGCCCTTCACAGTGGTCTTCAGCAAGGCTGAGCGCCTGCATTTTCCCCCTCCCCTCATCTCGGTAGGATGTGCGTGGTGCTCAGCCACTTTGGAAAAAAACAGGCTATTTCCACAGAAATTAAGTCATCTCTTGGCTAAATCCTATCATGTGCTGTTCAGCAGATGTAGGGGGCCTCTTTTTCCGGCCCATGTAGCTGATCAGGTTCTCCGCGCTCAAGAAAGCACTAGCACAGAGGACCAGCTCACCATGTGGGCAAGCTCATGCAAGAGCTTACCACGGCTTGTGGTTTTGGGGGGTGGCTAGTTTATTAGGCTTGCTAGCACGACAGCTGCCTTTGGAGGAAGGCCCGGGTGTGTTTTCGTTTCTAGAACGTACTGCCTCAACCATCCTAAGGAATCTTGGTTTGGCCAGGAGGAGCCCTGCGACTCAGGGCCTTTCAGCACCATTTTCTCCTCCCTAATTTGGGCAGGATTTAGCTCTGCAAGAGCAGCATGGCTGAACCGTAAGACCATTCTTCTTTTTAATTTTTTCTTCCTTTTTTTTTTTTTATTTTTAAATAAGGTATAATTACACACAGCACACAGACTCATGAATCAACCTGATTCTGTTGTGACAAGTTTAGCTCTGGGTGTGTGATCTGTCCTAAGAGATCGCACAGTTTTTCCTTCTTGTCCCTTTTAATAGCAAAGTATTCTTGCCTGCCCTCTCTTTCTGATTATTTAATCATCAGCTATTAAAATGACATGGAGAATAACACCTCTGTTTGCTCAAACTGTTCAGCCTGTCATTTGACATCTTTCTCTCACTATCACAAAACAGTTTCCCTGTTTACTTTCCACTCTGGCATGGACCTTCTGGTTCCTTCTTTGCTTCTTCCTTTCTGTGAATGTCTAAAACCAACTTGCCTACTGCTGTCCTGCTCTTGTGGGGAAAAGTGAAGGAAAAGAAGACAACTAAAAGCTGTATCAAAAGAATTTCTGTAAAAAAACAGGTGGCTGAACAACTGCTTATGTCTACAAATCATCTAACAAGGGGCAGGTAGACAATATGTTGACATTTGTGATCAGATCTTTCCAACCTGCTCTTTTTGTCCTATAAGTAGATGGCCACCATAAGGTCTTTGCAAAGGGGAGTCCTTCTGTTTGTGGCTGTGGTGGCCAGAGAAACAGGATTCTTAAAATGTAAGCAATAAAATGTACTAATTTATATCACCCTGAGAGATGTTACATGCAGGTCAATTATAATTATACTCTGGATCTAAGATTTACCTTCACTCATAGGACTTGACCTCTCCAGTACTGATGTACGCCGCACAATTCAGAAGGCTATAATTGTCTTATGACCTTGTACTTCTCTTTAAAAGATCAATAGAGTTCTCTTAAAAGATTTTATGACAGCAGAAATAAACACTGCAAGTTACCAGCTGTCTTCATCAGGCAGAATGAAAACCAATCCCATCATCACAAATACTAAAAGATCAGACAGCAAAGGAGTAGGACACTACTAGAAGAGAGAGTAATGGCATCTGAACAGCCCTGTCAGTGACCTTTACAGCTCCTTGAAGCAAAAACACCAGCCTGGAGGATATGTACCTTGAAGAAAAAAGGCCACATTCCTGAACTGAAGCAAAAGCAAGTAGGCTTCTTAAGCACTTTCCAAGGTGGAGCTGAAGTATGCCCTGCTGTCCCTGCTAGGCTGCAGCCTGTGCTAGTCTGCTACCTAGAAGCTGCAGAGGGTGGAAAATCACCAGGTCCAGAAGCTGTCCCACCATTGATTTATTTTGAGGCATTCATTATTGAGCTAATCTCCGCTCTACAGAGAGACTGTCAATAATGCCCTTGGAAACAGACCTCTGCCTGTGAAACAGGCACAACCTTGTCCCTTCCCCAGGTTGCTGGGAAGCAGACTTGGGACTGTCTCACCTCCAATCACTGCAGACAGTGCCCCATCTCACTGCCACCAAAAGGGGCAGGGGTCTTGCTCCTTCTCCTCCACTGCTTTCTTCCCTGCTCCAAACCATGCCTTAATGTTCACTTGAACCCTCAACAAACCAGTGCGACTCACTACACCATCAGAAAAATCTTTGCTGGGTTTGTGACTCACTACCGCCTCTTGATGAGGATGGGTGAGCAGCCCTGACCTGCAGACTGGGTGGTGGGAGCAGAGGAAAGGGAAGAGGCCAGCACAACTGCTGTGCCAGCCTGCTGGGAGTCAGCCAACTCAGCCCATCTTGATGAACAACACCCTCAGACTGTGGAACAGGCCTGCCATGCAACCCCTTCGTACAGCTGCACCTCTCACACCTCTCCAGCCTCTTGCTCCACCTTGCACCCTACTTTGCGATATCCTGACAATCCCACTGGCAGCTTCCAGTAAGAAACCCTCCACACAATGCCAGTACACAACCAGGCCCAAAAACCTATGTGGCCGTGCTCTCATGGGAGAGGGTGTGAAAAGCAGTTGGCGTACCATGGGTCAGTACTTGCAGCTGGGGGGCTTCCTCATCTGCAAAGCTGACAGCTGGCTCCCACTGCCTGGTCTGTGGCCTGTCTTTGTGCCTTGACGTACTTTGTTCTGGCCACCAATATAAATGACAAATTGCTGCAGTAAATCTTCATCATTGCCCTCCTGTTGCCTGTAGGTTGTTAATTGTACATGACTGAAGTTACAAATTGCTGCAATAAATTGACATCATCGAATTATCACCTTTGAATTGTTCATCAGATAACAGCATCCAAAGGATAGCCACAGTGACAGGAAGCAGGTTTTATGAGTCCTCTGTTTATGGCTACAGAGCAGGCAGCATCTCCTCCACCACACACACAGGCTTATCTGAACACAGGGCCACCCAAGCTACCCCACAAAGGACAACTAGAGGGAGGAGCAGCAGCAGTGCTGCGCAGCAGAGGGAAATAGCATAGCTATTTCTGCATAGCTATGGACTGCACCTTTCCTTGCACTGCATTGACTCGGTGCCACCTACAGATTTCATGGGATCCTCTCTTGTTTCACAAGACCTGCTCTCGTTTAATGACTGCACAGCTGCTGGACCAGTGAAGATGGCCAGGCCTCGCCTCTCCGTTCACCACTGCTATAGTCAGCGGTCCTCTGCTCTCCAGAGGAAGGAACCATCTCCTGCCCAGGGAAGCACTGCTGGGTTTCCCTGTTGCGTGGAACAGAATGGCTGCCCTCTGGCCAGGGCTGAGCTTTAAAAATAAGAGCTACACTACCACAAACTATCATGAGGCAAATAAACAAGTCATCCAGACATCAAAAATTGCCAAGGAGCTAGTCTCCTGCTGCTTCTCCAGCACTGAAATAAAGTCCTGCTACTCTGGATTTATACTAGTTATATTTGAAGCGAGTTTTAGCCTCAGGTTTCCAAATCCTTTTATTGAATTAAGGGCAGAATTCCTGTTTCCAGAGTTTCACATCAACATGACAACACTGGAGCAAACAAGAATAGTCTATTTAAAAGCAGGCAAACATTTTGCAGATGAAAGACAAACACTGTAGGTATTTATTAAGGCCCTAATCCAACCAAATCTCTAATCCACTTAGCAAAAGAAAAAAGATTCAAACAACCATTTTCAAGATTCTTAAGAATCTCCAAGGCATCTGAATTGCTTCATCTCTTTGCTCAAAGGTATCCCCTCAATTAAAACTTATTGGTTTTTCTGGAAACTGCTGTGATGAAGGCCCACAGGACCTTTCTGTGGTTTTACAGCATCACAGACTTTGAGACCTGCTTTGTGGGCCTCTCACTGCATTGCTTTTTTCTTTCCTTCTCAAACCTAGGCTGGTCTTGAAAACTCCCTAAGTGGTTCAACACTATATTTTGGAGTACTCCTGCCTCAATTTTTTCCCTCCATGGCTTTATCATACAAAAGACCTGGAAGTTGGTGGCTGAGAATACCTAGATAACTTCTGTCCCAACAGAGCAGTGTTTTTGAAGACTTCAGTCATCAGCACTGCAAAATATTTTCACATGCAGGATGCTCCCTGCATACAGGTAACATATCTGGAGATTCCTCTGCCTTTCCCTTTCTTCCTTGGGCTCTTTTTGCTACTGCTGTTAGCTGCCACTTCTCTTCTGGCACAAAATGGCAGCTAAGGTGGCTTAGGTATGTGTTCCCATCTGACACTTTATCATTCTTGGTCTAGCTTCCTCCAGGTGTCTTCAGTTCTGTCTTCTTCAGGCCAGGTCAGAGTGATTGTCATGACATCCAAGTTCTCTTTCCGTGACAAAACACAGCAAGTATATTCGTCTGGTGCCTATTCTGAGAGCCTAGAGAACAGTTCTTCTCAACATGTCTGGCATGGTAAAGGAACTTATATACAATTCAAATTTTTTTCATTCCAATGGTTTTCCTCCTTACAAATAAAGAAATTTAAGTTTTAGGAGAAGAGCTGTTTGAAGAGCTGCCTAAAATATGAAGTTTTCCGGAATTGCCTTGTTTCCAAGAAGAAAAAGAACATTTGCCTGGTTTTAGATTAGCAGAGGAATAAATACCGATGATTAAATATATCATGAGTCTGAATTTATTTTTATTTTTCTGATGATCAAATGCTGTGCAACTGGCTTTGTTGTGCAAGGTTTTTCCCATTAGTTATTTTTAGGGGTTTTAGATTGTATTTTCCCCTAACTGGTGACATAATGTCTTGTTAAGACAATTGACCCAGATAAGACTATGCCAACTTCATCAGAATTGGTCTTATGCATCTGGATTTTTGATATTTTGGTGGGTCACAGACCAATAGTCTCTGTGGCATGGAAAATATTTAATTTTTTTTTAGACTGCCAGCTTCAGCAAGACTCCTCCAAGTTGACACTAGTTAACAGTGACCTAATTCAAGCTTGATTGGACAAAGATGCCTGGCCCTAAGGGAGACAGTGCAAGGCAACCCACAAAATTCAAGGGTGAGACAGAAAAGCCTCGTCTTATGGGTCAGCAAGCAACCTGAGGGAATTTTGCTGCTTCAGAATATCAACAGCTATCATTTGGGGAAAAGCAAGTCATTGCATCAACATTTTTAAAGCTCCTTCAGTAGCTGACTAATCAATCATCTTCTTTCTCCAGACTAAAAAAAAGCTCTCCTGGTGGAAAGCAGTATGCCAGCAAAACAGTGCCACATCTGCTCTGCACTTCCAGCACCTAATACGCAAGCATGCAGGAGACTCTGAGAACCGAAGAGCTTGCACTGCCCTCCGTATTTTTAGCATCTTCTTTCTTACTGCTCCTTACTCTGGTTTACTCTGGTTTCCCAAGGGCACAAAGCTAAGTGATTACGTTGTTCACCCAACTATTAGTTCCCACAATAATATTGCAAACCAGTGGTCTGGTTCTGCTAAAACTGACTGAGAAGGGGAGATTTCAAAGAATTGAGATGTGAAGTTTCTATGCCTTCCTTTTAACCTGGCAAGGGAGACATGTGGGACCAGTGCCCCCATGAGTTGGGGCAGTCAGGACACCTACAGCTAGATGGTTGCTCAGCCAAACAGGAAGAGAATTTAGGAAACTGATGGTTGAGAGAGAGAGGGCACAAACCCACAGGAAGCAAAGGTTCTTCCTTGTGGAACAACTTCCTCACATCTTTTGTTTTAATCAGTTGTATGTGTGACATAATCTCTTTCTTTATTTTAAAGGTACAAAAGTAAAAATGTAGCAGTGTGCTTGTCCTGTGTACAACTGTAACACAGATTTTAAAAATAAAGTCTTCTTCAAAAAAAATGGGCACCCGAAATAACCCTTTGAACTAAGTATGAAACAACCAACAGGTTCAGATCATTAAGTGTTCAATACAATAACGTAGGTGAGATTTATAGCTGAACTGTGTATTCCACTTTCTAGAGTTGAGCTCAGGATTGCTTAGAGCTGGTATTCATTTGGTGACTTAATTCTTACTCAGTATTAAGATTGATTTGCTTTTTATTTAATAAAGTATTTTAATCCTGGATCGGTGTAGTTTTACTAATAATTGCTTCATACTGATCATGTGTCTCTTGGTTTTATTTTGCTTTTAAAAAGTGTTTTAATAGCATTTCTAAAATAAAAGCTGGCACTGAGTCACTTTTCTTTCAGATTATTTAACACGGGCCCAGAATATTACAGGGCCTGTTATGGAGACCAGGTTTCCGTCTGACTAGGTCTCTCTAGGGAGCTAAGGGGTTTATACTGTTGTTATATTTCGCTCCTACATTTAGAGTTGGCAATACATTTTGGGGGTCCTGGTCCCCTCCCTCCTGCCACTGACTCACTGAATGACTTGCATTGCTATCCAATCTCAGCCTGTCCCCACTCCCAGCCTTATTTCTCACCCCTAAACCCAGGTTGGTATCTAGTCATCCTTTTATTAGTGGGATTACATGATCATTCTTCAAGCAACGACTGCAGTTAGGGGGAACACAAAGCCACTTTGATCCTGACAAGCAACAGCCCCATTAACTTGATCACTGCAATTCAGTCCCAAAGTAATAGAAGTTGTTGAACTCTTTGGCTTAAAGTTTAGCTACAGAGCAAATCAGAGGAATTTTTATGTACTGAGCCTCTAGAATGCTGGCAAAGCCCTTTCCAAACTTTCCAAATCTATCTCGACGAGTGTGCTTTACAACTTGACTGGTACAAGGGTACGATACACTGTACCCTTTTACAAATTAATGGCAATGAAGTGTTTGAAATCTGAAGTATATTTGGACCTTGACAATGCAGAATCTGACTGTAGCTACTGAAGGAAATCTGGGCAGGGCTAGCGAGTCGTTATAGGTAAGTTGCATGTGTCCAATTACTCTAGCAACCGTAATGTTTACTCTAACAGAAGCAGTGTCTCCAGGTATAAAATCCAACCTACTTCTTTTCTGCAGTCAGGAATAACAATGCATGTAAACTAACTCCTTGGATATCAATTGTCCCAAGAGATAAGACTGTTGCTGACTGACCACTACAACTAAGATCATGATGCAGAGTATAACCCAAAACCCTCTCAGCAGAGAATGAAACATTCAAAATGAGAAAAATGAAACTGCATAAGCAACCTATTTGCAAGACCTTCAACCAGAGCAAGTCAGCGGTGCTCCACTAATATCTATAGCTCAGTTCCAGCATGGTGGTATGAGTACGTTTTGCAACAGGCAACCCTATTTATGGAACTGTGGTGATGAGTCTCTAGCTGATCCTGAAAAGATCACTGTCACTGCACCTTCCTGGTTAAGGATGACTGTGCCACAGTAGGCATCTGTGCTTTAAGCACCCTTTGTCACCATATGTCAGCCAAAATGCTGCTGCAGAGGTTGACGTGTCCTTTGCCTTAAGCTCTTTTCCTGCTCATGTGTGCACTATTACTGCTCTAAAGCCCTCTGCCCTGAACAGATACTTTGGCTTTAAATCATATAGGTTCAATTTCAGTTGCCTTCAACTTGACAGTCTTTTTCCAAGTGTTTTTTACGATGGCTTATGTTGACCACTGGAGCCCAAAATCACAGATTAAAAGCTAGTCCACTAAGGAAAAGCTGTTTCTGGGGATTCAGAACTCATTTTTTTTCTCAAAGGGAAGAAATAACAAGAAGACATTACTGACATGTAACAACAATACAATGCTATCTTCAGCTGGTGAAGGGGTATCACAGGAAAGGGGAAAACAATGTATTTGTTTCAAATTCCACTCATTGCACCACTGTTTCAGTACAGCTAAAGAAAAGAACACGAGAATTTTTCTAAATGCCTTGTTGGTATGTCATGAAAATAACTGAAGCTAAGTACTCAGGAATGTACTAGATTAAAGACACGGACTAATTAGAAAATTTGTGTCTCCTTGAAAAAGGCAAAAGCTCTAGAGCATCAGAAAGATCCTTCAAACTCAAAACCAAGAAGAAATGCTATGAAGGCTCAGCAGCAACTTTCCAACATTGTTTTCAAGGTTTTTCTTTCTATATTACAACTCTGTAGTGCACTATCATTCCCATACTGTTAACCTTCATGGTAATACATCTTTTACACAACCCTGGGAAGAGTTGTTTATAGAATATTAGAATCATTTAGTTTGCAAAAGACCTTCAAGATCATTGAGTCCAACCATTAACCTAGCACTGCCAAGTCCACCACTAAACCATGTCCCTAAGTGCCACATCTACATGTCTTTTAAATACCTCTAGGGATAGTGCCTCAGCCACTTCCCTGGCCAGCCTGTTCCAGTGCTTGACAACCTTTCGTTGGAGAAATTTTACCTAACATCCAATCTAAACCTCCCCTGGTGCAACTGGAGGCTGTTTCCTTTTGTCCTATCACTTGTTACTTGGGAAAAGAGACCAATACTCACCTCACTACCTGCCCCTTCTTCCAAAGGTCATAAACTCTCCTTTTTTTCCTGATTTCTAGCCAAAGCTCTCTGTTCAGCCAGGACAGTCTTCCTCCCCACTGGCTCATCTTTTTGCACATGGGGACGGCCTGCTCCTTTAAGATTTCCTTCTTGAAGAATGTCCAGCCTTCCTGGGCTCCTTTACCCTTCTGAACTGCCTGCCAAGGGACTCGTGAACCAGCCTCCTAAATAGTCTGCTCTCTGGAAGTCTAAGGTAGCAGTTCTGCTGACTCCCCTCCTTACCTCTCTGAAAATCAAAAACCCTATCATTTCGTGATCACTGTACCCAAGATGGCCTCCAATCATCACATCACCCACAAGTCCTTCTCTCTTCACAAATAACAGGTCCATCAGGGTGCCTTCCCTAGTTGACTCACTCACCAGCTGTGTCGGGAAGTTATCTTCCACACATTCCAGGAACCTCCTAGACTGTTTCCTCTCTACTGTAAATTTAGAGTCCCCCACAAGAACAAGTGCTAGCAACTGTGAGAATTCTCCCAGCTGCTTTCAAATATTTTGTCTCCCTTTCATCCTGGTTGGGTGGTCTATAACAGACTGCCTCCAGAGATATATGCCTTGTATCTTCCTGGTTGGCCATCCTCTTGATTCTCACCTATAAACACTCAACCCTATCATTACCATCATTAAGCTCTAGACAATCAAAACACTCCCTAACATATAAGGCTACCCCACCGCCTCTCCTTCCTTCCCTCTCACCTCTGAAGAGTTTATAGCCATCCATTGCTGCACTCCAGTTGTGTGAATCATCCCACCATGTTTGGCAACTACATCATAATTTTCCTGCTGTGCAATGGCTTCCAGCTCTTCCTGTTTGTTGCCCATGCTGCATGCATTGGTGTAGATGCACTTCAGCTGGGCTATTGATCCCACCACCTTTTTGAAGGGAGAAGCCCTAATTCCTATGTGACCATTCTCAGGCACTTTCATGGTTTTAACACACCAATAACCCTTGCAGCTTTGCTGCCACATGGATCTCCATCCCCTCCATCGAGACATCAGACCGAAGGACCTTGCTAGCAGAATGTGCTAATGGTAGCTGGTAATGCAGATAATTCTCAGGCACTAAGTGGGGTACTGTCACCACAAGAAGTGATTTTTGTTGTAGTATAACTGCATTACTATTAATGACTATACCTTTATTACAACAGTAACGAACCATAAAAACCCACACTTCTAACTGAGACAGTTATATTAGCAAAAAAATGTAGATGTAGGCCAGTCCTTAGCAATGATAATGTTGAAACACTGGCAACTTTATGAACAGATGAATGCTCTGTTGAAAAAACTGTGACTAAGAAGACTGAAGATTGAGAGTATGGCTCAGTGGGATCTGGCTAGCACTCCATAAAACAACATCACACTTCCCTTATAAAAACCCTGCCACTGAAATACCACCCAAACATTAGAGTGCTTGGGAATGAGCAATGAAGGAATCAAACTGCTTCCCTCCTGCTGAACATAATCCTTCATCACTCACTCCCACCTCATTATCTCAGTCACTCATGGCCATGCAAGAACTGCTCTATCTTAGACCACAGTTAAGTCTTCCAGTACCCTCTGGTTCTTGGGATGTTATATATTTGCTGTTCAATGCTGCTGCTCCTCCACTACCTGTCACATCTAGGACCTCCTCCTCAATTCCCCACTGTTATCTCCTCCGTGCTCTTTTTGCCTGAATGCTCTTCACGAATATCACCAGTACATCCATGCTTTCCCACCAGGGCATTCAAGCCCACACAAGCCCATGAGCTTCTCCTAACTATCACTCCTGTCTGTGGTAAAGGATTCTGGGGCACTCACACATGTAGCAAAAGTTCTGCTTTGGGAGATATGACACATTTGCTGAAACATTAATGAAATGCTTAGAAACATAAAAGCATCTGCCAAACATTGATTAAAAATTTAACGTAGTTGCTTATGAAAAACATAAATGCTTGTTTGAGGCAATGCTATACACTGTTGAGAAATGTCACCATTTTATTGACTGAGTTAATTTACCAAGTCTTTTTCAAGCAATGAGGTAAGGCACTACTTCTTGTTTTAAATTATGAAAATAGGAAAACCTATTTTCAATTTCATTCTAAAGCCTATTTCTTATGGTTTTATATTCTGATGATAGGGAAGATCTAATTAACCCTTTACATGATCTCCACTAGGCCCATTCCTGCATACCTGCTTATCTTAATGTGAGCAAATAAATTCCAAAGATGACACAGAAGCATTCACACGACTCAGGTTACTAAGTCCAGAAAGCTCCTGTTGTTTCCAGGACTGAAACCCCAGTGTGAAGATTACTGCATAGTAAATCCATTTGAATATATGCGTACTAGACTTTTAGCTAACATTTTGAAATTACTCAGAAATAAGCTATTCTTAGCATAAAAACTGACAGTATAAGATCAGGATAATCTACATTTATGTAGACTTTACAGCCCCGAGTCAGCCTGTGCTCAGCCCAAGACAAAGCTAAGGACCCCAGGATTTACACACACACATACACAGAGTTCTTCCAGATCTGTTGAATTTAATCCAATCTTTCCAAAGCTCTTGTCTGCTACTTTATACACTCCCCACTATGTTAAACAAAATCCTCTTCTCTGTATCATTCCACATAGGCCATTAGTCTTTGCAACTCCTTGTAAGGAGTATGCGATTAAAAGAATGCAGAGCTGATCAAAATTATCACTGTCTAAATGCCTCTCTCTTCCCCATGAGTTCTTGGCTGGTCGCTGCTTCCATCCCAATTCCCTGAGATCCTCCACTCCTGGGCCCAGCAGAGGAGATACAAGGGGAAGAACAAAGGTTCTTTGTTCTTTCGTGTCTCATAACCCAAGCCACTTTCGTGTCTCATAACCCATGCCAGCAGGCCTGCTTATGCTGTGCTGGCTTGCAGGCAGCCCCCTGGGGGCTCTGATGTCAGCCCAGAGTAACCACTTGCAACACATTCAGGTTCTTCCCCGCCAGCTCCCGTTGGCTCCGCTCCCATGCCAGGGGCTGCAGGAGGGGGTTGCAGCGAATCCCTCCAGCAGCCCAGGAGCCTTCCCTGCTGGTGCCCCCACCCTGAAGGCTGAGAGCAGCCAGGCTTCCTGCCCCTCCACTCACCGGCATGAGGCAGAGGGGCCAGCCCCTAGCAAAGGCTGAGGGTGCTGCGTGGCTGGGAAGCAGAAGGGACGGAACAAGGTAGCAAGCCTTGTTTTCCAGAGAAATTTTCCTCTAAATACTCATCCGAGGCAGTTAAAAATCCTGTTTCCATGATTTAAAACATCACTATCCCTTAACAGGACACACAGTATTGTAAAATGATTTCCAGGGCTAATAAATTGGAAGAATCACCGGAATGAGATAAGAGCAGCACTGTTAGTTTCACTGGTCCCCATATGTAAGCCACTCCGTTGCTCCAGCATCAATTCCAAGTATAGCTTGGACTAACGTAGAAGCCTTGTTCTCTCCAAGAACTTGAAACATCAAAAAATGTTGAAATACAGTTTCTTCTCCCTGCCCTTTTCCTACCTCTATTTGTTTACTTGGTAATGATTACTTCAGCCACTTGTGTTGCAAAAAGTCACCAATTCGGCCTTTACAAAAAATAAATCATTGTTTTGTTTGAAGTCATGCAATCCACCCTCCTGCTCTAGCCTGGTGCTTGGAGACTCATGTTCAGTTCCCTGTTCTGCCACAGACCGCCTGCTTTGACTTGTCCATTTTCACTGTGTGTGGCAACAGAAGGAAGCTAGTTGCATTTCCTCAGGGGAAAGAGAACATAAACCAAGAAAGTAAATCCAATAAAGAAACCAAGATGTTCCAATACCTCAGACAGATAGAATACATGTAAATGTAATGCAATCATTAATTTTCTAGTCACTGGATTAGCACTCTGAATAGGCAGTGATAACATTTGCTACAGCACCCCATTACCTGTATAATCTGTACTGGAACAGGAGGATTACAAAACCTGCAACCACGATTAGAAAGACTTCTAATTTCTGGAAGCTTTAAACGTCATTGATATCACAAATCTTGGTTAAGCCTTTCTGGTTTATGTGGTGATGGTGTCAGTGGGGAGAAGAAGAGGGAGACAAGAAGCCGGGGCAGGGGAAGTGGGGAGGAAGGGAGTGGTGAGGTAGTAAAGTGAGTGTAAGTCTCCTTTCAATGTTGGTACACAGCCCGATCAGAGTTCATTGGAATAAATGGAAAGACTCTCACTGATTTCAGTGGACTTTGGACACAACCCCAGAAGCTTCAAAATGTAAACAGACAGATATGGGTATGCGCCTGCCAGTGTAATTTCCCCTAAATAAAACCACTCCAGCATGAGAAGAGCCTCTCAAACACATGTTTGCAGGAGGCAAGCTTGGGGAAGAAGAGCTCACCAGCCTGCTGCCACGTGTCATTAACAAAGGATTGCTAGAGACGCTGGGCCACCCCACTCTGAACAGGGACATTGGCACTCAAGGATGCTGTGGCCAGTGCTCCCATATGCTGCCAGAGCTGTCACATACTCCCCAGAGGGGTCTGGCTCTCCAGGAGGCATGTACCGCCTTGGATGTGGCCATTAGTCTTAGCTCCTGCACAGTCTTCCCCCTGGCTGCTGCTGATGAGCAGTTCTTCCACTGAACATCAGCACAGCCTTGAGCCAAGCAGAGGGGAAGCTCAGTAGGTGGGCTGGCTTGGCTCCAAGTTATCATAAGATACCCAAAAAGGACTTACAACATGAGCTGTTTGATCAGAGGAGGCCAATGCAGATGGGCCACAGACAAGGAAAGAGTCGGTGGAAGTGGAATACCAGGATCAGGCTGAAGTTTCCAATTCCCTCCAAGCCATAAGAGCAGTCAGTAGTGCAGTTCCAAAGTGCAGGCTGCTGCTGGAGAGCATCGCAATGTGTCCTGCTGTTTTCTTTGAGCTAGTTCTAGCTTTCACAAGGCCAAGCAAGAGGCAAATCAGGGAACTGAAATTGCTGAGTATTAGCCCTGTGAAACAGCTGAGACAACTCCTGATCACACAAAATACTGGTGCCAGCATGGGGAAAGGCAGCATAAACTGGCCAGAGTCAGGGCCTAGAGCAGAAGATACATCCAGGGGTGGTGGCATTATGCTTTCAGATGCAAGGAGAGCACAAGTCAGGAGACTGATGTTGGGTAAAGGTTTCTATGACTGGCCTCACAGCACGTCCTCCAGATAGGGAAGAGAGACAGAGGTAAATTAGGAGTTTGATCCTGCTCCTGGTGAGACTAGCAGTTGTGGCACTGACTGCAAGAGCAGCAGGATGGGCTTCAGAAAGGATTGTCCAAGGACGCACACAAGGACGTAGGAGCTCTGGGCAGAAAAGCCAGGCACTGGGCTCCTAGTCGGTATAGCTTACCGAAGGACACGCCACTGCAGTCATCAGGATTGCACCCATTCATCCAGGGTCCAAATTGTCCTTCATAGAGAAAGTATGACTCTGAGAATTTAATTCCACACCTTGACTACAAAAGAGATTGTGAAATCAGTGTCAACACACCTCATGCTGTTTGTTGCTCCTCAGCCATTTTGCAACCATGCCTTGTGAAAAGTAAGTAGCAATGGAGACTACACAAACATTTTGAGAGGTCTGAGACTTTCTATGCAACTCTGGCTTCAACTGCACAATTTCTTTAGGAACTTTACACTTCTCTCATTCAGTCTATTAACTCTAACTATTATAATAATGAGTAGAATATTTGCAGCAGGAAAATAGTTTTGACCTGGCATTACAGACATAATGATTAATGTCCATATTTAGCTGTTCATAGTAAACATTTTTCTCCTACTTTCAGAACAGGAAAGCATTTCAACACATGCCAGGATTCATTGTAACATCATTAATCATGATGAATTACCCTAGTATTCATGTGGATGCAAAATATATTTCCTTGGGAATTTCCCTGTAGCTTAGCATTAATTTGTATTTACTCTATTACAAACTCCCATTCCCTTTCAATCCTTCTTTTTTGCACTTCCCCCAGGTTTTCTTGCATAGTCACATACTTTAACATTTCATTTATTTAATATTGCTTTAAGTTTGTATTATTTATTTGTTATTCTTTGCTGCTTTCACCCACTCAGCTATTCATTCATTCCTGTTAGAAATTAACAGGCTATGGCAAAAGTAATTTGTCCTCAGTGAGAGTCATAAATTCAGCACTGCACTTCACTAAGGATACATGACAATACAACACCATAGTCTCCTCTCCCTTTCCCAGCTTCCCTACTCAAGATTTTCAGTCCTCAGCCCTGCAAGTCTACGTTGCACTTCTGCATCTAAAGCTCTGTCTCCAGTGGATTCTTAAAGCATCCTGCCCTTCTTAAATTTAAGCACTACAAGTTACAAATCTTAACAAATTAGATCTTAAAGTGAGGGAATTCCACAGTCTGGGATGAAACAGTATCTCATCTTCACTGGGAATATTCACAACAACAAAGCAAGTCTCTCTTTCTTCAGTTTTAATAGGAAAATCAGTATAAAACCCCTTGGAATTCACAAAAGAGCATGAGCCCTACATAAGTTTATGCTTAAACAAGCTGTCCTGAGGGCAACTACTGAAGTAATCTGGCTGGAAAGACCAAAGAGCAGATTTGTTTGAATTAGTGCAAGGAAAAAAGAAAGAAAATTTCCACTGCCCCAGAAAAAGAGGACTGCAAATACATCCCAACAATTTGTCCTCCAATGATAGCTATAATGTTTAACATGAAAAAAATGTTTATTCATAGCAGGCTTAGATAATATACCTCAAAATATTTCCTTGGTACATAGATGTGCATTTTGAACATCTGATTAAGACATTCTTAGCCACGGGCACAGTATATTTTTCTTCATACGTCATCTTTTTTACGCAATTATGTTGCGTGTTGTACATATTTGATGCATGGAATATTTATGTGAGAAGATGCTAGGAGAAACATAGGCTCTGCCACAACAGATGAGGTAGCTTGTCCATCAAGCCCCAACACCCAGCCTGTAAGGAAAAAATTCCCTATTGGTACAATAGGAAAAAATTACCATTCAAGAGAGGTCAGAACCCGAATTCTGGATCTGAAAATACTCAGATTTTGAGAAACATAAGACCCACCTCCAAAGCACTCATCTGGAACCCTTCTCAAAAGGCTCCAAATTTTCGTTACAAGTCCCTCTACTGTACTCCCTTAAATATCAAGAAAGACTGAATACAGATTCAGGAAACTACCTTAAGATGAGCTTCTTGAAGCCCTTAATTAAATCATTGTATTATAAAAATTAAACACAGAGAAGGAAAACATCACAAGGGAAAATTCCACACATTATTGTACAGCCAGTGGTATGAATAAAGCCAGGTTGTCTGCCTTTTGTCGCTCTTTATCTCCTACCTAAACTATCTCTCTGCACCTTTCTCCATGAGATTCCTATCAAGGAAGAAACAGCATGCAATGCAGCTAGTCCAGGGCTGTGTGTGGGCTGTTCAGTCTGCAAAACGCTCACCGTCAGACTAGTGCCTGAATTCTGCCTGCCCACCCCTCAGTGGTGATGTTGAGTTGACCCTCTCTCCCTCTCCAGATTCTGATTTTCATGAAACCGGTAGGAATTTAATACCTTTGAAAACCCAGACCCTCTGGGGTTTTCACGTAGCTGAAACCAGCCAAGAGGGTCTGAAGCATTGGGGAGGGAAGAAGAGATTGACCGTAATTACATAAACGTCAGTTCCTCGGGAAGCTAAGTTACAGCTATTGAGGACCAGTGTCGCTTCTGACTCATACGGGTTTTGGCTTAACCAGAATGGGGTAAGGGGCCTTTACCCTCACCTTTTGTCTTCCTAGAACAGTCCTTTGTCTCCCTTGGCACATGACATTGACGTGTATCTTTACTGGCTGCCTTGTTAGGCAAGAGTTTCTCTCGCCTCGCATATACAAACTATATCATCTAATGGCATTAGATTGCTCCTTGCTATCAAATAGTAGATCTTCAGTTATCCATAAATCTTTGGTTACCACTTTTATTACACAAAACAGTGAGCAATTACTTAAATTTACCTTATGACTCATTACAGATTAATTCATTGAGTAACCCCTCCTCACTCATTATGAGATAAAAATTCACTCACATACAGCGTTTCATTTTAGCTATACCCATCTCCTACTTCACACATGCATTAATATTTATATATGTGAGAGAACCTGTGGCATTCATCTACACACAACTTGTGAAATATCAAGTTGTTGTGAGATACTGTTGCTTAGCTCTGGAATTCACCATTTGCTGGCAAGGATTATATCACTTACTGCGAGACACAGGAGCAAGGCTGGTAAATAAATCCTAATGGTTTCTCACAGTATCACAGAAGGGTTGAGGTTGGAAGGCAGCTCTGGACTGCATCTGGTCCAACATCCCTGCTCAAGCAGGGCCACCTACAGCAGGTTGCCCAGGACTGTGTCCAGACTTCTTTTGAGTATCTCCAAGGATGGAGATTCCACAACCTCCCTGGTCAACCTGTGCCAGTACTTGGTCACCCTCACACATCACAATCCTGATGTTCAGATGGCACCTTCTGTGTTTCACTTTGTTCCCATTGACTCTGGTCCTACGACTGGGCACCACTGAAGAGAGCTTGGCTGCATCCGCTTTGCACCCTCCCCTCAGGTTTTAATAGACATTGATGAGATCTCCCTGAGCCTTCTCTTCTCCAGGTGGACAGTTCCAGCTCTCCCAGCCCTTCGTCATAGGAGAGATGCTCCAGTCCCTTCATCATCTTTGTGGCCCTTCAATGGGCTCTCTCCAACACTTCAATGTCTCTCTTACCCTGTGGAGCCCAGAACTGGACACAGCACTCCGGGTGTGCCTTCACCAATGCAGAGCAGAAGGGAAGGATCACCTCCCTCCACCTGCTGGTAATGCTTTGCCTAATGCAGCCCAGGGTACCATTCATCCTCTTTGCTACAAGGGCACTTCACTGCCTTAAGTTCAACTTGGTGTCCACCAAGACATTGGACAAGATTGGACCTGATATTGTCTCCTGGTGTACACTACTAGTTGTTGACCTCCAACTAGACTATGTACCACTGATCACCACCCTCTGGGCCCAACCATTCAGCCAGTTTTCAATCCACCTCAGTCTTTGTCTACTCAGATAAGGGCTATGTGAAGCAAGTTTTCCCCTATTTTAGGCTGGCAAATGCTCTAAGACATAGCAAGGGAAGCAAGATACTGACACTAGCTTTCAGGCCTCTAAGGGAAGGTAAGTGGGGAGACTCCCATATCCACTGGAAGAAGACAGAAACAAATAGTCAGTGCTCTCACAGTTGGGTGGTGTTCAGGGTACTTTAGGCTGTCCAAAGTTAGAAAAAAGCTGACCAAGATGAGCTGGACAGTGCTGAGAAAAAGCACAAAGCTGCAGCAGAAGAATCATAGGAACCCACAAGTAAAAAACTCCCTCAGAATACTGAGGCAGGAAAAATAAATAGCATTTTATGCTTTATTTGGCAGGGGAGAGGGAGGGAGGGTTAGTAGGTCAGTGCTATCAAAGTGACATTAGGCCCTTAGAGAGTCTGACTAAAGTCAGGTATATCTAATATGTACTGCAGCTAACACACGACCCCGAGAAACTGCAATGTAACCATACCACAGGTATATTGCTGCTCTGGAGGAACATGTGTGTGTGGTACCAGGTGTGGGAGGCATTGACACAAACTCTATAAAGAGGTGAAAAAGAGGGAGCCTCTGTGCTGAAAAAGGGCAAGAGGACTTAAGCCAAGCTGTTAATGTTATCATGGAACATGGAGTGGAAACAAAGTGAAAGTATCCTACTCCCTTGACAATTTGTCAATTGAGTAAGGATGATTTGTGAGGTTTAAAATCGGTCTAATCTTCAAAGTCCACTGAGGACCTAGCAAGAAACACAGCTCAGATTGTAGGCTTCCTCTCTGGTCAAAACCAACAAGGCCAAGGCCCATCTCTGCTGTCATCAGGCAAGTGAAAGCCAAGATAAAGGCACATGCCATACCACTCTGCTAAACTTTGAGCTTCCACATCTCCAGATGAAGGGCATCACGAGGCCCCAGTCTGATATCACAATATTGACAGGAGGTGAACGTTCTCACAGCAACAGCCGCCAAAGGGCAAAGTCTTCCTCCTTGAAGATAACATCACCCAAAACAGGCCCGCTTTTTTTAAAATAGAGTAAGAAGCCACTGCATCTGGGTGGATCGCACAGTTGCTGCATGAGTCAGACCTTGAGATTTACTCAATTATCACTCCATTAAGACAAACTGTCAATGAAGTCAGTGGGAGTTTAACCTGAAAAGGGGAATGGGGAGTGGAACAAGGGAAACATTTACGTCCTGGCCATGTAGCTCTTATTTCAATCTTATTATATGGCTAAAAAGCACTTCAGGTGGTCTGTAAGGCTGAAATGTGCTCTTCTTAACAGCAGTCCATTTCTGTGAATGCAGAAGATTCTGCCAAATTCTGCACATGTTTTCATACATGTTTAATTTTACATGTGAGTATCCCAAAATAACCACGATCGAGTTTAAGAGATATATGATGATCTGGCCAAATGTCAGCATTTTATATTTGGGCCTATTTTGGCACTGCTTGTTTGGATCTAAAACACAGTTTAAATCTATGTCACCTTTAGTCTTTAATTTTTTAAGTAATCTTCTCTTGCAGTTGTAAAACAAGTATATCCTTTAAAAGGTCCAGTTTTGCTTGCACAACAGTGGAGGGCTTTACTTCGCTATGAGAGGAGAAACTGACCTTAATGCTCCACTTGATCAAAAGTGATTGTATTGTAAAGTAAGTTTTAAAGGTCAGATGAACTAAGGAGCTTCAAATAATTGCATAGGCAGTTCGCATAATAAATAGTCAATTCGCTATATGATTTCTCCTGTGCAGTTAAACTGATCAAACTGGCAGGATGCTTATAAGCTACACGTCTTCAATAACGGTGTCCAAAACAAGCAAACCCTGCATCGTTTGGTTTGTACTATTCTTGTTTAATCTGGAGCAATCTTGTTTAAAAATGAATTGATTGGTGCCCAGCAAGATTTTGTGATTAAAACCAAAACAAAACGTGTTAGGTCAACTTTCCTCCTGATGTCATTTTACTCATTTCAATAAAACAACATCAGAAATGCCTGTGATCTGTGCTACATACTTGCCAACTAACTCTGATCAATGTACTACTAAGATAATAAAAATAATAACAAAAAAGCAGAGTGTGAAACTGGGAGCTGGAAAGCCTCTTTCCAGCTCCCAGTGAAAGCAAAGACCTGCCATTTGCTTGGAACAGCCAGCATGAATAATAGGAATATGACTGCTAATTAAACCAACCAATTGTTTCCTCATTTTTGTAGTTTGATGATACAAATGGCCACTTTTATCTTTCGTCAACAAAACATTCCCTTATTTTCACTTGAAAAGCAGTGTGGGCTGGATTGTACTGCCTCTCGCCAATTTTACAGTGGTTAACAGTGAAATTTTCCTGTATTTACACTGGCAGAAATGTCAGTAAATCCCTACCTTTAAAGATACACGCTGACACTCATTCAATAGTGGACGTGTAAAAGCTAGTAAAAGCATACACCAGTACGGCAGCTATGCTGCCAGCCTCCTTGGAACTGCTTTTGTGCATCTCTGCCATCCCACCTAGTGTGAGGAAGAGGGGAGCAATGACTGGGACATTGCAGACCACTCCTGAGATCAAGCTCCCAGCTCTCCTGTGGACTTTGGGCAAGACCTTTATCTTAGTTCTCATCTTCTGTAAAACATCCCCTAAAAAGTGCTTTGAGAACTACAAAAGAAAGCCTTGATATAAGAAGAACTGTCTCAGGAAAGTATTAATCTGAATAATTTAAACAGCTACATTCTCAAACAGTCATAGCTGCTTTCGGGGAGGACAAGAACCAGATACACTTGAGTCAGCTGTGATTTGCTGACGTTGGAGGAGGAACTAAAAGTGATTCTCCTCTATCTGTTGGCATTTATGAAAGATGTTCTACCATATATAAGAAGGGGAGGAAATGAAAGAAAGTGAAGCACTCATGTCATGATTTAAGATTGACTAGGCTCAAATTGGATAGTTTATTTCAGTGTGATTCAAAGTGGCTCATCCATTTTGAAAAACCAAAGGTCTGTTGCATTGTCTTTCAAGAAACCAGGGAACAGCTCAGGTGCAAGGCATTTGCAGGGATTAGGGACCAGCTGGGAGGAGCTGATGACCTGAGAAACATTGGAAACCCATTAGACCTAGTTAGCCATTACTTACAGAAAATTCCCTACACAGAGGTTGCTATTGCTATTGCAGTATGAAATTAAGGAGAACAAAGAAATAAATAAGAAAGAAAGATAGGGGGTGAGTTTTGAGGTGATGGCACTTCAGTTGGTGTTTACTGAGCCACCCCTCTGAATCCTTTGAATGATTTCTCACTGTTCTCTCTCTGTTTCACACAAAAAATACATAGGCAGGAAAGTAACAGAGGTGCATTTTGAGGTATATGTACATATATGTAAATAAATAAATACACATATGTAAGTATAGATATGCGTATATATGTTTGTATATATACCTATATATGTGTGCTTATACATACTTCTAAGTATATATGCATACATGTAGGTATCTGAATTACCAATGGCATACATACTTATATACATAAATCTCTTCTGAGTAAACAGAAAACAGTATCAAACAACATCAAATTATGCCAAAATCCAAATTCTATAAACAGGCACTGCAAAGTCTGCTACCTTGGTTCACTCCAGCATTTTACACTTAAACCCAATTCTACCTAACCTATATTTTCAGGTTTCCCAGTTTTCACCCCTAGAAAATTTCCAGTGGAGCTGCAGATCCCTCTGTAGTGATTAGTTTCCCATGCCAGTGGGCTCTCTCTCTTTAAATACCTTTCAATAACTGCATAGGAACAGTCACAGACCAACAAGATGATCATAAACTGCAGGCTGACAGCTGCTGTGTGCATATATGGCCATGCAGTGGTGATTTTTTCACCTGTGTGTCACCCAGGCTTCTGAGAAGACCCATATAGTCTTTTCTTCTATTCTTTTTTCACATCCACTTCAGGCTCCCATTCTTCCATCTGGGAAATCTCACTACAACAAGACGATGCAGTGCTGTAACTGCTCTGGACTTAGTGTGGGCACATGGATCAACCCTGCAGACTGAGAGCAGGGTTCTGGACCTGTCACACATACTTTGCACTGTTAGTCTACACAGGCCCAGTGGCTGTCTCTATGAGAGCTGGGACATCTGCCTGGCAGCTGGAAGTTCAAGGTGGATGCTTACCTTCTTCCTTTTGAGACAGTGCAGTTTCTGGGTAGAAGAAGGTACTTCTGGATGTGTGACAATCATGCTCTCAGAAGAGATGTTTCACACGCAGAAACAGTGGCAGATTTTAACTGTTAGGTTCCTGTTGAAAATAAACAGATTCTCTTAAAATCCTGTTTAAATCTTAAAAAATCTGCCCTATATTTCGTTGTTTTGACCATTATGTTAGCAGACATTCTTTAGTCCTTTTTCTCTATATCATTTTACATCTAGTTAGCACTTGAACCATTCCAGTCGTTAACCACCAGCACCGTTCCAATATTTTCTACAATTCTGCAGCTGTAGAATTTGTTTATACAAAGTCTTTGAAGGATGAAAGAAAAAGGATAAGGAAACTCAGAGAATATTTTCTCCCTCTGAATAGTTAATTATAACTACAAATCTGAAATTTGCAAGCTTTCTTCTGTCCAGTCCAGCAAACACCAGTACCACAAAATATATGACAAGATTTGGATTCTGAAAAGATTTATTTCTAGACTTAACTTTCAGCAAATGATTACTTGCATCCTTAAATCCAGGGTTAGTTTTGTGTGGAAAGAGGTGTCAGAATGCCAGTACATATGGCCAGGGACATTTTAGCTGATTGAGAAATACATGCCTTTTTCTTTTTTTTTTTTTTTCCCTTGGAAACAGATATGTCCAATCTAGAACTTTCTGTTCCCAAATTAACCCCATTTAAATTTAAATACTGGAAAAATTTCTCCCAGAAATGCCATCTTTATCTCCCTTCTTTGCATCCAAAGTTATTCCGAACCTCTGGCCAGCCACTTTACATGTTCTATATCAATTTTCCTTTGCTGGCACCTTTCAACAAGTCAGAAAAGCCCAGAGACGGATAGCTGAGCTCAAGAGTATTTGCAGCATTTACTGCAATAGACACCCCCCTTCAACGAGATCCCACAAGGGAATGTTTAATCTGGCCAGTAACAACAGGCCAGTTAAACATCAGCTGGAAAGAGCACTTGACAATATCCTGTGGAGAAGCAGCGAAGCACTGACAGGGGCTTATGAGCAAATAGATTTTCTCAACCCTGTTTCCTGTGACTTGTCCGTCAGAACTGTTTAGTGCATTACACTATGTAACTCACCAATATTAATTTTTATTTTACGTTTATACTATCACAATAGTTTGAAAGGCATTTTAAAGATAAATAAGATTCCTCTGAGGAGGTCACTATTCATCAAATACAACCTGAAGCTATAGAAGAAGATGAAAACACCTGGGAGAAAGGACTGAATGGCTATGTGACAAATGACATGAATAGCTCTTGAAGATGAACAGAAATGCCTCTGACCTGCAGCTAGAATTTAACATGAATTTTAATAGACTGTCAAGGCTGCAAACAGGATCACAAAGGTCATGGAGGGGAAGGCAGTGTGACAAGAAGCCAGCAACAGCTATTAGGCTGTGTATGCAACAGGGAGCCTGGGCAAGGAGTTGGAAACTTCTGTCCTCCTGTCTGTCCTCCCTCTGTCCTCCTAACACTGACAAAGTGAATAGACTTACAAGAGAAGGACTGCTGTGTAAATTAAACCATGGGTTAATTCTTCAAGCCCTTCTCCAATTGTAGAGCAATCCAGTTCCAATGTTTCAAACTAAATTACCAGTGATCTTCACGGGGCATCTCAGCCCCATGACCCTCATGTGCCCATGAGATCAGAATCGAACTCTCTCTTCTTCTGAACTAAAAAGCTAAAAAAAAAAGCATTGACATTAACATATATGACAAGAATGTACAGTTTTCTGGAGTAAGGAGCACAATGACATGCTGGCTAAAGCATAGGTTGGCATCACTTTCATTGACACACTGTCAACAATGAGTTCACGTTACACCTGAGCACAAATGTTACTGTGCAGAACAACAGTGTAATATCAAAAGCTAGATCACATTACTCACACAGACTGAAACAACAGATTTATTGACAGAGAGTAAGCTGGCTGTGGTAGTGCTGTTATTACCCCTAATCAGTACAGTTACATTCATGAATCAGAGAGGTTTCTGTAACTGTTTTCAACAACTGAGTTTTTTCCATGAATTCTTAGTTCGTAGCAACAGCATAGTTCTATACTGTGAGATGCCAGCAGCATTAACATGATTTTAAGGAACAAACAAAATGCCCCCAACATCTATAAACTAGCAATCAGCAGCCTCCTGTGTATTGGAAAAATATCCAGGAGGGTGTTACTGTCACTGATCCAGGACAAGGGCAAAAAAATGCATGCTTAGATATTTCTGTAATGCATGTTCATCTTCCAAACCAGCTTTTAGGAGTCTTGTATTAAAAATGACTGAGTAAAAGAAGGAGTTATCCTATTTTTATTTTATTTTTCCCCTCATTTAAAAAAGGAAAAACATCTTGAAATGTCTACATCTACAAAAATCCTCATTTCTTTTTCTTCTCTGCTTAGGAGAAGTCTTCCTTCAAGCAAAAAATAAAACCAACAAACCAAAGAACTCATAATTTTTTGTTCATTTTTCAATTCACTGCAGTTTAAAATATAAACATGAATAAATGTTTAAATAAAAAGTAAATATAAATAAAACTAAACATTTAAAAATCATAAATTGCCTCTAGCAATACAACTTTGCATACAAAGCCTTTGTGCATATCTTTGTAAGCAAACGTGGGCTGGCTACTCTGCAACATCAAATCAAAAGTGCAAGGCAAAATGCAAGTAAAGCATTTAAAATAGGCATCTAAAGAATATGATCACAGCGCTGTTACATATATTATAGCTCAAACAGTAGTCAGAGGAACTGTAGTTTAAGGATCAATGGCCTGAATTTTGCAGAAATTATGATGAGATGATCATGATAGTCCAAATAGGTTTAACAAGCCTTTGAGTGCGTTCGAATTATTATATCCTTTTATTACAAGATCAGATCTAAGAACACCTACACCTACTACACCAACTGACAGTACTGGGCTGAAGAATAAGCTAACTTTTTCATCTTCACTATTTGGCTTGTGACTTCTGCATTATATTCTGCATGTATGCTTCCAGTCCTTCACTGGGAGGTTTCTTGAAGGCATTTCTAGACGCTGACAAAAAGGGGTCTGAAAATATTATTCAGCGTTCGCCACCTGCTTTGAGTCGATGAGGCAGGTATTCTATGAACAAGTAGCAGATGACTAACTAAAAGCTTGTCCTAAAGCAGACATGCAGAGGGGGCAAATGACCAGGCTAGTCTCCTTCTTTCATTTATCCATTCTCCGGAGTTTGTCTCAAACTTTAATACTGTTTTTTAAAGTATCAGAGAAAGTCAGGGAGACTGATACCCGCCACAGACACATCCCACATCCCATCGGATTGCACTTACTTTTTATTAAGTGCTAGTTTTCACTTTTTTCATAACTCTATTCATTTCAAGAGTTCTTCCAGGTGAAGTATGTGACATGTAACCTCTCTGACATACCATGTTTGTCCACATTCTATAGAAGAGCTCTTTTGCTTCTGAACATAACTACATGTCACTTATCCACACATACTAGAAGAAGGAAAGGGAAACATGCAAATAATTTTTGGAGGAGACCAGCACTGGATTCAGCTCTTCTGGGCTTATCTGTGAAAAGTTTGTTCTGTTAGAGTTGTTCTTCAGATTACGTTGACCTCGAGTCATTTGGAAAAAGACTCTGACACCTCTTGTAGCATGAAACAAAAAAACATTATTTCTTGCAAATAACTAGAAGAAGGCAGGGAAAGGATATGAAGCTGTGAAGACAAATTTAAGGAAGTAGAAGAGAAATATTGCCTTTTCTTTTAAAAAGTAATTGCAGTTTCCCAGTAACTATAGTAGAGTTTGTAGCAGCCTCCTCCCTTACTTTCTCACAGCAGATGCCTACAAAACGAGATTAATGGATCCTTTCTTCAAGCCAGGTGGTAATGAAATGATGATACAATATTTCCAGCTCTTAGCACAACCTCCAACTTGTAAAATGCTGAGGCACGCCCATAAAACACAGAGAAAAGTAGGTGGACTGCTTCTTAATAAGAAGATATTAATGATACCGAAAACTGAGTGGTATTTACCATGAAACTCACAGAGAGAAAAAGTCCTTCGGCTATTTTCTTTTCCAATTTCATTAGAGATTAGCTTGTTTCTTTTTTTACTCCTGCCCAACATAACACTATTCTGCCTTCTGCACAGACTTAGACGCTCGCATGTGTTGTATTTGGCACCATTTTGTGGTAAGGTGTAATTTATCTTTTAGATTTTGCTGCGATGACTCTCAGCCCTCAGGAAGGCTGAGATTGTCATTTGTACTAAGATTCTGCAGAGGTCTTGCAGCAGGTGTAAATAACATTTGCACTCATAGCAAAGTACCTTTTTCCTCTAAAGTCCTCGTGTTGGCAGGAACAAGGCATGGTACTCTGGCTGTCCTAGACACGCGCTGGGTCTGGCATTCCTCTTCCACCCTTCCACTCACAGACATTCTTCTGTCCTCCTGGAGTAATCCATGCCTCTTCTTGAATAACAAGGGGAAGTAATTCCTTGAGACATCAGTGAATGTGCACAGTTTGTTGGGGTTTTTTTGTTTGGTCTTCATTCACCAGAAGTAGAGCAGCTCTGTCCATGTTCAAGTGGTCAGTGCTGAGAGGCTTTGTGAAGTGGCAGAAAGATTTGCAAATGTATGGTGAAATTCTGCAAATTTTTCATACACCTTAAATTCCACTGTTACTGCTGTCAGTATTTGTTGAAGCTTTTTATGGGAGAAACAGCTTGCTGAAAATCTAGCATTAAAACTGGGCTTTAAATCATTAAAGCATTTAAATCATAAAGCATTAAAATCATTCCAATTAAAGTCCTTCAGGTTAAAAAAAAAAAAGACAAATTGTATTCTTTTTTATCTCATGCAACAAAAATGGCTGCAAAAGCAGGACAGGCTTGTAGATTACACTTGTGCCTGAAGCACAGGTACAAGAGGGATGATATTTTACTTGTCTGTAGCAGTAGTTTTCATTCCAAAGTGTATACACACATTGGACGTATACTACTCTCAGTGCAAATTCTGAACATCTTCTTCTAGGATTAAATTGGCCTTACATGCAAACAAAGATTGAGGAGCCTGATGGAGGAGCCGAGCCTTGGGCACTGACTTCACTTCAGTCTGCCGCAATTTGGTGACAAACATGAAATGGAAGTTCTCTCGCTGCCTTTGTTCTGCTGTTGGACAAATGCCATTAAACACCATGAGAACAGTTTCTGTATCAAACGGCAGTTGCTGTACTCCTCCAGGATCCGTAATACGAAGACATACCCCTCTGTTGTAGAAAAGTCTGATTCTTCTGGTGCCACCATACATCCCAAGATGTGCCTACAATAGGATGGGTTAAGCTAAAACTGAATTCCTGATCCCTTCAAAAATAATTGTCGTACAAACCACAGTTTTGCTGACTCCATCAGTGCTGCCATATCTGCAAGTGTAAACGAAGAGTAATGCAGCTGTTCATCTCACAAACCGTTGTGTATTTTGACAGTGTGGTTTTCCCCTCTTGCTTCCCTCTTTGCTTGGCTCAAACAATGAGTCTGTCCGCTGATGTGTAGAATTAAAACACAGTGTTCAGATGCCAGAAACTATCTGCTGCCTTTTATCAGCTCTTTTGCACCCCTCCCTTCTAGCCACCTGCTGACAGTAACAATATGTTCAAAAAAATTAACATTTTAGGTGCAGAGATTTCAGAACTATTCAAATCTTGCCCTGTATAGAACCTTTCCAGGGGTCTATTTTGCTCTTGGACAAGAGAGCTCCTAGTTCTGGGTCCACACACCTGAAGTGAGCTGCAGGTGCCATCTTCTCCATAGCTCTGGGGACCAGGCTCTCTGCTGTTTGCCTTCTGTAATAACACCTC
The DNA here is from genome assembly GCF_004027225.2 of Strigops habroptila. NCBI lineage: Eukaryota > Metazoa > Chordata > Aves > Psittaciformes > Psittacidae > Strigops > Strigops habroptila. Next base: position 29,147,771 of record NC_044278.2, on the reverse strand, counting down.
AGCTTCTTATAGAATAGGATTGGTTTTCTCTTTTTGTGTGTGTGCGCATGCAAAAGCTGGTTATGCAATCATTTCGGGGAGGGGGCTTGGCAGGCAGACTCCACTGACATCACACTCATCAGTCTAAAAAACCACTACTGGTGTTTGTTCGATGTGTCTCATCTGACAATGCTGTGGTGTGGATGAGCCTCAGAATTATCCCAGAATGCCGAGTAAATGTCCCTCTTTTTGTGTACACAAACACACGGTCCTCACACCAGGATTTGCTTATGCTAGTCAAAGAAAAAAAGTGTAGGAGGGGTGTATGTTACATGTATTATTCTGTCTGTCACATCACCTTCGCTGCCTCATTATTTATTTATTTATGCTAAAGCCAACCTGTATTCCATCTCAGGCATGGCAAGTGTTTATATCTCGGGAATCACGCCCACATTTTACATACCTGGAGCTCAGCTCAACCTGGGGCTGCTTGTGATTCCCATTACAGTCGCCAGGAGCTGCACATGTCCACCTGGGAGGCAGCATCCCTCAACCTCCTTGGTGCCGCATCTGCTGGTGAGCAGAAAATGAATATTTTATAGCAGAGAAAAATAACTGGCAGCCGCCCTGCCACACCATAGTAGCCAGCGCGGTGCGTGATGTATAGCATGCTGCCTAGCAATGTTGCTAAGCAACGCAGCACCATCCAAGAAAATCCTGCATTAGCTTGTAGTGGCTGGTGGGGTGGGTTAGACGTGACACTTTGCACACAGAGCGATGCGGAGAGAGGTGTGCTTTGCTCAAGACTATTACGAGTGTCTCCGATCGCTGATACGTCTCCCCTATTATTCTCCCTGCTCTGCTGAACTGCATCACGATGCACCGTGCGCCGCAATAATTTTCAGCTAAAAAAATACCTCCCCCCCAACCCCCACGCTTCCTGTTTCTTAATGCTCTTCAAACCTGATTTAGAGAGTAGCGAGTAGTGGAATTTTACAGCTACATCCCATGATGCTCTCGCTCTCAATCCCATGGCCTGGCTCATACCTCAAACTAACCGTAAAGTCAGATCACAATGATGTGACTCACTATTATAACTAAAGATAGATCTTGTCAAAAGCAGTCATGAGCCCTGGATGCTAGAGATTGTTTATTCAGCGTTGTGTTTTGGGGTGGGTTCTTTTTCTCCCTCTCCTGACACCCTAACTTTTGGCATTCGGAGGTCTATCTATTCCATGTTAGTGAGCATGTGGGTGAGCAGGCAGGTATGGGCACACACTTTTGGTGATCTGGAGGAAACCCTAGACTGCACAGCAGTCTAGCTGTGGGTGTGAGTTCAGTCTCACACAGGTCCGAGGTCAGAGCTTCACAGTGGCACAGGCTGGGGACTCCCAAACACTGTGTGGGCATGGGGCAGGACAGCCACAGGAAGGAGGTAGAAATATTTTTAAGAGGGGTTTCTTCTAAGCCTAAAAATCTTTTTCTTTTTTTTTTTTTTTAATATTTACATACCAGCTGTTTCCAAGTGTGAGCATTTGTCTGGAGCATTTAATACCCACATAGAATAAAGCAGCGCTGCTGCAGGAGACAAAGAGAAGCACCCTAGACACCAACCAAGACAAGAGGGGCTCTCTCCCCAAGATCAGCAGCTCCTCCTAAGGCCACATAATGGCTCGGCATTGGACAGGAGCAGGTAAGTGGCAGAACAGTTGTTCGCCACCCTGACCTCCCCCTGTGGCATTGACCATGACCAGGCAACAGGGAATACAGGCTCTAGTGAAGCTCCATGGGCATAACATCTCTGCAGGGCAAACACACGTGGGAACTGGGAGATACTGTCTTGGAGGAAAGCAGCTCCTGCAGGTGCAAAGTGATCTGAATTCCCCCCCAGCCTCAGCCACCCAAGCACAAGGAAAGGAGGACTGAATTTTATTACTCTATAAACATAGACATGGAAACTGGCAGGTGAGGGAGCTGGAGATAGTTCTTTGTTTGGACATACTGGATCCATTTCAGCTCTGCATAATTCCACTAGTGTCAAAGGCATTACATCACGGACAAAACCATACCATTATTTTTAACCTGGCCATTTCCTTTTGTGCCCTTCATTCAGGAGACCCCTATGCAAGTGCATGATTTTAGTCATGTGAATATTCTCACTGGAGGCAGTGTGACTGCTCATGTACTTAAACGCATGCATATACACACGCAGGACTGGGGCCTAAAACAGCATTGGAGGGCAAGAAGAAAGAAAAGTAGTGTGGCAATAGAATCATAGAATGGTTTGGGTTGGAATAGGTTCAGGAATACCTGAACAACAATGTACCGTGAGGGTCTGTGAAAAGTGTCCCTCCACTTGGGCAGCAGTAATGTTTCTGGCTATATTTCCCCATTTAAGCTCGACAGTTTCTCTGAGACCAGCAGGATCTTTAGGAAAGCACTTTAACGTATGACTGCTGTAAAGGGAGGGGGTGGGGGTGGTGAGGAGAACAAAATACCCAAAATGCTCCTAAATATTAAAAAAAACAAAAACAAAACCCAGAAAAAGAACCCCAAAGAAGCCAGTTATGCAAATGTCCTTTGGGACTGCAATCTATGTCTGTGGCTTTCATAACCTTGCCCTAATTTTCTCTCCTGCGCTTGCAGGGAACACCCTAAGGTCTTTATGGAAGCCTCAACATACGTAGTTTTCTGCACTGCTTCTGGCTTCACATTTCTGCTGTTCCTCAAAAACCATGACTTCCAAACACCAAGAATTATGATCTCTAATCAGTGCCTTGTGTCAGCAATGCTCTACAGAAATCTTCTGAACAGCAACTCTCATATATTTATATCTTGGAGCAATGTAGAACACAGGAAAACATCAACCAAAGAAATTTGGTTGATGAATCCCCATTCAGTGTTACACCCAGACTATTTTAAAAATCCCTGTTTGCAAAAGCACTGCTTTCACAACTTTACAAAAACCTTTTTCAATGTCCAGCTGCAAAATTAAATGTAATGCCAAATCTTGTCCTATCAGGTTGAAGTCTTCAGCATGCGATTTGAACAAGGGTGACTCTCACAAATACCATACCACATGATAAGTGACTCAATGGAGCTCCTGAAATCAGCAAAGTTACTCTGGTTTGCAGCAGAGTAAATGAGACCAGGTTTGCCATAAAAATGAATCCATAAAGAAGATGCTCACATACGTTGTGAAACAGGCTAACAAGTGTCAGAAGACTTGCTGAATTAATTTGTCATTACTATGGGGCAAGAACTACTAGAAATAGCTATGTCTATGACTCCTAGAATAGTCTTCAATTTCTCATGCTCATCCAAATGAGGGAAAACACCATCTTTATTTTTTCAAGTGCCATGCCCACCAAACTTCCCCTTCCTTGCATGTGGACTGCTTAAATTCACTAAGAAAGCAACCAGCTCAGTTCTGTCCCAACTTTCTGTTTCACCTTTATGTATTTGCCATTCAAACAAGATAGGCAAATCCATGAAATTCATTTCACAGAACATTGAGCAAACGGAATGTGGAATAATGTTCTTCAGTTTCTGACATATGATCAAATGCAAGTTTGCTACAAGGAAACAGGAGACGTGCAACAGCCTTGAAATGGATAAAAACCTTGTCACAATAACCATAGGTAATGCATGCAGAAAGTTATAATATTAGTATTGGCTTCCCTCTTGTGGTAATGAGTAAGCTGTAGCCCTAATATGTAACCAGAATCTGCTGAGGCATCTGTCTAACACAAAATGCTACAATATGCTCATTGGGCAAGATGCTTGCATCAATGCAAAAGACAGGTTAATTTCAGTTTGAGGGAGATACAAAGATCTACATGTGGTGAGTGGATGGCAGGCTGGGGTCTCAGCTCTGCAGAAATACCTCTGACTTGAGTATTTCAGAGATCTACTGCGCTATGAACCGGGCAGGTACTGGCCCAAGTTTAAACTGAAGGAAGAGAGGTCTTCCACTTGAAAGGGCACTTTCAGTCCTGGATGAAAAGGTGGTTCATGTTCCAAATCTATTCAGTCAATGATCTCTGCTGATTCTGCCACGTCAGTGGACATTTCTGTGACAGACCTCAAGAACATGGACCAGCACCTCTAATTCACCATGTATGTTGCCATTATGACTCCAGAGGTGAGTCTATGTCAACATCTCATTTTCCACAGCAGTGCTGGAGCAGGCATGATGATCCTTCTCTTCTTTATTTTCTCCATAGCCACTTGCACATTACCACAGTCTGACTGACATTTGTGGATTTAAAGTATTTTTTTATGACAGCATGTGTGAGAAGGTATCATTGCTATTAATAAAGTGTGCTGCATCAACATAATTTAAAGCTGTTTATAAACGATGTTGGTCTCATTCTTGCTTTTTTACAGATGGGGGAACTGAGGCGCAGAATAATTAGAAGCCAATCAGCAGGCCCAAAGCGGAGATGAAAATAGATCCCAAATCTCCCTAGTCTCAGTGCAGTGTTCTAACCGCTCCTCTGCCATTGTGTGAAAGGATAACGCTCAGCTACTAGTACTACCTACACCAAAGCATGTCTATTATTCACATATTTTCCCAAACCAGTTCTTTTTACCCTTGATATTTCATGGGCAACCTCTAAAACAGTCAAATGTCCATGTGAGCCCACACCACTTTTTCTAGCATAAAGCCTTGCAGATCAGTGCTTATTTCACCAACCTATAAAAATCATGTCATAGCTTACCCCTAAATTATTTTTTCAAGCTTTCTAGGTTATCTAGAGTGTAGATTTTTTTTAAGTCTACACTTAAAAAGTGTAGATATTTTGCCAAGGAAACTACAAACACCTACTTATGTTTTTCTTCCCTTTTATAACAGATTACTATGGCACCATGGAAAATAAACTAGAACACCATGAGAACCCTAGAAGTATCACAATAATATCATAACAATTAATCATTTTATCATGTAAGAATGCTAGATTTAAACCTCCTTGGAGGGCAAGAAAATGTAGGCATAGGTGCTTAGTTTTGCAAATAGGAGAGTGTTCTGATGCCAAGGTCAGTGAGTTCAGTTGCCTAACTTGATTAATACTGCTCCTGCTCCTATTTTGAACCAGCCTAACCATTTTTTGTGGGTTTACAATCATTCTTCCCCATTTGGAGGGGGAGAAAATAAAAAAAAGAAACGAAACGTTTACCGTCCCTTGTCACTGAATGGAAAACCTTTTTCTTAACGGGAAAAGAGTCAGGTCTTCCCCAGGCAGCAAGATTTTAGTGGGTGGGTCACTGTGTGAAAAGGCTTAGTCCCCAGGGAGTCAACATGACAGAGCACTTGAACTTACCTGCCAGAGCGGAACTGCTTGTGGAGCAGAGGTATGGAAAACAACCAGGTGAATTAGATTCAGCAGGAGAACCAACTGTTCCTGTGGAAGATAAAGGGCAGTCCCTGGGAGACTGGGGAAAAAAAAAAAAAAAAACAAAACAAAACCAACCTTCCCTCAGCAGCTGCAGGAACAAAAACAGAGTAGCAGTGGGGAGGTGAGTTTGGTCATAACTTTTCTGTGTGACATTCTCTGAGCTCAACTTGAGAGCAGGAGAGGAAAACTGCTCCACTTCTTGTAAATAACATAAACTTGCTACAGAGGAACTTGTTTGCAGCTACACCCTGGCTCCTCTGGGACTCTCCCATGCCGAATCCCAGGCTCAGCCAAAGGGAAACAGCCGGGTGCAATTACTGACTAGCAGGTGCACAACAGCATTCAAAACAGGCCAAAAGCTCATGTTTTAGGTGAGTTGCAAGGTAAGGGAGAAAAGCATTCAGTGTTTTCAGCATTGCTTAAAAATTTTAGGTCACTAGTACAATTATCAGAGGGTTTTATGAGCAGTGGTTTTTGGTTTGATTTTTTTAAAGGAGCTGACCATAGTCTGGTAGTAAGTTTGGCATGTTTTATGGCACTGAGTTGGTATGCTCACATCACTGTGAGGACCCCAGATGGCTTGTTACAAACCTCATCTCCTTTTTACCTCTACATGCTGCAAATTATTTGTGCAATGGTCTAAGTCCTGCTGCAAGTTCTATGGCATCTCATGCAGCTGGGCCCTGATCAAAACACATCCCACCACTACCACACTTGAAGGATCATCACATTCTTTCTAGAGATATAAAAGTGCTGATTACACTGAACTCTGCAGCTGTTATGCCTGAGTGAAGTCCATGTATCTTCAATATAAGCACAAGAACGCATCTAAAAGTATCTAAACTCAAACCATTTTCAAAATTTCTCAATAAAAGGAAAATAAAATGTTTTGTATGATTTCAGTTGTAGTCTGTCTCAACAGGAGAAAAATATGACATTTAAAATATCACCACATTTATTAAGAATGAATAACATTACAATCCTTCAAGCACTGAAGTGGCAGACCCACAAGTGAATATTCTTCCAGGTGTTTCTCACGGAAGAACTTGTAAATGTTCAAGTGCTCACTAGGTGACCAAATTGAAACCAGAAACAGAGGTAAATGTCAAATAATTAGTGACTGGCAGTATGGGGAGTTTAATTGCTTTCTAGAAGAACAATAACTCCTAAAAACACCCATATAATGATGATGGAGGAATCCATTATTATAACAGGAATCCAAATACAAGAACAGGCTTTATTAGGATCTAAATTTTCCTTCCAGTATAAGGCATAAAGGTACAAACTGTTTATCACCTGTGGGATTTTACTTGCATAAAATTAACCTGTGAGAGGTGCTCTGATTTTAATTCTTGAAAGCGCTGCCAGGATTTGACCCAATCCCTGGTTCATTAAAGTATGCTCAGCATTCAGTGGTGTGACTGGCCTCAATAAGTCAGATTCCCACTGTATTAAAATGCTACAAGATCACAGAGTGTTTCAGAATTACACTAACAAAATTTTGGATATGAAACCCCACTTCAGATAAATCCATTCTCTGCACCATTCCAAAACTTCAGTGCCTGCACATTATCACAAATAAAAAATAGGTAAGTTTGATTTTTTGCTAAAGAAAAACATTTTTCTACATTTGATATATGCTTTTCTTAGTACTGTAGTTATTAAAACTATTGAGAAGAATGGTGTTCCGTCAGGCTTAAACCTATCATGGACTATACTTGTGCCTTTGAACGCCACCACAGCAAATACAGCCAGGGATAGAAGAGGGAACTAAATTCCGACATCCAGAATAAAGCCTGTTGGTGATAGTGTCTTATTTCTGGTGGGACGGTAAACTGTATTTCCTAAAGAGCTTTACTCTAATTCTCTGGTTTTGAGGTAGCTGAAGCGATCACTTCGCTTTCAATTTGTAGCAACAGCAACATCTAGTGTTTAAAGTCGTCCGTGTTTTTCACTAATGCCATGCTTTGTATTTCAATAGCTGCGCCCGTCTGAGCTACTCACGCCACGGAAAATAATTACTTAAACTTGGTAACAGCTCCACGAAGCAGGTTGTTTTATCTTCTCTTACGGAAAAGATAGAAGAATTAGGGAGAGAAAGAGTTTAACCATTCAAGAAAGTTCATTAGTGGGCAGGATCTGAGTTGCTCAAGGTCACACAGAGAGACTGACAAAGTCAAGCTGCTTATCCTGTGCTTTACCTGGAATATTGTGTCTTTGCCCCAGGAGACGTTTGGATCTAGTTTATCCGAGGGGAGGAAATAGCTCATTGCATTTCAGAGGTAGTTTCACTGTGTTGGACGGCTGCAGAAATGTCTGTGAGGAGATAGCACAGCTGACACTCTTTCCATTGAAAGTGTCACTAGTGGTGTCCCTCGGGGTGTGGTGTTAGGGCCAGTGTTGTTTAATATCTTCATTGATGATCTGGATGACAGGATCAAGTGCACCCTCAGTAAGATTGCAGACAACACCAAGTTGGGCGGGAGTGTTGATCTGCTGGAGGGTAGGAAGGCTCTGCAGGGGGATCTGGACAGGCTGGATTGATGGGCTGTGGCCAGTGGTGTGAGATTCAACAGGGCAAAGTGCCAGGTCCTGCATTTGGGCCACAACAACCCCATGAAATGCTCCAGGCTTGGGGAAGAGTGGCTGGAAAACTGCTCGGTGGAAAAGGACCTGGGGTTGCTGATTGACGGAGCTGAACATGAGCTGGCTTGTGCCCAGGTAGCCAAGAAGGCCAACAGCATCCTGCCTGTATCAGCAACAGTGTGGCCAGCAGGGGCCAGGGCAATGATCATCCCCCTGTGCTGGGCACTGGTGAGGCTACACCTCTAATCCTGTGTTCAGTTCTGGGCCCCTCACTACAAGAGAGACATTGAGGTGCTGGAGCGGGGCCAGAGAAGGGTAACAAAGCTGGTGAAGGGTCTGGAGAACAAGTCTCATGAGGATCAGCTGAGGGACCTGGGGGTGTTTAGTCTGGAGAAGAGAAGGCTCAAGGGGGGACCTTAACGCTCTCTACAACTACCTGAAAGGAGCTTGTAGCGAGGGGGGGTTGGTCTCTTCTCCCAAGTAACGAGTGATAGGACAAGACAGCCTCGAGCTGCACCAGGGGAGGTTTAGATTGGATGTTAGGAAAAATTTCTTCACAGAGAGGGTGCTCAGGCATTGGAACAGGCTGCCCAGGGAAGTGGTGGAACCAGCGTTCCTGGAAGCATTCACAAACTGTGTAGCTGAGGTGCTCAGTAACATGGTTTAGTGGTGGACTTGGCAGTGCTGGGGTAAAGGTTGGACTTGATGATCTTAAAGGTCTTTTCCAACCTAGATGATTCGATGATTCTGTAAAGAACTCGTGTGATGCTTGCTCTCTCGTCGTGCATCTGAACAGAGGGATGTGCATGGGTGTATGAGTTACAGAACCCTTACAGGAACATGAGAAAGGGCGGTGGGCCACCGCACCCTGCAAGGCCCTTAAGATCGCCTGGACCTCTCTTCCCATCCCATAGCCCCTCCACCTGCAAAGCCACAGTCACAGGCATGGCCAGCTGAGGGACTGGGTGTAACTGCATGTGCCTTGGTCACTCTAGTCGCCCCCACACCCCCCGCCTGAAGACAGCCACCTTCAGCACCAGGGTGTGAGAACAGGCAACGAGGGCAACGTTCTAACTGGAGCTGGGAGGGCGCCGGGGAGAGGGACAGCGGGCAGCGCGGGAGCGGGGCCGGCGCGACGAACCGCCCGCCCTCGGGAACTACAGCTCCCGGCAGGCACCGCGGTAGAAGAGGCCGGCGGGTAGAGCCGGGCTGGGGCGATGGCCGCCGCTGCCCATGCGCAGTGCCTCGCCGCGGGGCCGGGAGCAGCGGTGACCTCGAGCGGTGGCGGGGGAAGATGGCGGCGGCGGCGGGGTTCTCCCTGAAGGTGAAGTTGGGGGCCGGGCAGGGAAGGCGCGGCGCGCCTGTTCCCATACCCATTTCCCAGTCCGGTCCCTGAGGCGCGTATCGACGCCGTCCGTTTTGCGCCCCACAGGTGCGGCAGCTGAGCACGTCGGCGGCGAGGCCGGTCTCCAAGCTGGTGAAGGTGAGGGGAGCAGGAGGGTCGCCGGCGGCGCGGGGAGGGGCGGGCAGCAGCCGGGTCCCCAGCTCGGGGCCGGTCTCAGCTCCCGCCCGGTCTCTCGCCCGCAGCCCCCCATCCAGGTGTACGGGCTGGAAGGGCGCTATGCCACCGCGCTGTACTCCGCCGCCACCAAGCAGAAGAAGCTGGAGCAGGTGGAGAAGGAGCTGAGCCGAGTGTGGGTAAGGGATTCCACAGGCTGCGTTCGCCGAAGCTCGCACGGGGGGTGGGGGCAGAGGGGCTGCTGCTGCTTGCTAGGAGGGAGGTGGAGGCGGCTCTTGCACCTTGAGACTCCCCCTCGGAGCTGGCCAGGCGTGCGTGCTGCTTGCGCTGCACACCCACTGATAAGGAGCTTGGAAGAGATGCAGGAGGAGCATCAGCTCTAAAAGAAACATGCTGTAAATGAGCTACACCTGGAGCTGCCATTTCACTTCCCATCAGCTTCAGACCTCTTCATTCTTCCTCAAGGAGTGACCGTGTTGCTTGCTTTGGGTAGTCCAGTTGGGCCTTGTAATGCCTGGAAACTCCTGGCCTTCATTACATTGGTTGTGTATCTTATTAGAGCCTCTTGAAGGACCCCAAGCTATCCAGTGTTGTTATGAACCCTCACACCAAGAGTGCAGTTAAACAGAAAGCTGTGAACGATGCCTTAGCAAAAGAGAAGATGTCCCCTATTACTGTCAACCTGATGAGTGAGTAACCATTTGACTTCAAAAAAACATGTAAGGCTACTTGTTATTACGGTTAGCTAGGCAAAACCGCTTCTAGTGGCTGCTTTAAACCCTTCCGATGCATCTGCCTCTTCCAGATTTGCTGGCTGAAAACGGTCGCTTGCGTTACACACCAGACATTGTCTCTGCATTTGGGAAGATCATGAGTGCATACCGAGGAGAAGTGCTGTGCACAGTCACCACTGCACAGGTGAGTTAGGAACCTCTAGGTTGAGCTTCTGTGGTGATGGAGAGAGGTGTACTTAGCCGGGAGCACTCTGCAAGCCTGCAGCACTCTGCAGGCCTGCAGCAGGGCTGGAGCTCGCTGTCAAGTCCTCAGTCACTGCCCAGTGCTTTACATGGAATCCTGTTTCTTTTCAAGCCCATGATCTCAATTGCTAGAAGCAGGAAAATTAGACCTGTCTTGTACAACCTGAATGCTGTTGTGAGGCAGATCAGGATTTTCCATCAGGTCCTTACTTTGGCAGGTACAGATTCCTGACACTATCTGAAGATGTCAGCATCAGAAGTTTGCACAAAGAACACAATGTTAATGAAATTAAGGGGACACAAAGTGACTGCTGTGTTTCTGTGCTGTCCTGCAGTTTTTCCTGTTCAAGAAGGCTGCTTAATTTCCCTCCCTGGTGCAAATGTCTGTCTTTAGAAGAATCTGAAGAGAAAATTTGGGTTCTCGTTATATCACTTGGATATTTTCAAGTCCTTCATTTTCCTTGTCTTCTGTTCTTATTTTTCAGCCCTTGGATGATGCCAACCTTACTGAGCTGAAAAGTGCTCTGAATGGATTCTTGGCTAAGGGAGAGGTCTTGAAGCTGGAGACCAAGGTCTGAGTTTTTGATTTGTAAATAAATCTCAGCAAGTTCATGTTAAGCTGGGCTTCTGTCTCTCTGATCTTAAAATAATAATTTCACTGAATCCGGTTGCTGTATTACATAGATCTGTACTTTCCTGTAGACCTGATGATGCTTTAGTTACTAAAATCTGAACTTTGGAATACAGTGACTGCAAAGTTATTTAAGGCTCTTTTAAAAGCTTTTTTTTTTTTTTTTTTTTCTTACCAGTGTTAAAAATTGCATGCTGAGCTTAGAAAGTTTTGCTAAAAGACTTTCTGTTCAATGTTTCTCCTTTAGACTGACCCGGCCATCCTTGGTGGCATGATTGTCAACATTGGGGAGAAGTATGTGGACATGTCAACAAGGACAAAGATCCAGAAACTCACCAAAATCATGAGAGAGACTGCCTAGCTCACTGTCCTTGTCACTCACACTGAAACCTGTCACATGGAAACAATAAAATTATTTCTTCTTGAACAGACGTTGTGAAGTATTTTGATTCAGGAAGCACAGCACTGAGGGAGAGAGGTGAAGCTGCAGTGGGTTTCACTCAGTTCTCGCTGAACATTTCATGGCATAGCTTGAAAATGTAGCTCGCCCTGAATGCGGGTGGACAGCGCTCTGAAGGAAATGGAGAGCAGCACTGTAGGAGCTGGTAGGTGGGGTCACTGGTGCTGTGAGGTTCTGTCAGTCACCAGAGAAAACTTGCTCAGGATATTGTCAGGCCAGCAGAGCAACAGTCCTGCTGCACAAGCTCTTTTCGGTTGCATTATTGAAACGTGTTCACCAGCTACATTTAATTTTGTTGTTGTTTTAGAAAATTTTTAATGAAAAGAAACAGTCCTGCAGGGGAGGGACTGTTCGGCCCTGGGCTTTCGCTAGTGCTTCACGCTGGAAGTACATTTCCTTAGGAGGGCCAGCCTGGGGTTGCTGGCTACACATCCTGCCTGGAGGGGTAAAGGCTGCCCTCTGCTTCTGGGCTGGGAGTGGAAAGGCCCTGAGGCAGAAGGAAATGCTGGTTCTGGAGGCAGTGGGAGCGGCGGGGCGGGCTTGTGCTAGGTTGGGTGAGGGAATGCTGAAGCTCCATGGGTCAGTGATAAGGGTGGGGGGTGCTTGGGAACCCCAGGAGGCTGAAAGGCAGGGCAGAGGTGGCTCCAGCACCCCACTTTCCACTCCTGGTGCTGCTCCATAGCAGTGGTGGGGTGCATCAAGCTGTGCCTGAGGCAATGCAGCTTTCCAGAGCTCAGCACTGTGCAGCTGAGATGCTGGCCCTGGCCTGGATAAAGCAGCCCTAAACAGCTGGTGACCTTCCTGATCTGTCCCACCTCACCTACCACTGCAGCAGCTGTGATTTGCCAACCGGACTTTGGCTACGGCACTGTCCTGTTGTGCCAACACAGCCCCAAAACTGCTGTAAAAGAAAAAGTACATCCTCAAGGTGCAGGTGTGGCAGGTGCTGAACTAGACAAAGGCACCCACTGCTTAACAGGGTACCCAGGGTATTGTCCTCAGGGCAGCTGGCCAAATCCAGTAATTATTAACAAAAATTAGGGGGGAGATCAGTATGGGACTTCCTATGTTCTCAGCACCAGAGCCACAAGCATAAAAATTGCTGCTGGCATGCCCGGCCACAGAGCAGGGCCTCTGTAAAGTCCCGTTATCAGAAAGTAATGGCACCTGGCCTGTAAAGCAAGTGCCTTTAGTTGTTTTGGGGGGGTTTGGGGTAGCTAGCTTTTTAATTATTTTTTAGTAATTTACTTTTGCTATCTTACTACAGATTTGGCCAACTCTCACCTTTCAAATCTGAAGAAAAAATGCAAACAATGCAATACAGAGATGAAAAGTGGCACATGTGGGACAACATTAAATGCTGCAAGTTATTTCCCTGAAATAATAACTATTACTTCGCTTATACCTGTGTAGTCCTTTTGTCAATAATGCTCACCTGAAGATCTCCTTCATGTGTCTGACACATCACTCTTCTTCAGCTCTTCTCAAGAATGTAACAGTACACAGTTAAACTTAAAAAACCAGGATTTATTCTTGCATAATTTCACTCACACAACTACAGTCTCATCCGAGCCAAACAAATTGCACAGCCTAAAACCGTATTGGCAGTTTTCACCTTGGTGACTGCAGTCTCAGAAGCAGCACAATTCCTCAAGCAGGTGAACACATTTTAAGAGCTTTTGCTTAAGAGGACCTTTGTCTGAAAATAGATTTATTTAACCAGATGTGGCTGAGGAAATGTGACACTCACAGCAAGCAAAGTACAGTTGGAATTGTCTTACGAGAAACAGTGCTGCCTGATTCATAATTATTCATTACGCCTATTATGAATGCTTAGAAAACCAAAAGAAGACAACTTCACAGTATGAGTGTTTTACTGTAGAACAGTTAGATGTGACGTAGATGAACAATACAAATTAATTTCATTTTCTCTGGGGAAAAAGAAAAAAAAAGAAGTACCTTTTTCTCCTGTTTGGCCAGATCTTATTTTATAATGCCTTTGTAATTTTTAGGGTCACATGAATGCTACAGACCCCAGGCCTGGTCGCTCCAAAAGCAGCCCATCCCAGGGTGACTGTGGTGGCGCAAACCTAGGAGAGCCTGAAAGATGTGGGGAAGGAGGGAGTAAGAATAAGGGCAGCGAGTTGGCCAAGCACCCGGACCAGCGCTATGGTCCCACACCCAACCTTCCCTCTTCCTCCTGGCAAGAGCAGGTTACACCATGAGGCCATTCCTGTGGAGCAGCCACCACAGCTGGGAGGGATTTCCCTTCCAATCCATCACCCGATGGACACCCTCCCAGATTTTCGGGCGGGGCAGAGATCCTACTGCTCACCAAGCTCTTCTTAACTCTGTCCCTATTTTTTCCCATTGTCCCTTACTCCTCTGCATGCCAGCCCTCTCCTTCCACATGTGCTCCCTGTGGAGGGCAGGAGCTGCTGCCTGCAGGTCTGACACGGGGCTCAGAGAAAGCACCAGCTCACTTCACTTGCACAACACTTGAACATCCCAGAACCGACTGCTAAATCCAGGGTTAGTGACACTTTGCAGGTTTATAAGCAGCACAAGGAATTCATCTATGGTCACAGCAGAGCCTTTGACAACTATATCAAGCAACTAGGCTAGTTTAACATATTCTTGCTGCAGTTCTTTATTCTCTTAAATTAGGTCCTAAATATATCCTCCTATGTACAGAAAAATAATTTCCCAAGGACAGTCCTTATTTTAAAATATTTAAATGAACAAACAAAACTGGGTTCCTATAAACTCTTTTCTGTTAGATTTACTCAGTATTTTGACAACGACAACATAGCTGTGTTTTTTTAGTATATATACAAATAATCACATATATATATAAGCATGTACTTAACTATAGATACATCAATATGCATGTAGGACAAGAGTGTCGGGGCTAAAAAAACACCAGGATACATGTGGTATGTACGTACAGAGCACACCCCTCAAAGCTAAGGTGATATAACCTGATTCCCAGCTTTTCTGCTATTCCAGGGTTCTGACTGCTGGATTTGAATACGCTGAAGTACCACAGTGGCAAGCAGAGCAGTATGAAACATGATACTGCTGTTGCAGTAGAAGTCTGGACTTGTCACATCTTAGTTTTGAAAGTGTATTTAACAATATTACAAAAACTGCATTATCCACAATGTCGCCCCCCCCCCCCACTCACATGTAACAAAAAGTGATTTATTTCTTTTTAAAGGGTAAAAAAATCGTAAAATGAACATTTAAAAAGTCCCCTCATAAAAACTCATGTTGAGAAAATACACAATAATTAAGTGCATCTAGAAAAAGCTTCAGTAATTTACCAGTTATTTGGCTTAGTGTCAGCTCAGTGACATGCTGTGTCTTTCAAAGTGCCCAAGTCACCTCACTGGCTGCATGCAACCTCTCAGGGCTTTACAGTCTGGCTTTCTACCAGCACTGTACTTGTCAAGGTACTCGCTATTTTCAAGGCTGAGGACAGCCTTAGTGGCTTTTTATTTTACAGTGCTTCCAAGTGTGTCACAATCTGTAAGTATAAGAATTATGATTTGCCCAGTAAATACAGTTCTGGTGAGTTTAGTGGCTAAAACTTTCAGAAAGATAAGGAAGAAAACAGATCCAGCTGCGAAGACTATGAACTACTTTTGCATTTTACCTTGATCTTGATTTTTTGCTTGACGCTCTACTGCAATCTCCCAACCCTTACAGTGCTTGAACCAAGTTCATAATGTAGATTCTACATTATCCAAGCCTTCTGAATTCCTCCATGCATCCCCACCAAAGCATGTAGGCCACCGGCTGTCTTTATGTTGCCTTTGCACTAAATTGGGGCACGAATTAAAGTTAAGCATCTGCTGAAGTGCTTTGTCGAGCCAGGGGCTGTGCCAGAGATGGAAGCTGCCAGATGAGCTGTGAGGGAGAAGCCTGGAAAGGAGTCCCTAAAACAGCACTGTTTCACACAGCTGAGCTTTGGGGGTTGAGGTTAAAGAGAAGGAAAGAGCGATGCTTTCCAAAGGACTTAATTGATTACAGGACAGAAGCACCAGTTTACTCACAAGATGTACACAGCAGACAAACCCAGAGGGAATGCAGCAGAGCAGGGCAGTGAGATGAGGTGAGATGTGTCTTCCAGTCACCCACTGTGCTCGTTTGTGCAACACAGCTGGTGTTTGGCTTGGAGGGAGGCGACAGGCTCAGCAGGTGGGGAAAATAATGTCTGGGAGGGGACCTGGGTGATCTCAAACATGAGCCTCAACACTAATAGCAGTGAACCAGAGGCTATGGGTTTAGCTCACAGCTTGGCACGGTGGGGAAGGACAGCAGGGATGTTTACTCAGGTGGGAGGCTGGACCAAGGAAAAGGGGGGAGCTGAAGCTGCCCTGGACAAAATGGCTCCCAGCTGCACCTGAGGAAAATGAGCTCAGGTGGTTTTCCTGAGAGGCATCTCTGATGGGCTGCCTCCTGTCCACAGGGAGGAAAAGCTCTCAAGGTGGATCAACAAGACCAGGCTGATTCTTAGAGCAATCACAGCAGTGATGGAGAGGATACAAGTGAAAGGACAAATATCTGCCCTGCTGATGTATAATGGCACTGCTGGCAACTACCTCATATGACTGTATGCTGGGAGGACAAGTCCTTTGAGAGACAGAAAACTGGCACATTGACGGTGGCGCAGCTGATTCCCTGTATGGAAAGGGCATGGACCCATGTGCCTCCAGATGGTTCTTGAGAGCTGCCTGGGTGGCACCAGGAAAGCAAAGAGCCAGATAGCAATGTTAACAAGTGTATGAAGTCCTTGTGAAAGCATCTTGAAAAAACACAGTGCCAAAGCACTTCAGATCTGTATCTCAGAAGGGAATTCCTGGAAAGAGGCATACGAGGGTGTTACAAACACCGAAAAGCTCCACTTCTATAAAAGGGTGCATCCAAACTCCCCCATAAATACAGAGCTGCACTAAATCCAGTGTGGCTCTCCGAGGCTGAGGACAAACACAGGGTTTGTTATTAATCACTGTTGTTGTATTATGGATGTTTGGGGTCCTGGATGATTGAAGTTCTGCTGTGAGACTGTGGATCTCATCTTAAACTATCTATCCACACCTACCCATCCCCACCCCCCCCAAAAAAAAAAAAGAAGATTCTTTCCTTCCTCTTCAGCATCCTGTCCTGTCCGTAGCCACCACAACGCTGATATCCTGCCCATTCCCAGCTACCAGCATTTTTCACAAGTCATTAGAATAATTTCTAAAACTGGTGTTGTTCCCTTCCAGTTTCTGACCCATTAACTCAGTTCTATTACAAGACTTAAAACCAGGGAAGCACTAAGGAGAAACACTATTCTTCTCCTTGTTAAAATTAATGAACCTAAGGGAAAAATACAGGTTGGAAACCAAACTACCAGTGCAACTTTTCCATTGCATGTTTTCTCACAGCTGCAGGTTTTGCTCTTTCTTCTCTTAGGACTTTTTTCTCCTAGTTTATCCAAAGCAAGACCACTTGAATGCATTAAGAAGTCACAGTAGTATTTTTAGAAAGGCTTGAATGCCAGCCAAGGAGTTTGATGATGAAGAATTACTTCTAAGCAAAACATCTTCTCCAAAAAAGTAGAGCCTGCTAAAAGGTAGAAACAAAACCTCAGCCCCAGAACTCCACAATATACAAGCTCTGTATTGTAGTGGGGATGCTCATCTACATGAATCTGCACTTTTAATCCAAAATGCGATCCAAATATTATCTGGGCTTCAATTTTGTTGTTACGGTTATTTTGCATAACATTAGGAAAAGTTTACACACATCTTGATGGGGCTGGAGAAGGGACCTGTGAGCTGAGGTGTGCTAATTTAGGAAGATATTCAGAGATATCAACAACTAGCATCTGAAAAATAGCGTCTACATAAATATAGGTATTAAATACTGTCAGCACAGACTAGCAGAGTTTGGCCTGACTGCCAGCATGTGGCACTGATAAGAGGATGGCTCAACCTTCATACGTTGTGGTAATGCCAGTTGGCTTTCTAAAGATAGGAAGAGATACCTGACTTCCTAGGTATTGCTGTGTGCCTCTCCCTTCCTCAAACTCTTCAGAATACAGGTGGTATTTAAACAAGCCTATGGAGAGATTGCAGTTTGCTCTATGAAAACACTACGAGGAATACAGTGAACAAGTCTCTTTTCTCTTTCAGTAAAGAGCATGAAGTCCTTTGCAGCAGTAAGTCCTGGATGAGCAGGAGGTCTGTGCAGCTATGGTGTATAAAAAAGCAAAAAGCTGTAGCTCACGCAGCCATGAAGTTAATGCAAAGCAATGTGCAAGACTATAGCATTCCTGAACAGGGAAAACCAGGCTGGAGTCAATGGGTTTCTAAGAACCTTTGGCTAACACTAGTGAAAAGTAGTTCCATCTGGGAAGCCAGCAGTGCCAATATGCTACAGAGCTCTGAGTGCGAGCAACGAGAAAACAGGGACATCCCGATGCACAGTCGGCTGGCTCTAAGGGCATATATACATTCTGTCCTCGATGCACAGGGATTAGGACAAGTTTTCTTTTTAGGATTAGACCTATTATGAGGGATTCATTAAATATTGGTGAGCCAAACCCCAGCCTTTCTTCATCATCCTATCTGCGTAACTCCTACTGACATTAATGGGAGTTAAACATTGCTGTGCATCAAGGGTCAGTGGAAATCACAAGTGATGGTGCTTGGGAAGGTGCTCAGTTCTGTGACAATTCCTCAAAATGGTGCAACTGTACGTGCCCATGACAAGGGTCACAGTCAGAGGAGCCCCTGCAGCTAAGGGTTCCCCACTTTCAGCACCAGTTAAGTCTCAGTGGACGGTGCAGCTCCTTGAGGCTCCCTTTGAAAACATGGCGAGGATTTCTGCATTACATACACTGCCTTTTTTTGTCCTGTTAGGCCTATCTAGTTGTTACTGTAATTCATGCTGGTGAAATGAGACCATAAAAAAGTGATGCTACTTTTTAAATACTGAAATGAACAGTCACCATATTTACAGTTACGGAGTAAAATTAGGACAGCGATTAAAGGTTAGACAATGACATTTAATGTTACTCCATTAATAGATTTTTATCACTTTTTTTATCCTACCACAACAATGTGTATTTTCATATACATTATATTTAATAAAATGTATTGATATGGAATTAGGAAAGCATGGGTTTAGTACTATTTACATATTTTAATTGAAACCATTTTCTTAACAACATTGAAAAATAGAAACTTAAAGTTCTCTTAATCGTGTTTTCAGCCAGCTAGTGGTAAACAAATGCATGCCTAGGAAGTTACACTCCCTCTAAAATGTGGTCAGTCAAAAGTTTCCAACTAAAGTGTGTATCTCTGTTTTGTTTCAAAAAATACATAAGTATGTCTGTCATTTCTGATACAAAATTCTACACTATCTTCAATAAATAAATAATAAAGCGATTCTGAAAAGTATGAAATGTAAACTTTGTTGTCCCTCCAACATACATTTTTTTTTCCCATTGCTTGAAACATTACAGTGGTCTTTTAGGAAATTATAATACACAGACACTTCCCAGCACAGTTTACACTTATTGTCATACTGTATCTACCTATCCGTTATGAATATATCCTAATTTCCTAATGGAAATCAATAAGACTTGTAGTGCTAGAGAACACCGCCAATACAGGAAAGGTGGAAACCAGTACTGAAAGGACATGCAAGGAACACCAAAACCTAACAACAGGCTCCACGAGAACGTTCACATGCTAATGAAACAGGCTGACACCTCCCATTCAGAAAGAAAGTCCTTACAAAAATACCAGTGTATGCATGATAGTCATGAACAAAATGAATCCAAGCAGAACAAAGAGGAATTTTACTCTTAGGGGTCTACTCTCTCTCGAGTCCAGACTCAGCAAAGCACTTACGCATGTGCTTAAAGGAAACAAGACATAAGTGCACGCTTAAAGCTGGGTGCTTTGCCAAACAGGGAAAGTTTGCTGGTTGTGGGCCTATACATGTGTATTTGTAGAGTTAAATGGATATATGAGCCCTGGCATTCCCCCATATGACAAGGCTTTTACTTTGGGGTCACCCACTCTGCACCATCACAAGCACTCTGTTTCTGTTTGCATCCAGTATTGCTTCCACCAACCCTGGCTTCCCACAAACACTTTCGTGAGCTACAGAATGCTGCTGCCCTGAATTCAGTGACACCATGTCAAACACAGTTAGGCACGGTACAATTTAATAACTGGTCACCACTGATTGCTTTGCAGACTAGACTCTGTGGGGTAGAAATTAGCTTCCTGAGCTAGAGCTGTGATTTTTTTCCTTCCCCCACTGCAGGTGACAGATCATCCATCTGCAGTCACACAGTGAAGCAGCAGTAGGAAAGGAGCATCAAAGTGGTACAGCACAACATACAGCAGGGCTCTACAGTTAATCCTTTGCTTACTGTTCAAACATTTACAGTCCTATAGAAAACAGCAACTTCCAAAGGTACCGAGTGAGTAGACTCTTCTGGAGTGCAATTCACCTCTGTGCAGAAGACCTGTACATAATTTATTTTCAGGGGCAATGTGCATCATGAAGTGGTATGTTAATAGAATCTCCTCTGTTTATAGATATAGACTATTTATTTTCTAAGTCTTTTCAGTACCATCATGAAGATCTCCAAAGATCTTCTTACTGCGTAACCGCTCCTTCCACTCACATTACATTTACACACCACTTTGCTGAGCAATAGGCACAGAATTCCTTAAGGAGGAAAACCCTGCAGAAAGCCTCCAAAACATACCAACGTTGCCTTCTTCATATAAATTAAAGAGTAGGGTAACTGGAGCAAGCACAGCAACCTATGTGGTTTGCCAGCCTTTCAGACTGGAGCACAACGAACATCTAGGTTATTTCATAAACCCAGGAAACTAACATCAAGTTCCACATAGAGAAATTGAGGGAGGTCTCCTCACTAAACTGGGATTCATTTCTCAGTGAGAATTATCAAGGCACAAAGATGCTCCTGTTTGCTTTGATAACCCTCTTATGCGTGAAGGGCAAGCAGTAGTTTCATACCACACCAGCAAGGGTTTTGCGACAGCTTCTGCAGACACCTATTGCAGTGAACTCAGGCTGAAATAAAACATTGGTCCCTTTCCTCCTAAGGCTCATCAAATAATTGCAGGTCTAGTCGGACGACTATTTCTCCTGTTGGAACTTCATGTAGAAGGAGACACTTTGTAACTGGTCCCTTTGAACCCTGATCCTTCTTAATGTCTGCCACACGGATTTCTGTTCTGCCCAAAAAGTCTGAAATACAAAAAGACAGCATGCTCAGAAATGACACGACTGGTTTACGTTGCAATAAAATGCTAATTTGCAGAAAGAACTAAGATTCCATCTACATATAACAAGAGGAGAAAACAAGTATTCAGTCCAACTATATTTTTTGCAGTTGAAGGCAGCCAAAGGCCGCCAATGTGCAGCAAACTGGATTTTAGCTAGACTGTATTAGACAGCAGCCGCATTAAAAGCAAATGGTCTCATGATCAGAAAAATCCACTATGTAATTGACAGCTGCCTCAATTCAATAGCTTATTTATTTTATGATATGTTAGAAAAAAGGCCAAAGGCTGCTGCACATTCAAACTGAGTGTGAAGCCCTTTGGAGATGATGGAGGCAAGTGGCGCGTCACACTAGCAACAAGGTCAATGGGCCAACTGGCCCGGCCACGTGAATAACAGTCCTATCCAAATACCTCTTGAGAGATTATGAATCCAAATGCACTCTTCAATGCTCCATATGTTTATCCCAGGTTATGAAATACGAATGAGTTAGGAATCCTGGGTTAATTTCTGCCACTGTTATCGCATATTACAGTAACTTGAAGACATTTCTCTCCCTCCTGCATGAACCCAGCCTTCTGCAAACAGCATCCAGAGTTTTTTAAAGATATAGCAGAACTGCAAACCATACTTTAGTTGTTGTCAAGTTGCACAAGAAAAGAAACCCCCCAAAAAGTCCCCAGAGAAAGCTTGATTCTTTTTGTGCTGATACTAGCATGACTCCACTGAGGAGGGAGCAAGGGTGAGTAGGCTCTCAGTATGCAAAGGAGTTCAATACTGGGGTTGGAACTAGATGATCTTTAAAGGTCCCTTCCAACCCAAACCATTCTCTGGTTCTGTGATTTACCTCAGCAGGCATGCATCTCTTCAGAACGGGAGAATTGAAAAATGCCCTTGGAAGGACGGCAGCCCCCTACGTACCATCTGGGGAGAACTGGTCCCTTTCGAACACCGTAATGCAGAGCACATCCTGCTCGAGGTCTTTGATAAAGAACTGGCAGTTGGAGTTCCACTTGGGGTTGAGGGTGTCCTGTATCGTCTTGGTAATGTGGCACTGAGAGCCCATTGTCACCTCACAGTATGGGTTACTCTTTCCTGGGAAAATGGAAACAGACAGAAGAGAATAATCAGGTTTCTAGGTTTGTGATCTTCTCCCGAAATAACTTTTTACTCCTACAGCCAACGAGCAGGGGAAAGATTGTGGCCTCACTGCCACTATAATGAACAGGGACACAGTTCTGAAAGGTGCTGAGTGCCTTCCACTCTTCATTTCAGGACCTTGTGGCTTATGATCTCTTATGATATGGCTTATGTGGTGGAAACTAAGTTTATCTGAAGCGAATGCTTAATGTAGGACAACTGCATGACTTCTACTTCACTGCACAAAATCACTTGGGCATATTTTAAGTTCATTAAAACTGCTTCATTAAAATAAACCATGTTTTGGACAGAACCTCCTTCAAAGTTGTTCTGACATACAGAAATGTCATCTTCATAGAGCATATTATGAAAAACCCAAAGCACTTACCATGGGACCTACAAGGTTTTAGTTCAATGCCTTCAACAATATTCACCATCAACCTCCCAATGCCTGTTGCTCTTTGTGAGCGAACTGTGGTGAAACAGAAGACAAGAGAGAAATTATTTAGTGTATTTTCCTGCCTATGGACTTTTCCACAAAAGATGTGACCCCCTCAACCCATGCTGTACCTAAGTAGGCCTTTTCCCTCTTCTTCTTTTCAGTCTCTATGTAAAGTTCTGAAGCAGCTTTGATCTTCTGAACCCAGGCAGTCCTTCAGAAGGAAAGGGAAAAAAAAGTTGTAAACCACCATTTCCGTTTTTCATCCCTGGAGCACAGCAGACAAAATTAAAGCGGTCCCTCCTTCCCAACCAAGGCTTTGGCCCCATCATGGGCTCTATGACACTGAAGCTGTCTGCCTGATAGAGATCTTATTGGAATTTACAGCTCTTGCAGAAATTTAACCATCCCAAGCTAGCAGATCCCACCACACAAAGAAAGCTCAAGAGAATCACAAGCAGGAGGGACTTGGTTGGAAACAAAAGGTGTAGATAGCAGGTTTGGTTTCACCAAGCCTTTTTCTTTATTGTAATAAACTAATGTCTTGAAGCCAGTAATACAAGAAGTATCAAGCATAGCAAGCCTGTGCATCTCACTGAAGTTCCTCCAGCTAGGTAGGATGAATGCTGTGCAGAGTTTAGATGTTTCTGATTACTGCTGTGAGTGCTCTGACACAGAACAGATACAAGCTATGTTGCAGAGGTGGCCACTTTTCTCAATCCTTGAGGTTTCATACCAAAATCCTTCTGAGCCATGGGACACATCATGGAGGACGCAGATGATGAATGTTCTTGGTTCCCTACGGGCCTTTCTGGGAAATAACTTCATACTTAAGAGACTGAGTAGAAAGACTGACAGAGAAAAATCATGGAAGAAGGTGTACCAAGGGACCTCAAGGGTGTAGAAGAATTCCTGTGACATACAAGGGAGCTTGAGACCTGAGTCAAGGAAAAATGAGAGAATCTAGAAGCTGTGAATCCATTTCTGATCCCAAAATGAGAGCTGCTGCTCTGCAGGGCATTGCAGCTACTTACACTGGTCTGGATTTGGGTCTGACCACTCACCTGTATTCTGCACAGAGAGCTGTTCAAGAAAACAAAACACTTAAGGACAATTTTGTCTTTCAGCTCAGCCCTAAATGGTAAATGGCAGCTTCAGAAGTATACCAAAGATCACAAAGGTCTTTTAAGATTAAATGGGCAAATCAATCACTCATTGATGCTAATGTTCTTTTCCTGTTGCTGTTAGTTAAAAGCAAGTGAATAATGAAAACCTGGAGGTATCTCACCTAAACGCTGCATTCATTAGCAATTCTGGCATAAAAGAAAGTCAAAGGTGGATAAAAGAAAGCCAAAGGCTGTACGTATAAGTAAAAGCATTTGACAAGAGCGCCCATATTCATATAGCAGTTCTCAAGGGTTCTCTCTACAGTGAATGGAGAGGCAGGCACCTCCAGAGGGCGTTCAGTATGTGAAGATCTGGCTCTTTCCACTGATGATTTAGTGTAGGGTGCCTAAGCATCTCGCTCAAGTGTCTCCTGCTGGGTAGGATGAATGCGGTGCAGAGTTTAGATGTTTCTGACTACTGCTGCAAGTGTTCTGACATAGAACAGATGATTATTGCTATTGTCTGATTTCTGGAACAGATCCTAAGTTGAAAAGGCTGTGTCAATTTTCATCACCAAGGGTCTAACAATGATGCTTGTTCATTCTGTGTCGTAGAGGGACAGACAGTATACTACAGGACAAAAGATATCCATAAAAGTACCATCTTTTGCAAGAAAAGCTATGCGTATAAATAATAATGAATAACACTGTCAGGCAGGCAGGGAGCAAAGACGTTTTATACATTCTTACACCTCAGAATTTTTAGGGGCCATACATTTGCAAGATGGCATAACACAATGTCTATACCGTGGGGAAGGGATTTGCTGCACTTTTAGCTTTCATTTTTTAACAAAAGTTATCTTTCAAGACCTTACATTTGTGTAGAGAAACCTTTTCAGTCTAAATCAGTGTAGTCACTCTCCGTAAGCTTGCCACAGAAAAAAATCACCAGCTGAGGTTTTGAGGTTGCCATTCCTTTGACTGTTTCAGTCTGAACTGAACCAGATTAAAACTAACTGGGCTTAGTTCAGCAGGGTTTTGCTTCAAATTCTAATTCCGACCTGTTCCTCAATCTCACTGAACATACAGCCATACAAACACTTGCACTGGCACAAACGAACGTTAACAGAAGAAGATAAGATTGCATCTTTTGGCTTCCTTTTGCTATCACAAAATGCTGTGAAATATGGCCCATATATCAGCCCTCCTAGCCGTTTCACTGTTGGTCTCATTGGAATTCAGGAAGCATCATTATTTCTGCCTCCTTTTAATATATTGAGTATCTCTGTATTCTCAAGCAAAAGGAATTCTCCAGTCTTGTAAGATAAACTGTTTGGAGGCTGCTATGCATGTGTACACCATATACATTTGCACTAGACTTTTCAAATTCAGTACTAACATGGCCTATGCAGGTACTTACCTTTCATTAATGCTTTCAGCTCGGAGGGTATAGACTCTATCAATGTGGGAGATATGGAAGATGGGTTCATCTCCAGAAGGGTCTGTGGGTAATTTTACTAGTACCTCATTTAGAAAAATGGGCTGTAAAACATCAGGAAAAGCTAGAGTTCTACTGCACAATATCTGAACAGATGCATTAAACACAGCTATTTAGAACAGATTTATCTTGTGCCTGCAGTATCTTTCCCCTTCTGCCTCCCTCCCATCTTTCTTCAGTTATGTCATTTTAAAAAATTTTCTTATTTTTGAAGATATAGGTGCCTCCATTGTCTGGGAACACTTCTCCTGAAGTAAGCAAGCACCCTCATGAAGCATAGCAATCTCTCTTTTCCCAGAAAGACAACAAACACTACCCCCATTACTCCTTGGTACACATGACCTCTTATGAAGACAGGCTGAGGAAGTTGGGGCTGTTCAGCCTGGAGAAGAGAAGGCTGCGTGGTGACCTCATAGCAGCCTTCCAGTATCTGAAGGGGGTCTACAAGGATGCTGGGGAGGGACTCTTCCTTAGGGACTGTAGTGGTAGGACAAGGGGTAATGGGTTCAAACTTAAACAGAGGAAGTTTAGATTAGATATAAGGAAGAAGTTCTTTACAGTGAGGGTGGTGAAGCACTGGAATGGGTTGCCCAGGGAGGTTGTGGATGCTTCATTCCTGGCAGTGTTCAAGGCCAGGTTGGACAGAGCCTTGAGCCACATGGTTTAGGGCAAGGTGTCCCTGCCCATGGCAGGGGGGTTGGAACTAGATGATCTTAAGGTCCTTTCCAACCCTTACGATTCTATGATTCTATGATTCTATGATTCTATTGAAGAGGTTGTTTTAGCAAAACTTCAAAGTCGTTTATTCTTATCTCACTAAAGCAAACAACCAGCTTTCTCATCATCAGTCCCTGGAATCCCCAGCAAATGCCAAAGCTTTCATGCCTCTTTATATAAAAGTTATTGCCCGCACACCCAGTATGGGAGCTGCTGCCTGCTATCCACACTGTTAGCGTGTAACCATCTTAGCCGCCGTTTAAGAGTGGTACTTACAGTTTTGTACATTTTGTATTGCAGATTAGACTTGGGGCTGAAGACCTTGTCTGTGCCAGAAGAGCCAAGAGGTTTTATGATCTGAGTCAGGAGGAGGAAATCGTTGAACAGAAAGCCATATAGTTCCTTGTTACTCTTGGCTTTGTAGAGTTTCCCACTGTGCAGAAACTTGCGTGGTCCCAAGCAATTTGTAACAGAATTAAATACGAGTTGCTGCGAAAAGTAGAAGAAGAACAACAACGCACTGTATAAAGTAAAACAATCGAGGTTCCCCTGAAAGAGATCAAATATAATTTTGAGTCCTGACATTGGTTTCAGTTTGTGTCACAGGGATGACGAGCAATGTCTCTGCCTTGCGCATGATAAGCGGTGCAAGTCACAGAAAGATTACATGAAAATTAACTTTAAGGCAGCCCATCAGTTGCACAAGGGATGGCCTGGACAGTCAGAGAGAAGCCAAATGCATTTGTGCCTCCTTTCGAGTTTCTCTGCCACATGCATGCATCTCTGTGAGTGGAACCGAGCTGATGACCTGTCCTGGATTAGCAGTAGCTATGCAAATGGCCTCTCCAGATGCTGAGCTTTCTTAACAAGGCCTGGATTTCTGATTTGTGTTTGATTTTCACCCATTAAAACATACCAAAGGAATTCCAGATAGCCTGTCTCTGTGTAACCACAATACGTGGAGTTAGAGGACAGCTGCTGACCACTGGCTGGAAGTGGCAGTATTTAAGACTTACCTGGAGGTTATTTCCAGGTGAGCCAAGGTTTGCCCTTTCCTAAAGTGTCATTTTCAGGCTTATTTTCACTAGGTGACGGTACAGTTCTTTCCTGTACCAGTTCTTTTCCTTTCCATCCTAGCTGGATGGGCAGCTAGATCTGGATTTACAGATTAGAAACATCTCAGATAGAAACCCAGGGGAAGGCTGGATTGCTCCTTGCCACAGACTCAAGGCTGCTGCTACTGGCATAATGTGTCAGCAAGCAGTCAGCTGATGTTTCAGGTAGTATTTTAGTGTTCTAGGGCCAGACATGATGTACAGGAGTAGTTGCAGGCAGTAGTTGTAAGACAGCTGAATGTGTCTTCGACCCTTTTGACATTGTGATACGTATTCTTCCCCTTAAACAGATTTCATAAGCTGAAATGTAATTTTTTCAAGATAATAAGACAACCAGATCTTTTTTTTTATCTTCTAGAACTGAAAACAACTCAATGTATACTTTGAAAATCAAGTTGTGATCAGTCTGCCTCTATTACCTTCACCAATAATAGGGAGAACATCAAAATACCCTCCCATCCTTTTGCAGGACATATGGACATAATATTTTTATTGTAGTTTCATTAGAGAAACTTAGCATGTTACCTTAAAAAAATAATATGCAATGGGAGGCAGTGATTCTCTCTGTAAAGTCTTGAGAGAGACTTGTCCAGCATGCTTGAGTTTTCAAAACGTATACAAAGTTTTATCACAAAAAATAGTTCCTGTGATGAGTTTTAAAGCCCTCCAGAATGGTCACGATGAGATACAGTAGTACAATAACCACTGTGTTATTAAGAGCTATGAAGCCAGAAAGTTGTGGATGAAAACTGCAGCACTGAACCTGGTACTAGTCCAGAGCCAGGCAACAAAAGCAGCATTTATCACATAGAAGGCAATAACACGAGCAGCGAAAAGATCACGTGCAGGAGTGAAAGGGAGCAAAAGAAAGATGAAAACAAAGGACTGAAGATTATTTGACTTGATTAATTACACTGTTTGTCCCCTGATGCAGTGCCGTAAGTGAGCCATGGTTTCTTCCCGACTGGTGGAGAAGTGCACCCGCATGTGCATTACTCTAGATAGCACTTTGTTTACCTCTGACAGGCCTTCACACTGAACATGAGCCTGGATCCACTCCAGCCTATCTGAATTTTCCTTCTCCCGCACGCCTTCATTTACTTGAGAACATAATTCTTCTGCTTTCTCAAGAGCATGCTTCAAGTGACTGTGGTCAGGGTGGTTTTCCGGAGTGTTTTCTATTATCTACAGATAAATAAAATGCATTAGCTTTTTCTGGTATCTGCAGTTAAAATGTATTCATATTGCCAGCCCTATACTTCTGTTTTATTTCTTTATTTTCATCAGAGCCAGCCAGTATGTTCCAAACTTCTTTTCCTCCTTGGCAAACATGAAAAATAGGAGACAAACTCACAGTCTGTTTGTGAACAACTTAAATGAATGCCTGCCGGCAGAGCCTTTACATCAGCGCCCTGCTCACTCTTCTGACATAAGTACGCAAATGCCAGCCATACACAGAATTATATCCATGACTGTTTAAGGAAACTCTTAAATGCCAACATCCAATTTATAACTCTTCTCTGCAAAAGTCTTGGGCCAAGTTCAGTAGCATTATTCGAGATGGTGTTAGGCAACAAATGAAAGTTAGGAAAGGGTTGTAAGTTATCCAGCAATATAAGCTGTGCAGGAAGGTAACTTGCAATAATTTGGATTCAGGCTTGCACACTGAATATCATTTACCAGACTATGGGGAGGGAAAGACACTGTGGAAAAAGGCAAAGATGAGCATAAGATCAACCTGTTACTCCTGTTATCTAAATTTTTAAGTTTTCATTCAGCATTTAGTGCCTTCTGGTTCTTTGTGTGCAAGTTTCACCTCTTTCTAATGGAAGTATCAAGTAATTTCACTGAAACCAAATGAGTTACCTGATTTTCTCTGGTATGATCAAATATAAAAGGATAGCCCATGTTCCCTAGCACATCAGATGTCTAACAGTGACAAATCCTGACATAAATAGGGAAACTACCCTGTAATTACGCTATGAGCAAAGCAGCATCAAAAACATCATCTTTGCAGAAGAACGTACATTTTTAATTATTAGTGGGTATCTTGTTACCCGTTGCATAGGCTTTAGTAGAAAACTTGATAGTGGCATTCCTTTACAGCGAGGATCCATTGCTAACCTCTGAAACATTAGAGAGGTAAAATGTTGTTAGTCAGTTTGTTTAAAACCCTACAAAATGAGCTCCTCCAAGAAAGGAAAAGCTAAGGCAACAAATAAACACCATGCCTCAGCTAAATCTGTTCTTAGATCACAGTGGCAGTGCAGTAGAATGTCTTATATTTTTTACAACATTATTTTTCAGCTGTCTTGCCTGCGAAAGAAAAGACCTTCTTACTGTTTCAGCACTTTACAGCAAAACCATTATTAAACAAAGTATTCTATGGCTCTATAGTTGCCTGAAAAAAATGTATTCCTTCAACAAAAAAAATTTATTCCTTCAATGAGTGCTTAAGTCAGAAGACTCTTCATTCTAGCCCAATATGGAGCACTATTTGAGATTATGTTTTGCAAATTAATAAAATGATGAGCTAAATATACAGTGTGCAAAATTCATGGTGATTGCTTTGTCTCTTACTTTAACAAAGTCCTTGAACTCAGGGACTTCATCTGTCTTCTGCTGGATGAGCGCTGCCCCATTGAGCTGGCAGCTACAGAACCGAATGTAAGGCTGCATGTGTGGCAGCTGAGCTGTCAGTATGTCACCAATCATTTTCACTGGCATCTTCTCTCCAGACATCTTCTTACGCACACGCAAAGCCCTAAACATTAAAATGTCATGTGTGTTTTATAAGTAGACTTCTAAAGAATGATTCCTCATTTATGAAATAAATGGTTTGATTCTTATTCATTATGGATACACAGAACCCCCTGAATAATAAAATAGATCAGTCTCAAGGTTTATTGCACATTGTAAGAACACAATAATCAAGATTGCACTTTCAGCCAACATTTTTCCCACTTGTGGTAACCAAGCTGTCATTTAACTTAATGCAACACCAGATCAGATATAATATGAAAAGAAATGTAATTTCCTTTTGTAGTAGTTTAGAAAGAGAATAACAGATATGCTCATGAATGAGGGATAAAAACCTTACCGCTACTTTAAGCTCAAAACTACTTCTAGTTTTTAGCCTGGTTTCCTAAGGAAAGGAGATTTATTGTCATTGAGCTGCCTGCATTTGTCCTATCACTGCCACAATTTTTCAACTTGTGGGCCATTTTCAGATACATTTTACAAAAAAGGAGATATCTTAAAGCTATAAAACCCCATGGGTTCAATGAAAATTAGCAGCTCAGTAGGCAAAAAAGGAACTTTATTAATCCTCTTGCTTATGAAGATGCAGGTTTAACCCACTCAATCCTCACTCAGTTTCTCTGTCAATGACTAGATGAGCAACCTGTGTGCAAGTGCCTTTGAACAAGGAACAGCACTTAGTGCGTCTTGATAAAGCAGTAGGGATGGGCGAGAAGGATGTGAGTGAGTAGGAAGGAATCGAATCCATCAGCCGCCTCAGAGAATGAAGGGACAAGTAAGGGCACTTGCACAGCCTGGAGTTTCATGGTAGAGAGTTGGGGTTGCAGTAGCTGGAGACTTTGGAAGGAAGGGCACAGACTACAGGGGACACAAATCCTTAGGAAACCAGGCTTTGTTGGTGCCTCTCCTCACAAAACAGCCCATTCAGGTGCTATAAGCCTACAACAACTAAAGGAACACATCAGCTAACTCAGAATAAGGGATGCAAAGATTGTTGTGCCTTATTTTGCATTCATGGATGGCAGGACTGGAAATGGGTATGGGCTGTGACAGCAAAGAACTGCTGGATTTTTCTCAACAACAACAGTAAGTCATAGCAAATGTTGCTAATAATTTGCTTTTTCCAAGAAGAAAAAACATATGGCCCGTTTTGGTTACTACTTGTTTAAGTGGCAAATATTTTCATGTAGATAAAAGGAGAAGCAGGGGGAGAGGCCCATGATTTTGTTATTGCTAAGTATGGGGGAAAAATACTTACTTCAGTAGTTTTATATTGCACATAATCAGCTCCTTCCAATTAACAAAAATCATAGCAACTTCTTTTTCTGTTAGCAGCTCAGACTCCATTAGTGGTTTCTGGAAGATCTATAGATTCAGAAAATTAAAGCAATTTAGAAAGTATATGGTAAGTATAATCAAACTGACTATGACTGATGACTCATTTCATTAGCCTGAAGGTGAAAAAACTTCACATCAGGGTAGCACTTGGCACTCAGTGGAACAGACTTCCAACATGCACTGTGTCCTGGAGATGCATAAAGTTCCCTGGTAATAGGTTTGTTTGTGAATAAGGAATGGCTTTAAAAGAGAATACTCTGAATTTATGTTGATGGTGTTAATTATGACCTGGATAATCTGTTTAAAAGTTGGGAAATTTAGTCAAGAGGTCTCTGCAGAATATGTCAGGCAGGATTACAACTGAAAACACATTTTACTTTGGACTCCTTTATGGAAGTTCTGATTTATCTCATACTGTCTCAGGTTTGCATATCTTGACCTCTTTTTCAAAAAAGGGCTTCCCTTCTCTGTCCAAAGAATTGTCTAAGTAAGTCAGCTGCCTGTACTGATTCCCTTTTTTCCACATAAGAGATGCACCTTGTAACATTTAAAGAAAATCACAGTAAGTGATAACTTACTGAGTGCCACTGTGAATGTGGTTTAAGAACGTACACATGAGAAATAAACATTCAAAATCAGGAGCAAAAAGGATTTACCAGAATGATACTTTGAACATCACTGTTTTGGTGATGGTAACACAAGCGCTTAACATTACTTGCACCCACATCCATACACATCCACATACATCTATATAGATGTATAGAGAGATATAAAAATTTAATACAGATCATCCCTGGGAAGTCAAACACAGCAGTGATATGAAACAAGTTTGCACAGTGAAATTATTCATTTACTTTAACAAGACGAGTGATTAAAACCTGCTCCTAAAGCTGCTGTGCCGTCTTACCTCCGTGACCAACTGCAGATCATTTACATAGTTCTCTTCTGTGACAATGAGCTCATGGATGTATCCCTGCCTTTTTCTTTCAGTGGGTGTCAACATATCCAGAAGATGCAAGTCTGCACACCCTGGAAAACACAAAAATATCCTAGATCTTACTCACAGTTGTTTGCAAATTGATTCAGATCTGTAGCAGTTCAAGTAATGCTTAATGAACAGTAACTACTGCCTGTTCCGTTCACTTAATTGTTATTCATATGTAAGAGCACAATGCTAATAATGCTTCAGCTCTTAGTAACTCAAAACATAGTATTTAATACATTATTCTTATTCTTCTTATTAAGGCCATTTCTAAGTGCTAAATTTTCTCTGGCGACAAAGCTTAAAAGTCCCCCTTACCACTACCTGCCCATTTCCAACCTGACTCTGCAGTTCACTGTCCCATTTAGTTGTGTTGTTCAACTGGAACCACGCTGTAAAACAAATCCCCAAATGGATGGCAGTTAATTAAAAAAGGGGGCAAAGACTTCATCTGGTATTACTGCCAAAGAAGATTTAGAGATATCCTAAAAGGGAACAGAATTAGGAAAGACTGCTATAGTGACCCTAAAGGGCACTTTGGAATTATATATAAGCCCTTAGCTTATTGATACTCTAATTTCAAGGTTCACCTTTACCCTTCCAGTCAAAGTAAGCATCCTAATCAAGAAGGTACTGCAGAGCTTATCTACTTCTTCATGCTTCAATTAAAAATTGCTTCTAAATATTTGAAGGACTTTAGCAGGAACACATGAAGTTCAGTGGACATCATAGATTTCACTCATTTATAGGCCAAGCCAAAGGGATTGATTGTTGTTCTCCTTTATCTTTAAAAGCATGGGAAAAGTTTATAACCAAGAACTCATCTTCCATCAGTTTTGTCCTTTATTTTTTGGAAACCACCTGCCTTGTGTTTATTCTGTGTAGATGCTAGAGTTTTTCTATAAATTCTAAAATTCTCAAATGTTATTTTCTATTCTGAATTAGACAGAACATTAATTTTTTTTTTCTCTAAGCCAGTATTTTTCAGCTGACATTAATTAAATTCTTCTGAAACTGGCAAGCAGAATGTTTCCTTCCAGCTTTATTTTTAAAACTATTTTTATTACTTTTCTGCAATAAAATGCATTTCAAAAAGCAACAGTGATTTGAAACAGGTTGAAAACATTTTGCTTTAAAAATGCATTATTTACAACTATTCCTACATGATCAAAATTCTTCAGTTCAATTCTTTCCCCCACCCCTCAGCAAAGCATGGGCAAGTGAAAGCCAATGGTATCCTGGGCTGCATCAAAAGAAGCATGACCAGCAGGTCAAAAGGGGTGATCCTGGCCCTCTATGTGCTCTTGTGAGACCTCACTTGGAGTACTGTGTACAGTTCTGGTGTCCTCAGCATAAGAAGGACATGGAGCTGTTGGAGCAAGTCCAGAGGAGGGCCACGAGGATGCTAAGAGGGCTGGAGCACCTTCCATGCAAAGACAGGCTGAGAACGTTGGGGCTGTTCAGCCTGGAGAAGAGAAGGCTGTGTGGAGACCTCATAGCAGCCTTCCAGTATCTGAAAGGGGCCTATAAGGATGCTGGAGAGGGGCTCTTCACCAGGGACTGTAGTGATAGGACAAGGGGTAATGGGTTTAAACTTAAACAGGGGAGATTTAGGCTGGATATAAGGAAGAAGTTCTTTACGGTGAGGGTGGTGAGGCACTGGAACAGGTTGCCCAAGGAAGTTGTGAATGCTCCACCCCTGGCAGTGTTCAAGGCCAGGTTGGATGGGGCTTTGGTCTAGTGGAAGGTGTCCCTTCCCATGGCAGGGGGGTTAGAAGTAGATGATCTAATGTTCTTTCCAACCCTGACCATTCTGTGATTCTACGATTCTGTAAGTTTAGTATACTCCCCATTGAAACAAGCTTTTCTTATGGAAGAAGTTCTGACTGAAAAATATTCAAGGGGACCTTCACTTCAGGGGTTTAAAATAGTCAAGGCTTTTTTTTATATTGTTCACCAGCATCAACAATGACACCAATCTACTGAGATCTGACATGAATGTTTTTAGATCAGATGTTTGCATACGCTTTCACAAAGTGAACCACTACTGCTCCTGGAGCATCCTGCTCATCACACCCTGGAGAACTCCTTCAGTTCTTTGTATATAAAGTTAATATTCAGATAGTATTTACTGCATTTTTAGCTTCCTGAATGTAACTTAGGAGGTGGTTCACCACTATGCCACTAGCAAGATCCACATGCATTACCATTAAGTTTTTCATGAAATGCCTTCAACTGCTGATTCAACTAATCTGTGCTCCTGAAAAGGTAATCAGAGATTTGACTTAAAAATTTAAAAGGAAAAAAAAAGTCAATACAGATAGTCAAGGTAGTCCTTCTATGACTAAGAAGCTGAGAACAGGTCAGGTTGGAAGCCTAAGCATATTGACAGTGCTCCTTGGAGGTACAGTACTTTAGAAGATGCAATTGAAACTTGAAATAAAAAGTAGGTTTTCAGAATTGTCAGCTTTATGCCAAAATAATCAAAGCACTGGGCATATTTCCAAAGCCAAAAGTTTCATTTCTGTTTAATAAATGGCTGCTTCCAGAGCGTTTTCTTAGTTATCATGTAAATCAGAAGTCTAATAAGCAGAACTAGTTCTCCCCATGCACTGTCAGCTTCATTAAACTGAACAAAGTGTTTAATTATTTTTCTCCAGAGACCGGGGAAGTTTCTGTTCAGAGATGCTGATGACCTTGGTTTGAAGTGTGGTTTCCAACCATCAGCCTTTTAGAGGAAGCATTTAACATTTTGAATCATAATATAACTTAGCGGCTAGCTTGACAGCCAGCCAGCTGGGATGTAAATGGGCTACTCTGAACTTCAACAAATGGTCTACTTTTGAACACTAAATATTTGGGAAAATAGCCTGTTTCTATCTGAGCAGAACATGCAGGAGACACTTTTCTGATTAGGGATTTTCTTCATGAGGTGCACAAGTACAAGGATTTTTCTCATCTTTGTTTTAAAAACACCAAAGAAGAACTGGGTTCCTTTCCAAGTGCAGATGTCAGGCCTCTAGCTAGTTTTTCATGGATGCCAAAGTGCCATGCAAAGTACTTTTATGAATATCTAAATTCCACTTGCAGCTGTAATAATATCATTCATGAATACAAATCACTAAAAGAGACCCCTGCTAGGGTCTAGAAAGCACCCTTGATATCAGACATTTCGAGCGACAGATGGGAAAGCTCTGCTATGGTTAGGTGCAGGACCTTACCTCAGTGTAGAACTGGTTAATGTTTCTAATTCAAAGCACACAGATAGACCCTCATGCATACAGCCATTCAGGTACTTAAAATCATGCACTGCCATTTGTCTTTTCAGTTACTAAGTGCCCCATTCTTTCACATTTTCTCTCTGAGAAAGCAGAGCACTGAATCCCATCTGGAAGGTGCTGAATTTGAATCCTTAGCTACAAGCTAGCAAACTCAGAAAAGAAATGAAGAAATTACAATAGCTAACTTGGTATGTTCACAGTACTGTGAATACCCAGTTGTCTGCCCTTTGACTGAGTCACCAGTATGACGCTGAGCAGAGGCATTTGCACACTCACCAGACTGGCTACTCTGTCTGGATTTACAGAACTGACATACAAATGCTGTAACTAGAAATCTGTGCTTTGACCTCCTACCACCATAGGACCTGTAGGATTAAGGGATTCTAGAAATGAAAAAATAATTTTAAATATCATTCTAAGAGGAAACATGTTCCTTTTCCTTACAAAGTCAGCCCTAAATTA
This sequence comes from Strigops habroptila, assembly GCF_004027225.2. NCBI lineage: Eukaryota > Metazoa > Chordata > Aves > Psittaciformes > Psittacidae > Strigops > Strigops habroptila. The sequence goes on along the minus strand of NC_044278.2, from coordinate 29,112,055 downwards.
TGGGTCTTATAAGCCAACCACTAAGCTTGAAAGTAATACACAAGAGCTGCTGCTTTTTCAGAAGGAAGGTTCTGCTGTGGAACTTTCTGATCTATGATACGGGCACAACTTCTAATTTAGTCTAATTTGGGGAGATTTTTTTTTAAACAATTTAACTGACAGATTTCCCTGTAAACCTTGTGCTGGCCCAGTGCATAATGACAAGATCACAGTGGACAGGAATCTGTTCTAGTATAGGGAACCAGAAGCAGTAAAATATTACGCCACAGTTATCCTCCAAATCCTTAAGCAGGAGGGAATAGCACACCATGATAGCATTCCTTCACTCTGGCAAATTAGAGCATTTCACCATTCAGTCTTATCAACTAGCTTAAGGCACAACCACCAATTTCCCATAAATATCTTTTGGGATGGACCCTCAACTGAGAGATCATCTCAAGCTTTTGCTGAGGACGGCAGAGTCTGGTGATCAAACAGATCTCTCCATCTGAAGCTTCTGTGATGCAAAATCCCACTTCACAGCTAATTTCAACAATTTCAGCATGATTAGAATTTCTCAAATGGACCAGTATGTCCATTTATTGTTAAAGCAGACATTACCTTCTGGATGGACGCAGGATCTAGAAACAAGAAACAAGTCTGGAAAGTCCCACTTGCAAAATATTAGGCATTACTTTGTTTTTGCCAAGATCAGTCACACCAGCACATGTGCCTCTTCCTCCTGTTCGCACCAGTCAGCTATTATCAGGTGGAGGGATTGCCACTGCCAATTCACACAGGCCAAGCAACAGACTCAAGGATCTTTAATAACAATTTCCATTTTCCTTTTTTTTAAATTCTGGAACATGCATGACTGCAGTCCTCAACGACACACACTTGTGATACACTACCACCATCTTCATTTTGCAATAGCAAAAGCTTTCTGCAGTGTTTTAGGCTAATATCTTATTTTCTATGAATAAAAATAGTATTTTAGTATTCAGTCAAGGGAATGAAGGGAAGGCAACAAGTGAGACAGTTGGGAAAAAACCTACTAAATCCTTTCAGAAAAAAACAGAACATGCCTACCACTCCCTTTCCAGAATCTGCTTGCGGAGAATAAAATCCTACATGTGAGGGCATGGATGCATTTAAAAATACAAATTGGCAGAGTTAACCGATTCCTGGTCTGGTTTATATCACATCAGTTAACTTTCAATCTCACTTTGGAATTATGACCCACACTTATCTTGAGCCCCTGACCACTTACTGTACAGTAACAGCAAATCAGTAAAGAGCATCAGCCACGGATCCAAGCAGAAGGAACTGCACAGTCCAATTTTACATTGTCTTCCACAAAAATAAAGATGCCGTACAAGCCCTTCACTTGGAATCAGAAATGTGGTAACTAAACATAGTATTCTAGAAGTTAAGACCTCTTAACAAACAACATTTTATACTTTTTTCACTTTCTCGGGCAGACCACAAGTCATCATCTTTCCTGACTTCAGGTCTTACCCTCACACCTCCCTGAAAAAAACTGAAGTGAAGAAATCAAACAAGATTGATTGTAACGCTCATCTGGATCTGGAATTACTCCAACAAATGAAACAACTCAACAGAGAAAACTGCACTTGGCAGAGATGAATGTGATGGAAAAGCCCCTGAATCCAGTTTCAGCCATCCAGGCTGGGGCATAGAAAACCTTCATCTGTGACACTGATTTGAGTCCAGTTCAGACTAGCATTCTGCTGGCACTGTCACCAGTTCACAGTTCTCCACTGGTAGGTGGTTCAGCTGAGCCAGCAACATTGGATCAGCACTCTGGGGGTGAAAGCTGCCATGTGGACAGACCAAACACAGAAGTCAGGAACTGAATGGCGTATAGGCACAGAGCTTCCTTCTTGCTGCTAGAGCCAGCTGCTGATGAGGGGTCAGACTCAAAAAGGTAGGCAGGGCACAACAAAATGAATGAGAAGCTTGTGCTAGAAAACGGAGCAAAATCCTGTGATCAAGCGCGGCCACAAGGCCACAAGGAATCCAACACCTTCTAAAAGCTCTGTGTCCACTTGCTGTAAGACAGCTACCATGGGTATAAACATCTTTCCCCCTTTAGACACTAATGACTATCTTTTCCATGAAATGCTTAATTAAAACTATTCCACAAGATAGAGCTTGTTCTAAAATTTGACTTCTTATTCTATGTTGCTCCACAGGATTCATAACAGTTGCAGAAGTAGAGTAACAGGTTTGATTCAAATTAGTTTCTGGCCCTATGCAGACATTGCAATCTGAATGTTTGTGCTGAGGAGGAGCACTACAGGGGTTCTTCTTGGGTTTTGGTTTATTTTTTTAAAGAAGTTACCAAATTAAGATGTATGGGAAGGGGAGGGGAACAAAATAGCTGTGAAACTTGCTGTAACAAGCTATAAAAACTTGTTGCATATATCAGAATTATGTTTACACGTACTATTAACATTACCAGGTTACGCCAGATAGTTAAGATAACCCTCACGATTTCTCCTCACACAGGCAATAACTCAAATTGAATCCTTATTCATGGTTAAGTACTCCTTTGCAAGCTATCAAACAACAAGTACAAAAGCCCATAAAGTCTACAAGCAGGAAATGAAGTCTTTGTGAAAATAATTCACGTTTTTAACTGCATCCAGGACAACCTTCTGAAAACATTCTTTCAGGATTTAGAACCAAAAGGTCACTGGAGTGCTCTCTATTTAGCTCAGCAGCAGCTTGTTATCCAGTTGTCTGTGTGCACGCACATAGCTTGCAATTCAGCTGATTAAATAATATTTGAGATGTGTTGTCCCTGGATTTACTGAAGTTGTCTAAAAAAAAAGAAGTTAAAAATAAGCCATTTCTTGTGATCAGAAGAGGACTGCATGTAAGGAGCTATTAGAACAAGAAGTTAAATAGTTGGAGTCAATAATCACAAGGAACTAAAAAGAACTGCTTTAAAACCAGAGAACAAAACCGGAACATGCAGTTATTTTGCTGCCTTATGGGAAGGTTATGGAATAGGCCATTTTCAAATGTGTTCAGTGAGCTCACAGGGACTGGAAGAGACACCACCGAAGCTCCAAAAGAATTGAGGTTTAAATAAATCTGGTTCTGAGTATAAAGCCAAGTGTTCTTGATAAACCCACTATGTCCAGACTTACAGTTGTCTTGGACAGATTTCAAGTATTGGAATTGATACTAACAAATTCCCTGAAAGAACATTCATGGGAATTCTTCCTCAGCAGCTGAATACAGAGGAAATTCTTTTCAAGGTAAACAGAAATACCGTGAACAAAAAACCCACCACAGCTTGGAGTGGTCTCTAAATCCAGTCACCTCTACATCCCTCAAGTGACAGCTCCTACGCAAAGGGAAAAGGTACTTGGCACATGAAAGTTAATGTAAAGAATGAGTTCAGTTGCCTAGGCAGCAGAGACTGCTCTTTTTCTGTTAACTTAAAATACAAATTAAATAAAAAAAGTAATCTGAATGGTTTCTTATTTTTGCCTATATAAGTCTTGTTTCAGCCTTGACTGGAATTCTTGTTGGCTTTACAGCCACAAATTTAAGGATCGAAGAAACAAGAGCGCGGGCACATTTCCCTCACAGGAGGCAAGTGTTCTTTTGGAAATAGGTTTGCTTGCAGCAGTCCGGATCTGCGGCTTTGGGAAGGGACTTGTGCCTTAAGAGGTTAAAGATCTTTTCAGATGAGCCAGGAAGGAAGGGAGAGGGTCGAAACTGGATTGAGACACAATCCTGGAAAACTCTTCTTTTTGACGGAAATAATCAATTTTCTTTATTAATTGCTTTCATACTCCCTTTCTCATAAATATATATAAACAAAAATCCAAACAGGTAGGAAAGAGCAAGTGCAATGTCTTGTTCCCTGCTACTCAAGGGAAATGACTAATTATGAGGAAGATTAAACACTACCATGCCAAGCTATAGTAGTACACTTAAGAACTTTAATAATTGAGTAAATAAACATTATAGGTATTTCAACAATGTATGTCAATAAAAGCCACAATGGTTTGAATCTGTTTGTCCAGGACATTTTAAATGTGTTTTGAAGTTTCTGTCAGTTCACTGTTCTCAACAATCGATTGATAAAGATGTTGCTATGTCGAGTAGCACACAGCGCTTTTCTGTCTGTGGAGTCCTGGCACAACATACACCTCTGTTTGTGTTTGTGTGAGTATGTGTCTACAGAGAGCTGTAGACTTCAGGCTGTTCTTTTCACTTCAGTGGAAGGCTGACCCCAGGAAGTTTTAGGGCACTGTGATTTTGAAAATCTTTTAGGAAACATCACTCAGCATTTTTAAGCAGCATGTTAGAAAACATGTAGCCTGCAGATCATCATAATAGCTTTATTTTTCTTCTCACTTGAAGCAATGGTGGAGAAAAAGCAGCATCTGAATCCCTATATCCAAAGTATTGCCAATATTTCAATAGCGAGAGAAAGTACGCTTCTGGCCCAAAGTCATAAAAAACATGTCCTTTAGGACAAACACTTTTAGTCAAGTTATAAATCTTTCAACACAACAGCTCGTTATGGGAAAATAGAGAGATCCTTTCATTAAAATAACATTTTAATGCACAAAATCCTGAAATAGTGGAGTAAAATCTGGGTACATCATCCTCAGGCACTGACGTTCTGTTCAATTTCTGTCATACCAGGCAGCATATTTTTCAGCAAGTGGCTATGATGAAGACGACTTTTTTTTTTTTTTTTTTTTTTTTTTAATGGCAGAGTGGTAAAGGAAAAAACTGTTCATGTTAAATACTATCCTAAAGAGAAAGAAAACCTGTGCAATTGTGCATGTTTTAAGACTAGAGCTTCTGGCATAAAACACAGAGCCTAAGTCAATGTAAACCCATGGTAAAACAACAAAGAATACTTAATTCATCTACTAGTATAGTGTCAAAAAAATCAGCTGATTTGTAACATGTAGAAACCAATGAGTAGAGAAAGAAAGGTGCAAAAGGTTGCAGATAATCATGATGAATCTGAGTAATTATATTGAAATAATATTCAAAGAAACAAGACAAGAGTCATTCTGAAATTGAACAGGTTGGCTTCAGACTATTCTGGTGGCAAATTCATTACATGCACTAATGCCACTTGGTGAATTCTGTGTGCACACAGCAACGAGACAATAAACACATTTTAGTCTATCTTTTATATGAAGAATTTAATTATCTATACATGTAACTAATTTTAAAGGCTGTATTACAGTTGTTAAAGCTGCAGGTTTTTATATATTTATATAATTTACATTCATATTGATGAAATACTGAAGTGCAATTGAATAAGGAGCTTCACTTTTTCTTTGCACCGCATGACGGGTCAGAAGGAGGGAGATGGGGAGGATTAGAAACGCTACAACGCTGCCAGCAGGAAATTTAAAAATAATGAAATACACAAACCAGAACATAACTAAATGGTAAAGTAATTAGTAAAACGGCTACATTGTGCTTGAGGCATTGGGAGGAGAGGGTTTCTGCACTGACAGCACCAGGCATTTCATCAAGAGTTTGTAACTAATGCTGGAAAGACAAACATGGCTTAGCTACAGCACATCTACTACATAAACTTGACTGTAAGCTCCATTTAATATTAATTTGTATAAATTCCACAGTCTAGTTTAAAAAATGTAAACATTGGAAATTAATTGCAGGGAGATATTTCTATACATTCTTTCTTGTCAGGAAAATTACTTGTTCAAAATGTGTTGTTCCATACTCAGAAGAAAGTAAAAATGAGAAATCAAACTTCATGTAACCAAGATGAAAATAAAGAAGTTAATTCTCAAATCCCACATGAATGTAGCATTCTATTGATTTCTGATAAGAAAATGCAAAAATTGGAACATCTGAGACAAACAGAAACCAGGGTTTTTTCTAATTGTACGCAGCTAAAAGTAATGTGCAAAATAAAATTAATGTAAGTGGGATAACAACATTATGCAAGGTTAATATCTCTTGCATTGGAAGGAAGTTAATTTCTTCTCTCCACAATGTATTACACACTCAACAAGGAACACCTGATACATACAGTACAATAACTACAAAAAAATACCTTATCTGTAATTGGGCACATTTAAAGTTCCTTAAACTGATTTAACTCCTTCTGTTCTTTTGTAATTAAAAAAAAAAGAAAAAAAAAAAGACATATTGACAACACTGGACAAGTGAACAATATAAAAGAAAGATACATAAAGTCTCAAATTTATGGACATTTGGAACAATTTTAATAGCACATGCAGCATTCCTTGATAGTGGGTCTTTTTGCACATACAAAATTGCAATGAAGAAATTTAATTTATATTTTTCCTTTAAAAGGCTAAAATATATATTTAAAAATAATTTTAAAACTATTGAAAGCACCTGTGCAAAGGTGGAAAAATTAGTTTGGTAACTGTGAAAGCCACAAAAGGACCCACTATCCTCTGATTTTTTTGTGTTTTTTGTTTCATTTTAATTTTGCGTCTATATCTGTAGGTAATTAACTCAAACATTGTGATTACATGCAACTAATGTAAAATGAGGTAAACTGCTCTGCAGTGTGTTCTTCTACTCAGAAGGCAGTAGATGATCATGCTGGAAGCCACATGATCAAGGCTGCATCTCCCATCATCCCTCTGGGCAGTGATATGGGATAGTGGGTCTCTTTGAGGACTTTCAAGCCTGAGTGGGGGATGGACAACATATGATTCCTAGAAAAAGGAGGAAAACAACACATAAGCAAAACAAAACAATGAGCAAATTCAAGCTAGGAAAATGAGTCAGGCATGTAACAGCATGGTGCAAAAATGATAAAGGGTAACATGCTACAAAGGGGATGGGAACTAAAAATAAAACAAACATAAAATAAGGTTTGCATTACAGAAGGTCTTCAAAGAGACTTTGACAAGTGCAGCAGTGGTGAAGCTTTGAGTTCTGCAAACCACAGCAGAATCACAGCAATGCTGCATGTTTCATCTTAAAAGTACTACACAAATCATCACAGCACGGCAGCAGAGAGGGTCACTTACATTGCTGGCTTGGGTCCATGTCTGTTGTCAGCTTCACATAGTTGGATGGAAAGAGACCCACTTGTCCATTCACCTCCCCTTTCCACCAGTCTGGGTCTTCCTTGTTAAGGACGTTTATAATCTGGCCTTTATTGAACGCTAGCTCATCGTCATTCTGTGCAGTGTAGTCATACATGCCAATTACTTGGCACACTGTAAGATAAAGGAAGAGGTCTATTGCACTGGTAATGTTTCAGCAAAACACAAGCTATGTATAAACCAACTGTGAACACTACAGGTGTCACACTGATCTGAACCAGTCCTGCCATGGTCCTGCTGCTCTCTTCTGTGCCCTTGTACTGGTCGTTAGCTGAGCCCTCAACAAATTGGCTCAAGTGATTTACAAAAAACAAAGTTTCCTAACAGCACTGCTCTCTCAATCAGCTTACTGAGGGGTCAGGACCACAGAATGGTTTGGGTTGGAAGGGACCTTAAAGATCATCAGGTTCCAACCCCCTGCCATAGGCAGGGACATCTTCCACTAGACCAGGTTGCTCAAAGAACCATCCAACCTGGCCTTGAACACTTCCAGGGATGGGGCACCCACAATTTCTCTGGGCAACCTGTTCCAGTGTCTCACCATCCTCACAGTAAAGAACTTCTTCTTAATGTCTAATCTAAATCTACCTCCTTTCAGTTTAAAGGCAAAGGATCACTCTAGGAAGGGCAGAGCAAACAGGACAGTGTAACCTGCCTGAAACGATACTCAAGATGCTTTTGTTTGGAAGTGCTCAACAGTAGGAGAAGATTGGAAAAACTTAAAAGTTTAGCAAGAAGTCAGACACTTCAAGGATGTTAGCTTTCTATTCACACTTCTCTTTTGCTTTTTTTATATTTATACATATATATATTTGCCCACAAAAGCACCAAATTTGTTGTACATTCATAAAAATTGTATTAGCATCCTCACCAACCTGTTCTGAAAAGCATCCTTTCCACCAGAACTGGTCAATGGACAGAAAAATCTGGGAAACATGTTAAGTTCCACTACCTGAAGCCTGAAAAAGGCACTTTCTTTTCTAATTAAGCACTGTACATGCTCATCGCAGCTCTATAATTCAAGAGAAAGGCAATGGTGCTATCCTTACAGTACCACTGAGGTGTTATGAATACAAAGGTCTGCGAAAAGATGAGAAAAATAAAAAGCATCCTAGGTGATTTAGGCTGCCCTTCTGGCACCACAGGGCTGCTTCCAGCAGCCTACTTTCTGTTTGCTTATTATGAAACTCATCAAATCTGACTAGTTCTCAGAATACAGCTGCTTCTGTTCAATTATAATAGCGCAGGTTTTGTAATTCTCTAAAACAAGAGGACTGTTTATTTAAATACTTCCTCTATATCGCTGATGTTTTCTCTGTGCCAAGTCACACGGCTTCCGGTATTTTGCCTTGAGACACAAGACTTCTAATTAGCCTTGCTGCCAGGTTCTCTCCATTATATTAACCCTAAAACTTACTTTTATTTTCATTCTTCATTTCATTCAGCCAGCAACTTAAATTTGCCAAATAGCTCCTCTCTTTTTTAATTAATATTATTCAACTGCTTTTAGTTAATACTTTGTACCTGTTCACAGAGATCATAATCAAATTAACTCCATCTTTAACAGGACTCTGCATATGTCTCAATGTTTAGCTTTGATACTTGCAAAAGGGGTGGGGAGAAAAACAAAACTGAAAATCAAGAGGCACTCTCTGTCATTTGTAACACCTGGCACATCAGCCAACTAAAGTGTCCATTTCCCTGGCATACTGGAGATAAACTAGCATTTCTAAAGGAATGTATATTATGGTATACTCCTGTATACTCCTCGTTTGTACTAACACAAGTTTGACTGTAAACACCATTGATGTTCACATTTCACTTTAAAGACCTGTGAATCTCTTTTACAGCATTCTTGTTACAGGTTTACAGGTTATTACTAATATTAAGAACAACAAAAAATTTAAGCTGGACCATACCTGAATACAAAAGTTACATTAACAGATTTGTAACCTGTTCTATAGTTAATTTCTTTGAAGAATTTTTTATTCAGATCATTCTCTTCTACTTCAAAGAATTTTATGAAATTTGGTACTGTCCAGTAATACCATCAGAATATCTAAATAATTCAGTGGGGCCCCAGGAATCATCTTAAAACTTGGGTAGGCCATTTAAGGGAATTCTTGAAGAGATAGGACTCCTCAATTGAACCTGAAGCAGTGACTTCATCTCGATCTTATTCACGCTTGGTCACAAAACTTAGAATTCACCTTAGTCCTATATAGGAAGCTCTTACAGTAGTCCCAGCAAGGAAGTTCTTCACTTACTTGAACTCCAAAGCCATTGCTAAGTACAGAAGCAAGCTATAGCCTGCCTTCTCTGAGCTGCATTGCTTTTCAGCCTGACAGTTTCCTTGTAGAAAGACTGTCTATTGATTAACACTACTCCTGCTGCAACAGCAGAGGGAATCCAGGTTATCATATAACACTCACAACCAGTACAGTCTATAATGTTGTCTTTCTTTAAACAAGCAGAACGGGTGATACTCATTCCCCACTATTCTGATACTGTGAAATTTCCTGTGCCTGACTAACTGCAAGTAGCAGTAAAACAGTTAATTTATCAACATCAGGAAAAACACATTCATGGCACAAGTTTAGAAAGGAACACATACAAAACAGTAGGAAATTAAGGAAACCTCAAAGTATAAAGCAAAAGCATCCATGCAACAGAATTTAAAAAAAGAGTTGTTAAAGTCATGCAGTCTGCATTACAGTATGGCAGATGGACAGCATATACATCAAAGCAAAATGACAAAAGAAACAGAGGTTTTTATACTAGTTTCTGATGGATCTGCTACCTTTAAAACCCAGACAGTAATGGTATACTCTCAGACCCTTCATAACATACCACCTTGGCGATTATTCAACCCTTGTAGATCGTTTTCTTCAGGCTTTCCATGTCTTTTGCTATAGTAAGCCTCCCCACTAACATAATTCCATTATAAAGATGCTTCTCAAGCATTAACATCTTAACCTCTTACATTAACCACAGAGTTAGTGAGGCCATCTATCATAATGGAAAGACGAGATTCTTCTTATCCTCCAAAATGAAAGGTCTATAACAAAGTTTGATAAAACTGAATGTCATTCAGATTTTGATGTTCTGTAAGCAATGAGAAAAGCGCTAAAAAGTTTATTCTGTAAAAGTTTATTCTGTAAAGGTTTTACTAGCATGTGTGAAAAACCCCAGACTGTCAAACCTGAAATAATTAAAAAATTAAAAAAAAATCCATCATATTGCCTTGTGAAAGTATGTGTCTCAATACTGAGTTACCATTTTGACTGCAGGACCCAAACTCATGAGTCTTTATAGAAGTCAGATCTTCCACATCTTTATGACCACCATCAAAGGAGCAAATTAGCACCATTTATAACATTTGCCTTCTCTGACATGGTACTTTCATTTATCGCAATGACACGTAAAACTAATACCTCAGTATTTGATTCTGGTTTCATAACTGCATAATAATTTTTCATACATATTTAAAGGAGAAAATTATGCTCGCTACCATTTTCCATTATGAAACATTTGTTTCATTTTAATGATAGACAGTCAAAACTCAGCCTTGGGAAGCAGCAAGCTTTTGCCTCCTGCAACTCCCAACTAAATCCAAACAGATGACAGACAACCACGTCAAGTCTTTTGGGTGGCTTATGGAAGAAAATACATCCAACCTACAGGTTGACTGACAAGAATTCTCTTTACTTAGTTTACTCACAAACCCAAAATTGTTCAAGACTGAAACAGTGACAAGGAATGAACTTTTTGTTCTCAGTCTTCTGCCTGCCTTTATACCTTGCAGTAGACTGACAGGACTGTTTGATATTGCCTGTGGTGGAGCTGTAACAAATACCTTTAAAAATATAATCGTTTATCCCTCTTAAGTCCTTTCATAAACCTTAAAATAGGTAGCTATACAGGACAAAAAGCTACATCTTCATTTGAGTGGTTTTTTTACACTTCACTTTAGGAAAAATAAAAGGTTCTGAAAGAGAAAGGCCTCACCTGCTAAGCCCACATATCATCCTGAACCTTTAAGAACTTCTTTACTACAATTAGTGCAAAGAAATAGGACTGATAATTTGAATGCTCTACTCTAAGACGTAATGTCACAGATGGCTTTTTAGCACTCAACAGTTTATACCTGAGGAACCACCACTATAAATACACAGACCAATCGTGTGTTTTTCTCACTTAAAAATAAAAAGAGTTTAACCAAAGTGACTAGTATAACAGATACTAAATATCCTTCTGACTACCCATAATTATTTTTAGAAGTCCTATTGTAAATGACACACATGACAAAAGCAAATTTGTTACTGCAACCATACTGCTTACCTGAAGGTAATGCTGTTGATTTAGGTAGGTCGGTTGGTGTAGTTTTACTGGTACCAGGGCTCAGAAGTTTAACATAATTAGCAGGGAACCATCCTATCTGCCGTTTTTTCCCTCGTGCCTAGTGAAAAAACAATTCTTTTAAGAGGATTAAGCATATCAATAGGTCCTTAGACAAGGTAATTCAGCCAATATTTTAGCTACTTGCACTCACAATCACTATTTTAGAATAAAAAAAATGTATTTTATACAGAAAAAGCCAGCTATTTTTGTGGCAATTGTTTTAATTATATGATACTTCTGTTCATTAAATAACCTTTCATACTATATAAATAAAAAATCATATCTAAACAGTAGTTATTTTCTACTAATTTGAGTGATTTTTCACTTAAGTGTTCCTGCTTTGTGTGCTTTAAAATGAATACTACAACCCTGATTCTTTTGAAAGATTTTTACCAATTCTGTTTAAACCAAAATTCTAGAATATTAGGCTAGCTATTGCATTCAGTGGCAGCAGTTAAATGCCTTTTTATTATTCAAAAAATTGCATTTAAACAGATACCTAGTTTGTCACAGTTTAAGTAGAGATTAAGAAATGAAATCACCTCTTTCCTTTAAAAAAAAACACTATCTAAACTTTTGAATAGTCTCTCCTGCCCAAACAACAGACAAGAGCATAAACACACATCTCATTAATCAAGCATTAGAAGAACATCAAAACATTATGGCAAGGAAAAAAAGGGAAAAGTTTGGATTCAAATACAAAATCCCAAAGCCAGATTCCAGTCAAACAAAACTTAAGCTTTGGTCACTACAAATACAGATGGATAGACACTGTCCAAATGATCCTAATTAACAGATGTTAAGGTTTTGGAAAATACACCAGATGTTCTCATGCCTATCTAATCAGAGAACATCAGTATGAACATGTGGTGCACACATGTATCAGTGTGTGTGTGGTCCATGTGTGCACTGAGAGAGCAGTAGGTTACCACACACCTGGCCTACAGCAGCGCTCTACACTGTGTAAGGCAGCTGCAATTTGTCACTGTCAGAGACAGGATGTTGGGACAGATGAACTGCAGGTCTGATCCAGTGTGGAAAAGCTTGTGTCAACAAAGCAGGATAGGAATTTGACAGAAACTGCATCCTGTTATTTCACCAACTGCACTGTTCATTGCAAATAAAATCAGAAGAAAAATCCTTACCGTAAGCAAGGTCATTCTAAAACTCTGAATCAAACCCCAGCTTTTAAATCTATTAAATCTGTGTTAAGAATTACTTTATTTGTTCTCTTTTTTGTGTTGTTAGAATAAGGTTGGAATTTTGGACATGTAGAATTTTGCCTTTAAAAATAAAATAGATAGTAATTTTAGTGAAAAAGTAATCTAACATATACTATTCTTTAACAACTTCCCTCTCTTTGTCTTTACTGAAAAAGAAAGCACTCGATCTGAAGTCTGTCTAGATCATTCATTTCAAGACATTCTGGATGATTGCATTAAACCTGGCAATGTAACGCTTAACACTTTTGCCTTATTTTACCTTCACTCTAACATGTAAGACAAGTATCACCAAAATTTACTTGAGGCTGAAAGTGACCTGTACATACACTTCTAAAAAAACCTGTCACTTTAAAATATTTTGTTATTTACTATGTTCTAACACAACACTAAAGCTCTCTCCTATCTGATGCTTGCAACAGACACCATTCTTTTCACTCTTCTACATTAAATGGAGCTGTAAATGGAGCTGTTGCTGAGATGAGGCCATTAGACTGGTATTCTATGCTGTCACATGCATTAAGCAACCTGAAAAAGTGGTGGCCATCTTACAAAACCACTGCTGTAAAATACTTCTTAACCTCTCAGCAAAAGGGATAGCCAAACTTCTGGCGGCAGCAATTTAGAAAGCTTCTTAGGAAGACATTCAGGACTGTGCACCCAGTATTTCTTTCACTTTAACAGTGCACACAGGTATCAGCTGATCCAAATGCACATGATATGCATGGGCACTATCGGAAGAGGACAAACAAGTAGAGCCTGACACTTAACCCAACCGTCCCATACGCTCCTGTTGCCTAGCCGGCTTTCCCCACCACCTGACAAGGCAGCTGCTTTTTTGCTCTGGACTACTGACACAAGACTGGCAGGATTCAAACGCAGCCAAAAATATGCTCTAAAATCCCCTTATTTCTAATTTCTGAAGGACCTTCAAGAAAACGTACAAGGGAGTGGACTACAGGCCGGGTCTGATTCGTGAGATGGGTGTCCTTGACTTACAATGAGGCACAATGGCTTCCTCCTGCTGCCCCCCAAAGTTATTTCAAGTTCAAGGAATTGGAATGTATGCATATTTTTGTAAAGGCATTTTATTTGCAAATGCTTACTTGCAGAACTTTTAAAAAATTATTTATCATTGATGCATTCATCATTTTGAACTACTAAAAAAATACCAAATTTTTTACATGGAAGTTTATTTCATAAAACAGTAACTAACTTGGAGCTCTCCTTCCCACCAGCCACCTGGGTTCTTCTTTCTGATAAGAATCAACTGGCCAGGAGCAAGAGTAAGCTGTTCTGGACCTGTTGCTGTGTAAGAGGCAATAACTTGGGCAATTTCTGTTGAAGCAGGAGGAAAAAGAAAAAAGTTAATTTGGAGAAACATGAACACATCTATATGACATTAACTCTGCTATTATCACTTGCACAGTATATCCATTTTGCATTTCTTTCAATTAAATTGTTATGTATGTATGTAGTTGAATGAAAATATATGGTAATTATACAACAGGTCAGAAGTTCACAGCACTACAGGAATAAAATGTACGTGCAGCTCTATAGGTAGGATATACAAAATATTTTAAATACAGAAGAAGAATAATGACCATCATTTAGAGTTATATGGCTCTTAAAATCAAGTGTCATAATACTCTTTTCAAATAAATACATTTTTGTAGCATCAGTTTGGACCAAGCTCCCTAAAAAGAGGAGATACATGTGTATGACAATATAATGGTGAAGTTGCAGTAACAGAGATGCAAACTAATGAAGGACTACAGAAGATCTTTCACCACCAGATTAGACAAAAACATGAAAGTTTTCAGAATGTAACAAACAGGATTTATTTTGAAGTCTTTATTCTGTGAACATTAATATAATACTGGTGCCTTATTTGATCACCTACCAGAACAAATCAGATGCAGAGTAACCATGAGCTCACAATTATCTCTCCATTAAATTAGACGAAGTAGACAATGCAGCTTACTCCATTTTAAAGTGGTTGAGGAAAGACAGGTGATAACTTAAGTCACCACAAAGTCTGGCAGTGTTCACCAATTTTTGAACCAATTTGAACTGACAGGACCTTATAAGTGGCTGTAGGCATTTTGATTCCTACTGATAGCTTTGAAGTAAGTTTTAGCATGTTATCAGAACATGTTTAGGGTGATGGAGAACATGTTTAATACTATGATAATTGGGAATGTTTCATAAACAAAAGACGGCAGATTTGAGAACTTTTTAGCTTTTGAGAAGCTAAACCTTTTAGACTGTCATATTTACATAGTTCCTCTCTAGTCATGAGTTAAAGGGAATCTGAGAGGAAGATTTTTGCCTTCACTTAGTTGTAAAGGGTCTCAGACATCCAAAGCAGCACAAAAGTAGTGTTGTTACTGCTGAAAATGCCACTTTAGGATACCAGTATACAGTCATTCATCACAGAAGTATTCTCCTTAACAGAATGATCTATGGGCTGGAATGGGGTTTTTTTAGTTGATTGGTTGGTTGGTGGTTGTCGTCTTTTTTTTTTGATTGTTTGGGGGTTTTTTTTTGGAGGGGGAGGAGGAGGAGGGAGGGAGAGAGAGAATTTGGGTTTTTTCATTTGGGGTTTTTTATGGGGGGAAAAAAAACCCCAAACAAAACCCCAAAACTTTCCTGGAAGGGTAAATTCTGACCCTATGTTTAAGACAAAGAAGGTTTTTATTTGGCAGCACATCACATAAAATTGGGGACCACCAAACAGCCAGTGTGGGCACTGGGTTTGATTGGTTATGGTTGTGGTCTAAGACTATCCTAGAAAACCCCACAGCAGAGCTAGTAGTTCAAGATCACAGAAATGTGTCTCAACTGCTTCAGCGCAAAGGCAGACAGCTTAACTTAAAAGCTCAGCAATTATCTGACCACAGATCAATACACTGCTTGAGATCTTAGTTTTTATTTTAAAATTTTGGTTAAAAAAAAAATCAAATCTGTATCAGTTATTTTCACTTATGGTTACTGTTTGTATATATTTTCAACCTAGTCTATCCTAAAGAACTGGCATTGGAAGACTAAGCAGAAAAAGGTCAAACCTTCCTTCAGTTTGTCCCTTTATAAAGCAGCAGAAAGCAGTGTGACAGCTAGTGTCAGGTGGACTAGCAGTCAACACAGCAACAGCAGCAAAAGGGGCTAAGGCTGAAGGCAGCAAGTACACAGAAGTGGTCTCCAGCTTTCTCATGGGCAGCTGTACTGACGAAGTAACAGTGCTGGGCACCGTCCTACTTGGCCAAACTTCCTGTGGCCAAGAGAAACAGCAAAGGCTCAGTAACAACATATCACCCACAGACTGGGAGAGGATGGGGGAGTCTGCTGGTAAGGCAGAGAAAGGGAGCTATCATTGAAAATGCAGTTGTAGGCAGAAAAAACCACAAAGCCAACTCCCTTGAAACAGAGGGAGGTTTTGTTTCAGGGAAGAAACAACAAAGTGATTTGAAGACTGCCAAGAAAACGATACGATAGTTTACTTAAAATTTAGATGACAAGGATGATTAAGAAAATTAAAAATGGTCAGAGAAGCCTTCAAGATGTAAATTGACAACATAAGGAGGAAGCAGAGAGATGACAAACAATTTGAGGTCACCACAAATGACGCATGCAGAATTAACTATGGCAGAACTTCCCTCATGATAGCTCGAAGAGGGCAGAGGGCAGGCACACAGAGGCGGAGTCAAACAGGTGATAAGAAGCTAGTAACTGAGAGTTAGAAAAAATACTTTAAACCTGTCCCTGGAACTTAGCATACAAAGCATGAAAGCAGGAGATAAAAGAAAGAATTTCTAAGTAAAATATAGTAGGTGATGATAGGAGAGTGGAAAGGTTTACACAGAGAAAAGCCAGCAGCAGCAGCAGTTTGTCCTGTACCAAGACAAAGCAAGCAAGCTATTTGGCAGGAAACATGGCTATACTGCTAGAAAGTCTGCAAGCTCCCTGTATTCACAGAATCACATTAATTTGTCCACCCTAGAGGCATTCAGGAGGCAAAATCAACACAAGCAAACAAATTAACTGTGGGAATTTGTCTATATACATATATATATGTTTGGGTTTTTTTTTTTAATCAGGCAAAAACCTCTCTCACTACCGTGGCAATAATAATATTCAGTATATCATACTGAAAGAACAAAAATCTTGTATTTTGCATCTTATAACAAATGAGATTTGTTATAATCTTATAATCTTATAATCTTATATGTTTTTATCCACAAAAAGGTGATTTACAAGGTTCCAGGTATCAGACATCCACTTTCACCAACCACCAGCACAAAGAATTTTTACTGTGGACTATGTGTTAAATAAGTTACAATACGAATTTAAAGTTTAACGTTCAGCCCTTGCGTGTTACAGAGAAGCAGAAAGTCAGAGAAAACAACTCAGCAAAAAAGTTGGGTTTTTTTAAAAACAAAACAACAAAAAAAAAAACCCAAAAGAGAAACAGCTTTTCTTCCAGGAAAGCCTTTTTAATTTTGATTTATCCAAGTATTGAATTACTGAGAAGAGATCCAACTCAATTACAGTCCAGTCTACTAAACAGGTACATTTAGAAAAAAAACCATAAATGCCTTCTCACAGAGGTGATTGTCCTCATACTGCTGCTTAAATTCACACAGAGCAGTTTCTTTTCCCTTGCCCTTCAAACAGAGTCTTACCAACTCCCACCCACTCATCCTGATGCTTCTAGAATAAACAGGAATATTTCAACTCATTCATCAGCATTTCATTGTACTTACAAGCTCATTTATAGTAAAAACATCCATGAATCTGCTTGCTGAAAAATAGGCAGGATTGTTCTGAACACAGCTTTTGCCAACATCCCCCCAGCCTCCACTGGTTCGAATCCAGAAGACTAGTGATTATAAGGCTGGTACTCTGGGCTGAAGTCTTGCTATTCACCATTCTCCCACACGGAAAAAGCAGCCATCTCTATCACTGTCTTCTCACTATTCCTACCAGGTATCACTTCCAGAGTTTCCAGATCTCTCTTCTTGTCTGCTTCTTTTGAGTTTTGTATCTATTAACATAACTATTTTTAATCATGTAAATGAAAGTTAGATAGGGCAGGAGTTGTTTACTTCCAAGCCCTTCTTTCCACAGATGGATCAGTAAGATTTGACAAGAGCTGCCCATTGCTCATATGTCAAAGTAAAAGCAGCCAAATGAATCTGGGGCTGCTCTCCCCTCCTCCTCTTACACAGTCAACCAGTTCAGGGAGACAAAGCAAAACCTCCTCCCCACAAAACAAAATATGCATATGTGTGTGTGAAAATAAGGCAAGACTTGGTAGATCACATCCTTGAAGCACCTCACTGCAACTGAGCAAGGCTCAGAGAAAAGGACAACATAGAAGCATGATGCACCCCCGCTCTAGTTTGATTCAGCTCACTGGACAAGTCGTCATTGCGGTACAAATGCAAATAAATACAATAAGGGAAAAAAAGAGGTGTCTTCTGGAAAGTTTACAGATGCCTGCCAGTGACACAGAATGCCTTTTTTTAACAATCTTTGGAAATACAATGGTGGTTTGGATTGACAGGCCTCACCACCCCAAGAGCCAGGGGACTTCTTTCTAGCCAAAAAGTAACCTCCAACATGATCATTTGCAGTATGACCAGGCTGGACAGGCAATAAGCTACATAGCATGGATTCAAGGTATGTGCTCTTGAAAATGAGAAGCAGGCACAAGAGTTCACAGTGTCTATGTGTACCATATTGTGTATTATTCTACACAAATGCTGTAAAACCACAGGATAAGAGCGCATGTTTTCACTTTCAGAGGCAAACTTGGGCTTTTTCTAAGCTTCCACTGTTCTGTATCACCAAGTTTACATTCATTTTTGAGCAAGCAGATTTTTATTCTCTAGCTACATGCTATCTAGTGATTGATAGAATTGATTGACAGGTTATGCAACAGTTTTCAGCAGCGCAGATTAATACAAAATGACCAAGAGCAAACATATTTTATTTTCATGGAAAAGATTTTGTTGCCATTGAACTTGAGTACTTAAGAACAAATATAAGGTGCTGTCACAATATATGACTTACCAGGTTTCTTCCCTAAACTTCCTGTTTTTCCAGCTGCTCCAGGAGCCTTGAAATAGAAAGTAAAACGTAAGTTTAGCACTCATATTTATGTCTCCAGTATATGAATATTATTTACAATGCTTCAGTTTAACACACTAAACAAGCATGTAAAAACTCTCACAGAAAGATTCTGTTCTTACAGAAACCCTTAATATTTTAGACGGCAACTTATATCTGGGAATAGATACCAAGCAGTGTATGGAAGGGGATGATCAACTATATAAATGTGTAGACTTCTTTCCTGAACTTTTCTTCCTTTCATGGACTGCAAGTACCAATGTAATTCCAAATTACATAGCATCTGAATTGTGAATCTGCATATCTACAGAATATGAATTCTGTCAAGTTCTGTTAAGATAACAATAGTAGTTTTCAACTCTACAAATAGTCGGATTGTAAATATGCTTAAAAAACTAACTGGATATACTTATTTCAATACTGTCCATATTACAGTTCTAAAAATTCTCATATGGCACATTAGCACTGTCATTGTCATCACTGCATCTTTAGGACAAGTCATCTGAACTTTGTAGGTGGTGTGGGCTTGCAGTAGTAAAAGCCCCACCACCATTTCTGTGCCCAAGTGAGAGCAAAAATAGCTATTTATCTGTAGCTATTTCCTTTGAACCTAGATGGGGTGACTTGAGGGATGAACATCATTATCATCAAACATCATTATCATCAAGGCCAAGAGATTTGCAAGAAAAGCCTTTGAACAGCCTTCCCTTGAGGCAACTGTTATTTGGGAAGAGTTCTATTTATTTATTTATTTATTTTAATGCATTCACAGGTCTACTTATATACATGCAATTTGAGTATTCAAAACAGCTCGAGGTCTCAACTCTGTCCCTTCCATGCTTCCCTTCCTCAGTCATTTTCAACCCTCAGCCACCACCCCTGTCTAGGACAGCTTTGCCCTGCCCCCTAAATAATTACTTCAGTTTCTTCCCAGACATTGTCAGTCTTACCTTCTGCAATAAAAAGGTTTGATATGGAAAACAGCAACATAACAAATCTAAACTGTACTTTGGCCAGGAATTCTGAATAACCATAACTACCCTCTTGCCTTCAAGCAAGGCTCACAACACTTCCACCTCCCCTGAACTTCCCCTTTAGGATCTCCCTTACAAACTGGGAGCCTACATCAAATGACCTGAAAGTTTTCACAGAATCCTAAATCCTATATGGAAAGGAACAGCTTTATCCTCAATATTCTCCATATTAACTTGATGTTTTGAAAACTTTGGGATTCTGGCAGAAACTAATGTAAGGAGTAACTAAAAAACTAGTTAAATAACGGAAAAAACAGGGCCATTTAAAAAACATATATTGTTTTTTTAATGCCGCCATAAATTATTAGATAGATCTTCAATCTGTCTTGAAGATTACACAGCTGCTCTGAGACATCCATATTTTGAACATCTTGCAGAAAAACTACTGCAGAAGCCTGATCTTTCAGACTGAACCGTATCACCTCACAATGCTGAATTAGTCAAGCCAACCCCATCTAATAAGAGCAGAAAACCCAGCAGAGTTGGGCATTACCTACCTCAGAAGCTGTAACTGGTATTGGAAGGTAAGAGTGGGGATGAAAAGAATCTATTTATTCATTTATTTATTTATAATTTGGCACCAAAGCACCTTACATACATCTAGCATACCACACTTTTTGACATCATGCAACTTAAATTTTGAGAAGGGTTGTGGAAATGCAATGGTTTAAGTTAAACAATATTTGGATACTGCTGCCTTGGTGCTGCTGTCTTGTCATTGTAAAAGACTGATTCTAGTTACTTTCTATGAAGCCAGCAGGTCTTCCTCTCTCCCCTACATTTGTTTCTTTCTCTTCAGTTCTCCACATTTCCCTACAATCCCTGTAACCTATATAACAAAAAAAAAAAAGTGAAATAGGAAAGCAGCATCATGGAGAGATCAGGTACAAAGTCTAAGTTTAGCTCTGGGGACAAAGAGAAGATGATCCAGACAAAATGACTGTATGGAACCAAAGGTGACAACTGGCACTGATATGGTAATATGAGGAATTAATTCTGCTTTGGAAAATGTTTCTGGCAGAGAAACACCCTCCCCCTCCTCAATAAAGAGCAAGTGTTTGGACCTTCAGAGAACACACTCCTTCAAAATATCACTTAGTCAACATCCATGTTGCCAAATTAGGAGCGTATGGACAGATGAAACAGGCTGTGACACTCTATCTTTACAGTTAACTGGTAAACACATAGAGATTATTTTAACAGAGAAGCTTCAAAATCACCCTTACCAACCGAGTCTGAATTCTATTTGAGGATTCTCTGAATCCTTGGTAAAAATATAGAAGAAATACATAGAGAATTCCTGCAGTACTTCAATAAATAAATAATTCGTAAATAATGCATTTAAGATGGACCCAACTCCTGGCCCACTCAGTAGATGGATAAGTATTTTCTATTCTTTCTTTTGAAAGAACCCAGTGGAGAGGACATAAGTCATTCTATTTCCCTTTTACACACCTGAGACTAACTGCATTTGATGATATTTTGTTACAAGTGATAAAGTCTCTTGGAACAGTAAAGCAGAACTTGCTTTGTTAATTTAATAAGACACAGAAGTACACTTGCCAATTGTGTTGTACAGTAAGACCTTCAGAATCCAGAATAAATACATTCAGACTGTTACTATTTTCAGGATATTTATACGAAGTTTTATAACTAAAAGGATCAAAATTTTTGTGTTTCCAAGTCCACCATATAAGCTTCATATCTTATGGTAGTTATCAGTCTCAAGAAAGGCAGGATAGAATAAAGACTTGTTACAGATCTCTAGCCATCTACCTTAATCTAATGAAAACTCTGAGAGCAGACCATGAACCAGTGTTGTCATTTATTTGAAGAACAAAGACTTTCATTCTGTTAAGAAGTTAAAACTTTAAGGAACAGGAAATAGTTTGATTTATCAACTTGAGGTGAATGGGTAGCCTGGGACTAGGTACAGAAGAACAGATCAAAAAAAATTTTCTTCTGATGTATAAACCATTGATATTTTGAGGATTACAACATTTCTACAAACTCTATGCTTACAGTTTAAAGATCAGCACTGCCTTACTTTTTATTTGGGCCTAAGTCAATAGTGCAGAACACATTAAATTAATTTACTCTTTTAGTAACATTTTCCACAATCAGCCAGCTGTCCAAGCACAGCGGCACATCTGAAAGTTAACAGACAGCCACTATTGTGAAATCCTTTGCAAAAACTGGCTCTGTGAACAAGCTGAATAGCAAAACACTGTACGTGTAATGGCAATTATCCATTTGGAACAAGAAATATGTCCTGCAGGGCATATGAATCACTTTATGAAAATAAGCATCCCGGATATCAAGATCTCATGAGCTCTGTGCTTTTTCCTCCCTCTTTCATCAAGATTTTATCTGAAGATGTAATTTTCACCAGCAAAAAGGGCAGTTGGAGCACTTTCTGATGAACAGCATGTAGCTGTTTCACCTCAGACAAGTTGACATCAGAGAAACATCAAATTGACCTCTCTAATAAAAATAGTTTTCAGTATTAAATATCTATTTCTGAGTTCTCTCAGAAAATGAAGATTTGCCACTGTGTGTGCCTGTCTCTTACAAAAAAGGACAAGCAACCAGTTCTTAAAGGCATACAAAAGGCAGCTCTGCACATCTCAATATAAATTCCCAGGTTTTGAGACTATACTCTGTTGGAAATATCTTAAGGGAAAACAAGCAGTTTCTTCACAGAAGTTCAAAGGAGTCTTAACTAACAAGAACGTAGGTGAGGTTAAGTAACTAATTAGCAACTATTACTATCTACCTACAAACCAGGACTCACAAGGGTTTAAGAAAGCTGACAAGTGCAAGTGCTGACAGTGCAAGTTCCCACTCATCAACTACAATACAAATTTATGGGTAATATAAAGAGACTTAGGGCTCAGTTTCATGATCGCAAGATATTCTACAGGCTAGGCAATTAGCTGCACACTTACTCCTAAACTGCCTTGGGATGAGCCACCATCTTTTTGATGTATGTCAGGGCTGAACTATAATCCACATCCTTGACTGCAAAAGGAGTGCTTTTCTTAACCAGGTAAATTCCTTGATACAGGCCCACAAGTGCCTCTGCTGCCACAACTGAAGGGATGTCACACCACTCAGAGGAGAATCAAGCCGCTACAGTTAAGGATAGAGAGTTCAGAACTTCTTTTCTGCAGTCTCACTGAGCAATGCTGTCAGGGTAAACCTATACCCTGCCTAACTCCACAACTTACAACTGTACAAAATTTACTCTGATTGTCAAAAACACAAGCTAGCCTGCTGTGATGGGATCCATAGTGCTACAGCTACAATGCTTCAACTAAATGAGCCAGTAAGTACTCCTGTTCTAGTCTGGGACTTGATCTAACTTTATCTGCTGGTCCACAGTCACTAGATCTGATGCAAACAAAAGGTAGGAATGAGCACAGGCATATCCAAACCCACATACTAAATGTAAGATATGATGTTTTGCTTCTAAAATGAAGTATGTAACATAAAAGCCAGCTAAGAATGCAGCTCAAGACCAGGTCAAGCTAATATAAGCCAATGCTGTGGCAATCTTGCATCCTTCACTACTCTCCTTCCATGCTAATTCTGCTACTGACATTTTTGTAACATATTAGAAGTATGTGTTACTTCTACTAGACTAGTTTTCTGCTCTGTATGGTGTCCTGAACTGGCTTATTAACAGGTCAGATGAAAGATAGTGGCAGCAAAAGTGTGGCAGGTAGGACTGTACCTGTGCTCACTTAGAATGGGTTGGATATGATCATTTTGTATCGCAAATAGTGAGGCCAGCAGGACTAGGGAAGTGATCATCCCACTGTACTAAGCAGTGGTGAGGCTGCACCTAGAATACTGTATTCAGTTCTGGGCCCCTCACTACAAGACAGACATTGAGGTGCTGGAGCCAGTCCAGAGAAGAGCAATGAAGCTGGTAAACGGTCTGGAGCACAAGTCTGATGAGGAACGGCTGAGGGAACTGGGGTTGTTTAGTCTGGAGAAAAGGAGGCTCACAGGAGACCTTGTTGCTCTCTACAACTACCTGTAAGGAAGTTGTAGTGAGGTGGGTGTCAGTCTCTTCTTCCAAGTAACAAGCAATAGGACAAAAGGAAATAGCCTCCAATTACGCCAGGGGAGGTTTAGATTATATATTAGGAAAAATTTCTCCACTGAAACAGTTGTCAAGCACTGGAACAGGCTTCCCAGAGAAGTGAATGAGTCACCATCCCTTGAGGTATTTAAAAGATGTGTAGATGAGGTGCTTAGAGACATGGTTTAGTGGTGGACTTGGCAGTGGTAGGTTTGCAGTTAGACTGGATTATCTTAAAGGTCTTTTCCAATCTGGATGATTCTACAATTCTGTTCTATGAAACTACAGTCTTAATGTGCCCAGAAAAGTGTACCTCACAACAGAAGGGAACAACTAATCAAAACTGGGACAGAACTTCTCCAGTATTAAAATGATTAGTTCTAGAGACTGAAGAAAGTTGTTACATGATGTAAAATATAGATGAGAAAAGTTTCTAAAACGTTTCTGAAAGAAATATCACAATCCTGTTTCTCCCAAGGACTGCAATACTAAATACTATTGCCTGAAAATTGGTTTTAATCCTCAGTTATTGAAATTTCTCTACTATCTAGAAATTTATTATATAAAGGCCTTTATATAATAAAGGTACATACTTCAGTGCAGGTGTTATTCTTTTCCACCTACAGAAATAATTTTAAGGAGTGACTTTGCTGAAACTTTATATTGCAAAGTCATTGAGTTGCATCACATACACACAGAATTCAAGACTTGTGGAAAAAGCCTTACCAACTAGATTTCTAAAAACCCAGTATTTTTTACTTATTTATTTATTTTTAAAACCACTAGTACTCTTACAGACATAAACAAGAACTCCTTTTTGTCAAGAGATTAGTATTGTATTCAACTATGACTCTAAGCTAATGCGTACTAGTAGTTGAGTTATCCTCTCAAACAGATGAGGAATATAAATGAGAAAACATCTTTCTTTAGAATGCCTAAAAAGAGAGGGGGAAAAAATGTGACACTGACATGTTCTGTCGGATTATTCCAGGATGAAAATCAGATGAAACGGAACCTCTATTATCCAGTCAAGAACTTTCAAATAAATATAGTAGTTAGCTTAGTTTTGTTGTAAAATTTGTTTCCGTTGATTGCAAGAAAATGACAAGAGGGGGAGGGAAATATAATAGACTGAAAAATTACTCTATCTTTTTTAAAAAATAACGGCAGTAAGATACAACTCAGTCTTTAAAAACTTGCCTCAGGAATAAAGTAGTCATAGGTATTCTGATTTGTCTCTACAAAATTGCCAAGTTAACTATTAACATATGCAAGATTAATTTTAATATATGATCCAAAGTTATTTATGACATTATGTTATAAAGTACAACTATTATTGTTTTCCCTTTCCAATCTCACATTCAGTAAAACTGCAAAATATTTGTACATCTCCCTTAGAGCAGAATAATAGATATAAGATCCACTGACTTGCAACTATCACTAAAACACCAAATAAAACATACCTCCCCAGCTCAAGTTTATAACATTTCAATACGTCTCTACCTCAGAATCTTTGAGTCTCACATAGTTAGATGGGAAAACTCCTGATTTATCACCCAGTGTTCCTGTCCACCAGTCGCCATCTTTCTTTGTCACAAGAATCATATCACCTTGTTGAAAAGTTAGGTCTCCTTGTTCAGAACTCTCATAAGTATACATAGCAATATACTCTGTAAGAGAGAAATAAATACAGAACATGGGAAAACACTTGATAAACTACTCAATTATCATTTGCAAAACCTAACTAATACAATGTAGTCTATCCACAGGCTAGATAGAAGATAAAGTTATTAATTACTATTCATAAAAATCTCAATATTTAATGCATACAATGATATCCATCAGAACTAAACATAATCTATCAAACTGCTTCTGGTTTGTTTGCAGTTTTGTTTTGGTTTTTCTTTTAACAATTTACTAGTATAATTAAAATGTACATAAATTATTAATTTATATCAGAAACTGCTCTGAAAACATGTTTCCCAATGGTCTCTGTTTTCTTCTGATAGCTAGACTGTTCAGTCTTGGGAATGGAAAGTCTCAGTATCCAAATATCTGTAGATACAGTCTTCATTTTACATATGCTGTTTGGCTCTCATATACAATGAAGTCTTTCATTGCTTGAAGCTTTGCATGAAGGGTACACATCTCATTGCATCTTACGCAACAGATGGCTGGGAAATGTTAAGACAAAGCCTGTATGTGTTCTGTTTTGTTAAAACACAGTCAACTACTTAGTATTCAAGTGCAAAAACACTAAAGCAGACTGATGTTGAGAAACGCAATGCATAATTCAATCACAGAACTACATGAAAAATTTTTACATAAATGATTACAAAGAAGAATTTTATACAATTCAGTAACATTTTCTATAAAACTTCATACATTCTTATTTAACTGAGCATTATCACATTTTATATGGGCACAAAACAGATTTCTGAAGATTATATCCCTCTGCTTCTAGGACCAGCTCTGGACCTAAGAGCAATTCACAGTATTTCAGTAAGACTTTCATGCATATGTAACAAAAGCATGCAAGTATCCACTGAAGCTGGCAATTGTTCTATTTGCTGGGACACTGAATCTGACCAAAAAGCTTAGCTCAGGGAAGTTCAGTGAGAATTCAAGCCACAATTACTATCCTTAATGAAGCAGTTTGTCTAACAACTGCACCTTAAGAACACGCACATGTTTGTAGGCACATACACACCAACACACACATTAAACATCATAATGTATGGTATACAATGGAAATTTTCTTAAATCCTTTAAATGTAATAGAAGCTGATAAATCCATGCTTTCCTATTTCTTAAAAATATAGCTTTTTTGAAATGCTTTATTAAAAAGTTGTGTTCCTTTTTAATACAAACATATGACTTGAGATATCCCATACTTTACAAAAAAGACTTTCATTTCTGTGATTGCTTTTCCTCAAATATAGTGAGCAAGACTAGTTGTATTTTGCAGTACTGATTATTTCATTTTTCTTGTTACATGGATCTTTACAATTACCTCCTTTAATTTCTGTACTGCTCATGCCAGTGGCAAATTAAATACATTGGTAAACAATGAGACTCTCACTTAAAACTGCCTGTAGAATTGTAGTTAAAAAAAAAATCAGGTGTGCTGTAGGGATTATATACAAATGTTCATTTGTAACCTATATTTAGATTCATTGACTTACTCTGACTGTGATTTAAATTAATCTAGCTGACTCCACAGCAAAATGGATTAAGAGTGCCCACAGAGTCTGTTAACACAGCTCATGTGGAGACACTAACCTCCAGCTGAAGGGTAGTAACAGGCAGGAATGTGAGTTTTAAAACTCTCCAGAGGCCTGACAATTATCTGTCTATGCCCTAGGCTCCATCTTTAAATATGAGGTGTAGCCTTGACTGTAAGCATCACAACATTCTATAACTGATTGTAATTTCTTTAATTAAGAGCTATAACGAAACATTGGAAATGAGCTTTCGGTGAAAATGAGACATTTATTAATAATTCCTGACATCATGAAGTACATGTACAGATGTGCTTATTTGGTGCTCTGAAAAAAAAAAACATTCCAGATTGTGAATTGTTACCACAATATTTGTACAAGAAACAGTACAAACTATGGAAGATATTTTAATAGCATGTGAAATTATATCTCTCTATACACAAGTTACATAAATTCTTACTATAATAATTTTAAATCATTCTAAAGGCAAATTGATTTGCACTTCAATTTTACCAGGCCTGATCTTAAAACATGAAGATTTGATTCTAAGCTTGTTTCTGGCAATAAGCAGACTTACTCTACTTAACTACATAGTAAAATACTATTAATCCCATTCAGTTTGAAATGCTTACCTTCACCTGACATGGTTGCTTTTGTTGCTGGTGATGCTACTCTTTTCAGACTAGCAGGACTTTCTGAGGAACCAGAATCCATGCTTTAGAAGAAAATAATGGTTATTTAAGAAATCAAATCTCTTCAGAAAAATTATTATTATATTTAAAAAATAAAAAATAATTAAAAAAAAATAAAAAAAAAGCAAGCATACGCGCCCATAAGTAATTCCCTAAAATTTAAAAGAAGAGACAGTAAATGCGCAAATTAAAAGTACAATGGCCAGGCATGGTTACATTTAGGTTACTGCCTTAAATACAGAAGTTTCTACACCTCCTCTTCTCCCCTAAGAAAACAAAAAAAAGAAAAAAAATCTAAAATTCTCATTTGTATTACCAATGTTAATGTTGCCTTCACATCACATAGAACCAAATTTTGATTGTTTCACCCTCCAAGAATGATGACAAGTGGTTAAGTTTTGAGGTATACCTTTTTATTTTGGGGAAAGATAAGCTATGACTACATAGCTGTAATTCATAAAATCCAATCCACTATTTTTTTTAGTTACAAGTCACATAGAATTAAGACCTTAGATGTTTTCTTGGTGATGCATGGCCCAAGAAGAACTGCAGTCAATTTTCTTATTCCTCCCACAAAAATTTCCAGGGTTGGGAGTCAAAAGTGTCCAGAAGAGAGTCACATAAAAAAGGCATTTTTACAGAGTAGATTCTAAACTTTAAGATTCAAGTGTGCAACTCTTCATATTTATCTATTACAGTATAGAACTACGGTAGAAGTAAATAAAATACCTCGTTGACTTCCTAATGGGGCCTGAAATAAGCTTCACATATGATTTAGGAAACCACCCCTTTTGTCCTTGAACCTCTCCGAACCACCACATATCTTGCTGTTCCAAAACTGTGATGATATCATTTTTGTTGAAATTAAGGTGGTTGTCTTTTTTTGCTCTCCAAGGATACAGAGCCTGTGCTTGAAGCCCCTCCACTTTTTCACCCTAATGCAATTAAAAAAACCAGAGAGAGGTCAGACGTGCACCACCTTTCACAAAGAAACCCGCTTAATGAATTACATTCTTACGCTACTTATATAGCAACAAAATACACACATTGTTCATCCACTGTATAAAGCAAAGTCAGTCAATTGAACTCACAAAGTAATACCTGAAACATTTATAGTCCTCCTACATTTCTATCTGTTAACACATAATCAGTACAATGCAAGATTATCAGAGGTTTTGCTTAACAAGTTAAATCAAGTTTTACAATTAAGGTATACATGTAATAAACCTTCATGAAGCTATTTTGGCAGGACTTAAAGTAATCTTTAAAGAAAATTATGCTTTGCGGCAAGTTATTCATTGTACATTCCAACTCTTGGCTCTAAGATACTAAGATATTTAGCATTTCTCAGAACACATTAGCTTACAAGAACAGTATGTTGTTAAGTTGAGGAAAAGAAAATGCCTTAACAGATGGATGGAATTCATCTGATGTGAAGCTTTGCCATTGCTATCCCACTTAACTACATAATCCACTTTGGAGTGAAGGTTATTTTCAGGTGACTGAGGAAAGCCCCAAGGAAGTGACCCAAAACTGGCATTCTGCCAAAACACTAAGGCTGGACCACCAGAGTCTAAAAAAGCTAGCACGGAGCAGCAGAACAAAAACTGCTTCACGTTAAATTTTCCATGGATGTTGCAAATGGATGTACGCTACCTGTTCATCACTCCAAACTGGCATAGCTTACCTATCTCAGGAGACTGTTATAATGCATGGTCAGTGTTCATAATTTGCTTTCCAAATGTTTGTGCTGGATCAGAACAGTTTCAATGAATATAGGTACTTACCTGACCCAAGACAGGAGAGGGAGATGATCCTGTAACAGTGGCAGGAGTGAAGGCTGACCGCTGCCGCATCTGCCCTGCACTGGGAACAGTCAAGGATGGCTGAGCTGCCCAGGCATCCCAGTTATCAGTCTCTGGTTTCTCACTAGTGTTTGTTGGCCAGCTGAAGAAAAGAAAATGACATAATTCCTAACATTTCCAACTGAATAAAAACACTCATGCAGGAAGACTGTGCAGGAAAAAAATTTCTACATTGCAGGTTAATTTCTTTTAACTGAATATTCCATAAGCATCACAACTCTTAGGTTGAAGTAGTGCAAACATATGCTAACAATTAAGTTTATCTTAAAAAGGCAATCTCTAAATACAGTTGCTTGTCCTTGCTACTTAAGGTCAGCTATTCCTGTAATTTACTTTCATTTCTTAGCTGTGCCCCAATACAACAGAAGTAGTGCAGTCTATATTATACACATTTGAAAGAGGTAACTTAAAAAAAAAAAAAAAAAAATTATTCTCTTCAAAATTGATTTGAAATCTTCACACTTGCATGCCACTGACCTCTTACATCCTTCTCTTGTACATCATTTTGCTGCTTCTCATTCAAATCCTTATCTTTTTAATTTTGCTTAAAATTATTTCCTACTGATTTCTTTCAACTCTTTAGAGTTCTATGCAACCTCTTATTATTTTTTATATCTTGTCCTTTAAAATGCCTACTAAGTCTCATAATCCACATCTCTACCTCCAGATACCCACTCAAATGAACAAAATCCCCTGAACTCTGGGAGTGTAAACAAAGCACCTGTCTTAAAGAATGTACCTATCTTAAACATGCAAGTTTCCCATGCATGTTGTTTGTGCTATTAGTTGGAGCAATCAATTGTTGTCCACCCAGACTGTAAGTGTCCAAAGGCCACAACCATCCCTAACCCTTATATTATGTCAAGGACAGTATTATTAGTATAAATGCTCTGGGATTCACTTTGTATTGAAACTGAGTATTAATTTTTATAAAAAGCGTGAAAGTATGCATTAGCCACCTAGGGTAGAAATAGCTTTGTCAAAAGTATGATTTATTGAAACAATAAAATCGAGTATGTGTCAGACATCTCCAGGAAGCTCAAGATTTAGTCTTACTCTCCCTCCTCAGAAAAATGACTGTTTGTAGTAAACGAGAAAAAATTTAAATAACTGAGAAAGCTACTGTGACCTAGTAGATGAAAATTTTGAAAAAGAACATATCATGTAGTGTAATATTGCACAAAGATATTTAGATATTTAATTTATAAATATGTGTTACATGATCAAAGGATAAGACAATTACTTACCCAACCCCATTTACATAGGGGTTGATAATACTGTACAGAGCATTAAGTTAACAAAACATCTAGGGAAGAGCGCATGTTCTACTTGCATCAGTCTTACTAATGTTGCGATAAGGAATAATAAGTCATCTTTTCATGTTAACTTTGTCATTATCTTATTTTGCATAATCCAAGTTGGAAACCTTCAATGAGGATTGGTGTCAACTAATTTTAACTAAATTTAAGAGAAGGAAGGTGAACACCTTGGAATTTCCACCATGTCACCATCCTCATTTGTGATGTACCTTTCTGCATTGCTCAGGCAAATAGGATGGAAGCATGGTTAAAGTTCCACAAGGCTGCAATCTTAACTATTTACTATGGATAAAATATTTTCCTTCAAACAAGCTATTTTTATTTTGCAATCTTGATACTCTGTGTTAACTGTTACCACAGTCAAATCAATTAAAAAGGACTCCAGCACATTTAAGGTGACAATCACTACCCAAACATACGTTGAACTGAAGTCTGCCCAGTTATTGGTACTTGTAGTACACTCTGTAGAAGCAGGAGTTCCTAGTGACATAGTGGTTTCATGCACAGAAACTTTAGGTGCAGCAGTTGCATCAACTGCTGGCTTTGCAGAAGCAGGAACTTCATTTTCAGGTATTTTCTCTGCATAGTTTGCAGGGAACCATCCAGTTTTCCCCTTCAGTTCTCCGCCAAGCCACCCTGGTTCTCCAGTCTGGCTTTCATCCACCTGTAGATGCATTAAGTTAGAAAGTTAAGAAACATCACATACAAATGGAATTTTTCCTCTAAGCAATCCATCTCATCCACAGCAATTACCTTTCTCTAGTTGCAGAGACATGACACCTTCATTACAAATATAGGTTCTACCAAGGTAAAGTTTTGTTGTTGTTATTTAATTTACCTTTGGAGAATTATGTTGACAGCTATTTCTTCTATGGTGTATTAATAGATAAGGGAACATTTTGCAATGCAATACTGCTTTGCAATTCTTTTTTTTTTTTTTTCTTTTTCTTTTTTTCCCCAAGCCAAAAATCGAAAGGATTTCCTGTGGATGAGGTAAAAATGAGTTTTATTTCAGTCCTGATGCATAAGCCAAGCACTGGCTTTTAAACAGTTGCCTGAAAGTCTGTCACAGTTTAGCAGACTTAGGAGAATTGAGTTCTAGAAAAAATCCCTGAAATACTGATATGTCTGGTTTAACTAACACAAAACATAGTTTTTAGCAAGTTTTCCTAGATTCTCTTTTGCAGAAAATACAACAAGAACTACAGCATATTAAAAACAACATCCATTGAACAATTCAAAACAAAGCCACAGATTTGCTAATGTATTTATACAAAACAATTCCATGGTTAAGTTTTCATGTGTAAATTTGCAGACCTTTGTTCTTTCCCCTCATTCTAGTATCTTTGCCAAGCCAGAAAGGACACAATGAAACAGGACTAGTTTTGCAGCTATATTTTAATTCATACTTATTGATTATTATATTCATGTTAAGCTACAATGTTGTAAACTTCACACTTTCCTGTTAACTTTCCTTAGACATTTCACGTATTTTTTCTCCATGCTCTACTGACTATTTATTTTCTTAGTCTGTGTCTTAGTCTGTTATTTCACCAAAAGTGATCAGTTTAAATTCTGTGAGCTGCAGCTAACCATATTCAGCAAGAATTGCAGAAGAAAAGTAATTCACCATTGCTATCCTACCCCTGCTGAATTGATAGGGTGGCTAAATATCTTCAAGGAAAGGTCAGTTGCAGAAACTTTTAGAAGAAAAAAGACAATAATTGTATTTGGTAATAATTTTGGTAAATTAAGTGTTCTAGCTATCTAACCTCTTCGATAGGTCAAAAGAATCTCAGTTTTCAAGGAAATCCGTACATGTGAATAGGGTTTGCACCTCTGACAGTAGGTAAATAATACCTACTTTGTACAGTAACCTGCTGTACTGCAGATTCCCCAGCAATAGTCAAGTCAGCTGTAAAACCAGGCCAGTAATGAAGTCAGATGACCAACCCTACACAATGGCTGGTTTTGGGCAAGAATCTCTCTCATCAGTTTAGGCAACTAGCAATTGGTATTTCAAAATACATGGGTTTCAAACAACAGAGTAATTCAAGAGTTGGCAGTGGCAGATAACACAGCAGTCAGAGATGCTTAAATTTGTATTTCTCAATCACCTGACACTATTTCTTAAAAATCCATTATCAGTGTGAGGGATCTGTTGATAACAGAATGCTTCATGAGCTGAGGAATAAGAAATAGTATATTTTTCAGTCAAAGCAGTTTTCAGTATATTACATTATATGAAAATAGCATATACTAGTGTCTCAAGCCAGATGCTTCTACAGTTGAAAACACACCTACAAATTTACTCTAATCATTTTAACAAAATATAACCCCATCAGCTGCTTATTTAGAGAAGAAAAAAAAATAGTGGCAAAAAAAAAAATTTTGTGGCAATGGTGCAAACTAGTCACTCTAAACCAGAGGTGGGACCACTCTTTTGCCTAGACATAACTGAAACTGAAGCAGAAAATCTTCTGCCCCTGATTGTGCCCAGACTACTCATTTGAGCTGCTGACAGATTGCTTTGCCTTTAGCCAGTTGTCTCTTTGCCTCCTATCGTAATTTGTATCCCACACCCCTCTTCTGGTGCAAAACAATCCATTATTTCTGCTTTTTGTTGGGTCCATCTTCTGTCTCAGTCCTTTTCAACTCAAAGCAAACCCAGAAATAAACGGGCTCCATGCTTGACCGGTTCAGTGTGGTTTTACTGCAGTGCAGAGCAAAATTTCCACTGCAGCACTGAATAGGATTGTTAAAGCAGCAGTATGAGTGATGAAAGGTCACAGCAGAGGGTGAATCTTGGGAGACAGGGAGAAATGGATTAACAGCACCTGATGACAAATTGAATAATGTAAACAGTAATAACAGTCACATAGTTTCTACTCTCATTCAATTGGTGGTAACTTTTTACAGGTAGTAACTAGAATCACTAACATACAATAAAATTAGGACTGAAAAGCAGAAAATCTGTTATGGTGGTGCTTGAAACTAACCTTTGAAACTGCTGTTTCAGGCAGAAATGCTTTGTACAAGCAGAGAAAAAAAAAAATCTACAACCAATTTAATGTCTCTTTAGAAGACAGTTTCAAGTTAAAATAATTCATAAAACAGCCTATTAGGATAGTCAAATTTATGCTTATTTGATCCAATTAAGTTTTCTATGCATACCCATAAAAAAGGCACTTTGAAGGACCATATAAAAACTCAGGTTTCTCAGTCATTCATATAAAGTATAACTTGCATCAGTTTCTGTAGTACAGTACAGGAACTTGGAATAAATACCTTTGCACCATTTTAGAATTCATTTGTTCTAATTTCCTAATATGTTTACACCCACTATCCCCAAGTCCCTATGACAAACTATCCCAATTTATTTGGGACAGCTTGGCCAGCTTGGACGGGGCTTGAGCAACCTGGTCTAGTGGAAGGTGTCCCTGCCCACGGCAGGGGGGTTAGAACTAGATGAGCTTCAAGGTCCCTTCCAACTCAAACCATACTGTCATTCTATGATTTTTAAAAATATTGTTTTACCCCCAAAATATAACTAGACTTTAAATGTACATCTGAATCGTGAAATATAATGTATGGTTTGATTTTTTATTTATTCAACCATACTTTGAGCCACAGCTTACAACCACTTAGTTTTAGCGGCTGAACACAAGTGACAGGAATAACAGCAACACAACTCTTAGTAGCAAAAGCAATAGGTCCTCTGTCAACAGAAGGGCTGCCTTTGCAGTGGCCTACTCCACTTTGACCTATCTTGTGTTTCACCAGAAGTACATGCACACTGTAAGAGAAGCCCTGTTTTATGGTAGATATTCACTCTAGCTACAAAGTCAAACTCTAATACTCTCACAGAAAGTATTTAATCAAAGATAAACTGAGTACCATCTTCTGTTTTGTTCAACTATCTAACCATTAAATGTCCATTTTAATTGTATTCCACTTTCACGCT
This sequence comes from Strigops habroptila, assembly GCF_004027225.2. Classification (NCBI taxonomy): domain Eukaryota; kingdom Metazoa; phylum Chordata; class Aves; order Psittaciformes; family Psittacidae; genus Strigops; species Strigops habroptila. Next base: position 29,077,008 of record NC_044278.2, on the reverse strand, counting down.
TTTGATCTAGATATTTTGAGACTACTGGAACTCCTGTTATAATGCTGAATATAAGCTCTGCAGGCCAGAGAACATATGCTGGATCTAACACAACAAAGCTGTCTGCATGTCTAAACCAAAGAGCTTTCATTCTAACTCTCACAATCAATAACTAACACAACTGATGAGAAACTGTAATTTTGAATTTGGTTTAGACTTTCCATGAAAGCTTCTTTATGAACTTCCTGTTTAACTTACGTTCTTCTGCTACGAGAGCCACTATAATTCAGTAATTCAATAATTGACCTACATTTCCTCGAATTATGCTCAATTTATTTAAAGAAGGTATATTATATAAAACATTATCAGCAACAAAAGAGTCCATTCATTTCCTTCAAACTGGAGCCTAACAGGAGCAAATGCCAGCAGGACTTTGCAAGAGAGCTATCCAAAAGAAATTCCATACATTGTGTACATACATTCATACACATAGTAGAAACTTAAATTCTTGAACAGACAGAGCCCTGAAAGAGACATGGCTTTTTTGGCTCAGAATATTTGTTCCCAGAAAAAAGCTGGGTTAAGTTATAGTTAGGATTATAAATCAATCTAGTCTACAGTGAAAGAAATTTGAAGTACATAGAAAGGCAAGAAGCAGAGAAAGCAGAAATCCAAGTTAAGAGAAAATATAAGAATAATATAATTAAAAAGCAGAAGAGCTAAAAAAAAAAAAAAAAAAAAAAAAATAGAGCCCACACCCCACGCATTCTCTAAACAGTTACACAGGACACATCAGTACTATAGATAACTAATACGTGTACTGGAAAGTCAGGCAGAAGAAAGCCCTCCTCAAATTTGTAAATACTTTTCCTTTCAGAATAAACCTTCATCTCCCTCATTTCCACCAAGACAGCTCTCAAGATTCATACACAGTGTAAAAGTGCATTACAGTTGTAAAAACTATTTACAAGCTATACATCTATTAAAGCCATAAGTCATTCTGACATAATGAATTCTGCAGTCCTAGTTACATCCAGGATTTAGGCCTGGTTCCCATGTGTGCGGTCAATGGATTCGGGCTTCAGCTGGACTCTCTGCTCATGGCAGTAACAGTTTGAATGTTATCTTCTGTACAGCTATATGATTACAGGACATGATTGCACAAGCCTGCACATACAAAGCCATTTATAAGTATTACAACGGTGAATTGCTAAATTTGCTTATGTTAGAACACAGTTACCCTAAGCAATACTTATTTCATTGCACACAGTAAACTCCTAAATGTATATGTCAGCTTAACTACAGAGTTGCGTTTATGTCATAGGTTAGACACACTTTAACATGTAAGCTTGTAAATTATTATTTTCCAAAAAACGTAACCAACTGAAACCTTGCAGCACCACAGGACACGACAAACATTTAAGGACAGGGAAAAACCTAGGTGTCCAAATGCCCATTATCAAAAGTAAGTTCTGGCCCATTGCGCTTAAATTACTTTTGACAATGTGAGCTAGTTTGTTAATTTTACCCTAGGTGAATTCAAAAACAAGTAAACTACATGGCAACAAAAATCTGTATTTATGAAAATGAATAAATTGCATAGACTTCCTAATAGTCATATAGCACACTTACCCATTCCCTTTTAACCTCCATCAGGAAAGCAATGATTTAAAGCAAGGCAGAATTATAACACATTTCACAAAAGTGTCTTATATTAACTTTTCTAAGAGTAGCCCATTTAAGCAATAACTACAGAGCAGGAGATAAATCCCACAAGAATCAGTCATCAGGTTTAATTATTGTCAAAAGTAAGTTAAATAAAGAAAATTGAGAGTAGTTACCCTAGTTCTGTAGGATAAGCTAAAATGAGGTCCAAAAATAAGATACAAAAAGATGCAAATTACCACAAACTCTCTAAAACGTGTGAAATGCTCCTTAAACACCATGTATTTTTGGCAAAAATGTTATTTCCCTGCAAGTCTACTTAATATTAGTGATTGCTCTTCCTCAAGGAAAAAAACAAAATACTTACATGCCTAGGCTACAATCTGTTTCCCAAGAAAGCAAGACAACACAGCATTTTTTAATAGCCTAAGGAGACCCATGTACTTGCATCCTCTCTCATTTAACAGCTGTCTGACCAATACTATTTCTTGATGTAGAACAACAAACACCACATTGCATTGTTATTTAGAATGAATGGCATTGGGTCTCTTCCTGAGTCATTCAGTAGTGCTACCAATCCAGGATTTGCCTTTTATTTTCTAAAGCAGATTCTAACATCACAAACCCAACAATTATAATAAAAAGGCTGAGATGAAGGCTCGTCTCCCCAGAATACACACATTAAAAAAAATAGTTACCATTAAAACTTATGAGAGTCTACAAAGTGTATTTTTTCCCAAGTCCATTTCTTCTAAACTGTGCCAAAACGCAGTAGCTCCTAATATCTATTTTGTTGGGTAGACATTACAATGAAAATAATTACCCACAGTGAATAAGATATTTAATAGTTAAACTAGGAATTTTCATTATGCATAGACATAGGTATGTTAAGATCATACTAGTAATTTATTAATATTAACATACACATTCGGTAACTGCAGTCATTAACAACAGAACTGCTGGTCATATCCGTGTATCTCAACAGCTATGTATAAAAAGGAAAAGAAATTATTCTATATCAACACACCTGCAACCAAATTTTTAGGTTTTGAAGTTTTCATTTTTAGCAAAGTAATTTTATCTATTGTATATGCTCTTTAAAATAAATTTAAAGGCATCTCGTAAGAGTTAAGTAGATTAAAGAGTAAATTATCATACAATTCCAAGCTACAATAGATCATTATATCAAATACTGTCACCAAGAGTTGTATAAAAATTTCCACTATTGCTGAAGAAGAACCGCCACCATACAAAGACTATGTTAATGTTTATGTGACCATTACAGAAGTGTAGCCATCTCATAGTTTAGCATAACTGTTTCACACAGTATTACACTGGGCATCACATTCTCTTAATAAAGGCAATTTTTCAAATTAAAAATTTTACACTGATCTTGTCCTACTCTTATAAAAAGGTAGATTTCTTATTAGAAACACACTTTATCAAAGCCAGTTTTTGATTTCCACACATAATAGCCACCCTCAATAGAAAATAAAAGTAACTTTTTTTCCAAGGTACCTTGGAGGACAGGAAACCTCTCACTGAGATAACTTCTTTATAGGAACATTTTTAAACCCATTGACAGACACATACAGCTCAGCATGCTGAAACTGATACGATCTACTCATATATTATGTTCAAACTTTACACTTACAATGAACTGTAAGAAGCTATCCATTATTATAATAGGGTTACTTGTCGTATCACGTAATTTCAGTATTCACTGAAATATTTGTCTCAACTCTGTAAAAAATCTTGCCATATATGTAATTTCAGTCACACAAGAGCAAAGCTTAAGTAATTTTATCAAGTAATATCACAATCCCTTCTTACCATGACTATGTCGCCAGGCTGAATACTGATTTCATCGTGGCTTCTTGATTCAAAAGGATACAGTGCTCTATAATACACTATTTTTACATCCTCCTGAGCAGAAATGGTTAGAGGAGCTTTTTCTGAGCAAAGGAAAAAAATGCACAGATACAAAGGAAAAAAAAAAAAAAATCAAAACATATTATTTTTAAATATTTGAAAAATTAGGTGAAAGTGGAGACAAAAATTAACAAACTTTACTTTGTCTGCAGGAAGTACATTATCCCTCTTTTACACAAGGGGAAATAGGAAAATTAATTATTTAAAATAAAACTTCTACTATTTTCTCTGCTAAACATCAGGTAAAATATTGTTATAGTTTAACTTTTATGATATATACTACTATTTTCACAGAAAGAGTTGTGTACTTCTGATACAAAATATATGACTCCTCAATCTGAATCAGCCATGTTAAATCCGATCAGCCATGGGTTCAATTTGAACAATGATGTTCTTGCATTTATCAATGGTAACCCAAGTACTTTTAGAGCCTGCTCGTGTAGTGGCTTCATTTGCAGCCTGACTATGCTTCCAAGAAAGATGTTTCAAAATGTCCTCATACAGATTGCCTGAAAAGAGGTCGCTTACAGATAGTGTTTTTTAAAAAAAATAAATTACTTGCTGAAGATGCATCATTAGAAAAAGAAGAATACAGAAACCCTCCAAAGATATAAGCTAAATTGGTCTTGTATAACACACTTCCTATTTTGCCTATTTGGTCATAAAAGTGCCCTCTGCTACTCTGCACAAATAAAACCTAGCAAGAGGACATATTAGATTGACAATTTTAGATTTGGGCTAAAAGACAGAAGGTAATTTTCCCTTTATGCAATCTTTTTATCAAACATTTAAACAAAGATCACATTTCCAGTCAGTTCTTTTGTGTATGTATCAAAGCCACTTTAGGGGGAGCAATGATTCTCAATACAGGCAAAAGTCAGGTTAGAATGAAGAGAAAAAGCTCTTAGCTGAAAGTGATTGTGTGCATAGCAAAAAAATAAAAAAAAAGGTATTAAATCTTAGACTTCAGGTTATTTGTTCAGTAAACAACATGCATGGGGAAAGGGGAAGAGGAAAAAGGATAACTAAATTATATATTGCTACTACTCTCAAAATTCCAAGGCAAATATTCCACATCAAAATAAGAATTGTAAAGAAAAATACAGAAATAATTTTTGACATATTGTATCAAGATCTTACAACAGTTTTAGCGAAGATTCTCTCTTCAGCTGGCACCGTGAGTGAGTGTCATCAACTGTGCTTCACACTCTGCTAAAAACTATCCTTTTAGAAAGAATAGTGAAGCCTAAAAGAACAACCTTTTGGAGTCTAGAACTTAATCCATACATGATCTACCTTCATAAGACTAGCAATCCAATTCTGAACCATAATATTCTTCTGTATGAAATGGGAGGACAAAACAGAAAAGAATTGTTCAAGAAGCATGTGCAACAGCATTTCTTGAATTTTTTATTTTCTACCTGCATTTGACCAAGGAGCCTGGACAGCTGGCTTGATTGGCTCTTGATGTGGTTGGAAAAGCTTGCTCAGTTTCTCTTGCATTTCCTGTTTCCCCTTATCGTCACTTTCCTTCTTCTTGGTTATTTCTTCCCTTTTTTGTTTTTCATCTTCTTGAATTTTTTTTTGCCACTGAAGTTCTTCTTCCGGTTGCACTCGATCAAGCCGCTGTTTATCCCGTTCCTGGATTCGCCTGTTGGACAATTAAGGTGGGTTTTTTTTAAGCCAGTCAAACAAAATACCATAAAAGTTAGTTGTCCTTCGTGTGATCTATAGAATAAAGTGTACTCTTTATGGCTTTTGCATACCCTGTAAGAGCTGTTAATTTTATTTTGGTGAGTTATCAATCACTCTACATCATCTTCTTACACAATGACTCCTAGAGTGCAAAGGAGAAATATTCAGAAAGATTTGCTATGACTCCATATGCATTCATAGAGAAAAAGCTGTGACTCTCAGACAAGTGAGAGAACACAATTTCATGTAACCAACTACTAAGTGCAGATCTCTATTACCTTGAGTTGCTTTGTCTTTGCATTTAAAAAACTACCTTTAATGCAATTTTTTATTTTAATTTGCATATCAATTCTGTACCTTTACAATACAATTCCACAGAACTCTAAAAGAGGTACGGAGCATCCTGAGCATACAGAAATGATAAACTAGCTATGCTTTGGAGCTAAATGTAAGGTGGGAAAAAACATTCAAAGCTATTTTTTCTTGCCAGAGTTCTCAGGGATCCGTAAATGCTAAACTTTACCTTCTTTATTGAGGCTGCAATCTCTTCTATACTGACATGAAAATAAATATATCTACCTGTGTTTTTCTAATTGTATGAAACTTTACACAGGTATCTTAGAACACTCTTAGTCAGCTCACAATGTTCTGAAAATTATAAGCTTGATAACAATTTACTGTCTTACACGTTCAGTCCAGCCTCTTCAACTTAACAACATCCGAGTCTCAGCTTGAGGACTGAACAATATTTGTGTATTCTCTTTTCATCATTTTCCATGGGATTCATAAACCCTATGCAGTTGTTTTAAGTGATGAACTGTATGGAGAAAGGAGGAAGCGGGGGAAGAGGGGAATAGAAGGGAACAGAAACTTCCCTTGGCTGAAGAAACAAAACTCCTTGGCATCCAAGAACCCAAACATAAGCCCTTCAGTTCCATGCAGCTGTAAGGCTGCTTTTGAAAACCCCTTCCCAAGCAGTCTAATTCAAGCAACCTGACTATATCAGCATTGCAAGTTACCATTTTCAATTGCCTCACAATTCCTTTTATTTAATTTAGGCCTGTAGATATCAGCTACAGCTATCACCAGACATTTTCAAAATTAATCGTTAAAGTTTTCTCTGAAACTCAATAAGCAGCAAATTATACACTTCAATTTTCATCTGCTCAGCACTGACTTCAGCTCTAAAATGCAAAAGGAGTAGGAATATAAAATAAGTTGGTTCTGCTTATTTTCTCAAAGCTGCAAACATCCGCAGGTAAGACTCAAAATAGCGAAGTCAGGAAAAAAAAAACCAACCAAAAAAAAACAAACCCCAAAACAAACAAAAAACAAGCAAACAAACAAAACGCCAACAAACAATCAGTTATCAGAAAGTATGTCCATCCTGATCCTTCTGTTGAGAGGCAAGGAGTAAAAATATCTGCAAGCTTCACACAGCACTTGCAGAACTATTCAATTATACATTCCCAGCTGTGAAAGCTAACAAGTTCCTTCATCTCCAACAGAGGACAAAACAACAGACAAAAAGAATAAATATTCTCTGCTAGAAACAATTTGCACCAGTAAAGATAACTTCAAAGGGCTGTAGCATATGACCTATTTCACTTCCATACCTCCTTCCTATTCGCAGAATCAGTGACAAAGGCATGATAACAAGCTGGTCATTACAGACTTGGCCTGCTATATAGAATGTCATGAACCAAGAATAACATGAATTCCTGGCCAGAAACTGTGTGAGGGGAAAAAAAAAAAAAAAAAATTAGTTCCTTAAGGGGAAAAATCCACTTTCCAAATAGTAGGTTGGCACCAGAGGGCAAAAATCTCATCTCTATCAAAGTAAGTTTTGAGTTGACAAGAATAATTTCTGAAAGGTATCAAGGTACCTGTTGAAGTAACTGCTTAAGATGACAGCTAACTTACAAGCTCAAAAAAAAATCTTTGGTTCTTAATGAAATTGCCTATATTATTTCAATATGCCATATCAGTACACCGCAAGTAGAGCTTAAGACACCAGTATGAAGGAGATCACTTCTTCCTCTATGAAACACTGCCATGCTTTTCTGCCTTCGATGCAAAGTCATTTAATAAGTTAATAAATTCACTGTTCTGACAACCTCTTATTTTAATTGCTCAATTTGTCCTTCATATGTTCATTTGCAAAGTATTCAGAGCCAATTACTCAATAGCTTTGTTGCAACACTGAAGCTGCACCACACAGGCATACAGAGTTCAACTTTCTTTTGACTTGAGTGACATCTTCCCTAGTGAGTTTATTCAGATGGGCTTTAAATGGGAACTTGAGGTTTTCATTATGTTTCTAGTAGAGCGATTAAGTCTTCCCATACCTATAACCTAAGTTTGCTCTAACTGTTGGAGTGAGAAGAGCAGGCAAAAAAAAGGTATCTTGGGAGGATGGGGGATATGTGTGATTTTTTTTTAACTTCTGTAGCAGCCGCAGAATTTTTTTCTTTGATTGTTATGGAAGCTAATATCATGAGTTAAAGACAGGGAACGGAATAGGAAGAGTCATAGAAACTAAAGAAACACAAGCCTAGGTGTGAATGCCACAGCTTCGGGGTAGGAATGGAAAACCTGACATTCTGCTCTTTTCCTTACTTCAAGACTCCTCATGTGTGAATTATTGTGGAATACAACCTCTAATCTGGGATTTACATATACTTGCTTTCACTTTATTAATTTCCTTTTTTCTCCCACCAATTGCATTATACTACTCTTGCAGTTTTTATCCCAAACACTCGTTTTTGTTCTAACTGTATATTACTCCCACAGTCATACAAGTCTGCATGGAATTAGCCTTAAAATAATTAAGACTAATCAGCGATAAGAGGTCTTCACAAAGACCTCTACCATCCCCAAATATGTATGTCTGTATCTTTATTTGCTCAATTAATTATGTGCATAATGCAGTGCGTAACTACAAAAAACTGTTAAGACAGTTCTCAGTATAAAATGATTGTGGTTATCATTAAGCCAAAGGTTAAAGTGTGCATAATTATGATCTCAGATTATTCTTCCTTTCTTTGCTTTCACTAGAGCTATTAAAAGGCAGCGTACTGCCATAATTATTATGGGGCAATTTCCAGGTTATGAGTATTAACCATTTACCTTATTCATCTTGGTGTCTAGTGGAAATCAGTAAGACTGGCAGACTGCTTGTTATCACCAATTACAATTACTTAGAAGCTTGAATATTTGGGCAGCATGAAGTTCTGCATTATCAATAATGTCTGAATGCTCAGCTAGCATGAAAAGTCAGAGATTAAGTTTTCCATGACAGAATCTTTTCCTTTTAAAAATCTGGTTTTCAAATTTCCATTTTTTCTGGAAGGAAGCAGAGTATTTTATTCAATATTCTGAAACAGAATATTTCTTGTTTTCCTATACTTCCAGTATCTCAGCAGCCTTCTTGTTTTCAAGGAAAGTTCCATCGTGATTACCATATTTAGTGTAGTTATTTCTTCATGATGGAAAGCTGTATTTTTAGAAAGTTTGCTATTTCTGAAATAGATCTTTAAAATTTTTTAAAGGCATAGGTTTTATGTAAATTATTTAAGAATTATCTGAAGTAAATTGCTTTCTGTTTATAAGATTTCTGTTTGAAGATATGGTTTTCACTGAGACCTTGCTTTGGTTTTGCCTGAAATGTAAAAATTAACTTGATTCACCATGTAGTAACACAGGCTATCAATTCAGCTTAGATCACACTCCATCTAATGCTATAACCAATAATTTAAGACCTTTTGTTCCCAGGTCCTTGCTTTCATCTCTTGACCAACATCTGACTACATTAAGACTATAAAAACCCCACAATTGCTAAAAATTAAATCAAACAGCTATTGATAAATGATGTCAGAATCGAATTGGTTGCTAGCCTATATGCCATTCATTTTACACAAATATATTATAAATACATGTAGAAAACAAATTTCCCAAGTTTGTAGCAGAAAAACATTAGCTCTGTATTTTATGTCAGTAAAGTTAGACTGTTTAAGAACCTTTCTAGGTATAGAAGTTTAAGTAACGTTTAAGTAACACTGGTGAAACTTGTATGTATCACTGACAATCAGAGTCACAGACAGATGCAGAAGCTCGTCTCGACAGCACACTTCTTATTCAAGAATTAATCAAGAGATTCTCCAAGTTTTAAAAGGACTGAAATGAAACTTGGCCCAGGCCTTGGGTACTCTTAGCTTTTAGTGATATATTATTTGAGATCAGATTATGCTCCTTGGAATAGAGTTTATTTACTTGTTTGCAAAACGTTTTGCACTTTAACAGAGAAAGGGCTTAAATTCGAGCAGTTACCTTTGAGCTTCTTTTTGCTTTTCCAGTTCTGTTTTCCTTTCTTGTTCCTTCTGTTTCAGCCTCTCAGCTTCCAAGTTCTTTTGCTTTTGTAGTTGCTGTTTGTTATGTATTTCTCTCAGCTCCTAGAGAAAAAAGTAAAATATGTGTAAACACATACTATGTGAATCATAACTAATGGCTCCATATATTTAATTGTGAAGTAACAAAACTTGCGAATAATTGGGTATCTCTGTTCAAACTTATGAGTATTGCCAAATGCAATGGCAGACATTTAAGGTAGAGTCAAAGGACTATAAGCCACTTACTGTTTTCCTATATTATCCATATAACCTGAGATGTTAAAGGATTAATACACAAGAGAAGCTTTTTTAAATGAGACCCTAAAAAGTTAACAGAAGTTTGATGAAGGTTTATCTCAAAAATCACTTATGATTTAAGTTGTTTGCTGGTTTGTTGAATTCATTTACTAAATTCCATAAAAAATACCTGCCTTCTGAGCTGCTCATAATAGCAACTGTTTCAGTTGATTTTGATTTTCAAGGTTTTATTTTGAAATTAATGATGATTTACTGAAGAATCTTCATGATTGTTTTACACAATATATATACAATATATATTGTTTTATATATTTGCCAGGGGAGGTTTAGGTTGGATAGAGCCTTGAGTGAGTATAGCGTGAGGCATCCCTGTGTCTCTGGCGGGTTGGAACTAGATGATCTTAAGGTCCTTTCCAACCCTAACCATTCTATGATACTATGATATTAGGAAAAATTTCTTCACCAAAAGGGTGGTCATGTATTGGAACAGGCTTCCAAGGGAACACTATCCCTGGAAGTGTTCAAAAACCATGTAGACAAGGACCTTAGTGACATGGTTTAGTGGTGGACTTGGCAGTGCTGGGGTTATGGTTGGACTTCATGATCTTAAAGGTCTTTTCCAACCTAGCTGATTCTATGATTTTTCATCTAGGAGACTGCATTCCTTAAGCAATGTCTTTGGAATGAATCACGGCACAGAAAGTATATGTCCATATAAAAGTCAGTCTTCCTTTAGTTAACTGGAAAGGTGTTGTCTGAAACATTTAGAATACAAATAATAATAAAACCATCATATTTTCCTTAAGATTTGTTTTCTGCGTTAACACCTATTATGACAAATACAAGTTTTATTTGGAATCATTTTGCATTCCTAGAATTTTGTGTCTAAACTCCTCAGTAATACAAGGGGAAAAAAAGGACATTTTTACCTATGACAACTGAAATTTTTCATTGAAAACAGTTCATTTTAAAAAATTGGTATGTTTTAACGTAAATATAGTACAGACAAAAATATGCAGAAAAAGTCTGTAGTAGTAAATTCTTTCTAAATCTATATCTTAATAATGTCTACTTTTATTGAAATACATTATGACTTACATCATACAGGTTTGTTTAATTCTTGTATCCATAAAAAGTTTATCTTAATTCAGAGATTGAAATGGCTAACAGCCAAATGGCTAACAGCATTTGGATAGCTTTACAGAAATTTACAATCTAAAAATTAGCCAAATGAAGACTATGCTCATGCACTGACTGAAATATAGAAAGTTGTGTAAGAGAAAAAAATTAATAATAAATTAAAAAAAACCCAAACCTGAATATCAAAGTGATTCAAAGGGCCAAAATGAGGAAAGTTTCAGTAAGTTAATTTTACAACATTAACAGTAACTTCTTAGCAATAGTTTCACAAAAGTTGAAAGTTAATACCCATTTGTTTACAAACTGTACTTGCACTGTGCCTAAAAATTTTAGTCAGTGAAAGTAATACATGCATTAGTGCTGAATGACTGTACACTGTGCAACTTCAAATTTTAAGATGTCAGAAGAACCATGTCACAAAGAGCAGCACCACGTGATCTTTGCGAGCTATTAAAAACACTTCTGACATAGGGATAAAAGGCAAAAAAACCCAAAACTTAAGTTGAACCTCGTGTCCTGGCTCTCAGTCTCATTTCATTAATGATCCTCAACTTTAAATTCAACGAAAACTGAATTCAACATCATTAAAGAGATAATCAGTTCTAATACAACTTTTAATTAAAACTCTGCCAAGGCTTAAAACTCACTGAAACACAGAGATAATTTGGGAAATACCGTATTTTATGAGCATCATTATTTTCCATAGTTACATTAAAGCTTAGAAGATAGTTAGGATCTAGAATGGATATTACAGAATGTAAAATAAACTACTCTCGGAAAATCACCAGAATTACTCAGGCAGGATATTGCCTTTAGAAAAATTTTTAAACCCTGAATGCCCATGGTTATAAACATTCATGCATAGCATCATTTTGGACTAAGGAAAACGGCTACTAAGAAGGAAATACATTAGCAATATTGAACATAATGGGTTTTTAGTAGCTGGCCCATAATGAACGATGAGAAAATGAAAAGGATCAGGAGATTGCAGTGAATACACAGCTGGTCAACTGCATCTGGAGCTGGAGGTGGTCTCTGACCTGAGTATAAATTCCTGAAGTGCTAACTAGAGCAAACAGTCATTTCAATAACTGTGTTACTAATTCAGCTTCTTTAATGTTGTTACACTTTTAATATGTCAAGATACAAAACATTTGGCCCTTGTTTCAAATTAAATTCTCTGGGGAATCAGAGTCCCCATCTTCTCTGCACGATCACCTGAACCCTTATTTGTATCAAAAATATGTACAAGTGCAAAGGACAAATATACAACCATAAGATCATCAGCAGTGAAGTGATTCACAAGCATTCATGTGAAAGGGCATAGATTAGAAAATGGCACAGGTGAAAGCCTGGCCAACAGTATTACAAATTTTTGTAGACTGCAGAAATCGATAAAAGTCCCTACAAAACTCTTGAAGTTCAAAATACTACTTCAGAGAAGTATCAAATACCTTAACTAGTACTCATAATTTTTAACAAGCTGTTTCTGTTTTCTGGATAAAAAGACTGTTGTACAAAGCACAGGTTTCTGACTCCTATGTTTAGTTCAGCTTTAGCACAGGCTTCCATTTAGAAATCCTTTGTTGTTTCACTTGCTCTAGCTTTCCTTCACATTCATGTTCCCTCCTGTCACCTAACTTTGTATGCCAAGAAGCTCAAGATTCTGAGTCCTGGCTGATGAGAACTCTTCTTGCTATTGAACAGAAAGGTCTGGGATAGTCACACGTTTCTAATAAGGCAACACTGAAGATAACCTGTTGTGACTTGCAAAATTTTTAAGCTATTTAGACAACAGTTTGAGAAACTCCTTGCTTCAGACAGACATGAAGGCATGAGTACATGTACTAGGATCGTTAACTGATGCATCACAGCAGTTAGGTGCTGCTGCCAACTCTGGTCCAAATAATGAAATTATTTTGTTTGCTTATTTTGCCATTTTCCCCTATATGCTTAGCTAAGTTTGGATCTCAAGGGACATTTTAATAATTACTTAAGTTTTCCATAGGCACTTCCATTTTAAGATGTTATTGCCTCCCGGCTAAGCCAATGGGCTAGCTCAGTATATTGTAAAGAGATTTTTCTGTGACATACCTGTAACAGTTAAGAAAATCTAACCTATGTTATACTCCTAGCACTGGGTAGAATATTATTGGAGAGAAAAAAATGCAATATATATCCATCTTTGCGTTAGCAAGGAAGAAATAAAGATTTGATAGATGCTCAGATAGATGCAACAGATAGATGTTCTGTTGTTTTGCCAAGTACCAGTGGGAGGATGGCGAGAAATAATCAGCATCTCCCACAGTGCTATAGGACACCAGTTGAACAAAATTATAATAACACTTCAACGGGCAACAGAATGAAACATTTGCCAGCTGAATATTCAGCACAGTCCTACACTCATCTTTTACAGACACAAGCAACTTCAAAGCTGTACATTTACAAATCATATATTGTAACTCCAAAGACATAACAATGCTTTGCTTGTTTCTGGTGGGCAGGACAAAGCATGTCTTACCTTAAAAGCAGAGAGAAATTGTTACCTTTCCACTTAATTCACAAACAGACTAACAAGTATAATTTTGAGATGTTGCGATAGCCACATTTCGGTACCCACATAATATTGAATATGAATTAAAATGTGAGTTTCATACAACTGAGTAATACTCACTATATACAGACAAGTCATATTGCTATGAAACCTTAATGTTAGAAATGTAGTTTTTTAAGCTCAAATTTTGCCTTTTGACAAAAGACAATAGAATTTAGGATACTTCAGGGATTACAATACAAGATTTCTATCAAATCCTCTCCCCTTGAGACAAACCAGAGCATTTGATCCAAGAGGAAAGAACCCTACAGTTCTGTGCTCACTGAGGCTTTCCCACAGCAATACTCTTCTACCCCATTCCCCAGCTCCCAAAGAGCCTGCCTTCTCCTTGACAGAAACAGTTCCTTTGTTCATCCCATAGTATAGCTATGGGAGATTTGACAAAGGGAATATATTGCCATCTCTCTCATACCTGAAATCACAAATTACAGTACTGTGTAGGAATACTTAACATAAAAGTGTTTTCTTTTTAAAAATTCTGAACATCATGACCAAATAGGCAAATAACTTAAAATCTTGAAGTTTCAGATAATCAAGACAAAAACAACTAACTAGTACCTTGCCCAAGTTGCAATTCAAATCTAGGCTGTAAGGATTAGATAACAAATCAAATTATAAACTCTTCTCTTTGGTTATGTTTTAGTGCTAGCACCTCTTATGAAAATACTAACTTAGTTAAACACTGCACACTCATCTGTTTATGGTAAAGTGAAGCACATAACTGGAGGAAGTTCATCACTCAGATTGAGATAGCTGTGTACTGCCTGAGTATGGCATGGAGACCTTTAGAAAGGAGTCTAAGTAGTTGACACAGCCCAGGAGAACTGCCAGGCACTGCAGCATTGCATCTTCCATTGCCACTGACTGGAAGAAAGAAATGCTCAAATGTAAACAGGCATTCATATGCAAGACTTGTCCAGTGCACACTGACTAGACAGGGACTGACAACAACTGGAACATGACACAAAATGTAGAACATTTTTAAGAACTCGATTCTACTTGTTCACCACTTTTTCCAGGCACTGAGAATAGCTTCTCCGCAAGACTAATGCATTTCAGAAACACTAATTTATTAGTTATCTTCTCCTGTGCAATAACACTGATAAGCTTTAAATACTTGATTCTTCTACGCTATATGAAATTAATATTTGGTCTCTGAAGACAAAGACCATATTAAGAATTATTATTGCTTTATTTGACAGTGTGCAATGGCCAACCTTTGTAACATTTAAATGTAAATTCACACTGAATGTAGAAAGAATTTGCAAAGGTAAATTCTAGTAGGGCTATACATATACAAACAAGAAACTTAATATAAAGCCTTCTATTCCACAGGTTTATCTTATAACATAGAGAAAATAAACAAGTGCATAGCTACATTTTACAAATATATATATAAATTTTAATTCTTAGGTTTCTGGGCTAAGATTTTTAAAGAGTAATGGAAGTTAGACTCCTTCAACTGTAATTCAGGACACAAAAAAGTAGCCCAACTTTCAACCTTGCTACAAACTCAGTCACCTGCTCTATAACCAGATACAGCACAATCACAAGACTAGTATCTACTCTCATAAAATGCATCAAATATGATTTAAAAGGATAGCTGACCAGCCGCAGGCTAAGGTACCGATTTCTCTGTCAATCAAGTGCTAACAGTTTCCAAAAACCATGTGGTTCTACCTAAAGATAGTCAACAAAGATTCTTGAAACTACCTGTTTTGAAATATTAATAACATTTTGTACTCTAGAAAGTTTTTGAAAAGTAACCAAATTCTATGAACATTTCCAACTCTTGAGACGTTAACTTGAAACTAAAGTAACTGAAGTACTTGAGCTCCAAAGGACTAATCAGAAGAACTTTAAATCAGTTCTTTTGGAGGGATAAGAAAAGATCCAGTGGAAAAAAAGTATTTAATTTATCTCCCTAGTCACTCACATATGCTATTAAGACATGAAGCAAAGATGAGGTAATTCAACTCTTGTTTCAAGAATTCACTTACTAGAGAATATAAAAGCTACAATATGGAGGCAAATCCAGTACAATCCAATGTATAGGAGTATGGTATTAACAACTCGACCTATAACCTAAAATATATTGGAATATTAGGTAAACCTTATGGTCTCATTAATGAAAAGGAATGCTTGATACCAGTTACAGTCTTCATTTTATCTTGTACTATGACAGCATATTTCTGTATTCACTATCAAGCATAGCCTATTTCAAGAGAATGAATCAGAAACAGTTTTGCAAACTTTAAGGATACATTCACATAGGAGATAATGTAACCAATATTCATAGTCAGTAAGGAATAAATCTCAACAACGACAAAAGTTTATAATTTAATGTTGCTGTCAACTACCCTGTCTCTCAAGCATTTCATCAAACTAGTTTGGCATACACTAGTACTAAGGGAGCAGTAGCTTACATATTTACAATTTTGGTTGTTTTCTATTAAATTAAGCATTTTGACTAAGTAAAAACATGTATTACTTCCTCTCCCTGTAGGAAATAAGTGTGAAATGCTGTAAGGTGGTATATACCTAAAGATTATTTAGATACGCTTTTCTGAGGGGGAGTTCGCAAACAGTACCACATCATTCTGCTTCTCGCCCAGAAGCTAGCTGGATTATAAAAGACAAGGAAAGCACCAGTGCCTCTCCATCACCTGTCAGAGTACAAAAGCTGCATGTGACAGTGTCAGTTATGGTGCTCCATCCTAACAGCCATCCCAGCAATTGTGCATCTCCATTAGTACACTGAAGCACAAAGTAGGACTTTTTTAATGGTGATCTGCTCTATCAGTTTTAAACCCACAAGATAATTTAGAAGCAGCCTTGATTAAAGAAATTAGGTTTTAATTTAATTAATAAAAGTACATTTTAAAAATAAACAGGTAGAAGTATCTGAGATTTATGCAAGTTCCCAGACTACTCTGTTTTGAGCAATATTATTACTTAAGAGATAGGTGTGTTCTGCCAGATTTACAAACAGATTTTCCACTTCTCGAAACCCTAATAAAACCATAAGCCTCAGAGATGCTTTCACTAGCTTTGTCCATAAAGTCTCATATGCAAGGCATTCTGAGAACTCCCTCCAGAACAACAATAGCCATTAAATCACTGCTGCACACACAGCATTGTCTAAACAGTTTCTCTGGCATTGGGAGGACTACAACCACCCATGCTGAGTCCACGAAAAGGTATATATGCCTTTGTAGATATTTAAATCTAGTAATAAAATCATCCAGGCCCACCAAAATACATTTTGCATATCTAATGAAACTACAAAAGGGGGAAGATAAAACTCTCTGAATTAAGCTCCCACCTGCTCGGTTTCAATAGTACAATTGCCTCTCCTAAACTCACCTCTTCCAAGAAAGCAAAGCAAGCTGCAGCAAGGCAAAAATACCAACATACAGTATTGAAAAGTAGTCTTCCTATTAAAGCACTGCTTCTACATGTTACAAAATTAAGAACACAATATCCTCAAGCCAGAGAAAGCTTGCTGAAGTCTTCCCAAAGAACTGTCTACATCACTCATTTTCAGTATTTAAAATGATAACTCTAAATATTAAGATTTGAACACAGAAATCAATTTTCCCATTAAATTTTAAAATAGTTTACGACTCACTGTATTCTTGGATAGATGGCAGATATTCTGATAAATCACTGTCAATGTCTGTTTAATTTGCATCTTCTATTTTTAATTATCATTAGCTTGTTACTTGTTGAGTTCTTCACTATTTAAAATACTTCATTTTGTTTGGTCTTGGCGTGCGTTTTGCTACTGTCACAGCACTAAAATTATTCACCTCTCTGCCCATTTATAAACTGTTTAGGTCATTTATGATCAAACCAAATGCTGACACTAATCTTAGAATTAATATCCTTTGTTTATATTTATCCACAAAATGCTTCAAAAGGACTCCATTTAAAAGAACAATCACCCAAAAAGCATTACATGTTAACATGTGTCCAAAAAACATGTATAAAAAAAAAATTGAGGCGAACCATTGTGTTTTCTTTTAGAATAAATTGTGCACATTTTGATTGTCTGTGTCTCTTACAACTCTGCAGAGATTCTCTTCTTCCTACCTCCCTGCCTAAGATTGTGAGAGTCATCTCTGAATTGGCATTGAAACAGGCAGTGGTATGGTCCCCAGGAATAATTTTTCCTATAATTATTAACAACTTTAATGTTCAAACAAGCTATTTGTTGCTTAACTTCAAATACACCTTCCATTCTAAGGCATATGATGTAATCATGGTTGATGTAGTTTCAAAACGTCTGCAGAAGGGTTAGTGTACCTATCATAGCTTTTTCCTTCTAAATACTTGTAGAACAATTCCCTGCAGGAAATTAGGTACTTTTCTAGTCAGCTTTCAGCAGAAACCATCAGTTGAATTAGCAGATAGACTACTTTAACATTAGAATATTTTATGAAAAAAGAATGCTAGTCAAAGTTTGTAACCAAAGACTGATTTATAACTTCTCTTTGCAGAACAATTCCCCTAACTTTTGCAATTTCTGTCATTTTCTTGTGCAGAAATAAACAAAAATCACATAGTTTTAACAAAAGACTGATCAATAAAGCATGAAACCACAAACAACAGACAACTACATTCAGGAACAAGTATGAGCTTACAACAGCAGATAAAAATTCTGTGTGTCAGTAGAAAAACAAGTTTCTTGAATAAAGATTTCAATTTGAAGTACTGATTCCAGCAGATTTGCTGACCTACTGGAGTCTTGCACTTCTTTGACGCAAAACGGCAGAAACCAGCAATTTCATATTTGCAATCATGGATCTGGAATCAGAGCTCAAATTTATTCTTACATAGATTCTGCAGATAAAACTGATTCAAACTCTGAGTATGGATGCTAAGTAGTATTTTCTTAAAAACAATAAAACCACCCTCATACCCCAAAAAACTCTCAAAAAGATAATTTGAGAATGTTCACGAAACTGGCATTCTAAATTAATCATTCTAGTTCAGTCCATAATCAAGTTAGAAAATAATTAACTGAACATTTAGAAGAAATGGTTAAAAAGTCTAGGATTACCTTCAGTTGATTATTGAAAATATCAATTTCCTGAAGTTTAGATCTGGTTTCTTTTTCTACTTCATCTAGTTGGTCTCGAAGCTGTTGACGTGCTAGTTCCTTGGCTTCTAAGGCTCTTTTGATAGTAAGAAGAGAATCTCCTGGTTTTAAACATATTGTCAAATAGCATTTTCTTAGACAGAGAATTTTAGATCATAGAAAGCAACATTCTTCAACATGCATCTTGCAACACAGAAAAACCCAAAATTACAGACTAGATTGCAATGCAGCATTATGTCCTATACAAACTTAGACATGCATAAAAGTATACTTACTGTGCAAACTATTCTGTTGAACTTGCTTCAGCTGATCATTAAGCAATTGCTTTTCTGGAATCAACCTTCCAAGCATCTGCTGTGATTCCTGAATGGATTATAACAAGGAGAGAGAAAACAAGAGAAAGAGACAAAAAGGTGAGGGATGACTTTAGCCATATGACCTCTCATTTGCATTTCTTTCTGAAATGATTCTACTTTTCCCACACTAAATTATGTGTTATTGTTATTAACCAAACACTACCTGTGTGTTACTACCACTCAGGCATAGTTCTGTGCCAATACAAAAAATTGACTATATCAAATTTAAGCATATTACTTGAGAACTGATTCTCATTGAATATGTAACTGGGCTTGTAATTACTTGAAATTCTGGGAAAAAAAGACATGGATGGATTCCAGGAAATATTAACACCAGCACATACTGTTTAATTCTCATTTTAATAAATTAATATTAACTTTTACCAGGAATAGGAATACAAATATTTACAGTTTCTTTAAATAAGAGAAAATAAAGGCTTTCACTTCAAGGGAATATATTATGGCTCAAAGCTATGCAAAACATGTTCTGTTAGATGAGAACACTTGAGTCCTAGATTTCTTGATTAGCACTCTTGAAAGAGGATTATGATCTCTCTCAATTTCAACACACGGTCCTAATACTGTACACCAATACATTACAGGAGACCCTTTGAATGACAAATTCCTCCTTTGGTGGATATATATCATACATAATCCTTGCTCTTTCTGGAGGATGAAGTGCTACTTCCTACACGTTTCAGAAGCCTTGACCTCCAACTTCAAGTTATCAGAACACATCACAGAAGGTGAAACAGCTTATTTTATAAAAACTGCCTAAGTGTCAACATGCCATCTTTCAGACAAACCAAAGAATATATTTCAGCAGTTGTCTTGAATTGCAGGCTTTTGAGGAATCAACAATTTCTCATCTGACAACTTCAATTTGAAGGACTGCAAATGACATAATACAATCCTAGGAATAAATGTCACTTTATCACTTAATACCAGAGTAAGTCCCATGAGAAGTTTTTAGGTTTTGTACAAGAACACAAGGTTGACCATGCTGACTCCCTCATGGCAGTCTTTGACTGGGCCTCTGCAGTATACAGCTCAAATCTTATGATTACACAATGACTGCAGACTACTGTAATCTCTCTGTGTTCCAGAAAACAGATAGCGCAGCAGATTCAAGGACTTTATAAATTCAAAAAGTATCAAAATCAAGATAAAATATGCATTTGACTATTGGGAATTATGTGGGTCCCTCGCTGTTCAGCTGCACTGCCTACAGCATCAGCAGATCTTTTTCAGCCCTTCAAGGGTATCATGAAGGCCAGATACTCCTGTCATGGGACTACTACTACCTACCTAGAAGCAAATGAGAAACAGCAATATATAATGCAGCATTTTCCAAATCATCTGCCTGAGGGGACCTGCCTCCTTCCCAACAACCACTGTTATGATGTTCTTAAACCACATGCAAAACACAGTCCTTTGTGTTCACACTACCCCTTCCACCATGCCCTCCCACTCAAATATCTGCATGCCCCATGCCATGGTTCAGGATGAAATATTTAAACAGTATTATTAAATTAGTATAGCACACGGGTATCGTGGAAATTAAGTTTACAAGCTATATAATCCAAGAAATGTGGCATTTAGTAGACTAAAAGTATTGATGGATAAACCTGAAGAGAAAGAGGAAAGGAAATCATCTTTCAAAACACGGGGATATCAAAATTGTACTATTCCAATTCAAGAACCATTTAGATAAGCCAAACAGCAGAATGGATATCAAAATGAAACAGGATTTACAGAAAAATTATCATTCTTCAAGCACAAAATGTAACACAGGACAGTATTTCAGGGTGGAATGCAATCCTAACCTTAGCTGTTTATTTTTAAAGGCCAGATTATGTCTAAATTCCAGACTACTCTATCTTAACACACAGAATAGTTCGGAGAGTATTTAAGGATGAGAATATCAAGGAATCATGAGGGTCAAGTTTTGTTTCCTGAAATCACAGACAACCATGCAAATAAGCATCTATTCCAAGAGCATCCACAGCATTTATTTTCCACATCATTTAGTAGTACTGAAGAAATAGATGGAAGAAATTAATGGCATCACTAACACTGAAGCTTCATGCAACAAGAAATTTCCAAGAATTGAATAATGCCCCACATG
This sequence comes from Strigops habroptila, assembly GCF_004027225.2. NCBI lineage: Eukaryota > Metazoa > Chordata > Aves > Psittaciformes > Psittacidae > Strigops > Strigops habroptila. The sequence continues at coordinate 29,055,749 of NC_044278.2, read as the reverse complement.
GCAGTAGAAGGCAAACAAAGCAATCAAAAAACAGTTCCTGCAAATCTAACGAGGAAAAGTTCTCTTCAGATCCTACACCTTGAGCAAGAGGGCATACGAGAAACTGAGATATCACCATACATCTTAAGTGTCTGCCACATACCCTGCTTCCAAGTGCTTCAGAGGAAAGCCAAATTACTTGGGAGCCAAGGTGTTCATCAAGGAGGCAAATAATCCCTGCAGGTAACTAGCAGAAGCCCTGCAGACAGTATAAACATGATTCAAACACATACACTTCAGATGTTTGAAAGGTGGAATACTTCCAAACATCCCTGGAGATACCACTCTACCAGACTCCACAGATTCATTTAACTAGCACAAATTTTCATCACCCAAGATTGTTATACAATTTCTTTTACAAGTTTAATCAAACTCCATCCTGAAACTAATTAATAGGTTGAAGAATAATTACTCCTTTGAATTAACTCATCTTTCCATAGCAAGTGTCAGATGTATTGAACTAAAATATTTCCAAGTGAAGATGTATCATCCTACAAAGGTAACTAAAAATATTGACTTTTTAATCTATTGTTTAGAGGATCAAAATCTCCTTTTTAAAAAGTCACTTATTGTTTCAGTGTTTCTCCACAAATCAGGTAGTAAAATTTATACGATATTTTAGAAACTAATCTTTTTTTCAGGAAAAAGCTATCCACTCTTTTAGGTTCTCCCCAGGTAAAATCTGGCCTTTTCTACTAAGTAGTAACACTTCTTTCTGAGATCACAATAGTGATAAACCCTTCAAGCAACACGAACTAAAATATAGTGGTCAACATCAGCGATCAACTAAGAGAAGATAATACCACAAAGCCACAGCTATAGCTGTCAACCTTAAAAAAAAAAAAAAAAAAAACACCAAAAAAACCCCCAAAAACCAAACCCAAAACATCAAAACAAAACCCCCAAAAAAACAAAAATACCCACCAAACACCCAAACCAAACAACAAAATTTCAAAACCAAAAACCCAACGAAACAACCGCCAAGAAAGGCAAATGTGATTTTCATTACAGAAGAGCTCTCACAGTTGTCGTGAACAAAGTAATTTAGAGAATAGGCATTAACTAAGCTGCTGGGTACATACCATCTATTAGAGATTACAATGACCAGAGATGGTTAAAAATCACTACAAACATACTAGTGATTCCAAAACAAGAGTAAAATGTAGACAACTGTGCAAAATCCATTGTACTTCGTCAGATGTTTCAGTAAAATTTCAAAGTGGTGTCAAAACGCTGAAGCCAAGAAAAAAAAAAAGTAATCTCCTTTCAACCATTGTGATTGGGTAGCAAAAACCAAATGTTACGAAGGTGAAGAATCCCTCTGCCCTCCTTAATTTTTCCTTTCATGGTGATGTAGTTTGAACTGATGCATAAAAGCCATAGGTAAGGAAAAAGCACGTCTACTATCAGCCAAGGATATGATTAAAAATTCAAAAATTGTTAATGGGTCTACAGAGAACACTGTCTGTTGTTTATCTTGTACTTTTTAATAAGCTATTTTAGCACATCTAATGGTAGATAGATTTCTCATTAATCGTTTCCCAATAATGTTGACTTCACATTTTTTTCATTCCCTCTGCACTCTCCATTTATTATACCCAGCTGTGGAAGCTCATTCCAAGTTCTTCATAATAATGATATTCTCTCACTTCTTTTTTTTATGATATTTGTTATAATGGGACCCTAACTCAACTGTACCACATTGGTCTTTACTATAACATTAACAGCTTACAGCTTTTTACAGTAACATATCATTTTCTTCCCTCTTAATTTGTTACATTATGACAAAAGCAAAGAGATACTTTACCTTTTCTGACTACAGAGAGTAACTGAACAAAAATTACCAAGTTAACAGAAATGACATATGAAAGCAGGATATGAAATCCATTCAATTTGTTGAAATAGCATTTATGCTATTGATGTCTACGTAGCTGCTTAGCTTCTTCTGGAGCGAGTTACAGTACCTCAGACTATTTCTATGGAAAGCTTTTGGAATAGAAAGGTTAGAGGGAAATTCAGGTGGTTGTTGCCTTTACATGGAATTGGCTCGGCACATAATATCAATAGTCTTCAACTTATTCAAGTTGAGGGCTTTTCCACACATTTTATCAAGCATCAAGTTTTTTGTCTCTTTGAGCCAGTAGTGCTAAGTGTAACTTTATTTCCTAAACACTTGATTCAATGCTGTTTGCCTTCACATTTTCAGTTGCCAATACAGGAGTATTTCATTAAAGAGAGAAGAGTGATTTCGAGCCTAACTATGGCAGTTGTTTATGTCACAAGCATCTATTATTTGCTACTGTTTGCATCAAGTGGACACAAACACTGTGCAAGAATATGATTCCTAATTATACTCCTTGCAACAACCTGCTGCCAAAACAAAGAGGTATTGTGAAAGGTGTAATGGTGTATACAAATATACAAAATAGAAATGCAAGATGTTTTCAGGAAAAAAAAAAAAAAGAAAAGGAAAAAATGTCAAAAAAATTCTATACATAAAACAAAAAACTTGGAACTTTCAAGGTCTGGTCTTGTTCAAGTGAATGTACAATGAATGAATATTAATTATGCTTAGAAAGCTGAAATGGAACAGTTGGATTAGCTTTTAAGACACATTTTACTCCTAAGTTTGAGATTCTCTGTGTAGTGGTACAAAAACACTGAGAGCCCCTATTACTGGCCAGTAATTCATTTCAAGTGATACAAAATATTTAATAAAGAAAAAAATCCCTAAATCAAATACTACCACTCATCTAGGAACCTTTACAAATTGCAAAGAATATTCTTTCACTAAAAGCAGAGACTTATTCAATTCCATCTTTAATTTGACTTAGAATTTCAGATAGTGAAGTAGGAAAGACAAATGCCAGGGTTAGACCAAGAAATGACTGGTTTAACTGGTATCTTCAATTTTGAAAGTTCATTATTTTATAATTAAAAAAGACAAAGAATCATCAACAAGCCACCTCACTGAACTCAATTCTTTCTTTCAGCACACACATAGTAATCACTGCCAACAAAAATACATGTCGTAAAATTTCATTCTCATCCCCCAGACACACCTTCAAGTGTAGGAAGCAATTCCTGGACATGTCTGAAGAACATTCATATAAAAGAATGACAAATTATCTACAACAATTCCTTATGTACAAGAAAAAACACCACATAGATTGCGGCAAGTTTGCTCAGGATCTTGATGCAGTTGAGGAGGTCAAAACGCAAGGCTAAGAACAGAATTAGAGAATGTTTTCTCACCTGTAGCTGCTGTTGCAAATGGGTGATTTCTGCAATTCTCAGTTCTCTAGATTTATTTGTACTTTCAATTTCTTGTCTTTGGGTAGACAGCCGACATCTGATATCTCGAAGCTTTCCCTCCAACTGATTTTTCTTATCATTCTTGGGGGGAAAAAAAAGAAAAAAAAAAAAAGATAAGATAGATATCTCTTTTTACCAGAATGGTTTGTCATGCAAGTCAGGATTTAAAAAATACTTTTATTCCAGATTCAGAAGTTGAAATTATAGAAAATAAACATGGCAATATCACAGCCAATATGGTGCTTGTGTGTTTTATCTGCAACGTGATCACTTACTAGAGCTTCCAGCTCAAATTCTAAGGTCTTCTTCTTTGCCTTCAGAACAACTATATCCTCTTGTTCTTTGTTTCTTTGATTTAGTAGTTCTTGCCTACGATTACGCTCCCACTCCAGTTGCCGCTGCCTCTCAAGTTCCCGTTTTGCAGCCTGTAACCATTTGGAGAAAGAAAAAAAAAAAGAAAATCTATTCTGAGAAACTATTCTAATCACTCATATTCAGATTCTCCTGTGCAATCCAAACATTAATATAAACACACGGCTAAGCTCTGGACTAAAATATGTGCCTCTAAGAACAGAAATTGCTCAATTGTTTAAATGCTCACTTGAAAGCACTGGTGAAATGGGGCTTCGCTGTATAGCAGATAGGTGACCAAACAGAATATTACTCTATTTTATTCTGTTTCCCAAGATCCAGTTTTTTGATTTAACAAGTTGTTTCACATTAAGACTTGAAGAACTCTCCAGGATAGCATCAAATCTCTTTCCAGCCTCCAACACTAGACATTCTGAAGCTTTGCAAAGAATAGTCAAATATGACTGCACTGACTGCATCATTATTCGGCAATATGAGTAAATCATAGCTTTGTAAGTTAACCAGTATGTGTTTTCTTTAACATATTAACTATGCCATGAATCATGAATGCCACCAATGCCCTAAGTTTTTCTTCATTCATTCAAGCATCTCTTTAGGTCAAGAAATTAATTACTATTTTTAAGTAAGCCAGAGGTTAGGAGCACATTGTCCTAGATCCAAATATCTCATCCATTCATTTCACATGTTCAGATGTTGATGAAAAATAAACAGATATCTAACTCTTTCTTCATCTCCAAAATTCCAGAAATCGAAGTTCATTCTTTAAATGTTTGCTTACTAAAAATTATGGCAAAATATTTAGTATACACATTAGATTTTGTTCTAATCAAGCACAGCTGCCAGTAGGCAGCTTCCACCTTTTTATCCAGTAGGTTACCTCTCTTCTTTCTATTTCTTTCCTCCTTTCCTCTTCTCTCTGTCGTTCCAATTCCCGTTGTTTTTCCAACTGTTTCTCTAGCTCCAGTTGTCTTTTACGTTCTTGCTCCTGCCGCTCACGTTCTTTCCTTTCCTGCTCTGCCCGTTCCAGCTGTGCTAGACGTTCTTGTTCTTTGCGTTGCTGTTCCAGGAGAGCCTGCCTCCGTTTCTCAAGTTCTAGATTGCCACGTTCAAAGTTCTCCCGTTTTTTATCTTCAAATGTAACTTTAATGTGTGGAAACATAGGGCAAAGGAGAATTAAACTCTGCTACTGACTTAAAAAAAATAAAATCTATATATGCTGAATCAAAGTGAAACAACCTTCCAACAGTACTAGACACAGCTCTAAGCTACGGATAATACAGCTCTATAGGAAATTCTAGGTTTTATCATTAGCATTTATATTGTAGATCCCCTTAAATCCACATCGTTAGGAAACCAAGGTGTGAATTTCAATTCCTATTCCTCGGGCTTCTAGGTTTCTCCACAAAGCCCTACAAGTGGGTAGAATTTAGATAAATCATTCACTAGCTAATCCTCTGTGAGGACACAGGATCTGGAGTTCCTCTATACACTTGATAATAGTAGCAGTTTTGCTACTGTTTGCATTTGATAATAGTAGCAGCAACAAGAACCAACACTTCAATTACTATAAGGCAAAGAATTCAGCTGATTATATTACCAAAAAGCCATTATGCAAACAACCAGAATGTATTTAAATTTGATATTCTCATAAGATTACTCATTACTGTCAGGAAAAAAAATGGCTTGCTTATGTTCTTGAGCAGCTGAACTCAGGAAGACTGGATTCCTGCACATTCTCATGCTTGTCACTTACTGTCCTAAAGGAATGACCTCATTTCCCGCAGGGGTTCCCTAACATTCTGCAATATCAGGAATTGTCCTTTCCTTGCTCCACATTCCTAGGTCCCTCTCTTACAGTTCCTCCAAATTCTTCTTTCCACTTCACCTTCTGTTTCTTTCCATACTCTGTATGTCCCATTCCCATACCCCATATTCTGTATTCCAATTCCTGCATGCTCAACATGTACATTTTTGGCAGGCAAGAGACAGCACATATTTACCTCAAAGTATGCATGAACTAACTGTTTGACACATTGACTCAACATCTGCTGAACCAGTTGAACTGTTGTCTGTATTTAAGTTGGGCCCCCTTTCCTATTGCCAATCATCAGTTTTCATAAAACTCAAAAAAAATTTAACTTCGATGTCTGTCAAGTTTGTTTAAAATTAGTTTCTGGGTTCAAGGAATATTAAGATACAAACTGATAGAGAATGTGATTATAACTTCCACTGATTTAGGAAACTCAGCAGAAAGGAGAGGGGGAAAAAAAAAGAAAACCAAAAAAAAGAAAATTTCTGTCAAGAAAGTCAGTTAAAAGGAACAGGTGGAAGTGCAAAACACTTGCAAATAGCATGGACAATAAGATACCATATTCAAGGCTCAGCAACAGCAGATTCTAAGATGACCACCCAACAAGCTAGTACAGTTACTCAGCAAAATCAAGGTAGTTACCAGAGATAACAAAACAAAGCATATCCAAAGTACGAAAATAGAAGTGAACAACTTCTAGCCACTTAAATACATAGCTATTGGCTTGTGTTATTATGCTTAAGAGAAAGCTTCTAAAAGGTTATAAAAGCAAACAATTAAAATTCTTTCAAATATCTAAAAATAAGAAAAAAAACCCCACAACACCTAGCCAGATTTAGCAAAGCTAATGAAGCTAATGAAGAAGCAAGACAACACACACTATTATCTTTACAATGGGAAATTTGTACATCAAATACAGTAAAAGGCTTATACACTCTAGTTCCTCTGAAAGCAGAAATGGCTTTAAACCAAAAATAGAAGAAGAATAACAGGTTGCCAAACCCAGACAATTCTAATCTGTAGTTCAAATACAAAATTCATGAACTACTAGCTGTGCTGTGCAATCCATCCTTTAATCAACGTCAGTGCTGTAAGACTACAAGATGACAAGGGCAACATCAGTCTTTAAGAAATGACAGTATAATGATCCTGAAAGGTATAAACAAGTACCTGGGCAAAGTAGCAGAGGCTACAATAGACAGAGAGTTAGTATACATGGCTAAACATGATACCATGGAAGAACCACTGCAGGTAATAGACTCAATTGTATCAATAAGCCCCCTTTTTTTTTTCTCCTTTACTGCCTTTTTCCTCTTTTTTTTCTTTTTTTCTTTCCCAAAAGCAGAGCTGCTAAGGCTTGTATCAAAAACCATATTGTTACACAGACTTCAATGAAACAGGCCTCTGTATGCATACTGTGATCTTTAAAAGAGTACATAAGGAAAACTATACCCCACTTAAGTCAGAATGTGGAAGTAGTAAAAAGTTTTCATTGCAAAACTGTAAGAGGCAAAGTGCTGCCTCTGTTTAGAGTGCATGAAATTACCAACCCAAATGTTACTCATATCTCCATTGTCACTAACGCAAAGGATCATGCAATAGTAAGGAATTAGCTGGACTGAGCAATGTCGTGATTATGCCTCTGACATGTCACACACTGATCTCAAAAAAAACCCATTTCTTAATAAGCCTTTTTAACTCCACAGCATATAACCTGATGATAATATCTCTCTGATCAGAGCACGCAATGTATCTCTATTTTTGCTTGCTCACCTGGTAATTTCTTTTCCAGTTGCTGCTGTTCATCTTCTAATGCTGTTTCTTCTGGTAACCTTTGGTCTGCAGACACTGAACTTCCAGCAGATATGCCACTACCAGAGCGTACTCTTCTGTCAATAAAGTGATAATTCCAAGTTGCTTAAAAGAACCTATGCCTGCCAAATTTATTTATAATTTAATGTTGAAATAATAAATTAAATGCCATGATGAAATGTGTAATGATATTTTATGTTCTCTCAGCGTTGCCTAAAGGATTTTACTCAGCCATTGCCATTAAGATAACAGTACCCTCCAGAGTCTCAACAGCACAAACCAGTGACCCGAAAAACCCAGTTCAAAGCTCACAGAACCATGCAACTTCCAGATGTGTTCAAACCTGTCCCCAAGATCTTTTACTGGTGACCAGTCTGAAGCTGGGGAAATGTCAATCTCAACTACAACAAAAGTTACAAAGACAGAGGAACAGCTCAATATAGTCAAGCTAAAAACAAGATCCCACATGGAATAAACAACAAAGTTCTAATCTTCAGGAGGATACTTAAAGAACATGAAGCTACCATTGTATGCAAACATTTCATTGCTGTCACTGTCTTCCCACCCATTTCTCCACGAAAAAGTGAGATGGAGAAACGGAAGTAATGACTCATCACTACTATTCACATACATTACTGTGTCAAAAGACGTCTGATTTGCTATAGTGTAAATTCATATCATGTTTTGAATTCCAATACACACTATTTGCTCTAAAGAAATATAGGCTTGAACTATAACACTTCACATTTATATGGCCAGACTAAGTTTTGGAAGGTATGCTAGCATAAAACATTGACCAAAACTGTATTCTTACAAGGAATTCTTGCTACTTCCAGCATCCAGTCCTGGTACAAAACCAAAAAGCCAGACAAGCATTTCCCAAGAAGGCACTCTGTGCCATAGATGCAGTACAAAAAGGAGAGGGATTACTTTTCAATCTCTTGTACTTCATAGTCACAAGACAGCTTTCCCAAATGAAATAAAAATTTAGGAGTGAGATTCCAGAATTATAACGCATTACCTAAAAGAAGGTGGAATATACTCTGGAGGCAGTACAGGTGGCAGCGGCTGACCAGACATAGCTACATCAATTAAGTGCATAGCCAGAATAAACTCTTCAGCAGTAAGTTTTCCATCTTGATCAATATCGGAAAGATTCCTTTTTAAAGGGAAGGTACAAAGTAAGTAAATTCTTAAACGTTAAAAAGCGCTGTTAAAAAGCACAGTATTCAGTTTCAAATTAATTTAATTTTTCACTATTTTTTTTATACTACTTTGTTTCTTCAAGACAAATAAAAAGCAAAATCCAAATGCTTCACTATTTCCCACGTATCTCACATGTCTGCCTTGAAACTATCCTTACAGCCATGGCTTCTGCTTTGCTTGCTCTTTGAGTGCTGCCTGTACCAGATACTATATAAGTAACATTAATCAAGGGAGTTTTCTTGAACACCTTGTGAACATCCACTACACGGTATCATTTAGAAAAGAATCAGCTCAGGTGATTGGTAGAACTTCTTGGTTTGGTCTCCTTCTTCCCTGGAGGCTCCTATCTCACATTCCAGAGCACGCGTTTGCATTAAAATCAAAGCCATTAACATTCTAGTCCTGACAAGCACAAAAACGTTTTAGCATTATGCACTTACTAAAAATTATGAAGTAACATCTCTGGAAGGCCTAAAACCAGTGCTCCATTGACGCATAAAATGCTTTTACTCATGGTAAGGTGGTATTGGACAAAATTTAACAGCCTAAACATCAGCTTTGTTTCTCTACTGTCCTGCACTCTAATCATGCAGAAAAATGGCTGATGATACTGTGAAAATCACAGATAAGCAACTGATACATTCTTTTGATGTCTCAAGGTACAGGACTTTGTTACAGGATTTAAATTTGGAAGACAATCATAGGCTCATTTGACCCATGCTTGTGTTAATGAACTCCTCAGGCTGGGGCAAAAGAACAAGTCAATAGAATAAAAATCTAGCAGGCAAAGATATAATTGATCAGCTATCCAAACAGTCTGGATCCACATCTTTGTACCAGAAATATCAAAACAGCTGCTACAAGAGTAGCTGACAGGCTGTATACTGTGCTTCACTTTGCGTGTCTACGAGTCAGTGAACCCAATCCCAATACAGACTGACAAATCTTGCCCCAGCGAACAGCAACAGGGGTTCCACTACCAGAGAGCAAGCACCACAAAAGGGAGCTATTCACTGGACAGCAAAAGCCGTAGAATCAATTCCTTATCTCAGTAGACTTGACAGTTTTGAATGTCAAAAAAGAGTTATGTTTAGAACTCCTGCACTACACTGACATCATTCCCCTGCCCACACAGCCTGCTTAAACACTGGCAACAAGCACAGTATTTTTCGGTTAATCATCTGCTGGATGATTGGGTTGATATTTTTTTTCCTTATAGTAGCTTTGTTAGGAAAGTGAAGGAGAGAGTGCATTTTAAGATGTAACACAAACATCTGTGCTTAGCAAAGAAAGCAAGCGCAAATGAATTGCCACGTTAAAGAGATAACACAGTTGACACACTCAAGCAGAAGTCAGATGGGTTAGTGAGTTGACAATGGTTTTCAAGCAAAGACATATAAAGTATGGCAGTTGATTAGAAATAACATTCCATGTAACAGTAAGAACATACTAAACTTCAACAAACAAGAAGTTGAAAGGAAAACAAGCAGCTGAGACAAATCTTTTAAAATCCATTATTTTAAATGTAACTCCAGTCCCTTGGAAATAAGCCCTTAGAAACTCATCTAAAAGGCAGAGAAGTCCCCAAAACAGTAGGGTTCTGGATTAAGCTTCCTTTTGCACTACCTGCACAAATGTGTAAGTTTCACTGGTGCTGTATTACATATGGCCAGGGATGTGGAAGATATAGGAGGCTCAACATCTGGTCTGCCTAAAAACCCCATAACTGAAACCCAACTTACAAAACATCTATGTGTATAGTGTAAAAGATGCTATTTTTTAATTTTATTGAGTAATATCAGTGCAGGTTTTGTTTTATAAAGTGTCATTTAACCAAAAGCAGTACATAAAGTTATACATTAAAAGAGCAACATGTAACGATTTATCAGTGGAGGGAGACTGAAAAGCGAGAAAAAGCCCACAGTATACAGTATAGAGGTTCAAGTACTGTTTCCAGTTTGATGGAAATTGATAGATTTACCATATTGTAGCCAGCTGAGCCTGTGGTAAACTTGACTGCATAAGAATAGTTCTTGCTTGTGGACCTAACAAAGTGAAACAAGGATTAACAAACAAATAAGCAACTTTCTCCTTTTCTTGCATTACCAAGTAGCTAATGCACAAGCAGAGCTTAATTCTGAATAGGTAACACTGAAGAGATGTTATCAGCGTGAACTAGGCTCCCCTCCAAAGGAAAAAACTAAAAAAAGCCCCATAACCCTTCCCCTCTCAACAACAGATTAAAAAAAGAAAAACAGAAAAAAAGAAAAAAAAAAAAGCAAGCTATGAAAGTCGAAGAGATGCTCCCAGAAGTAGTAAAACTAAGCCAGTGTATCATTCCAGTTACTTTCTGAAACTCGACAGGCACCCTCACCAGTGGATGAACTGAAAGTGGAAATGGCTGTACAAGTTTTCACATAACCCACTGTTCCCTTTCCATGCATCGTTTCCCAGCGTCAACTTACTTTGCAGAAATTAAAGGAAAGAAAGTGATAAAATGATCCCAGCTAGAATGAATATTTGTTTCTAAACAAGATCATTAAGCAGTTGGGAGATTCAAAGAGGAAAATATTGATGGCAACAACAGAGAGAGATGACAGTCTTTTACCATGTGAACAGCATTCTAACTGCTATTATAATTGGCTTTTTACAGATCGAAGAAAGGAAACAACAGAAACTGCTTCAATACCTGTTAAGTGTCCACTCATCGTTTTATCATGGCTATTGAACAGCTGTCTGTACTTCAGTCTTGATGACTGAGGTACAGCCCACTCTGCCACAGGAGGCACACTAGAATTAGAAAAAGGATAAGAAGAAGGGGAAAGATAATTTTAAATCTAATCACATGAAGCTAACAGGTACAACATCATAACATGCTGCACAGAGATCAAGTTTTATGCTCAACATGGTTCTTTTCACAAATCTTCCCTTCTATTCCTGAAACCACAACAGGTTTGATTTCTTGTTTGAAAACATTTATCATAATTCAGTGTCTTAGAAGATGTTTTTTTGTAAAGTTGAATGACAGGCCTAAGAGTTTTGCTTTTTTCTTTACTAGCAGAGAATTAAGTAACCTAAACAGCCCACAGTGAAAAGCCTTTACATAAAGATACAATAGGAAATGCCTGTCCACAGTCAGCAGAAAGTAATACCTCATTTTATCCTGTCTTTAACTGGTTGTGTTAGCCAAATAATTTATAAACTGATTAAGGAAAACAAACATAAAATATACTGAAAATATTTAAAAAGTGTGAAAAAGCCATATTTGAAAGCAATCAATGTTCTCATAATGGAGCTCAACTGACAAACATAATATTCCCAATTCTAATTCATTCACATAATAGGTTGTGTTGAGTGCTGTTATTTGTAGCTATGATTTCCCATGTTTGAAGGCTGACAAGTCTCCATACTGAAAAACAATGAGCATAGTCTGTCTTTAGGCACATTCAAACTTTTTTCAACCTTAACAAAAAAGGACAAAGACACACACACACACACATACACAAAAGCAGCCAGATTAAATAAGCATTTGTAACAGCACCAAATTACGCTTTAAAAAAAAAGAACCAAACCCAGCAGATCTCTTTTCCTGGTTCCACTGAGCAGATAGCACAGAAAGATCTTTCAAAGTTGAGCTAAGAAGGATTATATGAACACTCTACTAATTGACCTCATATCCTATTCTCACATGACAACACCTGAAACAGCTAATACCTCTATTTCCATTTTCTATTTCCAAACTATTGTGCTTTAATAATCCTCCGTCATAGGAACAAAGCAAAAACAAGTTGCATCTTAAATAATGAAAACAAGAATTGAAACTTAAAAGAAAAAAGCTGACTATTTCCATTTTATCCATGTGAATTCCTCCCTAACAAGTTTTGCTAAATTTGGAGTTTCCACACATTAAGTCTGCTTTAGTCTTTACCTATATTTGTACCTTGATCTGTGAAGTAAGGTTACTACACATTAAGTAATGAAACTCTCCTTCACGTATACTCGAATGGTAGTTTTGGAGGAAAAATGGCTGGAGGACAAAACAGTTGATTCCTGTATGCCAAACACCATGCATGCCAAGAATTCACTACTGGCAACTTGGCAGACCAAATTATAAAAGCACCACAAATGAAATTTTGAATTTCACCCTTCTCAAAATTCAAAATAATTCTCAGTTATGAAAAAAAACCCAAACAAACAAAAAACTCCTTCGACTTTACATTGCAATTTAATGGGCTTAGCTTTTCTTCCTCCCTTTCCATAAACTCTATAAATCAATTACTTTGCTGTCTGTCTTCTCCAAAATAAAACTTGTAGACACACACCAGTGAATAATTCAGCATTAGCAGCAGTCTGAGAAGGAATTGCTGGCAGATGTTTCAGTTACTGAAGTAACAGCAGTGGAGCTGAGGAAGCTCCAGTCTCAGCCCAAACAGAGTTAGAGAACCACGCAATTTCACCTCAGAAAAGAAATCATCTCACCTGAGGCTCAGGCCTCTGTTGGCAACAAAAGTGACCAGCAAGATTCAGATATAGTTAACCCCAAAACTATAACAGCGCTCCTATGGAATATCTAGAAGCCATTTCATCTGAAGTTTCTTGAACTCCATTCATTATAAATACTAAGTGTTGTTATAGACAAAGCAAATAACTTCTTGTATCTCTGGAAATTATATCAGAGCATCACTACGTTCCTAATACTACTAGATTTCAAAGAGAAAACAAATTGTTTGTTTTGAAAGATTTTTAATCCTGTTTGCCAATAATCAGTAGTGTCACTTATCTAATACCAGGGCACAAGAAAAATAAAAATAATTAAATAACATCCCAAGCCATTTTCTCCTTGCAAAAAAATCTGTTGTATAGACCTGTAAGAAACTTGAATTTATAAACACTTTGGGAAATAACTCTCTTACCCTCTCTAAGGAAGTCTGATTTTGTTGGATACATTTCATTTTGCCTAACCATACCTTTTCTTAGGCCTTGAAATAATCTAAAAGCCTTTTAGGTGATTTTTCATGCAGAACTTGAAGAATACACAAGAAACATTCATGTGGAGTGCACTTAAAATATGAGAACTATTAAATATATTGCTTTTAAAAATCAACCTACAGTTGCTAATTTTAAAGAATATTGCTTGTTATGTTTTCACACTAACAGGAGGAGGGCCTATGCAGTATTACACAATGCAGATTATGTTTACAGAAGCACATGCTTTTCTAAAAATTAAGTTTCCAAGAGTTTGCAAATAGTGTCAACACATACTGTAATAGTTAATTATTGTATTTCGATGATTCATTACTCATGGAGCATTCCTTGTAAAACCACAGCATCCTGTGAAATCCTGAAGTAGTATCTCAGCAGGAATTGATTTCTGCAAGTAAATATTATTTCAGAAAACAACTTTGCGAAAGGGAAGTCATTCTTCTAACTCTGAGGAACCAGATACACGCACACACTCACTCCCTACCAACTCACCTAGCCACATCAAACGATTGTGCCTTCTGCAGTTTTGCATTTAGCTGTGATCCTGGACCAGATCTAGTAAAGGAAGAACTCTTTGGCAATGTGGCTGTAAATAACAGAATACATATATTTATTATATTACCATTTTAAACTGTAGAATTTCAATGTTGTTCATTTAGTTCCTAACATCAAACACAAGCATTATGGTTCTTTTGATGGTATCCCTTTTAAAAATACTAAGATGAACTAACAACGCCTAACAAAATAGGTGAAAACACACTTCCCTCAATGTTTTTACTTTCACAGTTTTATGCAAACACTATTGATATCAAATTAGATTGGGATTAATCTAATTAGATTGTGTTAGAAGTCATATGAAGTCCAGTATTTTAGAGTAATCCCAACGAATAGCAGTACTTCAGTGGTTATAAATAGATAGTAGAGTACCATTTTCCAGTTTGCTGTCAAGCTAGATTTATCACACCGCTCTTGTAACAGGGTTAATATTTTGCTCAATATGACTGACTGTTACAGTATGGTATGTCCATGTTTCTTCTTTTAACTTTTATACAAGTTTGCTACCAATTACGTTGGGCCAAACCAAAGTACAGTCCTTACCCAAAGTTACTCTTTAAAGTATGTCAGAATGGCTAATTCCATGTCTACTGTTCTCTGGATCCAAAGAAAATGGTAAAATAATTTGTTAACAGCAAGAGAGTAAACAAAGTCTCAGTATGTAGCATACCAGGATGAGCAAAAGCAGGCAGAGGCTGTATAACAGCAGGAGCTCCATTAGCCAAGGGAGGTACTGCTGCTGCAGGAACAGAAGATACTAATGGTGGAGACATTCCTACTACTGGAATAGATGCCATTGGCACTGGGGCAACAGATGTAAGAGATGGCATGCTGGCAATGCCCCCAATACCTAGGGGCAAGAAAAAGAGATATTTTTTCTAATCTAGAAACTCTTAATATGATACAACAATTTAACTGTAGCCTGCAACCCAGCAGTAAAAGCAGAATTAAAGAGCAAACTGAAATGGAAACTTCCACACAACCCTTGAAAGAACTCTTACAGTTCAGTGCACCATTAGCATGGCAGGGGAACATAAAACAATGCAGAGGAACAACATACCACTTTATAATGTATGCATATAAGATCACATTGGATGCAACACTGACCAAAAAAGTCTATTAGCATTTGCTGAAGAAAAGAATTGTTTGCCTTGAACTAAATGAAGAGCAGCACTGTAAACTTTCAGTGAGTAATGAACCCAAAGCCTACATTTAGCCACAGCTGAAAAGAAAAAGATTCAGGATAACTGCTTGCAGCCTATTGTCAAGATGAAACAGTGCAAAGCTAATAGGGTAAAGCACAGTAATGAGGTATTTAAGGTGTATGCACAGTTGCATGGATAACAGGGAGGTTAAGGAGTTCCAGTCATACCAATAGGAAGAATAAGGGTGTGTGCAAACAGCTGAGATCAAGTCTACAGTGACTGAAAATGAAAATCACACATTTTGCTGGTTTTCTTGTTTGACTTTATTATGCCTTTTCTCACTTAAGCCAGTATTTGCTCTCTTCAATTTCACTGATTCCTTACAGTCAGAAATAAAACTGTTTGTAAAACTTGTGGAAGCGACAACCAATCAAACAACACGGTTGCACACACTTTATCAAATGCACTGTTCTTTTTTCTTAAGGACAGCAGTTATTCTCAGGCCCCAATCAACTTGAGTCACAGCGACAAAACAGAAAGGTAAAGAACTGCTCCCTACAGAATACAGCAGAACATCAAGGTGTCAAACATGAAATTCAGCTTCATTTAGTTACTTTCCTCTCATCATCCCATTTTCCCTACTTTTTACCTTGAAATGATGGTGACTTTGGCAGTGCTTAACTATGAGAACTAAATCAGCAGCTGTTCTGCTAATCACAGTGCAGTGCTGTTTGTAAAATAACAGCAGAGAGATGCATTACTACCATGACTTGTAAAAAGTCAAAAAAACATAGCTAATCTTGCCAAAACTGGAGATCCCTTGATGATAGCAGTTTAAATAAAAACTCTATCACTTCAGAACGTACTAGCTCTCTTATCTGATGCATCTTTTTTCCCCAGAAACCCTTTTGTTTGGAACACGCAGAGAGCTGTGTAAGAAGACCTGAAGCAAACAGGACCTCAATTTATGCTATTCAGTATGGTTGGGTGATAAAAGCTCAATGAGATAGGTTTTTCTTGAGCATGCGCAGGCATGTGGCAGCATTTGGCTTTGAGTCCATATACTTTTAGAAACTGCACAACAACAATCAAATTCAACTTAAGTTGCTACAATACAAGCTAACAAGGAGGAAAACAAAGAGCTTACCAAATCCTGGTGCACTAGGCAGAGCAATAGGTGGCTGCTTCATGACAGGAGGCAATGCAGATGGGAGTTGATAACCTTGTAGTTTTAATTTTATAAGTTTCATAGCTATTGAAAACTCCAACTGATCCATCCTCCCATCATTGTTCATGTCAGCTAGAGCCCTACAAAATACATGATTTTCACACTTAGATTCTTACATTATGGACTTCAGGAACTGACCTAAGGCTATGCACACACAGGCATGTATGTTTCAGACTAATTAACTTCCATTAAAAATATTTATGGAAGGCTAAAAGTGATCATGAATCAGGACACTGTTTAAACTGAGAGCTTCTTGGCATGATTAATGAATATTGTTTAATTCACTTTTCAATTCTTAGAGGAATTACAGTGGAGCACGTAGAGAACAAGGATTAATGTAGTTCTACAAAAACTTTGCAAAATCACACAAATGAAACTACATGGTACTGCAAACAGCACCACAGAGAATCACATTATTTAATCTGCAAAGCGTAGCACTTTAGCTACACTTAAAATGTTCTTTAATTCTGTGCATTTTACTAAACAGTTGTTACATCTGCAAGTGTACAAATGTTTTCAGTTAAACAATAGTACTCAAGATAAAACATTGAGCCTAGACCTTGAATAGGCTTTCATGTAAAGCAGTCTGACTTAAAACAGTCTTCTTTTTGTTTCTTCATTTGATGGTTAAGAAAACCATGCTCAGCAGGGAATAGGGTTGGGCAGTTGGGGGGAGAGAAGCAGGAAGAAGAATGTTAGTTGCTGCAGTTGCAAACCAAAAAAACAGTAAATGCACATTAATAATGTAGTTATAAACTTAGTTTAAAACATTATGCTTATTTCTTTGCATTCATTTGGAGAATTAAGTGCACATTGCAGTATTAGAATAATACATATTTTAAAGTTCATGAGTACATTTACATGTCGTGGACATGACAACACAAAGGACCCTCGAAGTCTAAACTAGAGCTCTATGTCTGACCAAATCCCTGTCAAGGAAAGCTTTCAAGCAAGTATGTGAAAAGTTATCAAAAAAGTACTGCAATAAATTGACAGTTATTTATAATTGATACTTAAATAAGTAGACAGCCAGGTAAATGCAATGGCAAAGCATTCACAAAAATGAAATCCCTCCCACCTCAGCCAAAAAAACCCCCTAGGAAAACTCAACGAAGAGGCAGATCCCAGCAGGGGTTGCCACAGGCCAACCATACATCTTACGAGTTTCCCCTGGTTTAGATCACCAATAGCATTTCCCCCAAAATGGAGACATTCCAACCCTTCCCAGTACTTTTAAGACAGTATTTTCGGCAGTGCAAACTATCTTAATCCACCAATTTTGATGTCACAAGGCTAAATAATACTACTGACAAGCTGGCAGCAGTATCTAAAGAAGAAAGTCTGGTGAAGGAAACTGTAGACTCTGAGGCTTACAGTTAGAAAGAAAAGTACGCATTGCACCACTCCCTGAAAGATGATGAATTACTACATATATTTCATTGAAGAACAAATTTTGGATGTAAGAACTTCTAGATGTTATTCGCTAAAGCTTCCTATCACAGGGAAGTTTAACTTACACGAAAAATCTGTCTGCTCTTTTATAACTTTAAACCTTCCTCTAATACCACCAAGCCTTTGGGAGCCTAAATTTAGTCTAAACTGGGACTATCCTGAGACCCACACAGCACAATCTGATTCAGATTCAAATTTCAGTCATGATCACTTAGTATGCAGTTCATCTGACAATTAATCAATAAAAATGATCCTACTGTAGCAGCCAGACTTGATATATGGTAGTCTAACCAGCAGAAGGAAAAAGGAAGGCCAGCATGGCAAACCTGGACCAAGAGAAGTATCAATTTGGAATGCGCATCTCCTCTTCCTTGCAGGACACCACTGTTCTCAAGTCTCAGCTTCTGATTACTCTTCCATGAAGAGCAAGCAACACACTAGTGCTTCCTGATGCACTAAGTTAAAGCGGAAGATGCAATGCTTTTGTCTTCACGCAACTTGCAGAAACAAGTGGGAGAACCCCAATGAAAGTAGAAAAGCCTCCCTCCTATGAGTGTTAACAGCAGGAATAGACTGTAATAGCTGTTAATGATAAACGTATGTTATAAAATGAGAGTATAGTCACTTCTAGAAAATAGTTAGGAACACAAAGTAGGCTTCTCACATTTTGTTACTGAAGTTATCCATATTCCGTTAATTCTGAAGTACAATGGCTTTCTCTGGACATAAAAATACTCCAGAGTTCATTAGCTTCCATCTTATTCTTCTGTCCAGTGGGGTGTACATACCACAAGCCACTATATATAAACCTGCAAAAAGACTGCATGTATGCAGTATATAGTGCTTTTACTCTTATACAATGAAATGGGTCTAAACCTCAAAAAAACGTTTATTACCTTTCTAAAATTTTCTCTACAACCGAAATGTTTGTATCAACTCAAAATTCCTGTAAAAAGTCCAAAGTAATTTTTAAGGATTTCATAGCTTACTTATGACAATTAAGAATATCCGCTCTGTTTATTTTTCAACTATAGTATGGAAGTGTCCCACAACATGCTGTAGAATTTTTGTTGCCCAAAATTACTTCTTAGGCTTACAAGGAATAATATTACTCAGTACATTTTCATTTTCTTCTTCATACACCTTTTACTTTTTACAATCACAACAGTTCATGTAACATTTATTAGTCACCACCTATTAACAGCAATGTTAGAAGTCTCACTTAGGAGGAAAAAAAACATGCTGCAGGTCTTACAAACCCAAAACATTCAAGAGGCAAAAGGTATTTGGAATGTTAGAATGTCAGAAACTTAATGGCTAAATGCATATTCTGAAGTACTCTCATTTGTGGGGTTTGCACTAGAAAGTAAACTGACATACAGTGAATGAATACTGAGGGTAAGAAAGCCTCATTAGAAAATTAAGACTCTGAAGAACACTGAAATCCAGGAGCAGATTATTCGATTCATTTAACTGATGCTTACAAACACACAGCACACCTTTTTGAAGGCAATCAAAGAAAATTAGACAATATTTAACAAGGAAAATGCATGGTGTTTTTAATGGAAGTTCAGTTCAACACTTGCTTATCCATTCTTCTGTCAGATGCCCAGTGGAAATGGGTAGTGAAAAATGGGCTTGTATAGCTAGCAAGTTGAAGATGTGCACAGGAACAAAGCTAGAGAAATTGATCCTGATAAACCTATTCTAGCAGATCTTGGACTGCACTCCAAGAAGTCAGTGGTCTTCCCAAAGACAGCTTGTTCCTCAACATACAGAGAAGTCAGTGAGCTCCATAGTGACCAAGTGGCACCAAGAGCTCAAATAAATAGTCACAAAGTTCCCTACATCTTTGCTTTTAAGCAAAATAATTACACAAGTTGTATTTATAATAGTCTTATTTGTTCAACCTAAGAGGCTTCTACACCCGGAAATACTCTGACTTACAAAATTTAAGCCTTTCTATTACTAAAGCACAGGCCATGAAAATCCAGTAAGAGTAAATAGCGTAGTGTAGGCAACCTTGATTCTCCAGGCACTATTTACAGAGTGTACTGCTAGAATACAGTAAGTCTTTGCATTCTACATGAGAAAATATTGATTGTCCAGTAATAAGAAACTTTGATGTGCACCAGTCTCATTGCTTTAATTGAACTCCTATTCACATAATCATCAGTAGCTTTTAATTTTACATCTGCCCACCTGTTCAACTCATTTACATCAATGGCTTTGTTATTTAAATTAACAGCACAAATTCCAGTGAGAAAAATTCTGTACACAGTGCAGAATTTATACACGTTCTTACAGCATGCTAACAAAAATCAGCTTGTGTCTCACAAAATCTTTAGTGCAAGAATAAGACAAATTTTCATTTCTAATTACTGAACCTAGTATCATGCTGTTAGATTACAGTGCTATTTTTGAATAAACATCACCTTAAATGCAGTGAGTGGCTGACAGTACACACTACCTGCTCTGCTTCTAATGAAATTTGGAAGAATATAATGTCCTTAAATTTCTTTCATTTAAGGTGTGGCTGGAACCAGTGCAGAGCAGTAAGTGGATTAAACCTTGACTAAATATTTATGATATTTTATACAACAGGCCTGTGATTATAACAGGGGTTTTCTAATGAGAATAGCTGCAGTGGGCTTCATCACAATGCTAGGTTTCAGGTGTTGACAAAACTGTTCCCCTGAAGATCTCCTCCTCCTTTATCTCCTCCTCTCTGCAGAATGCATTCTGCATTTACGAGGCACAGAAACTATGCATGTACAGGGTTTTTTTTTCCATCAAATATGATTATGACCAGCCTACAAAACATTTACCTCCATGAAAATAGCACAGTGTTAAAACAAGGAAATCTCCCTGCAGTTCAAAAAAATATGGATTTATTTAGCTTTATATTCCCATATTAGATTATACAATCACATGTTGCATTATAAAATGCGGACATAATTAGTGAGGAAAAATTATGTCTTTAGCATCAGTCATTTAATCAATGCACGTGTAGTAAGACTTACAACTCGTATAACCTTACACCTCATGTAAGTGTGGGAGTACAACCTTTTACTCCCATACTTGGACAAAAATTTAAGAAGGTTTGAGAAGCATATGTCAGAAATAAGTAAGTCAACCAACAGCTTTAGTCTGTCCTGAAAAAATAAGTTAATTCTAAATGCATGAAAAACAGATGGCATTGATTATTTTAGTTCTCATTTAATTCCAGAGAAACAGGCTACATAGAAGTTGCTTTTTGAGGCCACCATTCATAACAGTTTTAGAAGAAAGCCAGATTATTGCCTACTTAAAAACAGTTATCTTCCAAGCCACTACAGTCTCAATTCAAAGCCTACTTAGAGTCTGCTTAATAGATTACCAGCTTGGCAGACTCCAAAGCTTGTAAAAGGTAGAACAGTAAATATGTTGTCATGACAGACCTTAATAATTCCAGTAATTTGCACCACTGAGGTCCTGAAGACTTCTTTTTTCTTAAATGAATGATGAATAGAAGGGACACAGGAATGATCAGTGCTAAAAATCATGGAGCTGCTATTTTTAAGGATCATGAATTCTGGGGAAGCTTTGATTAATAGCAAAAAGAAATTACAAGATATACTCCTTAAAGTGTCATCTTCTAAAACAATTACACCAACAGCAGAAAATTCTCAAGCAGCTGTTGAGGCAGGAGACATTTAACTGGTACTTCAGCTACCTTGCTAGCATTTCCTGAAGTTCCAGTGAAAATAACTTTTCATGATACAAAAAAGGCAATTCAATTTTAATTAAAATTAAAGACAGTGAAATAATCTCACTCATGAGATAATACATTTGGACACTCATAGAGATAGAGGGTTTGCTTTTACTGCGGAGAGGTCTGAAAGCAGGATGGCCAATCACTCATTAGGCCAATCCCCCCTGCAGTTCCTTTCCCAGTTGCGTTTTTCTATACAAGAACTTTCATAGCCAACAAAACAGATGAAACTTTTATTAACTTAAGCTTGTCTACATACAGCTGTAGGTAATCCTTCATGAAACAAATGCTAGGCTCTTATGTGGCAGGCAGATTAATACTAGCAACTGCATTCAAAATAACTAGACTCATTAAGAATAGGAAAACACTTCTAAAACACAACATACACACACTTCCATATTTCTAGGATCAGAAAATTAATTTGAAGAGTTTCACAAGTTGCTCTCAGATTAACAAGTTTCCTGCCTTAAAGACTGTTGTACCTCCCGTTCTCTCCCACTAGTAATCATATTCTATCTTTAAAAAAAATAAAAAAATAAAAAAATGCATCTAGTCAAGAAATCAAGAATTCAGATAGAAAAGAAGTTTTATGCAGCTCATCTCTCTCCGAGATATTGGGATCATTACTCCAGAACTTCCCCCTCTATTAAAATACTCATGGATCTATGTCAACATTAATAGAGATTTAGAGAGACAACATCAGAGTATTGCTATTAATCCACAAAGCAAGTGTGACCCTTGGAGATCTTACCCCTGGCAGCTAAGACAAACAATGATTCACATTTTTCAATGCAGTCTTGAGCATACTGTGACATCCTTTGCAGCCTGCAAAGGACTTCGTGCCACTAAACAGTCTAACTTCTATTGTTTCTGTGCGACAGCAGTAATCTGTGGTAGGTTACAAACATTCACTGATAGATCAAAAGAGTTAAATCGTCCAAGTTGTGGGAATAAAACAGCAGAGGTCCCTTTTTTTTTACTTTCTATTTTTTACTTTTTATGTTTAAGAGGTCTTACTACCACTATGCAACTGTTCTCCTACTTGGTTATTCTAATTACAACTGGGAATATACACAAGTGATCTAAATTTTTACTTAAATATTTTACTTCTCTTACTTCAAAGATGATTGAAAAAGGGAAAGCGACAGTGAGAAAGGCACATCTACATGCTTCTTTATTATTTATAAAGGCAGCATGAATAAGTTTGAGTTCAGCGTTACTTAAAAAAATGTGCAAGTTCAGATCTTGTCTCTATGACAACTACGGAACTAGTGGAATGATTCTCTCCCTCTCAAGAGGCTGAAAAACTGAATAATACAGAGAGGAAGAGATTTTTAGTCAGACTATTTACAATTGTTCAGTTTTGTTAACACCTATTTAAAGCTAATGCCTGTGCAACATTTTTGGAGAAAGAATGCCTTGTTTAAGACAAGGCTTTTTTCCTTGTTTAATTAAAAGGCAAGAGAAGTTCTGAAGCGACATTTGAACTTTCACTGCACCTAAGGCAAATAAGATAACCAGACCAGGTTTTATATTTGTAAGATAAAGATCATTTGAAAAGAAAATAAGCTATTTATTTAAAAGCCATGTAAAACCTGCCATGTAGACCCCATATTTCCAAAGCAATTGTTTTTCTTGCAAGAAAATAATTCTCTTCTCTCTCCAGTCAGAGCAACATTCTGCCTTTAAAAGTCTTTACTACAATAAAACGTTTTTATAAGTGCAATAAACTACTCTTTCAAACACTTAACAATAGAGGAAAAGTTAACAGATTTGGCAAAAGCTATCCATCCTTCTGCTGCTTCTTTCAAATCTAGAATTTGACCACTACTATTTCACTCTGTCTAGCACCAAAGTCTTAGTAGTAATATAATTAATATAAATTATGAATAATCTATGCAAGTTAGCATGTCCATGTCTGGCAGGGTCATATGATTTGGAGCAGAAACAATTACAATCCTGCATGAAGAAACTTGCAGATTGTACAAATGTACGTGATGTGTAATATATAGCAATGGAGATTCTGATCCGTCTAAACTCACCAAAGAATAGCAAAAATTTCAAGCTTTCAAGCTGTACCTCCAACTACAATGGAAATAGCCTATGCCAGTCTTAATTTTTGTAACAAATTTTGCAAGGTTTGTATAAGCTCTCCCAGTAGAAGATTTTTAATACTACTTACTGTGCTTAGCAACTGTATTAGTATGGTTTTAATAAAGTTGAAAGCATTTAGTAATTTGAAATAAGAGTTGCAAATCGCCAACTTCAAAAATGCCATTTGCAGAAGGATGCCTGCCTCCAATAACTGAGCTAGTAACTAAAAAACATAGCTGAAACATATACAAAACATTTTCTTGTAGACTTTTGGAAAGCACACTGAACTAAATTGGTGATTTTAAACACCAGGCTGTGAAATACAGTTACTGTCCTAGTCTGTAGCAGTAAACTTCATGCTATGACACAACTGCAATTCTCCCATCCCCTCCCATATACTCACCATATCTGTGCTAATACTGGTTGAGGTAACCCAGATTGAAAAAAAAAGTTTCTAGCTTGATCACCTATAAAATAAATAGGACATCATTTCAGAAAATGCTAAAAATACCTGCAAGAGGAAAGAGGAAATAATGAGTCAAAAATACCTAAACCAGAAGCAACAGTAGAACCATAAATACTTAATACTACACGTACATAACAGAGTATAAGATTTAAAGTTCTGTTGTCACTTGCAAACCTACCAGATTATTTCCAACAAGCACGTACTGTTTAAGCCTGCAACAGTCAGCACCACATGAAGTCAACTGGGTATAAACATCTAGGGAAATGGGAAGCTCATGGTTCACAGTCCCTAATCTATGTTTATGGTTCTCTTTGCAGGAATCCTATGCCTTGTGAGAACAAGGACATTTTTCATTCCAGGAAAGTATGTATCAATATAAACTCCATCTTAGATTTCTTTGGAAGTATAACGCCAGTCAGCTAGCACAAACTAAATAAAGCGGTCTTCACCTTGATGTGAACCTGATAAGCCACTATTAAAGCAAGCAATGGTGTATTTCCAAGTCATTTTCCAACTATCAATTAAAGGTAAGGATAGCAAAACAATTACAGAAGGATTAGGCATTTGGAAATAATGTGGTCTGTAAAGGAAAGTTATAAACAGAACAGAAATAGCACTAAATATCCAAGGAGGTCAATAAAACAAGTATTCTTTTGTACCATATCTGTCATGTAACATGAGCAGAAACAATCAAATTGGAAGCATGTTTGACTCTGATGAGGCTCTGCTAAGAATCTAATTCCAATTTCACACTCTGGGAATCTACTTGATGGATCAGACAGCAAGAAAGGAAAAACACTTCTATATCTTTCACTACAATTGAGCACCAGAGTTTAGATAGCTTGAAAGAAAAATAAATGCAACAAAACAAACTAACAAAAAGTAGGCATCCTATTGCTTTTAAAACCAAAACGAATTAGTGGTGTTCAATAAAAGTTTAGTAGTATCAGTATAATTCCTTTACTTGCAGCTTTGTTCCCCACAACTTCAACTGATTTTTGCAATTCAGATTTTTTAAAGAGGTCATTCATGCTGATTTCACTTGTTTAAACAATCAGTTTCTGAAACAGATTTCAGTAAAATTGATACACCCTTATTTAAAGAGTTCTTAATCTATTAGTGTGTTAGCATGGTGGGTTGACCCCAGGCAGAAACTAAGCACCCAGTCACTCACTCACACTTCCCTCCCCCCAGCAGGATGGGGAAGAGAACAGGGAGAGCAAAAGTAAGAAAATTCAGAAAACTAGTTGGTTGCAATAAAGACAGTTTCATAAGTGAAAGAGTAAAAAAAGCAAACCAAGACATGATGCAAAGGTAACCACTCACCACCTCTCTCAAGCTCAGCCTCTGAGCAATGGCTACCTTGGTAGACAACAGCCTCCCTGCTCAGTTTTTGCTGATCACGGTGGTATGGCATAACCCTTCAGTCAGTTGAGATCAGCTGTCCCTGCTCTGTCTCCTTTGCGATTCCTTGCCCAACCCCACCCTACTCATTGAATGCAGAGTGCGAAATTGTGGAAGCCTTGAGGCTTTGCAAGCACTGTTCAGCTATAGCCAAAACATCCAAAACACAGCACCATACAGGCTGCTGTGAGGGGAGTTAACTCCATCTCAGGCAGACTCAGCACAGTGAGCTAATTCACTTGAGCACATTAAAAGCACTATAAATATCACCAGGCATCAGGGTGATTCCACATCCTAAATTCTAACTCTACAGTTCTTAAGTATCAGCTGGTTCTAAACAATAGAACTGCTTTATAGAGCAGTTATAGAGTTATAAATAATTATAAATCATTTTAATTCTACTTACAGAAAAATCAACTGGCATAAACCAGGTATATAGCTGGTAAGTGTCACAAAAACACCAGAAAATATCAGAAAAGATGGGGTTGATGTGGCAGAGCATCAGAAAAATTGGATACACATTTTTCATTTAGGCAACATTTTCATTTATACAATTTTTCATTTTAACAGCAAGATCTGCCCAATTTTATAAATTCGTATGCCCAAATGTCTCCCAGGCAACTCTGTACGCATTTAGGCTCATTAGTTAAGATTTAATTAAATGAAATTAGAAGTAAATTCTATTTCATTACCAGTGATAAATCCAGATGTTGGTTTCAGACTGTGGAACTGTTGATCATGTTTAGCTCTCTCCTCCACAGTAATAGCCCAGATATCCAGGTTGCCTAGTTCAAAAGAAATGGAGAAATAAATTTTAGAAACATTATCTAAAAACTACACTATTTGTATTTATGAGTGTAATTATATCATACTGGACCTCTGAAAACAACATACACACAGAAGCCATTCATCCAAAGTCTATAGTTGAAAGCTCCATGAATCCGTAAATAGCCAGTTAGGACTTATGAACTTACCAGAACTATGTGTTACCAAATGAAGATGACTGCTGAGCACTGATTCATTTACCTGGCTCATTCAAAAATTTAAGTTACAACCAGGCTACTTAAAATGCAAACTTACAAATGGGCTATTAAAAGACAACATCAGCATACCAGAGGATATAATGCAGATAGTTTGTAACACTAGATATTTAGGGGGTGGGAGATCATTTGCCTCTCAGAGCATACACAGCTGAAATGCAACTTCTTTTAACTGAAAAGATACCTCAAATAATCAGTTGTGTACTATGTGATTTTGTACTATTGTAAGAGAAGAACTCTCCTTACTTGTCTAGGAAAAGTGTGATTCAACCAGATAGTAAATATTTCTCATGGTCATCAAAAGCACAGGAAAGCATGCTCCTCATTCTTCTGAGAATGAGAAATCTGAGTAAGAATATGTTACACAGACCAGATTCTTCACGCCACGCTCATAAATTGGAGGTGAATAATTAGCTTACATTAAGATGTACTACCTTTTTCCAGTGCCACGCTTCCACAATGCTTTCTCCATTTTTGCAACAGTTCCTCTCCTCTCTCTCCTCTTGCAGACTTTTTCACTTTTACCCTCCAGATTATTTGTACTCAGAGCAAACACATCTCAACTTCCACGGGAGACCTCCAGGCCTACAATGAACTCTCTAACGCTGCAGTTCAGGTTTCTCTCAACAGTTTCTAACAAGTACAAATCCTGGTTTCAACATCTGTACAAGTACATTGCACCAGTGTATCTTCCTGTAACTCCTACACTATAGGAATGTAGTGATATGAAAGCATCCAGCTAAAGGAATCACTGTTTTATTGAAGTAATATTAAAAGATAAAATGTAGACTTGCAGAAAAATACAGAGGAGATCCAGCATTCACTCTGTCTCAGCACTAAATTCTTAGAGATTAAATTTCAGGTATTAAGGTCCACAAACATTTACAGCAAGTATTTCAAACTGCTTGCAGAATATGAGTAAGATAATATAATAAGTAGTATAATTGCTTGCAGAACCAGACTCAGCAGTTATGAAGAACATGAGAATTCCCTGTCTTCTGAATTACTGCTATTCAAAATCTACTTTCATGTGGCAAAACGTACTTTGGAAAGAAAAGGAAATGGACAAGAAGAAAAATATTCCTTTAAATAGTAGATTTCACTAATGAAAGAAAAACTATATCCTTGGTAAAAAATTATTATCTCAGTTTCAGGTAACCTTTGCATTTCTAGAAGCAGAAAGGTTAATAATATCTAATTCAATGAAAGGATGTTTTAAGATTAGTCCAAAACTCCAACAATGTTAGTAATTAAGCTCACAGAAGCACTGTAAACATGGCTGTGTTCCCTGTGGGGATGGAACAGGACTCTTCTTTAGATATGAACATCCTAAACCACAATAGTTCAGGTAAGCAATTGTCTCCCCTATCTTCTCATGAACTCTTGACAGGAGGAAAGGAACAGTGTTGATTAAGACTTCATGACCAATATGCAGACTAGGCCAACTAGGAGCAGATGAACATTTCTCCCTGTATTGGAAACATGACTGCTCCTGCCTGAGATCCTAAGGCTGGATGTGGCAGCTTACACAACAAGGGAGAATTTCTTGAATATAAAGTGACGAGACAAAAAAACAACCAACCAAACCAACATGAAATTTGCAATGATTTACTGACTTGCCCTCTCTCAATTTGAGGTATGCATGACTCCAGTACCAAAAAAGCTGCCCGAAAAACAACCAACCCTCCGCCCCCAAACAACAAAAAACCCCAAACCCAGCTATTCCTATCCTTCTGCAAAGAAGGCAGTAAAATCCAGAACTAAAAACTCTTATGGCATGAGGTAACTAAAAATGTATTCTATTAACTATTTATCAACAAATTCTATTGATTTGTTCTCTGGTGTCCCTGTAACTGGAACAAATGCACAATTGTCAGTATTTACTCTTCCAGATGGAGATTTGGTTGGTATTGAAACAGTAGATCTCCTTCGGGATATCTACTGTGGGCTACGAACACCAAAAGAGCCAATGTTAAACCAAAGAAGCCTAGAAGCTTCTCTTCAGCCAAAAAAGTATGAATGGCATCTCTGGCATTGCTCTATTTCCATCTTTTGTTATTCGAGGAAACAATAAGACCTATGGGAGGGCATGAAGCAGGATCTTACCCAACACTAAGCCATCACTCATGGTTTCAGATCCTGGATGCCAATACAGAGGTTGTGGGGCTTTTTGATACATTTGGGTACAAAGAAGGCAGCCACCAAACCACAAGATTGACTCATAAGCAAGCTATTCTCGATGCAACAGCAAGCCTCTAACCATCTTTTCTTTTACGTGGCTTAGCAATCCTCTCATCTGCAAAAGGGAAGCAGTGGGCTCTCATATGAAATGGGCACTTTCTTCTTCCGGACAAATCAACATAAGGTCAGGCATAGCACATTTTTCCCAACAGTTATAAAAATCCGACCACGATTTTTTTTTCATTAGTCATCCTTAAAAGTAGCCATGTTCTAGAATATAAATGAGTCACCCCAATTTAAATATTGGGTGCTGTGCTCTTTCCATACACAAGCTAACTTGAAAGAATATTTAAAAAGAAAGGAAGTGAATTAAAACCAAAAAATATCACTACTGGTATTCACAAGCAGAGGGATACCAGATGCTGCGCATTTGGCGTGAGAGCTCTCCCAGGATGGAGACTGCATAAATCTTCTCTCCATCCTGTTTAGTGACTACAGGTAACAGAAAATGTTGCATTCTCTAAAGGATGATAAATTTCCCCATAAAAATCAGAATTTTCTTTACACCATTTGTTTCCTCTCACAACATTCTTGGACTTTTGCTGTCATTCTCCTAAGAGGAGGTATGATGCTACTTAGTAGGCTTGGTTCAAGTATGAATATCATAACAAACTTCCCTCACACCGCACCACAAATTAAAGCTACTCCAGAAACTACATTAGCCCCATGCTTATTTCAGCTTCGTCTTTGTAGAGCAGTCAGATGCACTACCAGGGCCCTTCCTGGATTTTTCAGAAGACTAAAGTTTGAGATGCTCTACCTTCCCCTGTTATAAATGGAGAGCTAAAAAAACCACAGCACCTTTGTTCTTATCTAAACATGGGTTATGGGACAATAAGGACATTTGAAGTGATAGTATCCATAGACATCCACAGTACTTTTTAGCAATTAAAAAGTTCAGGAATCCTCAAAGGAAAAGCATTTCCGTTTCTTAGTCACAACTAGTGCAGAATGAGGCTATGTCCTACTGCCAGTGGCTGAGTGGCCTGGATCTATCTGCCCTACAGTTAAAAACTGTAGGACTGAAATGGATCAATGCACAAAAAGGGATACAGCACAGCTTTTCTGTTTGACTCTTCTGAGATGTCTCTACAAAATTTTATGTGCGTTCTCTAACGGGTCTGCAAAAACATCACAAATCAGATAAACTATCATCTCAGAAAGATTCCCCAAACAGGAACACTTCCATAGAGAACATATTCAGAAAGAAGCAGATTTATGCAGAGTTTTTGTATATCAGAATAGTTCAGAATACACTGTAAACAACTTACCCCCAAAAGGTGTTGGAAACTGAGCCATGGTTCTGTAAGTTTTAGCTTGTTAAGAGACGCCTGAAAAACCAAAACAGATAATCAATTACAGTATCCTCCATTTTCAATATACTTTCTGTACCACCATGTAATTAATTAATACAGCAAAAATAAAGGCAACGAAGTAGGAGCATATAAATACTATTTGCAAGAACTGTCACAAGAGAACTGGTGGTGTTCTGTTACAAGAGAACTGGTAGTACTTTTTTTGTACCACCCTATGTATCCACGAATGTGTCTTCATACTAGCAAACAGCTATATTTCAGTTCTGTTCCCAGAATGTCCTCAAAAACAATCTTCATTTACAAATAATTAGTGGTATAATAAAGAACAGAGTTAAGTCAGCCACAACAGACAAGATCTCAGCGACACTGCTCAAGGCTATGTTATTTTACCGGGTGTTAGAGATCTGCTCCTACTTAAGAGCAAAATTGGCTCTATTTCCAACTGTTGAAAACATACAACATTGTCAGCGATCTGCTTTTTATTCCTGACAGAAAAATTCACGAAATGCACTGTCTTGCTTGGAGTTCCTTTGTTTTAAACAGAGTACACTAAAAACCAAAACTAGATTTCAAGACTGCTTTACCCCAAACTAGCCCACAAATTTAGTAAGTACCTCCCAATGAACAAAGTGCTAAAGGTGACATGGCAAGCAAAAATGCATTACTTGGTGGGAGATATTCTTAACACTGCTTGCTTTTCAAATGAAAGCAATCTACACAGTCTAGAAATTTAATCTTTAAAGAAAAAAGGAAAAACATTTTTCTTACTCCACACAAAGACTGACATGAACTGCCTGAGCCAAGAGGACAATAGCTAGCAACAGAGCCACAAAACAATACAAAAGCAGCCTCTTGTCCTACTAGATTCCACTCATGTTTTCCAGGCAACAGGAGAAAAGCAAAAGGAAACAGAATCAGAAGGAGAATAATTTAGACTGCTAGAACAGCAGCAGAAATTTATCAATATCACTAAGAAAAGGCATTAACTTGCATCAACAATTTCCTTTTGTCTGAATTTCTTGTTCGCTCCCCTCCCCAACCCCCTTTTCACACTTCCCACATACACTTCTGGCTTCCAACTTAGGAACCTACTATATATACACTCCACAGATGTCACTGCAGAAAAACCCGCAGCACTTTTGTAAGCCAGTCTCCCCATCAGTTGTAATTGAGGGAACTATGAAAAGTACTGATTTTTTTTCCTCATAATTTGGCAGAGCAACCAAGCGTGGTACATGACTCAGAAACCTTCTTCCAAATGCCAGGTAACACAGCCGATGCTAATTCCATGCACAGCAAGCATTATCTCAAAAGTTTAAAACCACATGCAAACTGATACAGTGTTTTCAGAATAAGCTATCTTAGTAGTTTGGCTCTTTCAAAAGCACTTCTCAAGTGCTAGATGATCAGCACTTTAATCTCAGCTTATGTTTTCTTACTGTACTGTTAAAGGCAATGCCTCTATTATGTTTCTATTTTTTATACCTGCAAGGAAACCCTAAGGAAAGAGAAAAAAGAAGAAAAAAAAGAATAAAAGGAGAGTTTCACTGGACTTCCACACATGTACCGTTGAATCTTACAGCACAGGCAGTTTTCACACTTGAGTGTTAAAAAGATAACAGGAGAGAGACTGGCAGAGCACAGATTCTCTTCTTACTTTGATTTCCCAGAATTTGAAGAAGGACAGGAAAAGCACTCAAGGCAGCCACAGGAGGACTTGAAAAGGAGAACTAGAAGATGGGTTGGGGAGGGGATAGGGGTGGGTGGTGTTTGGTTGGGGGGGGGGGTGTCAAGCTAAAAAAACTTAAATATTGCAAATACTGGAATAGAAGAGTGAATAAAAGGATTAAAAGTGTTCAGCCACTTAAAGGATGATACTCCTCCATAGATTACTACTACTCCAAAGAAATTGGTAGTTTATTCCTTCTTTACCTTGAACACATCAGAAAGAGTTGAGCGAGTAGGAATTCTCAAGACTAGCCCTGTGCTGGATGCCAAAGCAAGCATAAAACCACTCTAAAGAGCTTCTGGAGAGAAAGAAAGGAGCGGGGGGGGGGGGGGGGGGGGGAGACAGGGAGGATGTAGCAGAAAGCAGATTAAATAGTGATAGGTAAAATGTAGAAAAGGAGAAGAGGGCTATGTTTAAACTTGAAAGACTGAAAAAGAAAATTAAATAAACTGCAGACAGACACCCAACAGGAAGCAAACAGAGGGAAAGATCAACATACTCCAGGAAGAGAGTAATTAAGTTTGCTGTTTATTGCCAATATCACACCCAATTTCCACAAACCAGAGGTTTCATTTTACATGCCCGAGGTGACAGCAGAGGCTTTAACTCTGCAGGAATCAAACTTCGCAACTGTGAACAGTTGATTCCAACAGCTCAGGGTTTCTTATCTATGAAAATTAAGGTTAAAAGAGATCAGGAATTTCAAAGCATTCCAATATTGAGTTCATAGTTTTTTGTTTAAGTATCAAAGAGCTGGACAACCTGCCCTGTGAGGAAAGCCTGAAGGAGCTAGGTCTTTTCTCCCTGGAGGAGGCTCAAGGGGTACCTCATTAATGTGTTCCAGTACTTACAGAGTGGCTACAAACAGGACAGAGGCTCTCAAGACACGGGCAATGGCTACATTGGTAATGCAAATACAAGCACATTCAATTTGCAACGTTATTTTGAAATAGTAACAAGTTGTTCTAGATCTGCATTCCTTGTACCCTAATCTCTACTGGTTCCACAAGAGTGTTACTCCTCTGACTTCCTTGTTCCTGCTGACACCCCCAACGAGAGAACACATGGTGGGACAAAGCAAAAATTATGTAGGAACCAACTGACCAGAAAGCTCACAGAAAAACAGAATAGGCAAAACTGACCTTAGTGCCATTCCTTTCAGCAAAGCAATTTCTCTCTAACCACTGATACTCCTATTTGCAGGAATTTAGGTATCTCAGCAATCTTTTCAACTCTAACAAATTCATTTGACATTGACAAATGAGTTCAGAAATTATTCAAGCAGGAAGAAGGAGAGACAATAAGAGGAAGGCCAGGTTGGACAGAGCCTTGAGCCACATGGTTTAGGGCAAGGTGTCCCTGCCCATGGCAGGGGGGTTGGAACTAGATGATCTTAAGGTCCTTTCCAACCCTTACGATTCTATGATTCTATGAACCACAACTGCACTGTCAGTCAGTCATATGCACTGTTTCCTTAGAAAGCCAGCCCCAAACTCTTACCATAAGCAAAATTACACTAGTAATGAACTGTTTAGTACAGTCCACCAAATACTTTATTTTCCACAAGAATCAGAAGATGCAATGGATATTTTACACTACTTTTAGCAAGAACAATTAGGAACATTGACTTCACCTGTCCACAAAAAAAAGCTTATGCCATCACCACACTGAGATTTGACAAACAGATCCAACACTGAACACTTCCTTCTATCATACAGCACTTAATCTATGAACAACTTGAAGATATACATCCAACCTACACACAATACAAACCACTAAACACTACGATCATTCACAAGTTCTGTACTTCCCAACTCTCCAGAAAAGGCAGACACACCAGCTTTCAAATTCACAGTGTAGTACCCACAGCAACCATACTGCACACCCTTTCCCCACAAAGGCCTGTGCAGCACCATAACGTGTTAGTGCTCTCAGGTCAGTGAAAGCAGCGTGATGAACAAACGATGTTCTCGTCGATCAATAATTTGCAAATGTACATGAGACCCATTATAGACATCTGCTCTCTGTAATTCTCCTCTGCACAAGATTATTATACTATGTTGTTATGAGCAGGCAGAAAGGATGCTGGTTGCAAGCATTTTTCCAGTCTCACTTGACATCTACCGTGTTCGGGGCTTTTACCTATCTGTCACTTGTAAATTTAAGTACTCATGTCTTATCATCTAAGTTTTTACCTTGAAAAAATGGTCAGGTTGAAAAACACTGCAAGAACACCACTTATGCACAGAAGTCAGACATGTATGAAAATTCTTTCTGCTGCGTATTATATATGGCTCAAAACTTTATTATAGTTTCTATTTCAAGTTACCTGTGCTCTTCTAAGGATATGTTTACGAAGAAAACTGCAATAAAGCCATAGGAGGTATAAATTACGAGCAATTTAGCTATTGCAGTGCTATGTGTCTTTATATGGACAAGCTTCATATGAAAAAGCACCCTTTTTTTTTTTCTCCCTTAAAATGCAGCATAGCATTTCTATCCCTAAATAATCATTCATAAGATAATTTGGGCATACAATTCAAGAATTAATTCCTAAGGCAACTTATCAGTCACCTTCTTCCTCCTACAGGAAAAAAAAAGAAATTAAACCAGCCAGATAAAAACCCCACATCCTTCAGAAGAATTCCAAATTATGACAAAATCCCCAAAGCAGGATGTCATGTGAGAGTATCACAGACTAACAGCAGGTTTTGTTGGTTTCCCATGTTACGTGGGAAAGCCTTTAGTATTAATAAAAGGAGTCTGACAGTTTTAGCAAAGCCTGCTAATTTTAGATGTTGGAAAACAAAACCAGTTTGAGACATTAAGTTTGATTCTTGCTCTTTGAAGATCAGATCATTAATAGAGTTAACAGTTTCAGCCAAACATTTCAGAGTTTCTGCTCTTTAGAGGAATGGCTTCTAACTGTACAAACCTTCACAAATGGTAAGTTCTACTGTTTCTTGTATTTTTTGCCAAGTACCCAAATGAGATTAACAAAGCTAGTCACTGTCGCAAACGCTTTTCAATAACTGTGGCAATGATCAAACTGTGAAGGTCACTTCTGCATTCATGGTATCTATCTACTGCTATGGGGAAAGGATAACCTGACCACAAAGGAAGAAAAGTCACTATAAACCCACCAAGCAGGCAACAGGTGTAGTAGCGAGACACCCTTCCCCTTCCTCCAGTTGAAGTCAGAAGTCAGCTCAATAGTCTAACAAATAAAGAATTCCTTACTTCCTAAAACCAGGAACAATGGAGACATTTATCAACAACTGTGGTGGAAGCCCCAGACAAACAACAAAAATGGTGTTTCTATGTACAACAAGTTTGCAAGCACTTAAGGATACTGTTTATTTTCATGACATATCACTGTCACTTTATCTTGTTCAGTCACGTAAGCTTTAAGTGTTTCTGCAGGAAAGCCTTCCACAGCTACTTCCACAGGAACTACCAGATTTTTGTCTGCTCTTGCTGAAATACTATGTAAGGGACACACTGTCCAAAACACATTTTATTACTTCAAGACCTTAGAGTTAAAGTTCAAGAGGAAGGTTATTAAGAACATTCTTGGTGAAATCAGACCTATACTGCTCAAAATTCTCAGACAAGTTTAAGATCCAGACCACAGACTTTTTTGCCACCCAGATTAAAAGCTGGCTTGCTCTTTTCCACAATTTGTCTTTCCTTAAAACAGTACTGAGTTTTCCAGGCTATATTAACTCATACACTTCTGGGAGAAGGTATTTCTAATTTCTTTGACATCTAAATATTATTATTAATAATTATTAATTTAAGCTGAGCAAGGTGCTCAGAATTTGTCTTTAACAAACATACAAGATTATTTCTTCAGAGAGAATTCAGAGACTAATTCATTGAAAATTTAGTCCTTTTCTTCTTCCAATACATGAGAAGCAATTAGATAACTAGTTGTTGGCATGAATATTATCCTTCTGAAGCTAATGAGAATGACAATCTCCATTTCAAAGTTGGGAAAACTATGGCAGGAAAACATTCTTATTAATGGCAAAAGTAATGTAACCTGGTACAGAAACCTAATTCAGTGTGATCATGAACCACAAGAACATATTTTGCATATGGGTATTACAAGCAGCAGAGAAACCAAATTATAAGGTTGAAAATCAGAAGTTAAAGAACTGGAGATCTTCCAGTGTCATTACATTCTGAATCTTCATCCACATAAGAAATGTTGCTAATGACTATGTATTACCTGCAGTACCTGAACAGCTCCCAAGCATTATAGTTAAAATATTACAGGATAGTACAGGCTACATAACCAAAGCAAAAGTCCTTTCCTTACGGAGTTCCCAGTTTAATCAAATGGAATTAACATTAGGAGGAAAGCAAGCAAAGCCTGCAGTGATAAGATCATTTTGTTGTATTGTCTAGCTAGCACAATCTGAATGGCTGTTTCTAATCTTGTACATACATGGGCTGGTTTTAATCTTGACAGCATTTCACCCAGTAATTCCAGTACTGAGTGAACTGTAGCTGAATCACACTATCTTTTTAAAGAGATGACTGGCTTCCATTTTAAAAGTTTTCACATGATGGAAAATCCACTGCACCACTCAACTGTTTCTAAAACCATTAATAAGTATCTTGATTTATTTTCACTTTAATACTTGTTGACTTCATTCTGAACCACCAGACCTTGTAAAGTTATGAATTCTTATTTTTCAGAATGAACTTTTAGTAGTTTCTTAGCACTCACAACTTCCATTTTCTCTTTCTAGTTGTCTTTACTTACAGAGGTGTAGTAATAAACTGCTTGCTTTTTGTTTGTTTCGTTGTTTTTTGGAGGGGTTTTTTTGTTAAAAAGATTTAACACAATTGCAGTTGGCAAGTTCTGACTCCTCCCCCTAAAAAACAAGTTCTAAAACTAAACATCTGAAACAAGAATTAGGAGTTAGGAATACATGCCACACCTACAAGATAGCCTTAACAGTAGCCTGGCATTAACTTCCAGCATGATTCAGTAAGGAGGACAAGGAATGCATGATATCACTGCTAGATATAAAAGTGTTGTGTTCTCTTAGACCCTCAAAGCCTGTTTTGTTTCATAAACATGAACTTGAGCAGTGATCTCAACTGCCAATAAGTAATGGCTTAGAGTTATAGTGAATGCTAATAAAATGGGATAAAGCAGATTGGTTCTGCTATTTACATTACATAAAATGAAGTCAGTCATGCTTTATTTCAGAACTATTAATCTGGCTGTCTCCATGGCTCAAGGATCACTAAGCAATGGCACTTAGAAGATACACTCGGAACAAAGGAGAAAAGTGGCCAAAGCCTGCAGAGCAGCCTTAGCCAAAGGAAAGCAAATGGAGTGCTCTGTAATACCTAAGTGCTAGTTTTATGTTACTTGTATATTAGCATATTATTCTGAGAAGAGGCTGATAGTCATGTCACACCTTTAACTGAGCCACCCTTAACCTTTCAACTCTAGCTTTTCAGAGAGTAGAGAACAGTTGTTTTCAAAGCCCAATGTCGTGCTGGATCACTTCTATTTCATTTGGCATTTTTCCCTTATCAGATTTGTAATCTCTCCAGTCCACATAACAAGCACCTTTATTTCTTCCTTTAACGCCTCAGCAAGAAATAGCCACCTACATAATAATGATTATGTTTTTGGTTTGGTTTTTTGGTTGGTTGGTTAGTTGGTTTTTCCCCCTCCAGATTTTCCTTATTTCTACATCAACTATCACACCACAACAGCTTCCACTTTCCACTGGGCCACCTCCTGTAGTGACATGGACACTGCTGTATTACTTGCAAGTTGAGAAGGTCATGTAAATGTATCAGAGGTATATACCTGGTATATACCAGCTGGTGTATTTCTTCCCCCACTTTCCTACAGATTCCCACTACACAACTCTGCATAAACTCTCCCATGTTTCAACATGTTGGTCCGGCATTAGTCCAGTGTTCCTGCCTCCTCAAAGCATCATTTATCATTGCTGCTCACCTCAACTGCAGCTAAAGCCACCCTAATCACAAGGATTCTTTTTTCATACCCCTGCCTGAGCTCAGAAATGATAGGGGGATGGAGATTGTGGACCCGAGAACTATGTTTTCAGACACAGGACTGAAAAGCAAAGAATTACAGTCACAGTTTAGATCCCTGTTTCTGAGTAGGCCAACATAACTGTCTGTAACATTAGACAAATAAGAATCAAAGGACTCATAACACACCTTGATGTTCTTAGAGGAATGACAGCCAAAGGAATACATCAGAGCCATCAAGTCTTTCTTGGACAGCAGTGGTGGTCTTCTACCCCAAGATTTCATTACTTGTAGGCCTAACCTAAGCCCATGTAGCTATGCTGTACAAATCTGCATTATCTGAACTTATAGAATCATAGAATAGTCAGGGTTGGAAAGGACCTTAAGATCACCTAGTTCCAACCCCCCTGCCATAGGAATGGACACCTTACACTAGACCGTGCCACCCAAGACTCCGTCCAACCTGGCCTTGAACACCGCCAGGGATGGAGCATTTATCAATTCTTTGGGCAACCTGTCTCAGTGCCTCACAACCCTCACAATAAAGAACTTCTTCCTTATATTTATCCTGAACTTCCCCTGTTTAAGTTTAAACCCATTACCCCTTGTCCTCTCACTATAGTCCCTGATGAAGAGCCCCTCTTCAGCATCCTTGTAGTCCCCCTACAGATACTGATAGCTAATAATTTGAAAAGAGAACAACGAAAAAGTTAAAAAGATAATCAGATGTCCAGAGTTCTTTCACTTTACATTCTCCATTTCTGCCCCATAGTAACACTTATGTTGGGGGAAGCGTAAGAAGGAAGAAAAAGCCCAGAGTCAGCACAAGTATAAGTCGAGAGAGTTCAGGATCTGTGTGTCCGCTCCCTTTCTCCTCCTCCAAGGAAAAACTGTAAGATAAAAGGTCTAGTAGGGCAGAGATAGGATAAAGTCAGTGATGTAAGATAAGTTGCAGATGGCTCTGTCCTTTGGACTACTCCAGTGTAGGTCAATTTGTCCTCCATAAGCATCTACTCTTTGGAACTCTTACAGGAAAGGGATCACCAGTTACATAAATGCAGTGGTACAGCAAAAGCAGTTTGCTATAGCAGATTTGTCAAGCAGATTTTCAAAACAGTGCTTTAATAGAAGGAATTATTCTGCATCTACCAAGCCTTATCAGCACCTCAGTAGTTGTGTCAGACCACATCACTACTGACTGAAGTAGCCACCATCTCCCACCCATGTACCTTCTGTAATGAATTTCTTCAAAGCTCTGTTTTCCTAGCTCTTCTGCATGACATTAGGAGCACTTCCAGATCCAAGAACAGACATGTATTATGTCATTTAGGCAAGCATTCCTGTTATTCACCTTCCTTCTGGTCACATTTAACCTGTTGTTCAGGCACAGGTTGACAGCAGTCATTCTCTGTGGTGTACTCCTCTATTTTTTTCTTCTAATTAGTCATATTGTTTTCCTTGAGAATGTCAATTTAAGAACTTTGATCTCAGGGCAAAACTCTCCGAAAGAGACCTTGTAAAATATACAAGCATTCCTTGAACCTGTCCTGAACATGAGTAGAACCCCTAAGAGATGTTGAACCTCCCTGCACTTCACCAAAAGAAAAGAAGACCCCAAAGCAGTGAAGATGAGTGGCAGACTCACTCGTTGGTTTTGGTTTCAAAAAGAAAAAAAAATAATTGCAAAAAGAAATCATCTATCAGTGAATTGCCCAACACCACTGAGCAGCATGCTGTGACAGAGGCTTGTTCTTTGGGGCCAGAACAAACAGGCATTAAAACAAACCTGAAAATGAGGGTGCTTTCCTAACTTTTTTTGGAAATTACTTTTTTCTTCCATAACAGAGAAAGGGGTCACACAAACACTCTGCAAAAAGTTACAGTTCCAGTTGTGGTGTTTACACTAAGCAAGCACTTAACAAAATTTTCAAGATCGAATTATGAGGATTCTCATGTTGTTCTAAAAGCATCTTATTGACCTATAAAGCTACTGA
The DNA here is from genome assembly GCF_004027225.2 of Strigops habroptila. Lineage (NCBI taxonomy): Eukaryota > Metazoa > Chordata > Aves > Psittaciformes > Psittacidae > Strigops > Strigops habroptila. The sequence continues at coordinate 29,015,761 of NC_044278.2, read as the reverse complement.
TGCACCACATACCAGGAAATTCTCTGCTCTGTGACACTAACACACAGGTACAGCCTTGATCCCACCACTGCAAGGTGACTGCATGCATTAGTGTACGATGCAGTGATCCAAGTACTGCATTCACCCTAATTATCTGACATTTTTTATTTCATCACAAGCAACACATATAATTTATGTAATAAAGAGTATACAGCTATAAAAATATATGTAGCACAAGCTTCATATGTGTGGGCATCTACACAGAGTGCCACATCACTTAGCATCAAACAATAAGGGTAAATCCTTTTTGTTACATAGAAGAGTTTAAACAGTTATGTGAAGTGCAGGTGCGCAGGTGCTGGCAGTGGGGAACTGCAGAGGCTCCTCTCTGAGGCTCCAACAGACCCACCGCAAAGCTGAGACCCTCTGCCAAGACAGTGGCACCTCAGGGAAAGTGTGTATAAGAAAGGGCAAAACACTGCCCAGCAGTGAGGGAAAACGTGAGAAACAGCCCTGCAAGCACCCACATGAGAGGAAGAGGGGCTCCAGGGACCCCCTGCAGCCCTTGGAGAGACCATGTTGAACCAGGCATTGCCCTGCAGCTCATGGAGAAGCCCCAACAGAGCAGATATCCACACTGCAGCCTGTGGAGGACCCCAGGCTGGAGCAGGTTTATCCTGAAGGACTGCAGTCTGTGGAGAGGACTCATGCTGAAGCAGGGGAGAAGCACGCAGGGGAAGAAGAGGCAGAAAGGAGCTATTATGGACTAACCGCAGCTCCCATTCCCCTCCTCCTGTGCTGCTTGGGGCATGACAGAGGCAGAGGAGTCAGAAATGAAGGAGTAAAGTTGAGCCTGGGATAAAGGAGGAGGTGAAGTTGTTGTTTCAATTTGTCTTTGTTTCTCACTAGCCAAACCTATTTTAACCGGTGATAAATTAATTTTTCCCAAGCCAAGCCTGTTTTGTCCATGACTATAATTGTTCTGTAATCTCCCTGTCTTTATCCCAAGCCCCGGGCTTTTTCACCCCATCTTGTCCCTCTGTTCTCTTGAGGAGGGCAGTGAGTGAGCAGCTGAGCAGGCATCTGGCAGCTACCCAAGGTCAACACATGACACTATACTAACTTACTTGAAAAAAAACAGTATTCCATCTGTAGATGATCCTGATCCTTTAGGAAATTTTAGAGACTACACAGGAAATGCCACAGAACTAGAAAAAGCATGAACAGACAAAACTATTCTGACTTAAGAGATTATTTTTATATAATGTGAATACATATAAGTACTGAAAGTATGCATGGACTGACTCATACAAGATTACCAAATTTTGGCTTCTACTCATTTAGCACACACTAAACTGTAAGAGGACTAGGCCAAAGTTCTCTAAAAACAGTTACGCGGTGAATAAATTATCAATACTACATTTTAGTCAAGGAAATTGTGACAAGTTATGTTTAAAAAGAGATTAAAGAAGAAGTCAGAGTCTCTTTTCTACTTCAAATAAGAAACATCTACAATAAGATGGCAGGATGCCATCTGGCTGGATGGAGTGGTGGTAAATTGTGTCACATCTAGGTGGTAACCTGTTGCTAGTGGTGTCCCTCAGGGCTCGGTGTTAGGGCCAGTGTTGTTTAATATCTTCACTGATGATCTGGACGAGGGGATCAAATGCACCCCCAGTAAGATTGCAGACAACACCAAGTTGGGCGGGAGTGTTGATCTGCTGGAGGGTAGGAAGGCTCTGCAGAGGGATCTGAACAGGCTGGATTGATGGGCTGTGGCCAGTGGTGTGAGGTTCAACAGGTCAAAGTGCCAGGTCCTGCATTTGGGCCACAACAACCCCATGCAATGCTCCAGCCTTGGGGAAGAGTGGCTGGAAAACTGCTTGGTGGAAAAGGACTTGGGGGTGCTGATTGACAGCTACTGAAAATGAGCCATCTTGTGCCCTGGCAGGCAAGAAGGCCAACAGCATCCTGGCCTGTATCAGAAATAGTGAGGCCAGCAGGAGTAGGAACTGGTCAATCCCCTCTACTCGGCACTGGTGAGGCCGCACTTCAAATCCTATGTTCAGTTCTGGGCCCCTCACTACGAGAGAGATACTGAGGTGCTGGAGCAGGTCAACGAAGTTGGTGAAGGGTCTGGAGAACAAGTCTGATGAGGAGCAGCTGAGGGAACTGGGGTTTAGTCTGGAGAAGAGAAGGCTCAGGGGGGACCTTATCGCTCTCTACAACTACCTGAAAGGAGGTTGTAGTGAGGTGGAGTTGGCCTCTTCTCCCAACTAACAAGTGATAGGACAAGAGGAAATGTATCAGGGGAAGTTTAGATTGGATATTAGGAAAAATTTCTTCACTGAGTGGTCAGGCATTGGAAGAGACTGCCCAGGGAAGTGGTGGAATCACTGTTCCTGGAAGTGTTCAAAAAACCATATAGATGAGATCCTTAGTGACATGGTTTAGTGGTGGTTTTGGCAGTCCTGGGGTAATGGTTGGACTTGATGATCTCAAAGGTCTTTTCCAACCTTGTTGATTTTATGATTCTAAGCAGTACCTGCTATACAGGATACAATTCAACAACCCTCTTCATTCTGCCTGAAATTGAACATCGCCTAAAGGTACCTTCACCGGAATATTTAGAATACTTTAGTAATAAAACAATACAAATAATAGTTCCCAGGTGAATATAGAGCACATACTTGAATCTAAAGCAGCTGACAGATTGCAAGGAGTTAGTTACTGAAGCTTCATTCCTTCTATGAAGCAGACCATTCAAGTTTCACTTATGCCAAGATCTGGAACTCTTTTCCCTGAGTAGGATTATCAATTCTCAGCTTTATGGAAAATGAAATACTTCTTTTAAAATCAATCCAATTAAAGCAATGGTATGCAGTTTGATAAAGGAAAAAACACCCTGGGGGAAGAAATATTCCAAAGACCTACCTGATGTTACCTAAGGATAGTAGTATACCATTTAACACAAATATGCTTCCAGCAGACAATGAAAAGACAAAGTACTTTAAATAGCAGCTGTATTGGGAAGAAATGCAAATGTCAGATGAACAGACAGTGAAACTTCCTGTGCTGTTTTTCACATAGTGATAAGGACAGACCCTTGGGCATTTGTAAAATTAAGGTATTTCCTTACACTAGAAAGGTTGCTTATCAGACAACAGACGATAAAGGATTCTCTTACATTGTCAAGAATGCAAAAGTTGCCCTAAACAAGGAATTAAATATGTTAAAGCTCAACTGCCAGAGGTAATGTCTATTTAAAATATACTAAAGGACACACAAGTGAACTGAAAGTAAAAAAGGGCTTAACTGCATAAGGCAGGGCATACCCCAAAGTAATGTTTTTCTGTGTCCTCCTTCCATCAGGATACTAATTCTCCTCCAAAATGCCTGTAAGCAATTTTCACAAAAGAGCAAAACCATTTCAGGTGTGTCCACAAGGCTAGGCAACTGATACATGCAACGGGATAAGGGTAAGCAAAATGTTCTGCAAGATGAAATCATAAATGGTAGATACATAATAATTTAAAAAATGTATTCCAACTTATAAATCCTATTTATATACTGAATTATCAATTGACTGCAAGTGTAGTTAAACGGCATTAAAAATTGTGCAAGGGCATGTGACAAGTTTCCTTTCCAGATAAAAAGTGTGTTTTCTATCAGTTCCACATAAATCAGTCTCTTGCATCTTAACAACAATAGGAAAAGTTTCAGTCCTTGGTTGGTGTAAAATATTCTTCAAATGTTATGATTCAAGGACAGGAATCATTCTGCTGAATATATTACCATGTTATTACCATGTTATTACCAGTGGTAATAACAAGTTCAGAGGCAGCAAAGAAATGATAAAAACAGACACACACACAAAAAAAAAAAAAAAATGAAGGCTTTCCAAACATTTCACTAGAGTTGAGGTACAAGTATTTATGCAACACAGACTCCTTCAAAGCACATCTACAGTGAGGGTAAGGTTTTTCTCACTACAAAGAGAGATAGGTAGAAGCAAGAGATTATTGGAAGAATAGACAGGTTTCAGCTTTCAACATAACAAACAGTGCTGCGCTGCAAACACTATTCCACAGCAGCACTTTCTAACTGCTCAGCAGTTGAGGGAGCAATGGGATCACTCAAGCGCAGTGTCACCAAGTTCCAGGCTACAAACACTCTGCATTTCTACCAAGGGCTGGCAATTATTTCAAGCCTATACAAGAAAGAAACAGGACACGCACACAAACCAACTGCAAGAAAAAGAAGATACAGAAGATGGGACTTTTTTTTTTTTTTTAAAGATGGATATATTAAGCAGTTAGAAAAGATGCTCATTCTCAGTATATAAATACTTGTAGCTGATAAGATGGATTCTCCTAAGAATGCAGGTTACATGGGGAGGGCACCATACGCACAGGCATTCTTCATGCTTGATCCAGAAGCAGCCTACTTTGTTATGGTCCTTCCGTAAACGACCAAAGAAGTCTGTATGGTTAATAATATTGAAAAGAGTAATTTCCATGTACTGAAATGCTTTAGTACCTCTTTCCAGGATAAAAATTCCTTTCCTTAAAGAGGATAAGAACATTAACATTATTGTTAGTGCTAATGGTTTATTTACTGTAAGTCACAAATCTGCAGCAGGGAGAAGTTTATTTACTGTAGCTTACAAATTTCTCCTCTGTGGGTACTTCAAAAGTCATCTTTTTTTCAGTACCTTGTAATCAGGAAAATTTCTAACAAACCACGTTCTGTTTGCAGGGCTGATTTCAGCTGGGGGGGGGGGGATCAAACTGCAATTGTATACTACAATGCTCTGATTTTCCCAACATAATACATCTATAAAATCTTTCAAGTTTGATTTAAGCAGAAAGTGAAGACAGCTATAAAAACAAGCCTACTGAACTCCTTAAAACCCCTCACATTTGCAAGTTTTTAACATGCTATTAATCAGCGCCCAGCTACATGCCTCAGTACAGTTCTGCTGGTATGTATAGTGTGATCCTTACTCACTGAAGTTGTGTGGTGCCACCAGATTGATTACTATGAAGAGACACCCTGAACTCTGCGTCCTCAAGAGACTTGTTTCCTCAGCAAAAACAGGGACAGAAAAAAGTGAAAAGATGAAACACTTATAGGTGGAGTAGTAAAGAAAAGTCACAGAGACGAGGGTGAACAAAGAATGAAGCAAGACAAACCTGATAAAAGCACAGGGAGGGCATGATGCTACAGCAGACTTCATGGTTCGTCCACCTCATAGTTCAAACACAACTAATCCCTTTCCTTCATCAAACTCCCACAGCTCTTATAGTTTTACTCATGTAAAATCTCACAAAGATTAAGCTTTCCAAGTTTCGCACTCCTGAGAAGGGATAATGACACAAAACAATGATATGAAGGCATAGCTTCATTTTAGGATCTGACTTGCCTAGAGATTAGTTTTTGAGTTGTTTGGGTTTTTGTTGGGTTTTTTTTTTTTTTTTTTTAAGAAGTCAGTAGGATTGTAAGACCCCTTCTTTTTTATCTTCCATCACAGCACAAGCCCTGGGCAAGGCTCTTGTAGGACACAAATGTTGAAGATGTGAAAGACTCCAGCCATCTGGTTAAATGAGTGAACTTCAAATTCCTACAGAAGTCATCAGCACTACATCTCACCCAGACAGTTTGCTCTTGGTATGTTGGTTCACCAAAAGTTAGTGTCCATCAAGACACAGCCACAATGTGCAGGGAATCAGACAGAGATGCCACCTCTAGTATCAACTTAAACAGTTACCAAGTGCAACCCTGAGAGCAAGAAATTTACATCTTCTTCACTAAAAATGAGAATTCTGTGCCTAAAAAATCTTTTCTATAAAAAGAGGAAATAACCACACTAAAAAAGAAATATGTAGTGTTTAAGTTACATCATTACAAAGCATATGAAGCTGTCTACCTTCTCTTAGTTTTTAAACTTGCCATCAGTAACAACATAAGAGAAATTACAGAACATTATTTCCCATGCTTTGGTAACAATCACAGCTGAAGCTCCTGAAAAGCTGATTAAACTTGTCCATCTTCAGCATATTCGACAGGATGAAAGACATACACTGATAGCAACAAACACACTGATATACACAGAAAAAAATACATCTAGTCCTTAAACTTAATCTCAAAACAGCTCCTTGCTTTCTACGCTGTTTTCAAGTTCAGGGTAAAGCATGCAGCCAAAGCTCAGAAAGATTCTGAAATAAAGAGCTCACACAAAATATACGTATACAGATATATAGTAAGATTGGAAAAAACCAAAATAAAAAAAACTCTAAAAATACAAAAAAAAAAAACCCAAACCAAACAAAAAAAAAAAAAACCAAAACCAAACCAAAACAAAAAAGCCAACAAAACACAAACAAAAAAAACCCAACCCAATGTTTGCCTGACATAACAGAAGGGATTCATATGCTGCCATAATGGAGATATTTTAGTGAATTTAGTTCTCCTGATACAAAGGACATTTCTCACTGGCAGCAGTTTTAATCTTTCTCAAATTTAAAAAAGTGAATTTAAGAAATTCTTCTGCCTTTTTGTAAGGTATTTTTGCACTCTGGTTGACCAGTTTTGATTTCATCTTAAAAGAAGACTTTACATACAGGATTCTCATTTTTTTCTAGCTGTTAAGGTGACTGTAATCTACAAATCTAATTTGACTAATCAGTTCTCATAAGTCACTTTGTTTCCAGCCCCGACTACAGTATCCATGGCAGACATACGTCATACTTAATTCAGTTATCACTTCTTGCAAATTGAAAACAGTACCCTAATAAGATTTCTTCTAAAAAAATCCTCAAATTAAGTAACAGTATTTTTTTCAAAATTCTCCACTTTTTGGTCAAACAGGCACTATTAATATAGCAATAAAATAATATTGCCAGAAACCAAAAATTGCTTGGACAAAGGGGAACCTCTTTCTATTGGAAGTACAAGAACCCACCTCACTTTGCTAACAGGATCACATCCGCAGGTCATGAATCAGTTTTACATGTGTGTGTATATATTTATACATGGGGGAGAAAGTAGCAGAGATATGTAGTTTATGATTACAAATTACATTTATTCTCCATTACAAGTATGTTAACATATCTTCATGCAAGAATGATGATATGAAAAGACTGTACAATTTATAGCCCAGAAGGAATACAAGTTTGCGCAATTTATAGCTCACACTTGCAGCAGTGGATTAAAACCTGACAGCTAAAATGATTAGAGTCTCCATTCATTCAACCTACTCCAGAAGCTACTACAACTTTTCAGGTGCTTTCACTCTTGAATCAGAATTACTTTCTTTCTCCATCTGGCTCGTTTAAAAATAGGAGCAAGTTTACCTTGAAAATTGAGTCTTATGACTCAACGAAAGATAGCTTGAGGGCCATTTTCTGCAGCAGAGAAATCATCAGAAGTGGCTTGGGGACAGCTGTGAAGGAAGCTTGAAAGAGCAGAGGCTAGCATAACTGGCAGTATACTCTGCAGTAATTTTTCAGCACACCCTGGCTGGCTTCAGTACAGCACAGCATACTCTAAGAGCTGGCAACTGACAACATCTTAAAAATAAACTTTGGATTCTAAAAATACATTCCTATTTATTTACCTTCTGAGTTAAGACTTGAAAATGAAAACTAGCATTATAATGAAGCATCCACTCCTTCACCAATCATTACAGCCAAGAAGTTAGTTTCTAAAATGGCAAGCAAGATTTTCTTGTAGTCACCTGTCTGCAGAAGTGTAGGCTTGAGATATTTTACATTAAAAAATAAGTTGTCAATATTTCAGCTATTCAAAAAACCCACATACTGAAGCACTTCCAATCAAACCTTCATCAGATAAAAAAACTTTTCTCAAAAACTCAACAGCGTAGTTTTCAACTCTCCTGAAAAACATATATGGCATTTACTGGCACTTGAAAGGCAAAAGACAAAATGAACTTATTGGAAAGAAGAGTCGGCTACTTGCAGGGGAAAGAATAAGGTAGTAACACTAACCACCATTTGACATCAGAACAATGAATACATGCCTAATCAAGACCAGCGGAGGCACTAAATATGCCAAGTATGATACACAATATTTTCTGTTAAATATGTTCAGTTCCAGAGTTGCGAGCAGTCATAGCAGGTCCTATGAAGCAGTAAATTATAGTAAGCGTAGGACACAGTGAGAGGGAGATCGTTAAATTTACTTCCTCTGAAAACCCAGTGACAATAACTGTTTTTCCTACAGCTACAGTACTATTTTCTGTCACTTTTAAAGCTTCCAGAGCAGCACTAGCATAAATCTCACACATAAGTCAAATCAACTTTACTTTCTCACATAAATGATCAATAAAGTACCCATAGGGATAAAATTACATAAATATGCCTCAGTTCTCATCTGCTTAAATACTGCTGTTGACAGTTTCAGAACCCAAGTACTCAAAGTACTCCTTCAAATGTACAGCTGTTTTAATGCAACTTTTCAGCAGGAAATCCCATGCTATGCAACAAAAAATTCCAGTTAAAAAAAAAAAAAGCTAGTTCATATGGTTAAAAGAGAAAAAAGCAGCAGCAAGTAATCCTCACTAAAGCCTGCCAGCAAGCATTGCCAAGAGATGCACTGACATTTCAGAATGAGTAGGCCATTTACTCACACACTTTTTCCTTTTATTTCTTAATTCTCCAACAAACGTGTCCATTCTCCAAAAACGTCCATGACAACTGTTTCACACTACAGGAGTTCTACTATATGGTACAAGTTCTTACTTTAAGACCTGCTGAAAAAGTTCATTAATTATTTTGAATACCAGTTCTTAAATGCTAAATACATGATGTCGATTGAGAGAGTAACACAAGTATCTGGGATATATATTTGTCTATGGCTCATTTAATCACTGCTCGTACAGCAGAGAATTGGAATGCTTGAAGAGTAAGGAGGAAAAAAAAAAAAAACCAACCCAAAACAACCCAGCAGCTCCAGTTCCTTCAAGATACTAACAAAAGAGAAAGAATTTTGAATTAGGCCCAGCAGAAAAATCAGCATCTTCCTACCCTGCAATCATTACTTTTGAAAAGTTCCTGTTGGTTCAACAGCCTAAAAATGAAGTCTTAATGGAGGCCTCAAGAAATCTGATTGCCAGCAGCCAGTACATTGCCAAAGCATGCAGTGTTAAAATCCCTAGAGAACTGAAGGTACCAACTGAAAGAATCAAGTTGAAATAGAGGCAAAGAAACTGGGTAACAGTGCAAACACTGAAGACAAGCAAGGAAATGTAATACCTCAGGACAATGTATGTGTACTATTTACTTTTCAGGAAATACTACTGTCTAACAACAGTGGAAGAGGGACATAAACTTTGTTGAAACACAGATTGGTATGTCAGAGCTAAAGCTAGAAACGACAGCTAGTGACTGACATAAGCCTACACAGAGTAGTAAGTTTCCTGGTTTACTCACTTGTATTAACTGTTCACTTATATTAACCTACCTCTTTCATGAGTCTTTCCAAGAAATTCATTTCATTACTGACAATTAAGAAAGTTATCAGACTGCTTCTAAACTAAAACATTTAGATTATTAAGACAGAATTAAACTTACATGCCTGAACACACAAGCAAGATGCAGGCATCAGTACAATACACATAGTTTATGCCAAACCCTTGAGATAAGGTCATTCTTAAAAAATTCTGAAGGGGTACAGATGAAGTGCATGAACCACCCTGACCACAGCCTATGCTTCAGATTGATTTATTTCTGAATAATAAAAAAAGCTTTGGTTACCTAGAAAAATCCTTAAGATTTGGTCTTCTAGATGACTGCATATAGCAATTGAACCCTGAAAAAGGTTCTCTCTGTGACAGGAGAATTCATCTGCTTTGGAAAACAGCAATTTCAGAGTATCAAGCTCCCAGAAACATACGTAAATCATTTATGAATTAAGCCCTATGAACAAAAAAAAAATTAAACAAAACCCCAAAGGCTGGGGGGGGCAGTGGGAGAATGATAGTTGTTCCAAGTGATATCTAACAGTTGCAAGAGAAATCTGATTTTGTTACTGGTTTTAGTGCAAAGTGTTGCAGACCTGTAACAGAAACTCAGTTAAACCTGATTTTTAAGTGCTTCTCTCTAGATTGGCATACCAACTGAACTCATACACAAAGATGCAAGGAAAAAAAAAAAAAAAAATGAGCCATAGCATGAAAATGCTACATCCTGGCCGAAAATATGAGTAACCAGATACACAACGCCAGAGGTCACAGCATCCACCAACAGCACTGCTCATGCAAGCCATTAAAAAACAGTAATAAAGAAGTTCTACAAAGAGGCATTAAGCCAGCACCGTCCCAAGAGAGAAAGCACTTAGCACATTTTTTCAGTTACCTTGCCAATAACCTCCCCACTGTATCCAACCCCCTAAACATTAAAATCTGGAAGAGATAGAATGATTCTATAGCAACCAGCTGCTGAGATATTTTTCAAACAGAACGAACTGAATACAATTGCCAAATACTTTCCCAACAAATTTAGCCTATTCCTGGTGGGAGCAAAAAAGTATGTGCACTGCTGTGATTCAAGAGATGGTGCAAATCTGAGGTCAATACAAAACTAGGGCAATTTAAAAGAAATCAGAAAACCAGGAATAGGTAAACAGATAGATACACAAACTAGATACAAACAGATAAGTACCCAAGTTGCCATTACTCTGCAAGAACAGACACATCACTGAAGAATCCTCTCCTCTGCAGCAGCACTTCCATGAGACTTTTTTCCACACTGGTTACTCTTCATCGTAACACCAACAGGTCAACTGCACTAATACTCCCATGTCCCCTGTAAGACTCTATTAGGAAATCTTCTGGAGATTTAAAACAGTCACATGAATACACCAAATCCAGAGTGGCAGCCTCACACATGTGATTTGAGTTCTCTACACACTCAAAACAAAGTGGTTGTCTCTGTGTTTAGATACACCTACTCCTGCTGTAAGTCTCCAGAGGTGCATATCCATAAAAACGGTTCAACCTCCCTACCGTATGCCTAAAAGCACATCAGCCAAAGCACTTTTCTCAGAAGAAAAAAAAAGAGTGAGAGACCATGAGAATTCCAGAGCTTGGTTTCCTTTAGCTCATATACAAGACAAAGGAAACCTCTACGTAACTTGAAATAATAACCAAGAAAAATGAAGCCTAATATTAGGTTTATATACATTATATTGGGTGTGTATCCTCAGAAGACATATTTTATAAGTCTACAAATCAAAAGAAAGGTGTAAGCCGCCTAACTAGGCAACCTCTGTCTGTTTCCTTTCATCGCAAAAAGGCTTTGTTTCTGTTTAAATCTTCACAGAATAAAGTGTTTCATGAGAGAGAAAGCCAAGCTAATACAAGATGAAATTACTGGTAGGCTACATTCATCTGGTTTCACAATATAGTAAAGGGATAACAAGTGAACTCAACGGGTAGATGTTAAATATACCTTAGTTGAGACAAGATCCCATTTTCCCTCTTTGGCTGATTTTGTTAACCTAGTGTTTTTCTATCTCTCTTCCCTAGCTGTGGAGCTCATTGTAAGTGTAGAAGCTACTTCAGAAAAGTACCTGAAAATTGCCAGATAAGCCGACCTCTTGTAATTCTCTGGTACAGAACTAGAAACTGATGCTGCCACCTTACAAACAATAATCACTGCAAACCAAGGCTGGAAATCTGTGTACTGCTGTATCTACACTATTTGTAGCCTTCTGCCCTTCTCTTGCCCTCTACATTTATTGTCTTTTTAAACCTCTCTAGCTACAAAGTATCCCAGGTGAAGAGCAATTGCATGCATAGTTCTCACGGAATGATTCATTTCTTAATTTTTTTTTTCTCTTTGAAGTTGAAAAAGGATAACAAAGCACAATAAACCTCTGGAAATGAAAGGAAATGGACAAAAGGAAATGAAATTTCACAAGAATCTATATATGCAGGCTTCCTAGGTTTCATTTCAGCACACAAAGTTTAGCTGAGTCAGCATTCTTGTTCATAATGCTTGCAGGGTTTTGAGGGTTCGTGTTTAAATAAGAGAACTAAATTTCTGACACTGTTTTGAATGCCCAAGCAGAATGCCTGATTTTGATATTTAAGATAATAATTTAAGAGATTCAGCATGATTATATTCCTTACATACACTCAGGAAAGCTATTTTAATGTAGTTGTTGCCCTGTCCCAACTAGTCTATACTTCGCTTTTCTAACAAACCCCAGGTGGTTTAATTCAGGATTGCACCTAGATAATCCAGCAAAAGCAGGAACTTGGCATTGTCATAACAAATTCCAGAAACTCTAGCAAGAAAGCAACTCCAGCAGGGAATCCCATTTTCCTTGGAGCTACGGTATAACATTTTCCTGCTTGAAGCACTATAGCAGAAAGAAAAATGCAAAATTATTTCTGAAGCTTCATGCAATTTCTGATTACAGAAACTTTATCATGTATCAAAACCATCAAAGGAAGAATTCTTCCTCTTACTCATACAAAAGTCCTTGAAACTCCAGGGAAAAAAAAAAAGCCAAACTCAAACTACCACACAACACACAATAGGCAGAAGGTTTATTATTCAGCTATCAATGGAGCCTACCAAGTACCCAGAAACAACTACCAGCTGAAAAGACTACAGTCTTTCAGTCTGCTGAAATTTCAGTTAACATGTCATCCCTGGATTACATTCAATTCCTCAAGCCAACAACTAATGAGAGCCAAGATGCCAAAAGGTCAAAGCTCCATTTCTCTTATCCCTGCCTCCGAGCAAGTGGTGAGGCCGGTAAGTAAGAAGAAAAACAATTCTACGTATTCCTACTGGTCTTAGTCCTATAGTTCTCTTCCTTTCTCAGTAAGGACTCTGAAATCTGTATCAAGACACAAGCAGGAGCAGAGTGAAACTAGCTTAGATCCTACCAGTTTGTCACCTGCCTATGAAATTCTCAATTCTAATATCAAAACAAAGCAACGGCATAAACAAATGGTGGTGCCTAAATACTAAGAGACACCATACCACATGAAGTTTAGTCTTTTCTGTACAAAGACTGCATACAAAGTAAGGGTTAGACTCCATAGGATCAGATGATGTTCACATCAAAAAGACTTGCCTATGGCTTTTTTGTTTGGATTGGTCTTGTTTATTTTAAAGAAAGGCCTTTTCAAATACTTTTCTGTTTTTCTCCCACAACACCAGTAGCTCTTCTTTGGGTGCATTAAGATGATCTGATGTTAAAGTGGCTAATCTCAGACACGCACAAAATACTATGCTGCTTTTGTTAATCCAATACTCCTTTATTTCTTTCTCATTCACACAGCATGTCAAACATGACCTCTTGGTTCTGGACAATAGGCTTAAAATAGAAATTTAGCTTTTAAATTCCATTTAACCTCCCATACAAATACTAACTAGTCCACAGTCTTCACCAGGATCTTCCCCATATCATCGCCTGAAAAGTCTTAGGTAACACGAAGAGATTAAAATAATACTTTGTCAGGTTTCCTAAGAGAAAGGAAGAACAGGAAGAGACACTTAAGTATCAAGGCCTTATATAAGTTTGTAGAACACATTGGGTAAGTTCATGCAGGACTGGGTTGTGGTTTGGGGGTTTGGTTGGTTTTTTTTAGAAAGCAGTTTTACTTAGGGATGTATCTGAGTTATTACAGAAGTACTCATGCTTTTGTTTGTTAAATTCAAAAATAATAGCAGATAAAACTCTGAGTTGAGTTAACCCAACTACCTAATAAGCTAATTTTTTAAAGTCATACAATAGCATTTGTTGCAGTTCAGAATAATGTTAAGAGTACTTGACTCAAAAGGATGCATTTTTTCCCCTTCCTCCCCCACCCCCCCCCCCCCAAAAAAAAACCAACCCACAAAGCAAAATGGTTTTCCTGCATCATCTACAGACAGCACAAGTTTGAGGCCATCCCCTCAGATTTAGATGTTGAGTTTAACTAGTAGCACCAAACATACGTTTGCAACACATTTAGGGAATAAATCCATTACTGCATTTGATATGCTAAAGTCAGCACTGCATTGGAGTCTTTCATGTTTCTGTTTCACAAGAGTGTATTCCAGTTAGTTACTGTGCAGAGCTGTGTGACCTACGGTTCATCTGTAACTTCTGATTGTGCAAAAAAACTGACTAATCAGAAAAGCATGAGACTGTTAAAGTGAAAATGCTGCACAACCCTCAACTCCATTCAGATTATTCTGATCAGAACTGGGGTAACAAAGCATGCTCTGAGCATGAATAACAACTTCAGCAGCTTCCTATCAACAAGCCTGGTTCAGAGACTGTGAAAGCATCCTAGTGGGAGGAACTAACTGTTTTAGTTCCACCTCAACTAAAGATCATTTCTTCAGAAGTCCAGTATCACCTTCTTTGTAGCATTAATGCTAGCTGAAGGGCAAACATGAATTTTCAACACCTGTTTGCCTCATGGCAAACAGGAATTTTCAACACCAAGACAACCTTACTGATACCAACTAAGCCACTGACTCCTGACCACAGCCAGAGCTTACCGGTAATGTCAACATCACCTCTAGTCAAGTGCTGCACCACACCAAAAATGAAATGCGTCTGCCTTCTTCCCCTGCCCATGTCATCATCGAGTTTGGCAACATTTCCTTGAAGCAATACCATTTTTCACCAGACACTTTGTACACAACAAACTCAATTTCTATCATATTTCTTAAAATCAGCATATTATGTTCAACAGTAGGTTGCTCTTTGTTCTTTTAAGAGAATATTATGCTGCTTACTATGGTTTTAAGTAGACTAAGTATGGAAGAGCAGAACATGCAGAAGCTTCTAAGCTGGATAATGGATGTTTTCAAACTTCGCCATTAAACACCTCCAAAATCCATGATGTTCTGCCATGAAGTTAAGTATAGATGACCTTATCATGTGAAAACATATTTTAACACTTTTACATTTTGAGCTTTTGCTCTGGGTTGAAGTTTTACAAACCAGAAGGAAAAAAAAAAAAAAAAAACATACAGACAACTATAAGGAAGAGCTGGAAAAGAACAGGGGAAAACCTTGTAACATGTCAGTTTTTTTAATTTAGTACTTGCCGAAATACCTACAGCAACTTAATTCCGTGCTACTCTATTCTAACAAAAAATAAAATCTTCCTTCTCCTTTTTGTTGTTTCTTACACTGGTTTGCAATTTGGGCACATACTGAAGAACAGAGCTATTAAAATGGAATGCTGCTTTGTGAGAAAATTTTAAATGTACTCGGGTAGCTCTACAAACTATTTCCAGTAATTTACTTTACACAGTCTTTACTTGTTGGGAATGGCTCTTACAAACAACAACAGAACAAGGAACATCAAATTATAAAGCTTAAGTGGGAAAGAACACCTGCCAGCCTTCAGATAATACCAAAATACACAGGACCATTAAAATGAAGAAATACAGATACAAGAAGGAAAAAAGGGGGGGGGGGGGGGCGGGGAAAAGAACAGATAAGAAGAATATTGAGTGCTGAAGGCAAGGAGCTAGGAAAGCAAACATCACAGTACCACAGGCAGTAGATGCACCAAAGGACCAGGTCAGAGAACTGTTATCTAAAAAAAATCCAATTACACTGGATGCCTACGCAAAAACAAACAAGCAAAAACAGAGAACAAAACCCAAACCTGAATATCTCAGGAGTCTATTTGCCAGAGGAAAACACAGAACCAAGTTTATGCAACTGGGACTCACATGTGATCCAATGAAAAAATGTCAGAATTTTTGTTCAAGAAATTAAACTATTGCACCATCCCCTTTGGTACGTGATCAGATTACTGGCATTTTATTACAAAACAGAACTCTAAAGTTGTCAGCTTTTTTTTTTTAAATGTAAAAAGTTGTCAGCTTTTTTTTTTCTCTGTAAGAAAGAATGAATCTTACTTCTCCAAAATACCCTGAAGGTTTATGGAAGCTATTAGAACTTTACACTGGGTAATTGAGCATCTGTCTAAACCTCCTCACCACAAACACAGGAATCCACCATAATCTGTACACAGCTAAAGGCCTCATACCTGCAGAGAACTCTTCACAGGTGCATCAATATGTTGCAACAGATCCTCTTCAGCTGCCAGCTTTGTAGGGGTACAAGTACATGTTCATACAGAAGAGCTTGCAGGATGAGGGCTTAACAATGTGAAGCTAATTTCTAAACACAGTGTAATATAACTGGAACCAGGATCTGTTCCACCTTTATCTACATTGCCTGCAAGACTGGCAGAAAATGTAACACTAAAGTTTTAACCAATCCTGCCATAACCTATTAAAAAACTTACTTGAAAAAAAAAAAAAATTAAATATTGCACCCCACAGTTTAAAGGGCAGCCCGTATTCTTGTGTATTCATGAATTTTAAATTGTACTGTAAACCTAGAGTACATTAAAAATTAACTTTTACAGTTACTAGTAAGAGAGGTTTTTTTAATAAAGAGATGGTGTTCCCAAAACACAAAAATTAGCTCGACTGTATCTTCAGTTTTCAAATCAGTCATATGAACACTTAATATACAAGCACTATTGTAACATAATATGAAGAACATATCAGTCATCACGGATAAGCATCTGAGTGTCCCTGAATAAGCTCACCTTCACCTTTGAAAGTTGAACATGCAGCTGACTTTACGCAGCTTCTTCAGCTAAATGGGCACCCATGACTGTTCTACTCTGTACTGACACGCAGTTGAATTAGTAGTCAATAATGAATTTCTCCTTTACAGTTCAACTATTAGGGCAACTAACAAAAAAGTATCTTTTGCAGGATAAGCACTGTTTAGAAAACAATTGATACGTTTTTTCTTTTCTCCCCCAAGATGGGTGGTTACCCTTTCTTAAGCATACAACTAGACAGAACTTTGGTATTTTTCTCGTAAACCATTTCTAGGTGCTCACACTGAGTGACTTAAAATTACAAGCAGAAATTAATAAAAGTTCTTGTTTCTCCAACAGAACTCTGACATGGGTATCTTTGGACGTTAGCAGGCCCGCAGAACCACAGCAAAAATGCAACAATTTGATTTGCGTGTCTGTTACATTTATTTACAAACCAATTACTTTGTAACATGTTGCAAAGCTCAATTGTTTGCTTAAAACAATTACTGTTTCATTTAAGAGTTTGCATACAGTCTTTACCTCAAAATCGTAATATGGTTCCACAGATATGTCTGATCACAAAGCAAGGACAAAGCTGAGAGAAGCTGCCTGCTGGTAAGCTATTATAGTGGCAGTCATCAAGCCTTAATAAAGTTATCAGTACAGAAACTCTGGCTGTCACATTTGAGAAACTAGAAATCTGTGTAACATGCTGCTTGCCACTCAGTGTCTTCAGTAAGCGCTCAAACATACAGCTTTAGTTTTAATCGAGAATTGTTTATTTTACTTCTTTATTTCTTAAAAATTCTATTCAAGATTATCTGCAGGCAGCTAATACAATGAATATGACTTAGATCTAACACACCGTTCAGTAAAAACACAACCAAATCATAACACCAGTCACAGAAATTGATTGCTTCTTTCGTTAAAAAGTAGGGGGCCAGAACAGGATAAAAACTGCAGTTAACTGTCAAGGATGTTGGGAAACCCAGACTACCTGCTCACAGCACATGTGATTCTAGCTGTAAGTTTCTACTATGAAGTATATATTCCATGAAAACTTTCATTTTCCATTGTTTTATTCTCAGTTCCCAAGTTTGGTAATTACTTTTGGAAAACGTCTTTAGGAAGCTTGGCTAAAGGTAAGAAGAGCAGCTAACTAGTAAACTGGTCTAAAGATACTACTTTAGATTTTTTTTCCGTGTGGTTTGAGTTTGAGATTTTCTAAATGCTGCAAATAAGTCCTCATATATAGCTCACAAATTATTTCACAGGTATATTTCATCGTTGTAATTATTTTTTACAATTATGTATGAAAGATTAAAAAGCAAGCTGCTAAGGAGTTTCATTGTGTGTCCTCCAGAGAAGTCCCAACCATTCCAAGGTGGCTCTCCATGAACCCTCTTTCAGAAGCCATAGATTTAAACCCAGGTGTTCTGGGTATTTTGGAAATACATTAATAACATGAATAACTATTATCTACAAATTGCGCATTTATACAGAGCAAGTAAAATTGCATCTTGAAATGATGCAAAGATAAACTACTGTGCAGTCATTTACAATGGATCAGTCATGCTCAGGTCTAGACCCTTGAGATATTTAGGTAGAGAATCCCATGGAAATTAGAAGGAGCTACCCATCAAAATACAAAGGAAAACCTGAACTCTTGAGTCAACAGGCCTTCAGTGAAATTATTTTAATAGTATTACCAGGGCTCGCTAATCTATATTAGTCCTAGCACATATATCCATAATACTAGCTAGAATGTACTGTCAAGCCCATGATTTTCAAGGACTGACATTACACAAGAATTTACTCTTATAAATCCATAGTATTTAGACTCCAACTATCAAAACTGTGGTCACCACAAATATCCTGTGGGTACACACAACCACAAGAAACAGAGCAGGAGAAGGGAGACTGAGAACTACTGTGAAAGAGAAATACACGGCAGGGATTTAGGTTTCAGGCAATTAATAATACGATTACTTCTAAATTCCAGACACAAATTTTACACATACAACACTTATGAAAAGTTGACTTCACAGAGAAAAGGAAAGGTGACCACTGAATGACACGAGCACTAACTAACCCAATTGCCTTAGCTACAGCACATGGAAATGGAAAACGTCCAACATATAAAAGTTTAATACATTTAATAAAAGAAAACCAAGCCAAGTACATATTATGTTATTTAATTTTTGTGCATTTTGACTGAAGGAAATGCTGTAAAAATGCACCTTTTGCATCAGAAATAAGAGGGAAAAAACCTTAAACCAAAACAAAAACACACTCTTCCTGGGGAAGACAAAAGATACCTCTCTTCACTCCTCCCCACACAAAATTAATTAATGTTCACTTATTTTCTATTCTGGTCAGGAAGCTGATCCTCTGACGCTCTGAACAAATTCCAGTTTCAGTTGTAGAAAAGCATTTAAGATCAGTAATTAGAAACTAATCTCTCCTATACAAATGATGCATGGTCTAGCAAGAACTTGACCAACTCTATCCCTTTCACACACACACAGAGCGCTATTTAGAGATTCAATCTAGGCAGATGGATTAACTAAACATCTACATGTACACTCCAAAAATACACAGGTTTTGTTTCGTTATATGAAAGATTGGCAAATACAGTTCTGAATACTGCAATCTGCAATTAAAATACCAAGACACACCTATAATAACAATGCCACCCAAAAATAATCAGTCAAATCTGCTATATCCTTTTTTAATTTTCAAAAGTGTAGTCCTAAGAGGGTAACTACTTTGGCCCCTTATCATACATACTAAGAAGGTAACTACTTTTCCCCATATCATACATAAATTTTAGCACTTCACAGTAAGGTTTTATGTGCACAAGTAATTTATCATGAGATCTCAGACTGGACCAAATTTCTAATTGTCTACCACGCCATCCAATTTCATGCTATGCAAGTAAAAACAAAAGCAACTTACTGTGTAGGGGGCATTTCAAGTTCAGCAGCTGTATTAAATACAATAGCAATGAACATTCAAAGCTTCTAGCAGACAACAGGAGCAGAAGCAATCTTTGGGTTACTTGCATAGTAAAAAAAAAAAAATAAAAAATGGAAAAATAAAATCTGATCTCTCTGGTTCCATGCAGGTAAACTACTGAGCCACCCCCACCTGAAAGGTGTACTACAAACAAATCTGTCTGCTTATGATTTATACTCCTCTATTAGTAAAGACAGCATAAGGAAATGTTCTTAGTTGATAACTCTCCATGATGAGCTTCTCCCCATTCCACAAGCCATTGCTTACATTTTCCTTAACTGTTTGATGTTGATTTTTACTTTACAAATGGAACTCTCATATTCCTGTTTTTGCTGATGTTATCCTGCTAAAAGCTAAAATTACAATTCATGATTATGGTACAAAGATAGACCAGAAGAGGCTATTCAACATCATAATTTGGAATTATTTAACTGCTAGATTCACAGTCTTTCCTGAATCCAAATTTATCCTAATTGCATGATTAGAGGTATTAAGGAAAGGGCATACATACTTTCCACCAAACAGCTAACAGCAGCAAGAGACAGAAGAGGCCCTGCAGGTCATTGGTTTATTTTGAGATACCAATTCTTATTTTACTGCAACTAAGTAGTTATTCCACTGGACCAGGATATAAAGGACAATTATCCAGAAAACACAGCAACTCTGAAAAGGATCTTATCTGGCACAAAAGACACTGGGATATTATAGAAGGAACACCAGAACTGAAAGAATTAAGCGTGGCTTGTGAAGCAGCAAGTGCAAAGAGCAGCCCGCTCAGCTCAAATGAAGTTTGAGCCTAATACACTGGAGAAACTGTTCAGAAACAGCTCATCTGTACGAAACATGACCCCTGTAAAGCTGCCAAAATCAGTGAGAGCATACAAGTGCTAATCACGCAAGCTAAAATGGCTCAAGCTGCTTTGACTTACATGCATGCCTAAACATAGATGACTGCATATCCTAGATTATGAGTTTGCAAAAAGAATGCAACTGTTTTACCTGTACTTCTATATGCAATCAGTACACCTCCTCATCAGCCAGGAGCAAGTGCACGCCCCCACTCCTGCACTTGGAGATCTGAATACAGCTGACATGCAAGACTCCTCCTTTCATACTTCACCCCCTCAAGAAGGGCTTGGAGATGCAGTGTGAGCATTTTAAAACAGAAAGAAAAATTCAGTAATCAACTCACTAGTATGTTAAAAAGTATACTGTATAAAAACATCACCAGGTCACGTTCATCAAGGGAAGTCACTGGTGACTAGAACAAAAAGGCAAAATAAAAAAAGAAAGGTTGTCTAAGGCAGTGCGGAATAACACTGCACAGTCTAACACTCTCCAGAGTCATCAATACCTAAAATACATAGTTTGGCTTTTTGATTTAAGAAAAAATGCATGCATTTGGAGGCTGACTTCAAATATTTTGTTAGAAATACATAGCTATTAACCTTAAATACACGTTGCCATACAAGATCTAAACAAGAAGCATACTTCAGAACTGGGAGGTGGGAAGAAGTAGAGGAAAACAGAGCATGTCTCGCTTCAGTGAGTACCACACTATCACACCTGGAATGCTAGTTATTTTACTAGCAAGATTTGCTAAATAATACTCTCTAATGATCTATGGAAGTGTTTCCCCTATTGTGACATCCACGCCCCACAGAAAGATAGAGCTCACAGAAAATATTGCTTTCTAAAACCAAAAACCACATTTCTTTCAAATTAAAGACGTAGCTGAATCAGAACAAAAGATGTCCACGGGAAATATTATCCACAAAGTTGTCTACTAATCCGAGGCAAACAGAAATGAAGGGACAAAAAACCGGCCATGTACCGGTTTCCTTTTTCTGATGCCCTGACAACACTCCTTCGTTCAATTGGTCGTGCGCCCTTTTCAAGCCGTAAGGGATGGCATTCCTCCTTCCCTTCGCACCAGGGCGGACCGTATGCGTAGAAGGGGCATAGAGCAAAGAGGACGGAGGCAGAAGGAATAATTGTTACTTAACGCGGTAAATGGAAACCCTCTGCCCGCAGCCGCACAACCCACCCTCTGCATTCCACATCCGAAATCCCCCGGAGGACGCGGGTGGCCGGGACACGGCTGCCTCCGGGGAGCGATGGCTGTCTTGTGACGGCGAGGGCTGTGCTCCCACCGAGCCAGCGCACGCGAACCGGGGCGCTCCCCCCGCCGCATCGCCCCGCTTTCCCCTACCCACAAAACCGTCGCTGAGAAACGGCACCCGCGAAACCCACCCGGGGAAGTACCGGTAAGGATAATAGTGAAAAAAAGGGCAGCCCGAGGAAGGCAAGCCGCGGCGCCCGCCCCAGCGCGCAGCAGCCGGCGGGCACACACAGCCCGTCGGGGCCGGGGCCGGACCCGCACGGGGGGCGCATCCCGCCTCACGGCTCTGCGCCCACCCCTGGGCCGCCCACGACCGCGGCTACCGCGGGAGGCGAGGAGAAGCGGGGCGCCTTGCTCCGTGCCGGGCACACGGCTCCTGTCAGCGGGCCCAGGCACCGGGGACACGCCCGCTCGCCGGTACCGTGTGGGGGCCACTGCCCACCCCGCCTTCCCTGCGGGTGACCGCCGGGCGCCGTTGGCCTGAGGTGAACCGTCGTGCCCTTCCCTCCTCCTCCTCCTCCTCTTCCTCTACCTCTCCATCCCCTCCCGCCGCCGCTGTGCAGTACCTCATATCTGCGCTGGCCGGGGGGGCCTACTCATACCCATGGCGATGGCGCGGGGATGGAGGAGCCGGAGCGGCGTCCGCCACCGCCTCCGCCAGACGCACCATCCCCTCCCGCTGCCTCCTCAGCCACCGTCTGGCGGGCGGCAGGGGAGGAGCCCTGGCTCGCGCTCACCCTCACCCTCACCCTCACAGCCGCCGTACTGACGCGCGGCCGCGGCCTCCTTCCCGCCCCCACCGCCAGACGGGCAAGCGGGCGCCGCCAATCAGAGGCCGGCAGCGCCGCGGGGACCCCGCCTTCCCCAGCCAATCCGGGCTCCGCCAGGCCCTCTGATCGTGCGCGGAGGGGGGGTTATGGAGGCGGAGAAGGGGCTCCCTCCGCGCCTCCAGCGAGACGCGCCCGCGAGGAAGGGCGATTCTTTTATTTAACGTAAGGGTAACGCAGGACGGTGCCTCCTCAACCCTCCCCGGCGGCAGCGGCCCCGCTTTCAGCCCCGCTCTGCGGAGGTCACGCAGGGCAGCCGCCGGACGCTGTAGCCCGCCGCGGGGAGGAGGAGGCGCCGCGCAGCCTGCTGGGCCGCGTAGTCTCGCTTGCGGCCGGGGCGGGAAAGGGTGCGTTTGCTCCCGCCTCTTGTAGCGAGTGACAGCCGCCCTAGCCAATCCCCTGCCCTGTTTTATGCCGAGTGGCGGCCGCCGCTTCCAGTCAGAAGCTCACGTAGGACCTCTCTGGATGGTGGGGCTGGGGGCGGTGCCTGTGCTCGCCGGAGGCCGCCGAGGAGGGAGCGCGGCGGAAGTAACGGTTTGTCATGGCAACGGCGGGCCGCGCAGTGCCCGCGCTGCCGTGCGGGTGCGGTGCCGCGGCTCCCGCGGGCTCTTTCCGCTGTGGGAGCCGAGCCGAGGGAGGCTGGGTGTCCCGAGGGGGGGTTGCTGTCGTCTCGATGGGCGCTCAGGGGCTGCTGCCGAGACAGAGGCGGGCGCTGCTGGGGCGTTGGCTCTCGCCCGGTCGCCGAGCTGCTCTCCGGTGTGGTAAAGCACCGGGATAACGGTGGCGGCGTGGCCGGCGGCACTAAGGGAATCGGGCGCAGCTCGGCGGTTGCCCCCGGGGAACGTGTGGGTGCCGGGCCCGCAGCGCGCCCGGAACCGGCCGAAGGGGCCCAGCATTGCGGAGCCCGGGGCCCCTGCGGAGCGGGCGGGGGCCGTGCCGAGCCCGGCTGCGGCTCTGCGATCCCTTCTGGAAGGCGAGGTGCCTGCGGGCCGTCTCCTCGACATTGCGCGGCCCCTGAAGTGTTAGTGCTGCCAGAAGCAATATAATGGCTGTATGGTCTCTGCTTTTATTTTTCCTGAAACTTGGAGACCTCTTCTTCTTACTTTGTTTTGCTTTTCTCTCCAAAAGGTTCTTGTTTGTTGAGGATAACACATGCCAACTTGGGAGACGAGACCTAAAACCCAAGTTGTGATTTTTAGTGAAGTTACATGTGAAGTTCCTCATATTCCTGGCTGGTTATATTGCCCTTTGCACTGCCTTTGTCTGAGCTAGTCAAATTGTGTGCCTTCAGCTGGGTGGCAAACAACGCATCTGCTGCATTGGACCACTAATTGTTAAATCCTGTGTATCATTCATTGCCTTTTGCTGTACATCCTCAGACCCTAAGATTTGTTGTATTACAGTCAACAATACTGATGTAACCTGTTGCACATAACACCATATATTTTGCTTTATCTGTGGATCTGGTTTAGATCTTACATATTGGAAGGACTAATAGGCCCTGTGTTGCTTGCAAACAATCAGTGTTCTGCTTATAAAGTAACACAAAGCTTTAGTTACTTGTTTGCTTTATAGATACCGAGTGTGTTACAGTTTGGTTGCTGTGTCTTTTTTCAGGTCACTATGAGGGCCTTGTATGGTCAGCAGAATTCACCTGGAGAGGAAATTACATTTGTCTTCCAGGAAAGAGTGAGTTCTGATCATAATAGCACTATTAATCATTCAGTGGAAGAAGAGAGTGTGGCTGAATGCCACAAGGGAATTGTAACAGCTAATTCTTCCATAGACTGAAAAAAGAACTGGTGTAATCTTTGCACATACAGGCAGGTAAATGAAAGTAGGGGAGGTGTATTTTGCCATCATCATGTAGCACTTGGCAAGGCCAGTGCTAGATTTCTTGCAGTTTTGGTGTCCATGTTTTAAGAACAAGTTTTGCAGCTGTAACAAATGAACATCACATAGGATGTCAGTGAGTGTATATTGATGCAGTGTGGGTGTCTGAACAGCAGAAAAACTCTTATGTGGTTTTGAGGATGTGAATCTGTGTTCTTTAATATAGGTACAAAATAAATTACTATAGATACCTATGTATACCTGTGTAATATAGATGCCTAAATATTCCTATGTATGTTACCTGTGTGATATAGATACCCAAATATACCTATGAGCCATAAATTAAAATGAAACAATATAGTACTGGTGAGAATCTTGCTTGAGTGGCTGTAAAGTCCTAATAGTGAAGCACATCTAATGAACCACCTGGAGAGAAGGACTCAATTAGATGGGTGATTTTGATATAACCAAGTTGCATATTCATGGGGCAGTATTGGATCTACTTAAACTGATTACAGAATTGTCCTTTTGCTGAAAAAGTTTGTTCATGTTTTAGCAGCACATTTTCATTCTCTTCCTTGTAATGGTTTTGAGAGTCGTGTAGCCGTAAAGTAAGATGGATCAGCTTACTTATCCAGGTGAAAACTAGTAACTTGTTACAAGTTCACATCATTATGGCTCCATGATTCCTAGCTCCAACACAAAGGAGGGGATGGGAATATGTACATGCTGGCAACAAGTGAGCCAGGCAGCCCTGGTACCGTCTTTGGTAAGCTAAAGCAGATCCTGGAACTGCATTCCTGTACATAGACTTTGGCTGCCTACTTGCCTATTTAAATCTCTTCAGAGAGGAATTGATTCTGCAAGTGTCTGTGTAATGACCAGCACTATGGAATCCTCATTGTAAATAGAAATAAATACTGACAAAAGCAAGGAACAGGAGAGCTAGTTGGCTGAGGAGACCTTAGCAGAACAGAAGGTGGATAACATAAAGTCAGTATCTTGCATAAAGAACTTCCATAGCAAACCTTCCTTACATGGGGCTTGGTTAATTCCTAAATTAACCAAGCACCATAAATTAAATAATGAGATATTTAAATTATGAAGGCAAGAGCCAGTTAACAGCACAAACATTATATCGTCTCTTTTTGTTCTTAAGACTTGTATTCTTTTATAAAGAAAAGCAGTTTTATTATGTGCATTTTAGCAGTACTTAGGTTCACTGAGCTATGCATACCAAAAGAATAGTTCTAAAAGACAATATAATCTTTTATTTATGTAAATTACATAAGTCCTTTCAATTCTAAGTTCTGCAAGGTTTTGGTTTGCGTTTTGGGCTTTGGGGCTTGAGGGGTGGGATTGTTGGTTTGGTTTTGCATTTGGTTTTGGTTTTTTTGTTTGGTTTGGTTTGGGTTTTTTTTACCAGAGATGCAGTATTTGTATAGTTCAACATTTTTTCTTTTGGCTTTTTTTCCGGCTTTTCTGTTTTGTGGAATGAAGAGTGAGAACCCATTTTGGTTTGTTTGAGCAGGACGTCAGACTGGCAAAATGCCTTGCAGTTTTAAAGGAACAGCATGTGTTTGACTCAGCTGGGGTGAGAAAAAGTTCAGCTCAGTATTCCTTGGACAGAGGTTACTGTTCATGTTGCTAAGCCTAGGAGAAAAGCAACAGCTGTTTCTTTGGAAGAGTTAAAAAAAAAAATCAAAGAAATCTTAAACACTTAAGAATGTATCTCAACTTCAGAAGCAGAAACAAAGCACTCTCGTGGCTTTCTGATAAGTGTTTAACTTAATTTAAACAGATGTCTGTGCTGCATACTACAGTATAACATGGAAATAACATGATTTTGCCTCCAGAACCTGAGGTAGCTCTCCGACAGCAGTATGGAGTCAGCAGTCCAGAACTCAACTTGGCTAAAGAAATACTTTAAAGTAGCAGTATTCAACTACTTAAAATTATTTCAGATATTAATCTTCAAACCAAAAGTTTAAATAGTAAGGCGAGGCTTCATTGGCAGATCACTTTTCTATGTGAGGTAGCTATTGTTTATGGGACTTAAAACCAATTCTTACCAGTGCAATTTCTTTGACATCATTTAGACTGCTTCAATATTTACCTCAGTAAGTTTGTCAGTACAATACGTCAGACATTCATACCAAAATTCTCTTAAAATTCTCCATCACTCTTGGAATATAGTCTTAATATTAAAGATCTGCTTCCTCATATTAAGGGGGTAGTAACATACTAAAATTGTTTCAGATAAGGGTGGGATATTAACTTGCAGGAGGGAAAAAAAAAAACAAACCCCAAACAAAAGAATAATGTCAGCATCTGTGGGGTTTAGCAAGGTCTAGTGGTCAGTTTGTAATAGTTCAAGGCCAGGTTGGACGGGGTTTGAGCACCCTGGTCTAGTGGAAGATGTCCCTGCCCATGGCAGGGGGTTGGAACTGGATGACCTTTAAGGTCCCTTCCGACCCAAATCATTCCATGATTCTATGTATTCTTGTTCGGACTACAAAACAATCTAAAACAAAGACTGTGGAAAAGTGCTTTCAAGAGCTTGAGAAGATCCTACTAGCACATTCATGTTGCATTGTATAATGTAACATCTGTAAATTTGTCCTAGGAAAACCTTCCTCCTACAAGAGACAATGATGTGAAAGTACAAGTTCGAGCCTGTGCACTGAGCTGGATAGATACAAAGGTATTTGCTTATTTTATTTTATTTTTTTAATAAAAGCTAGAGGTGTTTACGGTTTCCG
This sequence comes from Strigops habroptila, assembly GCF_004027225.2. NCBI lineage: Eukaryota > Metazoa > Chordata > Aves > Psittaciformes > Psittacidae > Strigops > Strigops habroptila. The sequence goes on along the minus strand of NC_044278.2, from coordinate 28,988,605 downwards.
TTGAAGACCTAAGCCAGGGCCCTGGCTGGTAATTGGCACAATTCCATATATGCCATCTGAGAATATGGCTTTATTGCTGAGAAGGAGGGCAGAGGATTGATGTGGTATTCTTGCATATTTCTCTAAATAAAAAGCACCTGTAATTAGGTTCCTAATTTATGGAGAAAGATCAGTTGTCATTTATGAGTTCTCTTACAGTAAATCCCTTTTATCATCCTCTGCGTACTGACTTTAAGTCACAGTTTGGCTTGCCTGTTAATAACTCTCTGGGTTTATTTTTTTATATGCTTCTAAATTTAAATACAGAAAATCAGTGCAAAGGTTTTAATATTGAATGAGGAATGTGTGTACTTTCTTCCCCCAGATAACATTTTGGTAATGGCCCAACTTCCTTACTGTGAATATCAGACACTGCAAGATGGTAATAAATATGCAAATTTCAAGCCTTATAAGAATGTTGTAACCATTATTTTCATTTAGCTTCTGTCAGAAATTAAACTAGAGAAGGAGCTTCTACCTGTTGGGCGAGAAATTTCTGGAGTAGTATTGGAAGGTGAGTTTGTATAATTGCCTTGTAAAGGTACGGAGCAAGAATTAAGGTCTGGTAATCCAGAACAAATAAATATTGTTTGTACTCCTGTAATAGTAGGAACTATTTGCTTTCTTCACAAGGCTTTCCCCAAGTCAGTAATGATCCTGAAAGTAAGGAAAAGAAGGAACTGAACTGTAATTCCTGAATATCAATTAAAAAAAAAAAAGTGCATGGGAGCTTTCTAGATAAAATATACAGAGATTTTAAGATATTCGCTGCACATGCTGTAACAATCTTTAATTTATTTGTAAAAAACATTTCTTGGAATAGTGAATACAAAGTAACGTTCAGGAATTTCGGCAGTGTTTCACTGGCATAGCCACCTTTGATGTGTAGTTTAAAGCCTGGATCTTTCAAAAACGTGTACGTGTGTGTGCTTGCATGTAACTGTTTGTGGATGGGGTGCCAGACTTTAGTGAATTAAACATTTGGGTTTGGTATGTGCATATTTAATAGGAAAAAAAAAATTTACTATCAGGGTATATTTTTAGGCTTGTGAGCTAGTGATAAACAGTGCCTTCAAATACATGTTCAATTTCATCTATAAACATTTCTCTTCACACCTTCCTTCCTCTTTTCATATATTCTTCGTGAGTTGGAAGAAAGGTGACCTTTTTTCAGCCAGATGATGAAGTGGTGGGTAAGTTAATGCTTTTTTGCCTTATCAACAAACACAGTAATCTTTTTATAACAAATGGCTGAGGTTATAATCATTGCTAAAGCTACAACTAGACATATAGTTTCAAAGATTCAACCAGTGTCACATGAATAAGCTCTTCTAAATGAGAATTCTATTCTAGAAGTATTCTCTTAGGGAAGTTTTTCAGTTATAAGACTGGAAGTTCAGGTCCCTGGCTAATGTAGTCTGTCATGGTCCTCCTTCAGTCACCAAATCTTTAAGAATACACACCTGGGTCCCATTAGCCATGTGGGGTGAGTGTTCTGAAGACAACCATCTGAATACATACACTATTATTTGTATTTATAACACCATCCTCATGCACTTAATATGTATCTTTTTTTTCTGTGGATAATACGAAGTCTAGACTTGTATTACCTGGCTTCTTAAGGATGATATAAAAATAGAATTTTAACTGCTAGTGATGAATCTTTTCTTCAAGGGTATTGAAGACTGTTCAGTTTCTTCTAAGTCATGTCAATTCCTGTTTGAATAAAGAAATCAAGAGTGGTCCTAACTTAAACAAACAAGGAGGCTCACCAGTTCTGCTGGATTTTCTGAGTTGCCGAAAGCAATGCACATACTCAGGACCACATTTAAAAAGAAGCTCTGATTCAAGCTGCTCATTTTCCAGACCCTTCATTTTTACTGCATGTTAAGAGTTCTAGAAAGTGGACTTGTTTCTCCTCTAACTTAACCACAGGGAGCCAATGCTTTTATGATCCTGCTATGACATTATTGTTAGAGAAGCCCATCAAAAAGGCAGGTGGTAATTGCTGTCATTTTGTCGTTTGTTGTTAAACAGACTTCCGGATAAAAGATCAGACTGAAAGCATTTGGGGCTTTCTTTTCCTGGTCAAAATTTGGCAGACCTTTCGCATCATTAGCTTAAATCTAATGGAATAAGATGTGTGATTGTTACTATTTATTCACTACAGAAGGTGTAATCCTTACAGTTGGAAATTAATATTCCATTTATGATGTACAGAAGAGACTTTGCTTTGTATAATGAAGTAGAACAGTTATGGCACGGCATTTTCTGATCTTGCATATGAATTAACTTTGAACTATGAATAGTATCATTATCGTGAACAGTATTGCTCATTTGGTTAAATATCTTACTGAGATATGCTGCATCTGTTGAATATTTTTAAATAGTATTTGTGTTTCAATCACCTTCTGTTGCAGCTGAAGGAATACAGTTTCAGTAAGTAATTAGGGGGAAAAAAAACCTTCTGAAAAATATGTCTGTGGACCTGAGAGGTCATAAGTGACATTCTTAAGTGGCTGTGGGAGGGTTGGGCTTTTTTGTGGTTTAGAACTTGGTTCCATTCTTGTTAGTTCAAATATAGAATAAGTAGTTTGAATCAGCTGAGCTGCTTCAGACTGAGTCTCACATTAAGAGAATAGCGTACCTACTTGGGTCATGAAAGAAGCAGATTCATTTTGTCTGAGACTTCCATTGTCTGCGTTTTTTATTCTTAAATACCGAATGCTGGCGAATGCAGGTACAGAAAAGTCAGAATTACACATGTGGAAATTGGAAGATGAAGAAAAGAGCATTAAGTACTTTTAGCCCTAAAAGAAAGAAAACCCGCTTCTTTAAATACTGAAATCTCATGACATTCACTTTCAAACAGCTGTTCAACCTCATGCATCCAATATAGACAAAAGACAGGAGTGAAATATTTCTGTTATGTAGGTCTTTCCTAATGAGCACACTTCCCAGGTACTATTGCTCTGAGTTTATATGTAGTTAATGAATGACCAGATCTAAAAGAAAATGACTATTGCAAAATGGTCTGGTTAGCAGTGTGTTTAATAATGTGAAACAGTCCCAAAATACCTAACTGTCAGACAAATATTTCTACTTGAATTTTACAAAAAAGCTTGTCCTTCTATCAAAGAGTATAGTCCTGCTATATACTCCTTACTGAGTTTAACAGTAATAATATGGTCATACGGTTCTTATTATCAATCTCTTCTTTTTTTGTGTAAGAATAGTTCTGTGCTTGCTGGAATTACTTAGTGTATTAAATCTATTCCTAAAATCAGACCAAGAATTGTTTCTCACTTTCAAAGTTTTTCTGATCCTTCTTTAATTTTCCAAGGCGATTTTTTTGTCTATATAATGTATTCTCTTATACATGATCATTTGTTTGGTTAAGAAAAAATACAGTAGTAAAACCTCAGAACAGCCAAAACTTTTGTTTTGAGATATATTTTTGACTTTCTTTCAAAATTACAGTCAGTTTTCTTTGTTGCTCTCAGAATCTTTTAGCAATCAATTAAGCCATTTTCCTCATTAAAATAAGTGTAGGCAAAAATATTCTGCGAGTTAAATTGGTCACAAATGCTTGAAGACATGAACCTAAATGTAAATGTACCTGCTTAGATTTACTGGTAGCTAGCCACTTGCTTATCATGTCTTCCATATGCCTGGTTCTTGAATACATAATCAATGCATGGAAGCCCTACACTATGCGGAGTATTTCTGGCAGGTAAGGTGAAAAATCTAATTTTGTATTTGTGCAAATGCTTGATGTGTGTAACATACATGTTGGAGCTTCTGTAAGCACTGTGAGGACAGTTCTTAAGATGCCCTGTGTTGTTCCCTTAGTATAAGGGTCATGTTTTTGTGAATGGTTTTAGAGACCCTGAAATCAATGTGAGTTGACAGCAATGCATAATGACTCCTTGGAGGCTGTCTTGAGTGTTAGGAGATAATGTGACTTGTTCCTGAACTTTTGTGTCTGTCAAGAAAAGGAATCTCTTCATGGATTATTCATTCTGTGTTTGGCTTTTTCTATAGTAAGATGTTAGAATCCAAACTGGTTTAGGTGCCAAGGCTACTTTAGTTTCCTATAAGGAAATTTTTCTTAACATTTGAAATACGATATTGTGTTAACCATCAAAATCTGAATGATACTTTAGGATAGAAGAAGTATTTCTTAAGACATTCTTTCATACATGTTTATATTTTGTATGCTAAATTAAAGGATTAGAGAATGACTTAAGTTATGAAAGTAAGACAGAATCAATAGTGATGTTGTAAGAAAGTATGTTCTATTCTGAGATTCTTGCCCTTGCAGTATTTCCTAATTGCACAATAGCTGGTGTAGATAGCTACTTTAGACTTTATATTATTTTTATTCTATAGATGAACCCTTGAGAGATCTGCAGATGTATACAAGCACTGTAGGGTAACCATTTTTAATGGGAATTGTGAAAGACTGGAAACAGCAGCCAAATTTAATGAGGATTTTATGCCAAAGCCCTTGCTTTTGTCTAAATGGAGTGTAAGAAGAGGGAAGAAAATACTGGTTTACCAAGGATAGAGGGTACATGTATTTCAGAAGACTGAATGAATGCCAGAACCTACTGTTCATGAATCTCCTTCTTTGGCCAGTGGAGGAAAAACCAGTTATGACCAGGATGGATTTCTTTATTTATTATTTTTTTCTTTCAATTCCTCTTTTCTGTTCCAACTTTTTAAAACTTACATGTTCTTGCTTGTTCTTCCTCTGCTTCTTTCTGTCCCTTTTTTGCTGCCTTTGCTAACAACATGTGTACAGGCACCAGGATGGAAGTATAGAGGTATCTGTAATGTGGCTTAGTCGGTGCCTGTCTGCAATACAAGAGCTTGGTTTTATTCTTTGTTAGCTATGGCCCAGAGTAGAAATAGGAGCACTCATCAGAGTGAGAGCAGTGCGAAGTGAGTTCAGACATGACCTGACAAAAATGAAGCATGCCAGTAGCAAAAAGCACTCAGTAGTGTCCCCATTCTTTCTCTTCCCAACCCCAAAATGCTGCTTGGAGCACCTTTGGAACCACCTTGTGCACTGCACCCACAGAGATGATAGGCTGTTACCTTGCCAAGTTTTCTTAACCTGTCATAAAACCTGATGGGAGGGCAACAGAACCAGAGACCAAGCGGGACTGGCAGTTTCATTAGGAGCTTGGTTGGGTTATAATGTGTGCTTATTTGAAATGTAAGGTCTATGTCTGATTATTTTCAGGAATTTTGCCCCTGGATTCTGAAGAGTCTGGTCTTTGTGAAGTTATTCTAGTTCATGAGCATTACTTGGGTACGTAGTTCATATATTTTGCTGATACTTATATTTACTGTATCTTTAGACTTCAGTTTAGCTTTTCTAATAGGGAGTTAATTAACTTGGAGCTATGGGCAAAGTTGTTCTGCATAGGAACATTCAGACATTGCGTCTACTCCACCTGTTCATAGAAACTTCTAGACTATGTACTCTCAAGGGATTTTTCTTTGCTGTGGAGATTTAATGGGTTAATGTTTTGCCTAAACCAAACCACACAGGCTAACTTTTTTCTTTTTTTAACCCCCTTGTAACTTCCCTTTTTGTTGCTCCATTGTCTTTCTGCTTTTTCTTTACTTCATCTGTCACAAAATTAAGTCAGGAGAAATTTGCTTTTTTCCTCACTTTGACTCAATCCAGGAATATCGATTGTGACTGGACTAACAGATGGATAAAATTAGCAGACTAGAAGGTGGAGAAAGGAATTTTCAGAGAATGAGGATCAGGGAAAACCTAGGATTGAAACATTCTTTTCAATTACTATGAGTTTCCAGTTTCCCCTTTCTGGGCATTGAAGAGTGCTTTAACATGTAGAATACTAAATTTGGGAATCTCTGTGCTTCTCCCAACAGTTTGTTGTGTTACTTTGAGCAAGCTAGTGTTTAGCTCAAATTAGTTTGTATTGGGTTTCTGTGCCTGTCCATGAATTCAATCTGCGTAGTTAAGCATGACTCCTTTAAATTTGTTTATACCAAAACAGAATCCCTACGTTTACTGCATATAATATGGTAAAATATCCTCTCCATGGTTTTTTAACCTATATATGAGAGGTAAAGAAGTATTATTTATGTTGGCTTGTTTGAAGATGAAATCTTCCTGACTAGCTATTGACAGCTTTTGCAAAATAAGTCATGGACTTTTGGAGATGGAAAAAAATAAGGCTTACTCTTGCTAATACTTAAAAGTACAAGTCAAGCAAAATGAAATCTAGAGGTCTGTGCTGCCTTATCGCTATTTACAGTAACTATAGGCAGAAAATATTTCTGACTTTATATTACCTTCAGTAATTTACTTCGTGCTAAGTAGTATGAACTGGCACACAAAGTGATGATGCTGGTGATGAACCCTAGCATTCTTTTCCAACACACAGATAAATGATCCCAGGTGATCACATTGCTTATGTTGTTTTATAGCTTCCCTGATTCAGGCTACACTGTCAATTCTTACACTTAGAGGGACAGACCAAACTTTTCCAGTATTTTCATTGTAGTGTGCCTCAAGAGGACTGAGTTTACTTAGTTCAGTTCTGTGCCAGACTTTCAGCTGGGCTATGATGATTTCTAGCTTAGCATTAAAGTCTCTGCTAAATCATGTAAATTGCTTAGATGGAAAAAGGTGTTTGAACTTGTGATTTCTATTTAACATAGTCATTACCATTACCTTCCTTCTAAGCATGTGGATAGAACAGGAAAATTCTTAAGCATCTTGTAGGTAGAGACAACATACAACAGAAATGAAAAATAATGTTATCGTGACCTTTATCTCTCTTAAAATATGGTATAACATCCATAAGCTGTTTATACCAATGGATTATGAAGTAGATTCTAATCTATAGAGAACGAGAATTAGGAATTTGTGGGTTGGAACTTGCATTGTGTGTTTTCTGTGTCAGTTAATTTTGTGAAAAAAAAAAGAGCTCCTCAGATCACTTCTGAGGAGGTTATGGTAGGAAGTACACGTCTCTCTTTTTTCTGTATAAGTACTGTGCTTGTGCTTGTACTTGAACTTGCTCACAAGAGTGCTGCAAAAGCAAACTGATTATTCATGGAATAACAATTGCCTTTTTCCACTTTGACTCCGTGTAGCTGACCTAACACTGCCATGACCCACAACATCGGAATATTGCCTTTGTGAAATAGATCATAATTACACCTGTAGATGATTTGACTTGCATGATTTTCTTTCATGTTTTAGAAACTAATGAAGTCTAAAAAATAGCTGAGTGAAATATCAGGGACTTGCTGCGCTTTTTTTCCCATCTGTTTTTTGTTTGTTTGTTTTTTCCCCAAACTTAGTTCGTAAACCAGAAAAAGTTTGTTGGGTTGAAGCAGCCGGGACTGTCCGTGATGGTGTCCGAGCATACACAGCTTTACATTACCTTTCCCAAGTTTCTCCTGGAAAAACCGTCCTTGTAATGGATGGAGCAAGTGTAGGTAACAACCGTGCAATAAGAACAATTTCAGAACAGAAAGATTACCTCTGCTGTAAATAACTGCCTTATTACCAGAACAATTGGATTTCTTACAACATACTAAACTTATCAAGCCTTGTATGTTACTCTTGGCAGCACCTTTCACTTAATGGATTAATAGGAAGGGCCCTCCCACGTAAGGTACTGAGCCAAGAATACAGTCCTTTACATGTTGTGTGGGTAGTGAAGAGAGGTAGTTCTTCCCTGGTGTTTTATATTGACATAGTTTTACCCTAGGCCCTCAGGTATAACTGGAGGAAAGTGCCTTAATTTTTTATTCCTTTCCCACAACTTTTTAACTTCTCTTAGATATAAATAATTTCATTTGCATTACTGCAATCTTTATTGCTAATGAAGATGCGGAGCTTGCCTCACCCAAGATTCATTAATGTAAGTGTGGCTGGGGCTTTTTCCTTGGTAGCACTTCTTTGTTCAACAAGCAAGCAAGCCCAAAGCTACAAGTTACAATTGCAGTTATGGTACTTGTGTTAGTTAAAGTAGAACCTGAGATACTCTGTTGACGATGAGAAGTAGATAGTTACTAAAAGTTTGTTTCCAGTCAATGAAAAGACTTTTTTTTTGCCTCATTTAGAACAGAAGCAGATCTATGAATATTCAAAATCTTGGTTTAGATGTGTTTTATTAAAAGAGTAAGTTCATTTTGGGATACTCTCCTGAAAGTTCTTTGCAGTATAATCTTTCTTAAATGGCATCAAATTGTTACTGTAAACAAATTCATCGACCTTTTTTGTTCTGCAGCCATTCGGTACAATAGCTATTCAGTTAGCACAACACAGAGGAGCTAAAGTAATCTCTACTGCATACAGTCTTGAAGATAAGCAGTACCTGGAGAGGCTTAGACCTCCTGTGGGTAAGTTATATTCTTCACCACTAAAATTTACACTAAAGAATGTCTCAAAAATATTTTTTTTTTTTTTTTTTTTTTTTTTTTAGTCTTAGGACTTACTTCAGTAGCTGAAAACTGAAACACAAAACTATAAATAGTCTAATTAAATAGTTTTAAAATTTATTCTGTACTCCATAGGTATTTTATTTCTGGTTTAGGTATATTTAATGGCATTTTTATTCTTCATTTATATTGTAATGACAGTCTCTTTGTATTTTCCTTAGTACTTGAGTGCTGGCTTTTGGCCTAACTACTCCAGAAGTCTTTTTATAAACTGGTTGCTTGTGAACAAGAAGAAAGCATTACGAAAGCACCAGTATCACAGTATGTAATCTAGGTACCTGAGCCAGAGTTCAGATGCGATCACATACTTGAGATACAGTATTCATCAGACTCGGGTTACTTCTAACAGTATTTTATCAAGCTGTGAGGCAGCTCTGTTTCAAGTACTGTCATAACAGTAGCCGTTAGGACAGGATAGTCAAAGTCTCTGCATTTTCCTATGTCCTAAATGAGCTTTGCATTAGACATTAGTACTTGCATTCATCTATGACTTTTTCCATTTCTTCTCTTTGATACTTAAGTTTGAAGGAGAAGGGTGGTGCCCCTGAAAGTAACAGTGCTATTTGGACCATAGGAAGCTACTAGCATCCTTCCTGAACAGACCTTTTCTTATTTCAATGCTGCAGAGTAGAGGACAGTAGAATATTTCTTTATTTGGGCAGTTTGAAAATAAAAGATGGCATTGCGAAGTCCAGTTTGATTGCAGTCCGTGAACTTTTCTGTAGAAGGTTAAAACCAGTGTCTGTTATTGCCTCCTCAAAATGCAAAGACTGTCACAGTATAATCAAGTTTATTTTTCAGGGTATGATTTTTGTTGCCATTCAAAGAAGCATATGGAAAGAGTAGCTGTGTCTCTTGTAAGAATGCTTTGTGGGGGAAAGCATTCTATAGTCAGTTATCACATCAACATACATTACAGTTGCAGCAATCAAATATATATGGGTTAAGGTGAGATCTGATTAAAAAGTTCATATCAAGGTTAGCTGTCCCTGACTCTGGCTCCTTTCTCCTTTGTTTTTTTGTGCTTAATATTGTCAGCAATCTTTGCTTTCCAAACAGAGAATTAGAGCCGTTTTCAAATCTCGTCTCTTCTTAGTGACTCACTAAAACAAGACATTGCTCATATGCAGGTGCACATAGTATTGTCCTTATGTTCTCCCTTGCTGGCTCAAGAATAGTAAGCTAACAGAGGGATGAAATAAGCCAGAGAGCTGCTCTTTAGACACAGAGAGAACAGAGTTCTTGTCAATTTTAATTCCTTTCTGGCTCCCAAGAACAGAACTGGCAGTGGAAGCACAGAGACAACACAGTGTGCAAGTGCATTCTGGGGCTGCACATTCACACACATCTGCAGTGTTGGGGAGTGATTCACTTCCAGCCTACCAAGTGTGTATTTAGCTCTTCCAGTAGTGGCTTTGGAGTGCTGATAATGCAGCAGGAAGTGGAGTGCTGTGCAGAGGTTATTACACAAGAGCAGGGAGAAAGACATTTTTGCTGTCTGACCTTAACAGTTTTCAACAGGGAACTGCAAAGTTTTGTGCTGGGGATGGCATAATTTCCTCTAAGACCTGGCAGACTTACTTCTCTACATTTTTATATTGCCTCTGAAAAGCTAGTTTTTCATTTTCTCATCTCAGAATTCTTTTTTACTGTAATAGCAGACATTACAGATATCAGAACATAATGCATTTTTGTGAATGCTGCTGATATGTAGAGGTTTGTTACACCAGCTGTTACAGGCTGAAAGAGTAAATACAAAAGACCTAAAACTTCTCTTTTTAATAATTTATGGGTGTATCTTGCTAATGATATGAGAACTTTATTAGTTAAGAAAGGACTTTGCAATTTTATTATCATAGTCCTGTCAGCACATATGAATATGACTTTGGGTTGCTTGGCATACTTACTTTTTACTGGCATTTTTAAGTTCTATGAATGTTCATACAAAATAAATGCTCTAAGTAACCCATGTGTAGCTAGCTCTGAGCTGGCTTCTAATGCCTGTGTGTGGAGGCTTTTTCAATTTTGTGCTTGTTTAGTGTTGGGTTCTTTGTTTAGCTTTTAGCAAGAGTCTATCAGTAGTCAATGAGCAGCAGTTTGAGTTATCAGTGTATAGCATAACCAGCTGCTTCATAAAATGGCTGAAACAACCATCTCCTGCAGTGAAAAGGCCATCGCTTTACATTGCTTATGTACGTGCTTGCTTTATAACAGTAGGAGTTTCGTTTAGCAGTTTTCCAAATGTTTGTGGAACATAAACATTAGGGGAAAAAAATTTTAATTGCATCTTTGCTTCAAATAAAGAGATGTAACCTGAGTACAGCATTAAAAGGAGACACAGTTTGAGTGTGAAAGCAAAAAGCCACTCACTGTTCTTGCATTTCAGGGTTTTTTGTTTTGGGTTTTGTTTTTTAAGAAATATGATTCCAGTGCCTGAAGTAGAAGTTCCTGTTAATGTTTAAGGATTTTATATTTAGGCCAACAGGGTGGGCTCTTCACATCTCTCCAGTAATCTCTGGAGTAAATATAATAATAGTATGAAGGAGGGGATTATAACCAGTTTTGAACTTTTAATGCCCATGTTTCAGACTAGGGACAGAATATTACATAAACTATGAGTTTCTGTTAAAAAACAGAAGAAAAAATAAATACATATATATATATACACACACGTCTATTTCTTCTGTTCCCTCAGTCACCTTTTTTTTTTTTGTGGTTTGATTATTTTTTTTTGTTTCCTTTGGTTAGGGTTGTTTGGTTTGGTTTGGTTTGGTTTTTCTTTTTTTTTTTTTTCTTTAAAACCACTATTGAGCTCTCAGTGGATACATTTCTGGTAAGAATTCCTCACTGATTCCACGGCTTGAGCCTGTTTAGTAAAAAAAATAGCAAATCTTATCTTTTGTGTGACAGATTTTAAACTCTGTAGGTGAAATTACTGTGTGAGCATGAGCTCTGGTAGCACGTTGTGGAAATACTGATATTTCTACTTTTCACCAACAGTGAAAGAGGAGAGAAACCGAAGCCTTTTTGCCAGTCAGAATAATGTTACTTTAAAAGTTGTGCAAGAAGAAACTGAACTAATTTAAAAACTCTTTGTAAGAAATGTTGCATAAATGACAAAGGATTACAGAGAATTATAATCTGTTGCTCAGCCTTTTCCATAGTGGAGAGAGATTATTACAGCCTTTTGCTAGGAAGGAAATTGAACAGGATTTCGATGAGTACAGTTTGAACTACTGTATTGATTCAAGTAACAAACCTGAAAATTTTTGCTAAACAGAAATCAGAAAATAGTCAAACTGATTAAACTGTTGCCTTTTGGTTTGATAGTCAGGCTTGGAGTCCGTAGATCAGAATTATTCTCAGAAAGTAAAGTTATTTGCTGAAACCTTTTACCATGTCAAATTGCCATGTTAAGAAAAACTTTTTAACTTCTTGACTGCGAAACTAGTAAGACAATGATATTGTGGGGTTTTATTTGCATACGGGCAATGTGACTATCGTTACTAAATTAATGTGATATCTTTATTAGATTATGACCGTGTCTGTTCTCTTTAGCCAGATAGTTTGACTTCAGTGAAAAAACTGAATGATTGACGTAAAAATTTGAATGCATCTTATCATTTGTTTGGAAGGGGAATTAAAAACAAAACCCAAAGCATTAACTGAGTATTTGTTAATATTCTTCTTAATGACCAGTTTCTCACAATTTTTCTTCTCTTCTTCCTTCTCACCCCTTGTGATTAAATTCAAGAAGGTATACGGCAGCCTTTAGTGGGTAAGTAAAGATTGCAAATTTGAGTTTAATTCATTGTGCCTTGGAAATGGGCTTCCAAATTTGACATTGTTTCAGTTATCATTTTGCTAAGATGTGTTTGACCTGTTTAGTTTCTAAATGTTTGTTTTTCCTCATAATTTTAAACCAAACCTAAAAACCTTAGCTGCTACTTCTCTGCCCTAGTTATTCCTGATTCCGTGGTTTATCTTTATAACCACCTATAAATATAGTATCACAGATATATGAGAAGAAAACGTATTAGTGACTTTCAGTTCAGAAATATTTCAGGAAGAGATGTAAATACTTCCATCTAAATATTTATGACCCAGAGAGCTATTTAGAGGTTAAAAACATCATGCGGAAAGTAATATATTAATGAGCTTATCCGTGCTGGGAGATAAGTAGTGAAGTCACTGAGCATTATTTTAAAGAAAAGATGGCTATAAGAATAAAAGACTTGCTGGAATCATAAGAAAGGTCAAGTCATTGCCTCACAAGTGACAGAATTTCTTACGTTTTTACATGTTTGCTTCTGACTTGCACTGGGAGACAGGGCTCCATGCCAGAGAGAATAGGTTTTTGTTTCCCTCTGTGATGTGGAAGCAAGAGAAGAGCTCTGTGAGGGGCTGGCAGGACGTGGTGGGGGTTATGGAGAGTAAGGGAAGAAAACAATGATTAGAAAACTCTTCCAAAGCATTACTGCTATGGTTATTTGATAGATAATTTGAAAGTTGGGACATGTGAAATAAGGTCCTTCCTTATCTTTTGGCCACTCTCTCACTTCAATAACATGGCTAGTCACTCTAGAACTTGCTATTTTTGAAGGTGCTTTTGGGAAAGAATAGAAAATAATGAACTTACAGAAGGATTTCTAATTCTCATAATGGCACACTTTATTTTTTTTGGCTTAAACAGATTTGCAAGTTTGATTTCTGCATTAAGCTAGTAGCTATTTAGGTTTTTTGACTTGGCTGCAAACTTGCTTGTAATACTTTCAGAAACTAGAAACTTTCTGTTCTGCTCTGAATCTAAACTCTGCATTTTTATTGTAGTTAACCAAACGTGCTGCTCTTTCTAGCTCGTGTGATAGATGTGTCAAATGGCAAGATTGATGTGGCAGAGAGCTGCTTGGAAGAGACAGGTGGCCTTGGAGTGGATATTGTTCTAGATGCCGGAGGTATGCAACTGATGAAAAACTAGTCTTCAGAGCACTATTAAGTGGTGGTGGTGGTAGTAGCAGCAGAATTTCCAGGTAATATAGGTGGAGGCTGCATCACCTCAAACAATTACATTTAGTTGCTTGTTCCCATGCAATTTTATGTACATATCTTTATTCAATAGGTTTCCTTAAGCAAGATCTCCTTAAGATCTCCTCATATCACCCTCTAGAGGAAGTATCTAATACTGTCAGTCATCTGCTAAATTCATCTGAATTTTTCCTCTATTTAAAACTGAAAAGGAAAAAATGTGTTTAAAGAGAAGAGCTGTGACATCATTGCTCATGCTACCTTATTTTAATACAAATACTACGCCATAGTTGCCAGTACTGTCAACCTGTATTCTAAGGCAGCCATAATAGTTGAAAACTCTGGTTACTATATTTAGCTGAAATAATTGAAGAACTTCTTAGAGTTCCACTTAAATGTGTTAAAAAAGATACATATTAATTTCCTAAATCTTCTACTTTCTCAGATATTCTCGTGATTAACAGCATAATCTAATTGTAGTGCTGTTCCAGACAGGTGTCTTTCATTGGGTGTATTCATATGCATATATTTCATCTCTTTTGCATCTGAAGACATAGGACTGTAAAGAATCCCAAGATAATGTGGTTTTAAGTACAGGAAGAGATGGCTGTTTCATTCTGAACCGAATTTTTTCTGAGCTAAAATGAATTTGTTCTTTCTCTCCCTCCCCAGTGAAATTATACAGTGCTGAAGATGAATCAACTTCAAAATCACAGTTGCTGCCTCATAAGCATGATATCATAACTCTTCTTGGTGTTGGGGGACACTGGATAACAACAGAAAAAAATCTTCAGGTAAAGATACTGTATCAGTAAGTTAGTTTGTACCACAGTACATGTATGGATGTGTCTGTGAGCTTCGGTCATGGCCAACTGGTTTCCCACTGGTAACACCATCACTTTTCACTGAAGAAAATTTTCACATCCAGAGAATGGGAAGTAGACAGCATTAATAACACTTGTTATTTTCCTTTGGGACAGTTTTGGGACTGTCGTCTCTGAGATGATGGTAAGCCTTGTTAATGGCTTAGTTGTACTGACAAATTTTAAAGGACCTATTTTGTTTAGCCAAGGGTATTAAACTGCTTGACAAGACAGAAAAGTATCATTTAAAGCTGTAAATATCACAAGCTTGCTAAGTTTTAAGTATGAGCAAAGGGTGGTTTGTGGGCTTTTTTTAACCATCTATATAAAATAACTATCCTCTGTTTTTGTATAGGAAAATGTAACTAAATAACATTGTTATTCAATTTATTGAAGCTGGATCCTCCGGATAGCCATTCCTTATTTCTTAAAGGAGCCACTGTCTCCTTTCTGAATGATGAGATATGGAACTTGTCCAATGTACAGCAAGGGAAGTATCTCTATATCCTTTTCATGGTCCTTTTGAATACTGACTGCTGATACAAGTGGATGGAAATACAACTGAGAAACCAGCTAACAGATTTTCTTCTACTCAGTCACATAACCACAGGCATAAAGGTCAGCACAGTTAAGCTTACAGTGTAACTGGAATGTAACATTCCCTCATGTTTTAAGCTAGCCTCTGCATTCCTTCTAAATATGCGTCTCCACACGCTTCATTAAAAGCAGTGCTGAAATAGACAACATGTATTCTGGAGAAAATGCAGTATTTTGGTTCAAGATTGAACCTGTTACCAGAAGATTTGATTCTGTAAGTTTTTATATTATGCATATGATATTTTTGATTTTTATTTTTTTGTTCTTTTGGGCAGTAAATGCATCATCCATAAATCTGAATGCAATCAGTTTAACTGTAAAAGTTAAAATATTTTGTCTTCATAACCTTTTCCTTATTTGCAGTGTTATGTACATAAAATTCATTGAGCAAAGATGTGGGTGTGGGCAGAGGAATGCCTCCTTCATTTGCATTATGCGTCACCTGCATTTGGTCTTAAGCAGCTGGACTCTGAGCTGTCTACTAGCGTGACAGTTTTCAGTGGATCACTTCAAGTGCTGGAAGCTTTGTCTGCTTATGGCTTTAAGGACCCTCCCTGTTCTTCACTGCACTGCAGACTGAGATCTGCTGAATCACTTTTGCAGTTTAGCAGAACGGCAGAGGCAGGTGAGGATTAAGTCATTATATTTGTGAAACAACTAACTACTGCAAGGAGGCCCTCCCCTCCTCCACTAAACTGCAAAATAGCTTAGGCAAGGTCAGGCATACTAAGGAAATGTTTATGGGATGCAGGTTATCAAGAATCAATTTATAGTTTGGTATTTTTGTTGAATGCTTACTGAGTAGTTATCCACATAAAAAGTAAGCTGACTAAACAGTAATATTTCTTCTGTCGTCTCCTGGGGTATCTTTAATAACAACTGCACGTTTTATCACAACAGGCTTTAAAGTGGAAAGGAAAAGTCTGGTTTAGGATTGGGGGTTTTTCTGGATCTGTGTGTCTTGTGAAATTCTTGAGTATATGGCATTAATAACATCTGAAGAAATCACAAGGTGATTGCTTTTTTAAATGACTTGAGCTTCAAATATTAACCAGATTGCTCTAAAAATGAAGGAAGGAACATTAATTTTTGAGTTTCATATAAAGACTAAATAGAGCCTCATCTGTTGCATTGCCATGAATGGTAGTCACTAACTCAAAGATCCCTTACAGATGCACAGTGCTGCTCCATGAATTTACAGACTCTGCTGTGTTCCAAACTTCCTTTTGATTTTCACCTCAGATGTCTGTATGATGAGTAGGGATAGTTAATTGGTACCAAAGTCTGTCCTCTTCATTCTGCACAAAAACCACAATTGCCGTTCTGATTGACGGATGTTGAACTAGTGTGGGCTGCATTTGTCAGTCTTAGCAGTTCTGCTTTGTTTTTTGAAATTTTATTTTCTGTATTTCATTTCTGCACACTATTTCAGGAAAGGAGGTTTCTGATACATAAGCAACTGCATAAATGTGATCTAAAGATTGGCATTAAGGTTAACTATCATTTTTGCCTGGATCCTGCTGGTTTTGTATCAATACTGGGCTCTTGCCAGCACACATGATTATGGAAAGATTTATTTGTAGATATGTTGTTACCTTGACAGTCCTCTTAGATACCCATCTTAGAAGATATAATGAAGAAATTATCAAGTAGCATTTTCAGGTGAGATGTAATTTGATTTTTTTATTACTTTTTTTTCTTTTAATTAAATTCAGCATTAGAAGTAGAAAACTCTTGCCAGCACCATACTGCAAATTTATAAGGGCATACTCAGGAAAAGATGCCTCACATAGTTTACATGGAGCAGTTTATGGTCTATTTCTGTTTGTAATATAGCAAGCTAATGCTCAGGGAGGTTGGTTAAATCCCATGATTATGCTGTATGTCAAAATTTAACAAAGGCTGCATATTCTTTTCTTGGTGGTGGAAGAGCACGTATCTAGCTGCTCAGCAACATGTCTGATGGAGAAATGGTTTTGGCTGTAAAGGATGATGGGTCTAATACTCCTCTGAGAAGAGTGACAGCTTCACTATGTATGAAGACTTCCATAATAAAGTAAGAATGGAAGATCCTTTACCTCAATGCAGGATAACTGTATTGCTTTTGAGCAAAAGCCTCACCACCACCACCACCTTTTTTTTACCCCCTAAGAAGGGTATCTTTTCATCAACTTCTTTTTCCTGTTTGCTTTTGGGCTCTTCTCTTCTTTAGTGAACCCAGGCAAAGCTATAAAACTTTTATTTTGTTTAAGGAGTAAAGTTTACATAGTAAAAGTAAAGTCTATAGCAGTAGTCCTGCAATATTTCTGTTGATCTGAGCATGCTCACCAGGCACTTCTGACATGTTGTTCCATTTTAGGCCTCAGCTGGATGAACCGATCCCATTGTATGAAGCCAAAGTTTCTATGGAAATAGTTCAGAAGAATCAAGCAAGAAAAAGACAAGTCATCCAGTTCTGACACACAATTTCCTGATTTCTAAGCCTGTGGAAGATAAAGAAACGTAATGTATTTGAGAAGTAACTTTGTGTACACTTTCAAATAATTCTGTAACTGGAATTTAGATCTTTTGTCTTGTGAAACTCCTGTGACTTTAAAGTTTGGGTTTTGTTTGGTTTTTTTTTTTTATCAACTTGAGCAGAATGTTTCCATCAGCAACTTCTAAAGAGGCTGTCTTGACATACAAATCTTGTCTGCCCTGCCCCAATTACAAATGTCAGTAATATCTACAGGCAAACTCAGTTGCTGTTGTTTTTCAAACATAAGAAATGAAAGGGAAAAAATAAATCTGGTGTGTTTTATTAGTCCTCCCTTCTCCAGCCTCTACTAATAGTCACCTTTATATTTACCTTTTGCTTTTGACTGCATTGAGACTGAGTGCTCTCTGTGGTACACTTAGTCTTTAAGCCACATTTAAAATTGTTGTTTAATTGAAAGACGGGCGAAACCATCAGAATTGGCAAAGGATGCTAGAGAGGAAGGATATGGTACTGACAGTAAGAGTTCTCCCCACAGATGATTTTCTTCGTTTTAGCAACCAGGGAGTAAACCCAGTAAATCTAGAGTCCGTAAGCTGAAACTTATTGTGTCATTCAGATGTTTGAGGCACTTTATGAGTCCAGTTAGTGTGATCTTATCTTTGATATCTTTCCAGTAAGACCTTCCTATGCTGTACACTTTAACTTCCCCTCTTTTCACTTCATTCCTGTGCCTACCATTCCAATGCCTCAGATCTGTTTATCCAACATTCTCCATTACCAAGAACCATCTGTAAATCAGCAGCAGGGAAGGAACTGCTGGTTTTCTTTCTTCAAAGCATGTGGCTTCCTACTTGCTCTTATTTGAGAGCAAAACTTTTTTCTGTTCAGCTGTGCTGTTCATTTTTGCTGTTTGCATAGCTCAAACAATGGACACTAGCACTTTAAACCAGTGTAAGAAGTTGGAACATTTGAGTGAAAATAGATTATCTAGAATCATGATTAATCTATCTTCTATCATTCACTGGAATTGTAGTAGATTCTTGATAAATGATGCAAGGGAAGCATGTAAAAGCATGAACAAATCTTATTTTACTACTAATGTGATGTAATGCAGCCTTGAAAATAAGTGCTGCTTTTATGCATGTGTACACACACATGTCTAAAGTATGTGAATCCCAAATGTTAGTTTGACATTCTGAAGTTTTGTACCCAACTACTTGTTTTTTCCTGATGTCGTTCATTTTTGCTTTTATGTTTGCAAAATAAAGTAGATCAGAAGCAGCAAAAACAAGAGTTAAAAATAAGGTTTAATAAAACAGGATAAAACTGCAGAAGAAATATTTTATTGGATCTGTTGTCAGTAGATATGTTCCTCCTAACTACATACATAAATGCCTTTTGAATTCTCCATATGGTAGACTAAGGCTAACTGTTTCTGAAATGGTCTTAGTGTTTCAGATGGATCAGGTTATGAAGCAAATGTCTCATTGTACTTTGGGTGTTAAGCTGCCGATGGGTGCATTTACCTTAGCTAGCTGAGGTATGTCAGCATTTTCTAATGCTCTTTAATAACGCTAGCTCTAGATTTGTGTTTGCTTGAACAAGAAGGTTCATGAGGCTTCCTAAGAAATTGCTTCCTCTTTCACACATCCCTTGACAGAAGCAAGCAGAAAGTTGTTTTGAGGGTGAGAACAAGGCTCCCCAACTCGGGATAAAGGCTGTCAGGTTCCTTTGTAGCTTTGACAAGAAAATGGCATGTGCTTCATGGCTGACAGCCCCATGACGCTGCCCATGGTCTCCTATGGTGCTGGTAATGGTGAGAGGCATGCCAGGAGCCATACTGGCTCAGGCTTTTGCCCAGGTTATGCCAAGGATGCTTCTGCTCTGGCGAGCCCAGGCCCCACACAGCCAGATGGTGGTGGATGAGACACAAATTGCTGTTAAGGGCAACCACATGTCTTCAAAACTAGCTTTGCGTCTGGAGTAGTTTAATAATTGAGCATTATTTTATTTAATGGCCTTCAGAGCTTTAGTTTGGAAAGAAAAGATCATCTGCCTAGCATGGGCTGAAAGGTACCTATCTCCTCACCACCAAAAAAAAGGCAGTAACTTTCTCCAATATAGTCTGAAGTAAAATACTCCAGCATGGGCCCTCACCAGTACCATGAATCGCCATCAGAACTAGTTTTCTGCACACTGCGTGTGCAGTTACGTTTCACACACTGGAAGCGGTGTTCTAGCATCTCCAAGCGTGATTTTTGTCCTGGTGCAGCTATGTGGCAATTTCCTCAATCCCTGACTGGAGAGGAACTCAGGCTCGGTCCAGAATGGATTCGGGAATCCGTTTACGTTTTTCAGCAGTAACGCTTTTGTCACTCCCCAGCCGAAGCGGGGAGGGGAGGGGGGGAGCACGGGGAGGCCACGGCCACGGCACCCGCGGCTGCCGCTCCCCCAGCCCCGCGGGCACCGCTGCGCGCCCCCAGCGGTCGGAAAACATGGCGGCGGCCGCCGCGTTACCTCAGCGCCGCCCAGGGGCGGAGCTCGCCTCTTTGCGCGCCAAGTTGGGGCAGCGGCTCCCGCCCGGCTGCTCCGCTCCCGTCAGCTCCGCGCCGCCCGGCCATGGCAGCCCACACGGTGCCCGGCTACTCGCCCGGCTTCAAGAAGCCGCCGGCCGTGCTGCGGCTGAAGCGCAAACGGCTGCGGAGGAGCGAGCCCCCGGCCGCCGCCGCCCCCACCCCGCCTTGCGGCGCGGCCCCGCGGGGCTCTTCCGCGCCCATCCGCCGCAACCCCTTCTCCAGCCTGGACAACGCGCCCCGGTGGGCCGGCACCCCGCAGCCGCTGGAGCGGGCCCGGCGGCCACCGGCAGACGGGTCCCCCTCGGCAGCGCCCTTCTGGCAGGTAGGGCCGGGCCCGCGGGGACCGGGGGATTCTCTGTGGGGCCGGGGAGGCGCGGGGAGAAACGGGAAAGGCCCCGCGAGCAGGGAAGGAGCCTCCGCACTGGCGCCGGCAGCCATCGCCCGCAGCTGGGCCTGGAGCCCGCTCCCCTGGGGAAAGGCAACCCCGAGCCTGAGGCTTCCCTGGCTCTGTGCGCAGACCAAACCGGGCCATTGCACTGCAGTGGGTGAGCGCCTTTCGAAGGGTGGATGTTTGCAGCGTGATGCTTAGCATCACTCCGGGAATTTCACTGCGAGGAGAGGGGCGGTTTTTAAAACTACGAACCTAGTTCTTACTTTGTGCTGCATCTTACACTCCTTTTTTGTTCAGCTTTTAGAGCCTGTTTGTGAAGATAAGCCCACCAGGAGAGCGGAGCCCTCTGAAAGAACTGACATCCTCTCCCTAACCGATGTATGCAACAGCACGTACTGTTTCTGAAATGGTTTTTAGCTGTTCTCAGTTCACAAAAAAAGCTGAAATTGCTTAATTTAATATTTGATGGTCCATCTCTGTATAAAGTGATGTCTTAAATTGCCTTGATATTTGCTGTTCTGGTAACAATCTTAAAAGCCAGCCTTCTGCCTGACATCGCTACTGTTGTAGTTCTAGTTGGCAGAGGTTGTTGTCTTCCAATTTTATTACCATGTTCGCTATAATTCTGTTCCTTAGTTCTATATGTTGTTGAGATTAAGGATGTTCTTCAAGGTGAGGTATCATCTCCTGCGGTCTTTTATTCAGCTACAGAAAGGGAACAAACAACCTCACTCAGCGCACAGGAAAGAGAGAATACTTGAAAACCAGTCTTTGAAGGAGAGTTTTAAGCAGGCAATGTCTAACGTTGTTACAGTATAGCTTCAGAAACTGAAGTTCAGACTAACTTAGCAGAACGGAAAAATGACCTCTCAAAGAGAACAAACTGTCCTAGAGCTCCCCAGTGGGGTTTTTTGCATCCTCTAGGGAAAGTGTCTGACACTACAGTCACCAAGAGAGTATTAATATTAATTATTAATTAAATTAATAACTGGTTTGGTGTGGAAATTCTTGTCGTTTTATACTTCAGGCTGTTTTCTTTTTTTCTTTTTTCAGTCCTTCATCCTTGTATCTGTTCCTAGTTCGTAACTTTTGGAAATACTCCTGTGACTGAAAACCTACTTTTGCATTTTTTTAAGCAATAAAATGCTGTATTTGTATTAGAATATGTTACTGAATAAAATAATCAGTTGAGTGTAAACCGTGACTTCAGTTATCCCGTGAACAGTGAAACTCTGTGTAACTTGGAAAACCTGTCTGCAAAAGCTTTTTTTTTTAAGTATATCTCTTAAATTAATGTGAGTACTTCCTTAGGAACAAAAGGAGTCAGGCATTTGAAAGCTGTGGCTGTCCCATCCCTGGCAGTGTTCAAGGCCAGATTGGACGGCGCTTTGAGCACCCTGGTCTAGTGGAAGGTGTCCCTGCCCATGGCAGGGGGTTGGAACCAGATGATCTTTAATGTCCCTTCCAACCCAAACTAGTCTGTGATTTTTGCTGTGCACTGAATTGGACAAAAACAGGAGACGACAGGTTTAACTTGTCTTTTTATAGGCTACGAAACTCAAGATGTTCCATGTAATAACGGTAGTCCAGTATCTGGTCTGCTTGCCAGGAAAGGTATATTAACTCAACATGGGAGGAGACCTAACCATGCTAAAATATAAATAGGTAGCTAAATAGGTTGGTTTGTTGTTTGTTGGTGGTCGTTTGGGTTTAGTTTTTTATTTGTTTGTTTGTTTTCTGAGGGTTAACTGATGCTATTTCTGTTTTGTAAGGACCTTCATTCACCTGCTGCTGTACCCGAAGTCCCCTCCTCACCAAAACATGAATTTCCTGCAGACTGGAGTATTAAAACACGACTTCTATTTATGTCTTCCCAACCTTTTACCTGGGCAGAACATTTAAAAGCACAAGAGGAAGCTCAAGGATTTGCACAGCATTGTAGAGCTATAGAAACAAACTTGCCACAGAGCTTACAGGTAATACTTCTGGGGGTAGATTGAAGCTCCAGCTTTAGAAAGGAAAGGGTACCCTTGCACCTTCCTTTAAATGTGCTGGCAATGAAGGCTTGATTCTGGTTTATTTTCTTCTCACATTAAGAATAAGGCCTATTTACTAACCTAATTCCATCTGTGGTTTGTACCTATAGCAGCAAGCAGCGGTAAGTGAGTGGTCTTAAATGACCACTTAGAGATTAAGTTAAATCTTAAACCATGGAGCAGTTGCCAGTTGCTGTCCATCTTTCTTCAGTCTGGCTTATTCACAAGCCTGGGATTTTTCTGTTTTAATATCTAATGTAGTAGTTCTTTAATCCTTCACTTGCAACGCTGCCTGAAGTGAAGCATTACTGTCCTCATCAAATACTTTTTGACACCTAGGAGCCAAAGCTGTCGACAGAACTGCGTTGTGCCTTTCAGCAAAGCCTCGTTTACTGGCTTCACCCTTCGCTGCCGTGGCTGCAGCTGTTCCCTCGCATTGGAGCAGATAGGAAGATAGTTGGAAAGGCCAGTCCTTGGTCGCAGGATGAAGACTTGCAACAAGTGCTAATGAGTGACTGGTAAGTGGAACCAAACACTGTATTTAGCAAGATTAAGATAATGAGATTTTAATTAGTATACAAGTTCTTTCCATTTTTATTAGAAAGCTTTTTAATTTATTTTTTTCTTCTAGAATGCGTGTTATTTTGAGGATCAGGTTAAAGAAACATAAGACTAAAGCTACCTGCTTGTGTTAAGTGCTCCTCTCCAATCCTAGGTGTTGATCTAGGTAGTATTCCATAAATCCAGGTTGCCTCTGAGGCTTGCTGTAAACCCACGTGCTAGAAAACACATGTGCTGGAACAGCATTAGTGCTTGCAAACAGGCTGTGTTTCAGACGAGCACAGCTTCCCAGATGCTGAGCACATTTGAAGATCTGGCCAATCATTCAGTGTGCTCTCAAACCTGTGCGAAGTACACCCACTAACACCTGGCCAGACCTGTGCAAGGTACACCCACTAACACCCAGCCAAATCCAGCTGGGTGTACCAACAGCGAAGGATTACCTACAGTCACAGAAACCTTTTCTTCTGATGTGCAGGTCTGTCAGCTTTACCTCTCTGTACAATCTGCTCAAAGCCAAACTGTGTCCCTACTTCTACGTATGTACCTACCAGTTTACTGTCCTGTTCCGTGCAGCTGGGCTGGCAGGAAGCGATGTCATCACAGCTGTAATTTCTCCCACAACTAGAGGTTTGAGGGAGGCCATGAGGAATGAAGGTAAGGTGAAGCCAGTCCAACTAGGATTTGAATAACTGGTAAAGTGCATTAGCTGCATCACAGAACCATTCATTGCTTGCTCTTCTCCTCTGTTCAAGGCATAGAGTTTTCTTTACCTTTGGTAGAAGAAAGTAAAATGAGGAAACTGAAAAACTCTGAAGTGAATTTGGAAACAGAAGGTGCCAACAGCCTCGAAGCGAGCAACAGCATGGAAGATGGAGAGTATGTATTACATACGTTAGGTCTTCTACAATGCTAGAATTCAAGGCTATCTACAGAATCCTCAATGATTCATTTGGAAACCTTCGTAGAAAGTGTTGCCATCCTAACACTGATTCTGTGTTTCCCAGAGAACCAGCTCCAAGCGATGATGATGATGAAAGTTTCTCTTGGCTTGAAGAGATGGGAGTCCAAGACAAGGTTAAGAAACCAGATGCTATTTCTATTAAACTGTATCCTTTCTGTGCACGTCACTGTGTATGGCACTGGAAAACCATGCAGATGTTATCCTTTTGTGGTATAGATTGGAGTTTTGTAAAAGCTTTTGAGAGCTTATTTCCAAACACCAATCCTCACATTACTGCATAGCAAGAGACTCTGCATGTCTTTTTTGTTTCTTTATGACAAGTATTTCTAGATGCTTTTGAAGGAAAAGAAAGAAAGAAAGAGGGTGTGAAAGAAAGAGGGTGTCTGTTCGCGTAGGCTTAGTTTGCACTTGGAAGTAGTATGGCATAGCAGGGACAAAGCTGTAGACCAGGACAGCTCTTACTGAGGTGTTTCAGAGGGACCAATGGACTACATCTTCCCCTGGTTCCGTTTGCACTTGGGGAGCACTTGAGGTTTAATAATGAAATCAAAGGCCTGGTTTAAGATGCTGTTTAATATTTGAAGAACAAATCTGGATCAGTGTAAAGCTTGGTGGGTTTTTTGGTTTTGTTTGTTTAACTGACTTGACTGGTCAGAGGAGTGTCTTCTGGAGTTGCGCTGCTCCAGTTCTTCATTGGGTGCATTGATGCTTTTCAATTCCTCATGGTTTTCCTTTGACTTCAGTCAATGCAGTCGTAAGGAGAATCATGAGGTGCAGATGGATCACAAACCCGAATCCCTCGCATTAGTGAAAGGAACAAACACATTCACCTTGCTGAACTTCCTGATAAACTGTAAGAGCCTGGTGGCTGTGGCAGGCCCACAGGCAGGGCTTCCACCGACTTTGCTGTCCCCTGTTGCTTTCCGAGGTGGAACGATGCAAACACTCAAAGTAAGTCGCACAGCTGTCTCTATTTTCTCATAAGGCAAGTTGTTTCTTCACCCAGTGGATTAGACACTGACTTTGTATAGTTTCCCTCAGGTACTGCAGAGTAATTTTTGTTGCTACAACTCAAGTTGTAGCATTTTGGCTGCAATACAGACTTTGTCCACATCAATCTGTGCTGCTTAACTGAAATACTCGAGTTTCTGTTCTTCACACCCTGATAAGTAAGGGGTTAAACAGACTTCCCAGATACTAAAATGGTTCTCAAAATATGCTCCTGAGACCTTATGGGGTCTCCAACTATCAGAGATACTGCTTGGAAGAAGGGTGCCTCTAAACCACGGCTTACCATCTGTTGCTAAGGAGGTAGTGGGTACTAAAGGAGGTGCTATTAATACAGGTAGTGCAGTCTTCACCCACCAGAGAGCAGTTCACGCTGTTCTTCAGCAGTTAACTTAATGCTGTATAGCATTCCTGCATAGCACAGTCAGTATGGTTTAGGAGTTGGTAGAAAGACAGTAAAAGCATCATGCTCATGTATTGAACAGTAAGTTGACAATATTGAGAAGTATTTTGAACTTTTAATGGGTCTGTAGCATTGCAGTATTGAAGTAAATGAAAATTAGGGCTCGATTTGGTGTGTCAAGAACTAATTGTAGGTGGTTTTGTCCTCAGGCTCGAAGTATAAATGCCAAAGCCAGGGTTCACTTGGCGTATGAGGACATATTCAGCCTGGAGATCGTGGGCCCCGTCATGCCTCATTCTCTGCATGCACTGACCATGCTGCTCAAGGCTGCCCAGAGGGGAGCATTCTCTGGTGTATTTTATACACATGAGCCAACTGCTGTGTTTAACACTGATCTTGACAACGCAGCCCCTGCCTTGAATGAGGTAAGGAAACTAGCACAGACAATCTTTCCTGTTAGGAATAGTATCTTTATTGCAAACCATAGGACACCGAGTGACATAAAACTTTCCCTTAACACGTGGGTTTACACCCAACTACTTGTGATCACCACCTGGCAGTCCTCAGGGCTTGTCTCTCCCCTAGAAATGGAATAATCCAGGAAATTAGCTTTTCTGGAGTTCCTCAGAGGTACACAAATGAACGTTAAGAACTGCATGTACTTCAAACAGAAATACCTATGCCATGTCTCTGCTCTTCATGTAAATTCCCACAGAAAACAGTACACAAAGATCTTCCTATGTGTGGACTGCATCCCAAGACTTTGGATCAACTGAGTCAGCGTCCAACATTGAGAAAATCTTCCATCCGATTTCTGGAAATGAAGGATTATGCTTATACCTGGAAGTCCTAGGTATGCTAGTTCCATTTAATGGGAGAGAA
Source organism: Strigops habroptila (assembly GCF_004027225.2). NCBI lineage: Eukaryota > Metazoa > Chordata > Aves > Psittaciformes > Psittacidae > Strigops > Strigops habroptila. The sequence goes on along the minus strand of NC_044278.2, from coordinate 28,962,279 downwards.
TGCTCTCAAGCGTGCAGTTGCTGTACTTTGTTCGGGTGTATCTACACAGGCAGCACCCGTGTGGTACCAGTAGGGATACAATCTAGTTGCACAACACAGACAACTATCGCACATTACCCATCATAAAACACTTCAAAGGACTTCTACAGGAAATGAACCAAAAGGCCTTGGACATCTCCTTTTGTATTTTAGAAAGCCTTTTTTAAATAAAACTGGATAAAACATAATTACCTGTTTTATTGGTCTGACTTGTGTCCAGAAGGTCTGTATTCCTCATGTACATGCAGATGGGCTGCAACTGCTCTGTGTAACCATTTTGGACATGTGGAATTCTTGGCACAATTTTTCCCCGCCCTCTCCTTCCAGGACTGCTCACAGCACCTTGCCAGGAGCTCAACAGCTACACCTTGGCATGTTTTACCTCTTGCTTTAGAGTCTGGTCTCAACTCCACAAAGACAGATGAAAGCCACATGGACACAGCAGAGTGTTCTGGCTGCAGAAGGATCAGAATAAAAGGTTTCGATTCCTCAGAACTGCTGAGCATAGCTAGCTGGTATTCCCATACCCACACTCACATGAAAGCAAACCAGGCTTTTAAAGAGCCACTTGTACAAACAAGTTAGAGGAGTAAATAGTTGTGCCACGTGTGAGAGAGACAAGGGGCTGCTGATCTATGTTCGTAGCAATAGTAGCGTATGAGCAGGTTGAACGCAGCCTGCTTCACTTCAAGTGAGAGCGGTTATTTCTGAGGCGTGTATGTCACTTTCTACACAGCTATTAGGTGATCACATTTCAGCAGCAGAAAACACTCGATCTGAAGAGCAGTATGTATAACACCATCATACTTGTGCACTCCAAGATTTCTAATTCAACCAGTACCTTGCACAGAAAACAAAGCGGTGCTCAGGCCGTGTGGTCAGCTACCCTTATCTATCTTCACTATGGTGCTGTTGTGCTCACCACCTCAGGATCGACTGGGGATTCTAGAACAGTAACAGGAGGCTTCAGCCAGGTCTTACTTGAGGAAACAACCTGTGAACTTGAAAATGTGGGCACACAAAGAAGTTGCAGCTGATGGAAGCGTGATGAAAGCTTCCTGTGCCTTCCAGTTACTTCGTATCAACGCAACTGGAAGTATCCTACCCCAGGAGTACAGCGTGTATACAGTTACACTGGAATACTGTATGTTTACATTAGGTACTTCACAGCCTAGTGATACTCTGGACAAGACAACAGCTAGAAAGCCTAGATAAAGGGCAAGTCCCTCTCTTACAATGGAAAAAGGGACCTTAGAATATTAAGTACTTCGATAATGTCAAATACTCCAGTTTTGGTGGAGCTCAGGATAATAGAATCCAACTTTAATTAAACTTTACATTTCTCCCTAACCCAGGAGTCAATTACTGAACTTTTCCCCACAGATTAGTATCAGACACCAGGAGTGAAAATCCAGTGCTAATGGCATTGTGGTAATTCTGGAAGGCTGGTGCCTTCACTACATTTCCAGTAACTTTTTAAGAGCATAACAGCTCATTCGGCACCTTTTTCACCTGGCTTGCCTGCCTCCATCAGCCACAGCCACTACCCTGGGCTTCACAGGCTGCTGTGAACTGTCACCCAGCACTACAGGTGGTCAGTAGAGGTTCTCACAGCAACTGTGTTCCAGTGGGTCCTGGCGCACTGAACAGGACACAGCTTCCCTGTTATTCCAGGGGTGAGGTCCTCTGAAAGCTGCTCCTGCCCTTGGAGCCCACCACCCAGTTATGAAATGGGCAGCATCTTCCCAGTCTGTGCTTGAGGAACAGGCCTGTGTAAGGAGTATGTGTTAGCACATGGAACAAGTTACCGAAAACAATGGGGAAAAAAAGTTCTGCAGTTGCCTCTATGGGAAGGCAATTGTAATCGAGCCAATGCCCATTTTGGTATGTGGAATAGAGCCTGGCCGTTGCTAGTCACTATTTGTTTCAGTTTGTATTTTCACATCTAGCATGCATTTGCAAAACATTTTTGAATTGCAATTGCATTCTGGCAGTCTAAAACCGTCCAACTTCAACGATCTACAACCGAATTCTGTATCGCGCGCTGTAGTGCCTCCTGGTACTGTGAACTGTTGGCCTTCACTCAGAGCTTTGCCTGCCCTTCCAGCAGCACGCACCCATGGCTCCCGGTCCTGGGACACAGCGCTGCTCTCAGTGCATACTTGGCACGAGGGAATCTTCCCTAGAAAAGCTCTGGCATTAGGCTGCCCCACCTACAGGTATGTTCAGGAAGTCCCACCTACCACTATCCCAGGCACTTGTAGGCAGCAAGATTGATTTATTTAACCTGTCTAAATGAGTGAAATTTCATTAAACCTGTCATTCATTTGGGAAACGCAATTCCAACTTTTTCAAGGTACGGGCACTTGGCCTCCCTGCTTCTCCAGTCCCAACTATTTAAAAGCTACAAATGGGAAGACTCCAAAGAAATTGTTCCGGTAGGAGCCGGCTACAAGTTCTCAGGCTGCTGTTTCTAAGGGCTCCTCTCTTGTGCGACAGGGAAGGCGCAGAAGCACCTTCAAGCAAAGTTACTTCTAGGGAAAGAATTCTACAGGAAAAGGAAATCCTGCAGCCAAAAAGAGCCAGGAGGAGTCACAGGCTGATCCCCTTCAAGACAGCTCAAGTGCTGCATAAATAACCAGGTTCCAAGAGAGTGTTTCCTAGTTGTTCTTTTTAATGTATCACTACTTATCTATTCCTGCATGCAAAGGACACTCAAACCAATTCAAATTTACAAATTTAACAGAAGTACATCGCTACACTAGCTTTAGATCCATGTATCATCTTAAACAAGGAATTAAACTAAACAGAAACCTCAAAACCAAGAACTGTCATAATTAGGGCATTACAGACCTTAGTTATCTTCTTTTTTCACAAGTCTTCCATCAGACCAAAGGTTAAATCCATGTACAGTACCACATCTTCAAGGCATGAAATCCAGAACTTTCCTAAATAGCTATTTTTTAAATGGAGTCTTCAGTGGGACCAAATTCATCTGCTCCTTGCTGCTGTGCAGTAACATCTCTTTACATTATACATGGGGAATACAGACCTAAAAAAGGCAAAGCAACAGGTACAAGAGATTGCTCTGTTCCCAGATTTGCTGCTGCACAGCTGTGACACCAGTGCTGGCACAGACACCACAGACAGAGCGAACAGAATGAGCAAGATCTCAGCTGCTTCACCTCTATCAAACCAGACATTTACACAGAAGTCTGATTAGGAGCTGCTCCCACATCCCCCATTAATTACTCTAAGTCATGTATCAACAAACCAGACTTGAGCCAAGGCTGATATAACACCCACTTCTCCCAGGGTGGATCCTTCCCCTGCTGTACCATCGCATCCAATTTTTTCATACACACCTTCCAAGTAGTTCAGCAAATGCGGTGAGGAAATCTTCAAATATTTAGTGAGAGACTGAAGGCGAGAAGCCAAAGGGAAAAAAAGTTTTAATTAGAGACAACTATGTCCATGAAAATTAACTTAGGCCTAGAGCGCTTTGACAGACGAGTAAGGGTCTTTATTTTTTGGAAGCGGGCAGTGGACAACCAAACACCATTTCTCTGCTGTACATAACGTAAGACATAGACCCTTGTCCCTTCAGGGCACAGAAAGACACCTTGTTCCTTAACATTTGGCAGAATACACATAGGTCATCTTACTTTGTGGAGGAGGTACTAGTAATTCTTCACCTCTGTGTTCCTATTACCATGGCAAAGCTCACTCGCTTTAGGCCTGAGCACAGCCTTACTGTGTACAAACTGTGTTTTGTTCCTATCCCAGACGAGGCTCTGCTCAGGGGGTGTCATACAAAGAGACCTCAAAAAGACTTTTCTGAAATAAGCACCCAAGCTGCAAAAGTCCATAAATCCTGATCATAACTCAGACAAATCCAGCCAGAGGTGTGCAATGCCCTTTCCAATCCAAAGTGCACACGGCTAAAGGACTAACACTTCTTAAATTAAAAGGGGGAAAGAAAATTGGGGGGGGGGGGGAGGAAACGTAAAAGGAAAAGCTTTGTACATCCTCTCCCTTGTCAAACTGCCCAAACTCTGGATCAGGCTGTCTCCTCAAGGGCAGAGTACCATTACAGAAAACTGAAGCCCACAGAATTAATTTGGTAATAGTCCAAAGCAACCAGAAGTGACTCTGCAGCCCTAACAGCTATTGGTGATCCTCAGAAAGCGTACTCTTACACTGTGCCTTTCTTCCACAAGCTGACTTGGCAGAGACTTGAATTACTGCTTACTGACCAGTGATTAAGATTATGAACTTGTGCTGCTTTTATTGACCAAGTTGGGTACAACAATTTAAGCGTCATTCTATCCCTTCCCTCCCCCCTGAATCCAGTTGTAGATTTGTTAAGAGTTTAAAATTCACATTAACCACAAATTCATACAATCAACATCAGGCAGTGTGTTAATTTGTTTGGAATAGACAACTCCATCATCTCCCTTCTTAAAACATGCAGGGAGAGTCACCTTCACGTCGCGAGTCTCACGGGATCCACTGCTGGGCTTCCTGCCGTCCCTTCGAGAGCATGTCTTTTGCCTAAATCACGTACATCCCGGAGCACGGGCTGCGGGGCCAGTTGCAGCGCACCACCGAGTCCAACCCCAGACCGCACACGGAGAGCAGCCGCGGTGCCAACGCTGTACAACAGGGCTACCACCGCGCGCTTCCCCGCGGGGCGGCGGCGCTGCCCGGTCCCTGTCCAGCAGCACGCACCAGCCTCGACCAGCCAAGGGTAAGCTGTGACCTTCACCAGCTGCCGGCAAAGTGCACGAGTAGCTTTACCGAGACCAGGGAAAACTGCAGCATCGTACAAAACAGTATGAAAGTGTTAACATTCCATATTGAAGAGGAATCGCATAAGCTTTAAAACAAGGGTTTCGATTACTGATGCCTCCAGAGTCTGTCGTCTGATTTAGTCATTTAAGAAATAATTACATCACTAATGTAAACAATATAAACATACCAAAAACTAAGTATGATTTAAATACATTTTGATGGTACAAAAGAAAAACCTGAAGGTGTCTGTACAGTTTTTACAACGTGGGAATTGCCAATGTATTTACAACATGAAAGGGCAAATACCATTTTTGTGCAGAGTAAAATTATCTGAAATAATGTCAATATAAAAAACAATATCTAGCGGTGTGAGGCACTCCTAAACATGGTGGTATTAACCATGCTTTCCTTTGGTACAAGTCCCATCGCTTGGAGAGCCGCAGTTGCTGCTGTGGCTTTAGCATGCTTCTTGTTAAGGCTGGCAAAAGTAGGCCTGTATTCATTTCCATTGACTCTCACCTGTTTATGGAAAAAGGAAGTATTACAAAATGCCTCTTCAGCACCGCTCCTAGGCAGCGCTTCGCAGCTCCTCCTTTAAGCACCTTCCCTACGTAATCCCTCTTTAGCGGTAGTCAAAATCCACCTCTGGTCTGTAAACACCATCATTTCCAAACAGCAACTGCTAACACAGGGTATTACATGAAAAAGAAAGCTCAGTTGCAAGATAACTGAAGGACAAACAAATCTTGCTCACTGCCTTTACAGCATTAAGGCTCAACACCATGCCTGCAAGCAAACAGCAAGAATATGGTACCCCATGAGTCAGTAACTTTACTAGGAAGGGGAACAATGTGTTTCTTGATGGATTTACAGACTAATGAACTCCAGAGATCTGATCTGACCTTTACAGAAAGAGGACTCAGAAATTTTAGCAGACACTGCTCAGCAGTCCTCAACCACCCCTAAGGTGGCTTGTATGTTTGTGCGCAAATAAAACAATGAATTTACATCACCTTTAATAGAAAGACCAACAACAAGCAAGGAAACTCACACGCACCTTAAAGATAAAATGTTTGCGATGATCAGGCCCACTATCATCCACCAACACAAATTCAGGTGGTGACCATCTTCTTTTGTTACAGATCTCCATCAAAGCAGAAACGGGATGTTTACCTTAAAGAGAAAATGTATTTGAAATTTCAGTGCCACTACTGAAGCCATCACTTTAAACAAGATTGTTTTGAGACAAGCAAGAATCTCACCTGAAAGATCCTTCATCACAACATAATGTCCAGATCTCTTTTGTGCCTTCTCTCCCACAGCAACAAGCCCTAAACAAAACACAATAGTTTACATTTCTGATCCCCACCTGACTTCTGTATTATTGGCAGTAAAGCAGTAACATGTATTCAGTGGAGGTGAAGTCTGAACACCATCCAACGGTCTTTTCAGAAGTCTTCCAAACCTCCCTTTCATCCAGCATTTTTTTCCCCTCCATACTTACTACAGGTCACACTCTTCCCAACTGCGCTAGTAAGACTCTGAACAAGCCAGGTAGCAGAAAACTTTGAGTAGTCTCATGCAAGTCAGGAAACACCTGGTTTTCAATGCTCTCTTTGGAGAAACACTGAGCAAGAGACAAATTTAAGAACACTCTCTCCTTCAGTCTTTGTTTTGTGCAACCCAAAAGCCATCTGCTACCCTAACAGTTTGCCTCTGACATACACCACAGTTGAAGTATTTCCACTAAACAGTACGAAGTGTAACCTAGCACGTCCTTTTGCAATACAAGTAACACAGTGGTGTTCTTATGTGCTCTCTTTATTTATCAGTATTCAAATACTTATCCTTTAAGTGCAAATTCACAGCCCAATTTCCGCGCTTTCAATTGCATCTGAATATAAAATAGCAGAAGAGCATGCGACTGGGCCCCAAGACAACACAAAGAGCACAAGTTCCAATGAAAGTCATGCTGAAACACTGATGTTGAACATTTTTCTTTTTAAAAGCTTACAAGAGTAAGAAATAAAGTGCAACAATTGCTAAAAATGTATCAAATGCCACTAACCACACCATGCTCATAGACTGACTCAAGTTTCTTTACATGCCATTATCTTAAATACCAAAAATACCTGCCCAGTTTTTCACACTTCAGTCCTTCAAATACTACTTTGTTTCTTACCTCAATTTGTTTCTGTTCCTGGCTTAGGTGAATAAGGACAGGGAGATACTGCAATTGTTTCCAGTTTCTTCCTGTTCCTTCAGCTTTTTTGGTTGGCATTTTGGTTTGGTTTGCTTTTGAAGAAAATCCTTCCCTCCTTACCAGATTGTCATCCTAATTATTCATGCAGCTCCTAAGTAAGGGCTTTTCAAGTGGTATGAAACCCTCACAGACAACAATCACTGAAACAAAGTTTATTTTTCTTCCCCTTACAGCATTTCATACCCAAAACCCAAAGATCTTCACCAAAGAAAAAACCCTCTTACGTCATTCTCTGATTAATACCGTGCCTCCCTCACTCCCAGTCACTGACGCTTGTCTTCTGCATCTTGTCCCTGGTACCTCAAGAGGGACTGTCGAAAGAGCAGTGGGCTCTAACAAGCCCTGCTGATGGGCCAACGTTCTTTGAACACAGACAACCAGCAATTTACTGGCTGACACCAAAGCTCAAAAAGGGTTTGGTTCAGTGGTGCGTGGGACAGAACTACAGATCTTGCTCAGTGTATGGGAGAAGCAGGGTCTGAGGGAAAGCTGTGACAAAGCAGACAGACAACCTTTTGGTTCATGTCCTAGTGCAGCCTACTGAGGAACTCTGAGCAAACTGCTTGGTTCCTGCATCTAGGAGTAGTATTTGATTTGAGGATGAGTTCTAAAAACGTGTTAAAACACCCCTTACAAAACCAAACCAGGATACTTAATGTAACAGACAGACTCCTTTTAAAAATTTGACTTGTCTTTAAACCTCTACACAAAACTTTAAAAAAAAATATTACTTTTTATACATTTAAGCATCAAAAAACTCTGACGTATGAAGCACCTTTTCAGCTACTCAACACAAATGTACAATCACTGTTCAGTTGATTCTTTGTAATGCATGAAACATGCAGCCTCTTCACAACGCAAGTTGTCTCCCTATACTACAGGCTTGGCAGGCTCAACATTAAAGATAATTCTTTATCAACATGGAACAAGTTTAGATTTTTTATTTCGGTGGAAATGATCAGATTAGATTGCATACATGATGATAATCAAGTATTTAAAAATGATGAAATTCAAGCAAAGCACAGCTATCACTAAGGTTATCTGTATTTTCAGATGAATCTATCACAGGCCAGGAAAAGGCATTCTTTAACTCCAACAAACATTTTTAATTGTTATTGAAGACTGACTGTTCTGAAGCAGAAAGAGCAAACTACCTGTTACAGAATGCCCAGCACAATAAGGGCCTGACCTGTCTCAGGCCATAGGGCTTGGTGCTTGAAACTTCACTAACAACTTCTGCAGGCACTAAGGGAATTTGTGTTAGGAACGACATGAGGATCCTGGGGCACACTTCTCTAACTGGAAACTTGAGCTGCAACATGAGCTGTGTATCACCAAAATGTTTTTAATGTTCAAAATGTTCGCAGGTTGTGCAGCAAAACTGCCTCTTTCATGTGAGGTAGCAAAGAGCAAGCAACATGATGAACAGAGCTCTAACCCTTCCCTCCTCGCCACAAAAATCCACCACCATGTTACACAGGCTGCTTGAGAACATAATACTGACACTGTTCTCGGTTTCTTCTCTCCGACTGCTATTAATCAAGCTAAGTCGAAGGAACTATTGCCAGCACTGAGAACTTTCCACGACAACATCTACAAAGATGACAGTAGCTAAGTAACAGTAACAAAATATTTGTCAAAGATGATTTTCTTGGCAATCGCTCTGTCACCAGGTATCTTTTTTTCCTTTCTTTAAACAGCGAGGTTGCACAGAAGAAAAAGAGCTGAAAAGCGAAGTCTATTATTGCGTTCAGTACTTTGAGACTGTTGCACTTCTCCGTTTATAAGACCCACACTATGCTGCTAGGTGGTCTTTAGAATTTAGAAAACAGTGAGTATTTTCATAACGTAGGCCTGCTTTCTCATTTTTTACCTCTCTGCACTTACTATTTCAATGTTTAAACTGTATTTTCACTGCTAGCTCAGTCACCTGAGCAGTACTGAACTACCTCTGCACTAAGAGCTGTCCCTTTGACACCTACAGATTCCTCCAACAGCATCTCTGCAAACAAACTGCACATTTGCATTTATATGCTTTGTTTTTTTCCAAGCTCGATTATGAGTATCGATAAAAGCTAAAGCAAATCTGTAATTCAAAGTATTTTCATGCTTTCCTACTAGATGTGATCTATTTAAAATATTAAAGTTTCCCAGTTAAAAAGAAAAAAAAAAAATATTAGGAGAACAACAGACAGGGTATGTTTTCCTGCAGCGTTGTTAATTTTGCTAACATGCCTAACAGCACAATTCAATCATAAATCTTGGAATTTTGCTGAAATCCTGAATCTGGTATTTTAAATGGTTAGAACTTGTATTCCAGATGAAAAACTTCCATAAACATTCAGCTCTTGCTGAATGGGCTGACAAGATGGCCAACCATACAAACCACGCTGCCCTGGCTTTAGGAGCAGAACACAGCCTGTAATTACAAGAAGAGTTCTTTTGCATCAAATGAAACAAGTGCAACAGTTCTCCACTTGTGGCCGTGGACTTTTGAGAAAGAGGAGAAGGAGGAAAGACTGCTAAAAAAAAAATCTTTGGAAACAATCAGGGCAACATCACTGCAGCTGAGCAGTTTCCTGCAACAGGATCAAATGAGGAGATGGAAAAGCAAAGAAAGCAGATGGGCAAAAAAGGAAACAGAATCCCTTTGGAAGACCTAAAAACATCAGTGCGACAGTCTATTCCTAGCAGGATTTCAGCTGAAAGGCAGCAGCAGTAATCCAACTCTGCAGGTCTCACCTCTGTCCTCCACCCCAGTTTAAAACTGATCTAGTCAATCTTCTATCCAGCTCCATTCCTGCTTGAGCCACTTCCTCTAGATCAACCACAATGGCTTTTCCACAATTCATTTACCTGTCCATGCCTTCTCCACACATCCAACTGAAGCACATCCCTAATTTACTGAGAAGCACTTTCAAAATGCAGGGTCATAGGGAAAGTTCAAGTACATCTGGGAGAGTCCACAAGCATAAGGACAAAGCCTATATATATAATCCAGGGCATGAAAGCCTACACCAAAATCACCTACGCCATTCCCTTAGTTTTTCCAGTGGTGCTTTACCCAGAAAAAGGTTACTACTTCAAAGTTATTTTGCCTATCTCCAAAATAGACACGAGAAGTTTATACTGCCACGAGACATGTGAGGAAGGGCTTACCTTTCCGATCTGTCTTAAAGTCGACCATAATTGGCTCAACGCTGCCTTCTTTGTTTTTCCCAAGCCCTTCTCCTTCTCTCCAGCCCATTTTTCTCATCAGCTGAGCTCCCATTCCTCCAGTTACAGGGGCTGCTCTTAAGAACTGATCCTATCCAGAAAAAGAAAAGTAAAACAAGTCCTAAAGTTAGCACTGGGGTTTTAAAACCTAAGGAGGAGCTTCCAAAAAGTGTTCCTAACAACCTTTCACAGACTCAATTAAAAAAAAAAAAATACACCTTAGCTTTATATACATTAACATTTGGTAGCAACCAGAATTCACGCAGACACACGAGACACAAATCAATATTTGCAAAAAAGAACAACTTAAGAAAATTCTAATGCGATCCAAAAGTGGCAAGTGACCCATTGCAGACATATGTATTTAATAAAACGATAACCGTCCATTTTTAAACACGCTACTTTGGTTCCAATGCATCTCTTCTCATCTCGTGAAAGGAGGCAGTGTTAACTGTTTAACTGGCAACATGTGTGCCAAGTGTACCTAGTTATTGAACAAAATACAAGCACATTTAGTAATGACATTCACAGAGTGTTTAGGCGTATTTTAAATATATATAAAAAAAAAGTTTCCCCATTTTATTATACAGCAGTTGCACATTCAAGTTCTACTCTGAAAATCCACATGAAACATACAGGTTTTTATTTTCTTTTTTTTTTAAAGGCGCTTAGCCACACAGTTTAGCAGCAGTACAGAAGTCTTCACATTCTTTCAAATCATCATTAACATAATAGATGTTAAATGGTGAAAGCTTATAAACAGAAATCTTAAAAATCTGTTTTGATGTAAAGAACTTTAAAAACTCCTTAAATGTTTACGTACCTAGGCCTCGATGGCCGCAGTGTTGTGAATAGTAGGGCTGGCATTGACCGTGGCAAGAAGGCAGCTACAAGGATTTGACCCTGAAACAAGTTTCCATATAGAGGGGTGAAAGTTCACAGGTTATTCTGTGAACTATCAACTCTCTTCTGTCCCCCCCGCTGACCCAAGTAAGTAAGTCAATCATTTCCATCACAGCAAAAAATTGCTTGCCTTAAAATATACACGTTTACACACTGGCACTGATAAGTCCATCAGTTATTTCGCATAGTAGGTTAGATGATACAATGCCTAGTATCTTTGTGAAAATGTTACTTACTATCAAAGCAAATTAACAGAACGTTGTTTGGGGTTTTTCTTCTTCCTTTATTTTGAGTTGTGCTTGCAAAAGTAAGCATTTCCCAGGTTTGGACACAGGACTGATAGGTGCTTGGTTTTGATTTGTACGAAAAGAAAACCAGAAGTCTTACTTTTGCAGAGACTAAGGATATTAAGGGGATTTCAAATTGACAATTGATACACACTGAAGTATGTGTGTAATCCCCATGGTGTTAAAAAATTTTTAAAAAATAATAATAATCATGGAAGATTGTGGCAGAACTTCTCCAAATATTTCCCCATTGAACAGTAAATACCTCGCAATCATGTAACCGGATGCTGCATTTAACAATCAACAAAGTAGTTTGATGGAAGAGTAGAGAGGCTACGTGCACCCCTCCAGCTCAACTTCTTTTCTGACTGGTGCAGACCATGCAGTGTGTGTGCATACACAATCAGTTTCTTCGATATGAACTGCCTCAATCTATACACCTAGAATGGCTTTTACTTACTTCCATTTTCATCCTCCCCTCTCTTTTCCAGGAACCTCTCATAAGAAAAGGGCAACCATGCCGAGAATGATACAAACCCCAGTCAATGTCACCCTGGGTTCCGATTCCTCTTTTGTACCTGCTTTGCAATGATAGAATTTTCAATATAAACATCTGTTTCATTACCACCAGCGTGTATTCAGTTCACAAATGATAAGATTGCCATTTCTGGATGAGGTAATTTTCATGTTACGCAGCTTTCTCATCACACCTGTAAATGTACTAATAGTACATTTAGTAGTTGTGTAGAAAGGAAAGAACAGAACCTAAATATTGCTATTCTTAGTTAAAAATCAAAGCCCTCAGTTCCTACATAGGAATTACCAGACCCTGAATAAAATTCCAAATCCTGGAAATAAAAAATGTTCTAAATTCCAAAATGTAGTTTATTAAAAACACCTCTTCTAATGAGTGAATTCAGAACCCTAGCTGGTAACTTCAGCAGGAATTTTTTATACTATGCTGAGTCTTAAACATGTACAACAGAACCAAGACAACAAGGAATTAGAAATGAAAGGCTTGTTTCATTACAGAATAGCTGTACTTGTACATCACACTAAAAGGCTAAATGAAATAATTAGCCTAAATGAGAGGAGCCAGAAGCCCGCTTTGATTCAGTTTACTGAAGAAGCAAAGAAGGCTTGCAGCACAGGGAAAAGTGTTCTTTCAGTTTTAGTTTGGGTTTAAATAATAAACTGAACATAAACCTCTAATGTCACCTGTACAATTATACTATCTTTAACTATTTTTTTTTACAATGCAGTGACAGACAACTTCACTGAGCCTATGATTTAGCAGAATATGGGTACAACTAGAGCTGTGTTTCTAAGCACATTTGAAAATGTAAAAATTACAGTAGAAATGTTAACAAGAGCTGGAACAAGATGTAAATCTCTGTTCAGTTTTAACAATTATAAAAGGCCAAGTCTCATGAAACTCTTCAGCAGCTACATACCCTTGCAGATCTGGCCCACAGGAAGATATCAAATTGAAGAGTATCTAATACAATAAACCCCAAAACAACAAAATAAAATAAAAATTTACAAAATAATTGTTCTCTTTCATTCACTAATCTCAATTTGTCTGCATGAAAATTTAATACCACTCCTCTCATCTTTTGATCTCTATCTACACTCCGTGGAAGGTCAGCCAAATAAAGCACACTCCCATTCTGCCAGCAGATGGAGACAACCAATAAGCCACATTCTTGTGTCAACACTTCCTTTAAAAAGACGGCTACAGAGTAAAACCTGATCACTTAAGAGGGTTTTTTTGTAATTTAAAAACTATTCCTCTTTTAAAGCTATGAAAGAGCAACACATTTTGGGGGACATGAATGCCTGAATTAGCATTTAAGGGCTTACACAAGCAAACACACACACAAAAAAAATCACACCTGAAAGATGACTTTACACTTTTTCTTCTGAAACACAATGCAAGTTGGACAGTTGCCATCGTTTAACTGCAACAGCTGTCTTTGGGAAAAGGATAGCACACAGCACCAAACTAACCAATCCATAAAACAGCACCCACAACAACCAAAATATTAAAGCTATAATTATTTGAGAGATCGTCAAACGCATCATCAATTTCTCCTCTGTAAAAAGAAAATACCCATTCCTTCTCACACTGCTGACATGCACTAAACCATAAGTTCTGTCATAAGAAGGTTCATTTCTTCTGGGCGATAGTTCATTAAGCAGAAGAAAGCCTTAAAGGCACTCAGTGGACAGTTTCAGCTATAGTACAATGGGTTGTCTTAAAGATTACTTTAAGACTAACTCTGAGAAATCCCTCTAAGCCAAGCACCAGGAACAAGCAGCTATCTTTGGCAAAACTTTTGTAAAGTAGCTGAATCTTCCATTCAATAAACTGGCACTTTTAGGAGCAGCCACATTCCTTCCCCAGTATCAGAGGAAGAATACCTTTCTGAAGAATGCCATCAAATGCCTTACAAAAACTACACTCCTGAAAGCCTGATGCAATCAGCTTCAGGATTTCTGTTCACAGCTTTTGCGTACAGCCAGTAGAAAGCAAGCTGAGGACAGTGGGAAAAAAAACCCAAAACATTTTGAGGGCTGAACAGGGAGCCAGTCCAATATAACTAACTTAGTTGACTGGCCATGCCATGCGGCCTTCATTTCCAATGAAGCTCATTGTGTCATATAAGGCGACAGGAATACAAGCGGCCTTGTTAGAAGGTCAGCAGTCCTTCTGCAAGTGACAATCACAAGACTTAGTTTTACCTCCATCATTAGCATGAATTTGCTCATCTGCTGTAACTGTGGAAGAACAGAAGAATGCTTTAACTTTTCAGAACTTTAGCTACAGAGTGTTCTAATGGCCATAGTAAAACTGCGTGTCATGCTTTAACCCAACTGAGTGAAAGAGACCTCGGGCATTATCCACATAAAACACTGCAGAAACCTTGTGTGGGGATAAAGTTTAGGTGGGAGAATCAAGCTGATAAATCCAGAAACAAGTGGCGAGTTTGGGAAAGTCTCAGTAAGTAGACCTCAACAGAATTTGCCTGGAAAAAGATATTTGACCCCTTCCTCTGATTTGACATTCATTCAGCAGCAGAGTGTATTTGTAAGAAAACAGTAAAAGAAAAGAAAAAAAAGAAGCAACCTCCAGAATAAGTCAGTCATATTTGTGAACTGATTACACCAATGATGATAAACTGAAACAGAAACCACTTTTTAAAAGAGAAAGATAATACTGTTCATAAATCTGGTTTTATGATACAAGAAACCTAACAACATATTGTTCCTTTGTAAGTACGCTCAGAACCCTGTGCATGAACATCATGAATTAGCACATGACTTAGAAAAACAAACCGTACTTCTAAGTGGTGTGTCGATCACTCAAGTATGCCACATTAACCACTTCAGTAACTAATTCCCTCAAAACTTTATTTGAGATTGAACTGAAATTACAGGCATGTTTTGGTTTGAGTACATATTACCTTCTCCAAAGTAATTTTTAAAGAACAAAAAGCAGCTGAAATCCACGAAATGCAAAGTGAAGACAGCACTTATCAAACAAGTTCCCCAAGTACTTTAGTTTTTCTCCCCTCCTGACACTGCTCTTCTGCTATACCTATCTAGTTTTGTGATTATCTGCCAAGCACAATGTCTGTACGTGTTCTTTGTTTAAAGGTACACAAATAACAAGCTGACATGGGCTCTGTTTCTGCTGAATAGTGCAGGCCCACAAGCCCCCTTACAGCAATTGCTTATGACAATCTCTCCAGCAAAATGCTTTCAGTAAACAACATCTGCAGTCAGAAACATGCATTAATTTACACACACAACATAGAATCACAGAATGGTTTGGATTGGAAGGGACCTTAAAGCTCATCTAGCTCCAACCCCCTGCCATGGGCAGGGACACCTTCCACTAGACCAGGTTGCTCCAAGCCCCATCCAGCCTGGCCTTGAACACTGCCAGGGATGGGGCAGCCACAGCTTCTCTGGGCAACCTGTGCCAGTGCCTCACCACCCTCACAGTAAAAAATTTCTTCCCAATATCTAATCTAGAACTACCCTCTTTCAGTTTAAAGCCATTCCCATCATAACAACATGCCCAAGAAACTGCACAGCCCTACTATCAGCTGAAAACTTAAAAAACACTTTTTTTTTTTTTTTTTTAAATGTTAAAATGCATTTTCTTAGGACAAAAAAAAAAAAAGGAGTACAAATCTGACTTCCCAGTGCTACACTGCATAATTACCAGGAACTAAGTTACAGAACTTCAAATGCTTAAGTAAAATACAACCTGTACTTTGCATTTCATGGTTGGTTTGCATTCATGTCACTGAGAAAGATAACATGCATTCATAACCCATTATCCCTATTTCACTTTATTCTGTGAAATCATCCTCTAAGCACAGGACGTAACTTCACATTAAATTCATCGAACCTAAATTTCGTAAAGGCTTTCACAGGACCCACCATTCCTAAAAAAAAACCCCAGGTTGAGTCTTGTGCAGCCCCTAACGCGTTTTGCAGAGGGCGCGTGACTTAACTACTTGTCATCTCATGAGTTTGATGGCAATGTGCGTGCAAATATGGAACCTGGAAAGAGCAAAAGAAGTCAAGCTGAGGAATGCCAGAGCAGGAAAGAGGACTGTGTCCTGATCTTCTTCACCCAACTCTTCTTGTTTCCAGTAGCAGCCTCCTTTCTGACAAACCACATGATGCTTGCTAGGGAGGACGCCTACTACTGCAAACCACTACAGTCTTACGGCTACGGGAACAACAGAAGTGCTTCTGCTTGCTCACTCTTATTTCTAGATTCAACAAAATGCTCCAGTATGCTTCTGTTCCTCACAGCAGCCATGCCCACAAGCCAGAGACCAGAGTCTTCTCTCACTTTCTCTCTATAAAGTGGGTTTGTTTGGGGTTTTTGTTTGGTTCATTAGTTTTATTTTGATTTTGTTTTTAAAGCCAATCACAGAGTGAAAAGTTAGAAGACCAAGGGAAAACACACTTGCCTCCTCCACTTAATTTTTGTTAGTGGACACTCTTGTTACTGTAAGACACAGAAGACCACCACAGAAACTCAAGGAATGAAAACAGGATGAGGAGGCTTGAGAAGAAGATGATCAGAGATCCTCCCTTTCTGCTGCCTTGGGAACCCACTCAAGGTACTGCAGAAAGGGAGAACCCTCACAGGCTTGCTGATCTCTTTCACAAGCCTCATGGTGGAAAAGCTCTTATTTTCTCACCAACACATCCCTGCTGAGTGCTTTATATTTCTAAGTTCCTCTGCCAGTAACAATTACTGTAATCAAAGCCAACATTTGGTTACAATCTCGAAAGTTAATAATCGTTAAAATAAGACTTTGTAATGTATGCTCTGTATTAATACTGAGAAGAGCTCAAAAGATTCCCATCTAGCGAGTAACTTGGATCCCTGTGTTGCCTGGCTCTCTGTACTGCTTGGCTATGTAAGGTGGAAAAACAAGTTAGTGAATCTTGGTAAAAATATTTCTATTTTTAGGATGTTATAATTCCAGACTTTTGTGTTCAGTTTACACCAAGTTTTATGGAAAATTCTGCCTAAGCCTCAAATCTAACCTACCAGCTTTGAGGGTTGTCTTAAAATTGCGTTCTGGAAGGATAGCCAGATACAACATATACTCAGCTACATAACAGCAGTCAATCTTGCAAGTAATCTTGCTCTTTTTGCCTGAAAGGTAGACAGCGCTTGAATTCCTCAGTTCTACTTCTTGCAGGAGAACCAGTTTGGTATTCATTTTCAAAGATGAAGCATGAATTATTAAACTGACAAAACGCATGTATGTATGACGCACCACACCCCAAAAATAAGCCAGTATTACTCTGCAGTAACAGGTAACTATTTCACTGTAGGGTGACATTAAACTTATTGACCAAACTGCAACTGTTAGTTTAATACTTCGAATCTTTGGCTCCCAGAAAAACCTGGGGATACAAATAGAGGCAAAGCTGCCACCAGATAGAACCAAGTCAAACAACATGGCAGTTTGGGACTTGGTTCACTGAAGCTGATGCCAAAACATCACTGACTTCAGTAACATCAGGATCAAACCTTGCCTGATCTGTCCCAGTCCTGTAAAAGTAGTGATGGACCTACCACTGCAACCATACAGTTATCATAAATGTCATTTCAGTGTGAAGTAAGAGCATGTATGAACCGATCTGACTCAAATACCAGACGCACACCTTGCTGAAGTATTCTATGTCATGAACAATACCTTAATGCACAACAAGAGACACAGCAGCAGCAAGTATCTATATCAATCAAACACAATGATTTAACTCAACCTGTTATATTTGACACATGCATTACCATAGGTTTTTAAGGCACATTTCGTGCATTTTCCAATACTTCTACTATTTAAAATATGATAGTTAGACAAGTATGTCTGTGTAACTTCTACCTTTCTAATCCATGCTTGGGGACCACTGTTGGTCAGCTCATCCGAGGACAGTATCTGTGCTCCAGTACTTCCTGTGAACTGGCCAGGTATGGAGTTTGATTGAGCCCAGGCATCAATCTACAAAATAAAAATCAAACGTAAGACCAAAATAAAAATTTGCACATTTTTGCTTTGCAATTCTCTGTTGCTTCTTATTTTCATAATGATTCTTCACTTATGTTTAGTGCTCACTCATTCGTAAGCAGACATTCCGAAAAGCTGAGCATCTTTATATGTTAACCTTAAAGCCCAAACTCAGTCTAGCAAGTTTATGGTTCATGGTTTCCTTATCCTCAAAACCATTGCTATGAAGCACGAAATAAAGGCAGAATTTTTAACCACATGCCCATAAAATGAGCTTCCAAAAACCTGTACTTAAATGCATAAAAAAAAACTGGTATGAAGGGTTAACATTTACTTTAAGTCCATCAAAATGCTAATGAAAATTTGCAACGTACCTGTTCCTGTGCACGATTTAACATGCACATGGCCTCTAAATCAAATGTGTTTTCGTTAAGCCTTTTCTGAGCTATTGCTCGATCATTCATAGCTGTAGTTATGTCCACGCCCTAGGAAGAAAAACATTACTTTTAAAAATACATCAGACCACAGTAATATCCATTTGCTCGGGAAAAAGCTGTTGTAGAATAAATGCTACAAAGTTGTTTTACACATTGAATATTTGGTTTCATTATAAACAGGCAATTTGAAAAAAAAATCCTGGGACTACTTGGTATGTACATAGAATATGGGCTTTCATAAACCAATACAAAATCTGAAGTTAAAGTGTAACAACCTGATAATTTAGCGTCACCTGTACATATAAAACATTAAAAGAATTATTTCTGAAGAACCATTTTGGTCACAGAAAGTTCTGGTGTGTATTATTGTTCAACAAAATCTTAATCAACAAAACTTCATGCAATTTAGTTAAGAATTTAAAGAAAAAAAGCCACCATACAGAGCTGTTCACATGAGCACCCTTCTCTTAAGTCACACTAAAACTTCAGGTTTATGTATAAAATAATTACAGCGAGAATCAGATGTACTCCATGAACTCAGCTTTACTGTTTCAAATCTTAATCTTCAGCCTAAAACAGACTTGCATAAATGTAAAACCAGACTGGTAGCTCATAAAATCGACTGTTTCATAAAGGATTATTTAGATCTGTGCTGCTGAACTAGAAGAAAAAAAAACATTTTTAAAATAAAAACATATTTGAAACTATCTTGCACATACTAATCAGAATCATTTGGGTAAAAATATGGAGCAAATGCAGAAGCGGAATGTAAACATCTACTCTATGGGCAAAGCACTCAAGAGAGAAATACAAAACATTTGGGGGTATAAAGATGTAACAAGTTCTGGCTCTTCTGTAAAATTACTTGTGCCTTGTTCTTCAGATCATGTGCATTTTATGGATCATTCTATCTTGAAAGGAGAAAAAGAACAGCGCTCAGACAAATGAAATTTCTTTGGAGGTGAGCATGTGCAGGAGATGGAAAGGGCTGGAACCATTTGAAGCATAGAAGAAACCAAATAACCAAACCAGCAGGTGGTATATAGACATAAAGTACGTTAATGGTTTCGGTTTTTTATTTGGTTTACAAAATACTTCCGTCCTTTGTTAGTCACTATCGCATAACCTCAGCCTCTCACACATGATACAAGAATAAAGGGCCAGTAGAAGAAACTGAAACTAATTTAAAATTGACTCTGCTGAACAGGAAAATACAGTTAATCCACAAAATCTGTCACAGGAACCAGGCCAAAAATTTAGCAAATGTTGAAAAACAGTAAGAGATAGACACAAATGTCTAAAACTGCATAAAACAGAGCACTTGTTTTTGTACTCTATTATATCTTGCTTAAAGGGATCTTTTTTACTGTCTGGGATAAAAAGTATTTCTGTTGGGAAGATCGTTGCTGAAACATCTGGCACTGACCAAGGCAGACTTAAAATCCCAGAAGTCCTATGTCTCTATGAAACTGACTTCAGTGTTTATTTGTTGTCCCAGGTGACAAAAATACAGATCATAAACAAGGCACAAGAAGAATTAAAAGATCTTCTAACCATCATCTAACATGACAGTCATGTATGTAAAAGAATGCCTGTCTAAAATATACACTTTCTTGAGTTAATACGTTTCCCTTACATAGTTAAAGTAATTCTGTAATGTTTTGTTTGTGAAACTGGTTCAGGAGATAATAAAAGTTATTCTACTCACCAAAAGCTTCAATCCAGCAATACACATAGGCATGCAAGTAGTCCACTGAAACCACATTGGGACCACTCACATACTTAAACATACATGTGTACTTTAGTGCTTTACCGGACTGGGGCCTATTAGTAGATACCCTGGTTAGTTAGATTTCCCATACACTTTCCCCACATGGTCAGTCACCATTTTGGAGACCATCATGGCTTTGTATTATGTCAAGACACTCGATGGCAGCTTTGGATCTTGAAAAAAAATCTCTGCTTGAAGTATGAAAAGTTGTTGTTATTATTTAGTCAAATAAAACAGTTTCAAGTTCAGCATGCTATTCTCTGTAAGAGCTCTGCCTTTCCAATCTGACTTTTAATACCATTTTCCCCACACACACAAATCATAAATACTGAAGCAAGAAGGAAGAGGCTGACAATAGAAGCAGGCACTTTTTACGCACTTCACAGGTCCACCGATACACCAAATGCATTTACTGCATTTTTAGATCATGATGGCTTCTCTGCATAATAGTCACCTGTGTATACTCTAAACTTAAGTACAACACTTCAACTCTACGCTTTCAGACTTTCAAGTATAGCTTCTTTCTCATAGGTTTCCCCAGCTTCTAGAGACATGCTGATACTTCAGATTACTCAAGAATTTTTTCTCCGTCTCCTACCACCACAAACAACTATATTAAGAGCATAATGTTTTATTAAAACAATTCCTAATACAATAGGCAGGGCTATTTGAGACTGCTTATTCCCGTAACTAATTCTGTGACTTGAATAAAAAACAAAACAATAAAACCAATTATATATTTTTTAATGTCAATATAGACTTGCATCAGAATTGTCACAATCAGATTTCAATTGGCAACAATGCATAGAAGCAAATTATATGTGAAACTTCTGAGGATCCAAGCACACTCCCCCACTACTGTACTCCAACAGCAAGGGAGCTTATCTGGCTTATCTTGCCCAAAGAAAGCCGTTTCATCCACAAAGAGTCCTCATAAGCATTTTAAAAATTAAGCAGAGAAGCCCTCTGTTCCCTTTCAGACTCCCTGGAGCAATGTACAGGGATTCTGCTACTACAGGAGTATTCCTGTATTTCAAAAATAAGGATTGCCAAACCCAAGGGGATGGTATGCTCTGTTGTCAGCTAATGACCCTTGAAATCACCCTTAACACAAACCAAGTTAAGGTAAATGCAAATAAAAATATTTATTTACAAAATATAAAAACAGACAACATTGTTACAAGCATTTATAAAGATACACATGACAGGAAAGAAAGTTTTGTTTAATATATTTACTCCAATGTTGATTTTTAAGGCCTCTTCTACAATCAATACACAAACCATCAGTGCTTAGCTAACCCCATTTGTCAAAGACACAAGCCTAGCGCCACTGGCCACCTGGATGCAGACTTCTACAGAGCTCACCTCAACTACGAGCATACCACTAACCATTTGAAGGACAAGACTTTTACCACCTGGTAAAAACACAGTGAAATGTTAATATACAATGTTCCTATGCTCTGGACTTTTTACATATACACTAGTAACTGGGAATGACATTCTGCACAAACATTTCAGAATGTTTGTCTTATTAGTGGTTCATGACAAAGACAAAACAGCAGTTACAATCTATACTGAGGGAACAAAGAACTGGATGCCTGACTGTCAAACTCTGAGGTATACCACGAAAATGTCTGTTAAATGAGTTATATTCACTGTGCTTTTGGTGCTGTAAAAGACCCAGAAGAAAATACCTTCTGTGCTTCAGGAAGTGAATTGTACAATCTTAGAAAGCTCTTGAAAGACAAAATGCACCAAGTGGAAAGATTGTTCCATCAGAAATTGATGTCAAGGCTTTTTTATTTGCTTTGAAAGGTATGAGAACAAGTCTTCAGATGGAGTGAGGTAACATCAACTTGAAAAAATTAACATCCGTCTTAAATATTTAATTTACTTAATTACAAAAACCCCACAAAATATCCTTTTGAAGACATTTCAAGGGGAAAAACATTTGCTTGTTTTTTTAGTTTGAGTTCTTTTATTTTACTGTACATACAATTAGATTTTCCTTTGGAAGGCCACATGGAAGACAACTATGCGAGAAAACGTGACTGTCAAGCTAAAAAATTAGCAGATAAACCCAGATGAAATGGCAGTTTTAGAAACTACTTTCAGATCTGTTTTGAATGAATTACATTTTTATGCGATGGTACTGCTCTAAGATTGGTAGGACAATTTTAATTAACTTCATTGTTATGAAAGTCTCAACTTAGGTTATTAACCTCTGCAGGAAACTGGACAAGAATCTTACTTTTCACGTTCAAGCAAAAGCTTAAATTCTATTGAGACAAAGAAGTCACTAGTTGACAAAAGCACAAAATACGGGTACAGGCTGCTTTCATCACTGCCTACATGAGCACGGCCACCAAACGCAAGACCGCAGCAGTTCAGATGATTAGCTTATTCAAGTGTTAAATACTACCTATGTACGCGTTTTTTCTTCACAGACTGCGATTTGACACCAGATTGAGCAGGTAACGGTTTGGGTTTTCTTATATGATATGCTTTCCTTCCCTTCCTTACCTCAATGGATGGTTTGGGGAAAACATCATCCTTGCTGTCTTCTTTGCCTTTTTCAACTGGAACCCATTCTCCATAGACACTATCTGCTTCCTTTTTCCTATGCTGAGACCCAGATGAAACAGGGAATTCCTTTGACAGACTGACTTGATTTTTTGGTTGTGGAGGTGGTGCTGGTTTTATGCTGGGAGTCTTGAAGAAATAAAATTAGAAGAAGTTAAAACTTGAAAACACATAATGCTCACAACATGTCTTTAAGAAACTATTTACTGCATACACTTGGTGCCAAGCTTTCACAAAACAGTCATCCTTCTTACCATCATCAAACTAAAAGCCTTTATAACAAATCATTTTAGCACAGCCCTAAAAACACACAAGTGAGCAACAAACTGCAGTATGAGACAGCTAGAAGCTAAAATCACTTCAGTCAGCTTCAGCAGCCAAAAGTACGCAAAACTGCACTCTCACAATTAACCTTCCTGCATTCCCTCCACCCAGACACCACCATAAAGAGAACAATTTTCATCTGCCACGTGTATTTTATATGGGGAGCTCAAAAATAAAATTCCTGGTCAGCAAAAAACATTGGCTGTGATAGCCACATGATGATAGAATGCTCTACATTACTATACATAGAGAAAGTAGTTTCAACATTTTGTTTTCTAGGTTTTGATTATTTTTTAATAGCAGCATGAATTTTACAGTAGATTATGAGCTGGTTTTCCTTAGAGAGTACTGCTAAAGAGTTTGCAGAAATCTCTGACAGGTTCCTCTTCTAAGAAGGAAACAGAGCCCACACAGCTCATAATATTGGGTAAACTTCTACTATCAAAGGAAGATGGACAGGAATGGTAGTAAGAATAGAATCCAGGAAGAATGGAAAGAATGACACTAAAATGGTCAGGACTGTGGAAAACAGGCAGAGCAGCCCATAACCACTAAAGAACATTCCTCTTTAGAGCCTGTAAGAATCTCCACGTTTATTGAGTTCCAGAATTTACTTCATATTTTATCACTTTCTAATGGTACAATATAAAGGATAAATCTATTTCTACCTTACAGCTTATGTAAACATGTATTACTGCTTATTTTGTGTATGCCACAAGCAATATATATTTGTACATAAAAATATACATGCTATTCATATTTTCACTTAGCATATTAATACTTTTATAGTACTCTATACCCTGCAAAATCAGAGCAGACTTTCACAGGCACAAAAAACCCCTGAAGATACAAGGGGAAAAAAAAACAATCAACCAAAACCTAGACACGTTCTGATCCATGCTTCAAACCACATGAATCACAGATGCATTTAAAGAAACACTCTCTGATTTATTCCTTCCAACATGCTCGTACCCAGAAAGCATCAACACAAACTATGACAGCGTCAAAGGCAGTCCCTCAAGGAGGGGGTTTAATGGACCATTTAGACCCTCTCAGTTACAGGCAACATCAGTGATCCTCACTCTTAAAACAGCCTTGGCTAATCTCAAGACTAACAGAACTTTTTTCTCCTTCAACGAGCACTTGAGATCTACTGAAGAAGCAGACAAGATTTGGAGTTTGCACAAAGTTGATGGCATCATCTTATTTAGAACACCTTAAAATGCTTCTAGAATTTTGATGGGTTGTTTTATTTTTGTCTTTTAAAGAAAACCAATGCCTATCCAAAAGCATTTTCCAATTCCAGTACTGTTTGCAAATTCATACTAGTATTTCTACAATGAAAATGTGAAGTAAACTGATCCTTTTTATGCTATTTAAGCTTTAAAAGCTGCGAAGACATTAATGGCAAAAACAGTTTAAATCCAGTTCTGAGAGTTACTACAATTTCATAGACTGCAGGGAAGTTCCTTCTTGTACCAAGAGTACTTTTGACAGCATGCCAGTGCAATTTCATTGAAATTACTGATCCCTCTTTAATTTTTTGCAAAAATACCTGCATTATTTAAAAATAACCACAATTTAAAATATTGAAAATTAAAGAAGTACTTACACTTAAATTGAAAAATATAGGTTTGGGTTCACTGAGCTTAAAAGGATGATTATAGAAAGGACGCTCTTCCTCCTCTTCATCAGAAACATGAGGTTTGTTCACTATCACATCATCTGTGCTCTG
This sequence comes from Strigops habroptila, assembly GCF_004027225.2. Lineage (NCBI taxonomy): Eukaryota > Metazoa > Chordata > Aves > Psittaciformes > Psittacidae > Strigops > Strigops habroptila. The sequence continues at coordinate 28,937,376 of NC_044278.2, read as the reverse complement.
AGCGATCTTTTTGCATTTCTTAAAAAGAGAAGGGGGGGGCAACATGACAGCTTTGAATAAACCTGGAATTTCAGCCAAAACATAAATTTAAACCCCAACATCTTTATAAAAAAGCCTTTCTCTTTTCTAAAGCAGGTATAAACTGAGAAAATCTTTTAGCAGTGTCATCAATATATGTACTTGACATTTTACACACATTATCAAGCACCTACCTAGGTTTGCTAGGCACTCATGCAGTGAATAATTTCAGACATAAGATTTCAGCAGCATACTGTAAAACTGCCACACAATGGTAGTTGCAGAATGTGTATCTTTAGCTGCAAACATTCCAGAGTAGGAGCTCACTGGTTGTTTGGCATCCCACATAACCAGCATACTGCAATCTGATAGAAGATTCAGCATAACTTCCAAAACCACAACACAGGAAAAACTAAGAATTAATAGTTACTAATTCTAAATTCTATGGGTAGCGCAGAGACCTAGTCAGAAGCAATGGCTGAGAAGACCTCAGATTTCTTCTGACATATTTTTATGCTGGCCACTTATGCCTGACATCACCATTTTATATTCAACAGAAGTCAAATATAAAACATATAGATGCTATGGGGATACTGCAATCAAATCAGAAGAGTGCCTCCAGGTGGAAGAAAAAACCCAACAAAATGACATTCTAAAGAGGCTAGAATTTTATAACGAAAAACTCTTTACTGATCAGTTATCTGCACCAAGTGTTTATCAGCAGCAACTATAACTTAAGTCAAAAATGCAGTAGAGAATATTATACTCTAGTATCAGCCATTTATTATGTCTCCATTCATTAGAAGTACGTTTACAAGACTTACAAGACTTACAAGATATTTGAGGACATAATATTTGAGGAAATAATACTGGCAAAATGCAGCCATCATCTGGTTGGATTCTAGTTTAAGTTCATACCATTCATTGTAAGTCACATCTGTTTGATGACCTCACTGTTGGCATCTAAGGAGCAAACTAGCAGCTCCATCACTAAAAGTCAAGACATATTGATGGCACTGTTCTCATCAGTCCTTATAAAAACAGATTTCTGCACTCTCCTGTGCTAAGATGCCTACAAACAATGACTGCAGCACATTCTTTAGGCAACAGGAAAAGCCTGCACTATTTGGAAAGCTAACCAACAACATGTATTATTTATAGTTATTAGTTGGCTCCCAACTAACTGGAAGCAGTTTGTCCCATTTGCAGGTTACACTGCAGAGAGGAAAGACAACACAGCTAGCTTCACAAGAAACTGAACAGGCTCTGGCAGGATCCTCTGCTTGCACACATTACCATACGATGATGGCCTGGACTGCTTCTGTGACCTATTTTATTTTGATTCAACAGAACAGGAACACATTCCCACAGCTGGAAAGGGCAAGGAAGGGGCAGGATTTTGGCTTCCAGATTAGCATTTGCTACACTGGGTCTTGGTCACGTTACATCAAGAACTATCAAAGATGTCTGCACAGCATATCTGCACAATCTTTTTTTACTAACAAGTACTTTGACTTCTACTAACCACACACAACTAAGAGCTTACTTTTCACCTATTTGACATCATTTAATTTCAGGTGTGTTTCCATAAACAGATTACTTCAGAGCTGTCACGCTGATGATGCAATTATAAAAACCAACCAAACAAACAAAATTAAAAGGCATTTTTCCCCCTCCCCCCATTCCAATTTTTCTCTCGTTTCTGGGGAAAAATTGAGGAAATTAGCAAATTGAACAAGGTGATGTTACTACAGTAAAAGTAGCGATTTTTTCCCCCACAATCAGACCAAAACCATCCCATTTGCAGACTTGAACTGCAACAGGATAGAACTGCAACAATAAATATCTTAGAGTGCATATTAATATATACAGAACTATGAGAAGTGGGCACCAGATTTTTAAGCCCAAGGTAACATTGAACAATGTGAAATTAACTGACAAAAGTAGGAACCTAAATAACTAACATCGCCAGAACCAGAAACCAGGAGTGAAAGCTTTGAGGTTTATTAACACAACTGCAAAGAGAACTACTAATTTGTGCAAAATTAGAACAGAATCAAAGCCAGGAAAAAAGACCAAAAAAAGAAAAAAAATTGGACTTCATGCATTTCCATGGAATTAAAAAGCCTGTTTTCATGACTTAGAAAAAACAAAGTGTAGAGAATAAGGGCTCAAACCACAAGCCAGTTTCCACACAAACCAAGCACACAAAATGACAGGTTGCCTAGAAGTCACAAAAAACCAAATCTGCCTATTTTCAGGTGTGCTACTGTTGTTCTCACTTACCTCAGTGAGCTCCTTTAGCGTATCTCTTGATGACTTCTGGTTGGCTTTGTCGTCTTTCTTTTGAGATAACAAAGGCATCAGGCTTGGTGGTAAGGGAACACCAGACTTAGCGCACATGGCGGCTGCATTAGCTTTGGCTATTTCAAGTAGCTGGGCCTTGTCTAAAATTATTTTTTTAAAGAAGAATTATTATTTTTATAGATTGCTTTAACAATAAATAAGCATTTCTTGCAGACTAAACAAAGTACAAAGACAAACCAAGAGATTTTACCCATACTTCATTTTTATGTTCTGTGCAAATATCTAAAATATCTAAAATTGTACTTAGTTACTCCATACTTTTTTTAATTTGGTCTACCCAACAGACAAGTGAAATTGCAAATTTAACTTAAAGAATGGGAGTCCAAATTACAGCAGTCAAAATCCTCCAAACCCCACAAGTTCTGACGCCTGTTTTGACTTCACAAACTCATTCTAGTTTTGGAAATACTAAGTCTACTTCCTAGCTGTCTCTGAAAAGCATTCAAAGGTCTTGAAGAACTCCCTGCAAGTCTCCCAAGAAGTAACGTGAAAGCTACTTACTATCAACCAACAGCAAAATACAAGCACTGAGTAAGATGGGCACTTGCATAAAATAAAATCACATGCAAAACTGTTAATAAAACAGTATTTTGCTTTATTAAGGAAAAAAGCACATGTGGCCCTATCACAGAAATAGGGGATGAAAATAAAGTATGTCTTGCTTGATCTGCCAGTTTGCAAATAAATGAGTTACCACCATCTCTGCAAGCATTCAGCTTTAAGTAAATCCTAAAAGGGCAACACTCCTTTGCTTCTTAAGCAATAGAAGTATATAAACACAGCCTTGCTGCATAATCAAAGCATGAAAGCAGATTCAAGGACACTCATTGATTCTCATGTTCTGTTGTCGTGGTTTAAGCTGAACCCAGGACATCTGTACAAAGACACTTCTCTGGTAGATGGGCTTTCATGGGAACTTTATGAGACAGGACTAAAAGGATCAGAACCTGAGGTCCACAAAAAGGAAGCTTCCTCACACACTGTACAAGAGCTCATCTCCCAAAATTAAAACCTGCTTTCTCGTTGTGTAACGTACTACCTAAGGAAACCACAAGGCCTCTCCTTCTCTGGTCATTAAATTTTTATCATGGGAAAGAGGCAAGACAAAGAGGATAATGGAAACAGACAAACAAGCATTACAGCTGACAACACATCTAAGAACTCTCCAATTGTCACTTACTTTCAAATGTTCTTTATGCCCATTTTGTTCTCAGTAAAACTAGAAATCCCTAAGTTTCTTAGAGAGTACCTGGCCTTTACTTTAGAACGAACAATGTTTTCCAAGACTGCAACACACTACCTTTATATAAAAGCTCTAAAACCAAGATATAACCTACCCTAAATACAGTTTCATCCAAATAGCAAGCACTGATTCAGCTCCAACACAGAAGTTCCTACAGGAAGTCACTGCCTAAAAGCAATGCTCAAACTGATTTCCAAGAAATTCCTTATGAATGCTAGAGAAATATATTCAATTTAGGAATACTATGTGAATGACCACAGTATCACCTAAACATGGAAATACTGAATATAAACTTACAACTTACCCAAGTCTGTAAGACGTTTAGGTGACCTGTTTGAAAACTCCGATGACCTCGATCTACGACGATCAGGTGATCTGCTGTATCTTCTTCTCCCCGAAGATCTTGATCGCCGCAGTCGAATTGGTGACCTACTAGAGCTCCGTCTTCTTCCTCTTGACCTTGATCGCCTTTGACGAATAGGTGTTCGACTCCTGCTCCGTAGTCTGAGTGATATTCTACGATCTCTTGAATCTGATCTTCTTCTTCTTCTATCAGTAGATCTTGATCTGTTTCTCTGCGACCTCTTACGCCTGTCTCTTGACAAAGAACGCCGCCGCCTTGATGCTGACCTTGACCTACTCCTCCGTCTATGCCTTGAACGCGACAATGAACTAGACCGAGACCGACGATTAGATTTTGATCTTGATGCTCTTCTCCGTGTTACTGATCTGGAGCGATTCCGTCTAGAACGAGATTCTGTATCGTATCTCTGGGATCTGCGCTGAGAAGACCTGGAGCGTCTGCTTCTAGATCTCCGTGAAGATTCTTTGTCTGTTGTTTTTTCAACAGATTTGGATCGACTCCTTTGTCGAGCAGTGGACCTGGAGCGCCTACGTCTAGATCTTCGTGAAGATTCTTTGTCTGCCACTTTTTCCACTGATGTTGACTGACTCCTTTGGCGAGCAGTGGACCTGGAGCGTCTACGTCTAGACCTCCGCGAAGATTCTTTGTCTGTTGTTTTTTCGACAGATGTGGATCTACTCTTCTGGTGAGCCGCAGACCTGGAGCGCCTACGTCTAGATCTCCGTGAAGATTCTTTGTCTGCCACTTTTTCAACAGACGTGGATCGACTCTTTTGGCGAGTAGGAGATTTTGAGTGTCTGCTTATAGATCTCCGGGAAGACTCTTTGTCAGACATTTTATCAACAGATCTGGACCTAGATTTTTCACGTTCAGAAGACTCGGAACGCCTACTTTCAGGTAAAAAGGAAGAGTCCTGTTCCTCTGATCTCTCAAGAGGCATGGAATCTTGTTTATCTTCATCTGCCAAAGAGGGTTCTCCATCCTCACCCTCTTCCCCCGTGGTAGACCTTGACTCATGCTCATCTGATGATGTGGAGTCTCTTCGTTCAGCTGCCAAAGAAGGCTCCACATCATCCACTTCTTCACCAGTGGTAGACCTCGATTCACGCCCATCAGGGGATGTGGAACGTCTGTGTTCAGTTGTCAAAGAGGGTTCTATATCCTCCGCTTCTTCACCGGTGGTAGATCTTGACTCATGATCATCTGATGATGTGGAATCTCTTCGTTCAGCTGTCAAGGAGGGCTCCACATCATCCACATCTTCACCAGCAGTAGACCTCGACTCACATTCATCTGAGGATGTGGAGTGTCTACGTTCAGCTGTTGGAGAGCACTCCTGCTCCTCTGCTTCTTCACCTGTGGTTGACCTTGACTCACGGCCATCAGGAGACACAGAGCGTCTATGTTCAGCTGTCAAAGAAGGTTCTAAATCCTCTGTTTCTTCACCAGTTGTAGACCTTGATTCACGGTCATCAGAGGACGTGGAGTGTCTACGTTCAGCTGTCAAAGAGGGCTCCCCATCTTCCGCATCTTCACCAGCAGTAGACCTCGACTCATGCTCATCAGAGGATGTGGAGTCTCTTCGTTCAGCTGTCAGGGAGGGTTCTGCATCCTCTACCTCTTCCCCAGTGGTAGACCTTGATTCATGCTCATCAGAAGACACAGAGCACCTACGTTCTGTTGTCAAAGGCTGCTCCAGATACTCTGCTTCTTCACCAATGCTAGATCTTGACTCATGCTCATCAGGGGATGTGGAGCGCCTATGTTCAGATGTCAAAGAGGGTTCCAGATCATCCATTTCTTCATCTATGGTAGATTTTTGGTCATGACCCTCAGGGGACACAGATCGTCTATGTTCAGGAGTCAATGAGGACTCTAGACCTTCTTCTTCCATGGGAGATTTCAGGTCATGGCTTTCCTGATATGAGGATGTAGAATGTCTACGTTCAGCTACCAAAGATGGCTCTACATCTCCCATTTCTTCACCAGGACCAGATTTCACACTATAGCCATCAGGGGACATGGAACATGCACTTTCGGGAATTAAAGATGGCATTGCATCATCCACTTTTTCAGCAGGGATGGCTTTCAAGTCATCAGGGGACATGGAGATGTTATCATTTAGCGTTGAAGGTTCGAGACCACCTTCTTTTCCAACAGTAGAGAATCTCAACTCCTGGCCATCAGGGGATGCTGCATGTTCATTTTCAGGTGTTGGAGAAAGCTCCCGCACATCTGCTTTCTCAACAGCTGTGAATCTTACATCCTGGCCCTCAAAAGACAACAGATTGTCGTTTTCAGATGTCAAAGAAGAATTCATATCCTCTGTTTTGTCAGCATGAGTCAACCTTGATTCATACTCTTCAGGTGAGAGAGCATGTTCATTTTCAGATGTCAGAGAAGGTTCCTTTGCCTCTACTTTTTCAGCAGGGCTGGAATGCACCTCCTGACCTTCAGGGGACATGGCACATTCACCTTCAGACAAAGACAACTCCTGCACCTCTGCTCTTCCAACAGCAGCAGGCTGCAGCTCTTGGCTATCAGTGGACATTGAACTTTCACTTTCAGATGTTTCGGAAGGTTCCTCCATTTCTTCTTTTTCAACAGGACTGGACCTTAAATCACGACGTTGAGGGGATACATCATACTCATTTTCAGACAGCAAAGAACACTCCTGCCCCTCTGGTTTTTCTGTAAGAGCAGAGTGCAACTCCTGCCCCTCGGGGGATGCAACATATTGACTGTCCGATATTACTGAAGGTCCCTGCACCACTGTTTTTTCAGCAAGCGTAAACTGTAATCCTTGGCCTTCAGGGAAGACGGTATATTCACTGTCGGACGTCAGAGAAGGCTCCTGCACCTCTTTTTCAGCAGGGCTGGCTGCCACCTCCTGGCCGTGAGGTGATACAACATATTCATTTCCAGATAGCAAAGAACACTCCTGTACCTCTGTTTCTTCAGCAAGGGAAGACACCAACCCGTGTTCTTCAGAAGACACAGCATGTTCACTGGCAGGTACTACAGAAGCATCCCGCATCTCTACCTTTTCAGGAGAGCTAGATCTCATCTGGCCCTCCCAAGACACGGCATATTCATTTTCAGATATGAGAGCAGGCTCTTGCACTTCTATCTTTTCAACTAGGGGTGTCCGCAACTCCTCACTCTCAACGGACACAGAGCATCTTTCTTTAGACATCCGATAAAGTTCCCGCAGTTCTGTTTTTTCAGCAGGGGTTGATGTCAACTCTGGGCCATCAAGCCCAATTGCGTATTCATCTGTAGACAACTGAGAAGGCTCCTCTACCTCAACTTTTTCAAAAGAGGTGGACGTCAACTCACCACCGTCAGACAAAACTGAACATCTGCTTTCCGCTATCAGAGGTGGCTCCTGCACCTGTGTTTCTTCATCATAGGCAGATCTCAACTTGTGGCCATCTGAGGATGCAACACATTTCAGTTCAGATGACTTTAGCACCTCTACTTTTTCAGCAGGGATAGGCCTCAGTTCGTGACTATCAGGTAACAGGAAAAGCCCACCTTCAGATGTCAAAGTAGTCACTGGGGCCTGTAGTTTTTCCATAGGTGTGCTTAATGCTTCACAAACATCAGCAGACTTGGAGAATCCACTTTCCAGCCTCTGCATCTCCATTTTTTCAACTGCAGTGGATGTCAATTCATAGCCTTCAGGGAAGACAGAACACCTAAGCTCAGATGCCAGCAACAGTTCTGCACCTTCTGTTTTCTCAAAGTAATTGTGTTTTGTTTTATGGCCATCATGGCACACAGGAATTCCACTTCTAGACATCAATAAAGATCCTGCACCCTCTATCTTTCCAGCAGGCAGGTATCTTGATTCATGCACTTCAGAAGGTGCAGAGCACTCAATTTCAAGTACTTGTGGAAGCGTTGGACCATCTAAATCTTTGTCAACAGATGATCTGGACTCATGAACTCCAGAAGACTTGCAGCTTTGTCCTACAGTTGTCAATACAACTTCCTGCACTTTTCCAAATGATGACGCTGAAATGAGGTCATCCGAGATCTCAACACGACTGCATTCCGATTGCGAGGAAACATCTGGAGCCTTGACTTTTTCAACAGATAAAGACCTTTGTTCATTTCCATCAAGTGACCTGAAGGACTCACTTTCAGACACCAACAGAGGCTCCTCTGTTTGTGCATTAAAGCTGGATCCTGATTCACGTGCATCAGGAGATCTGAAGCATCCACTGTCAGAAGCCAGAGAAGGCTCCTGCATCTGGCCCTTTTCAACAGGCAAGGAGGCTGACTCACAGGCATCAGGGAATGCAGAGCATGGAACTTCAGGTGCTAGAAAAGATTTTTGAGCCTCTACTGCTTCAGAAGATAGTGACCTTGACTCAGGGATGTCAGCCGGCTTGGAAGAGTCGCTTTCAGCTACTTGTAAAAAGTTCTGAGGCTCTGCTTTTTCAACTGGGATATGTCTCAATTCATGACCATCAGACAAGCCAGAGAGTACACTTTCAGACATCGAAAATCCCTGAACCTCTGTTCTTCCAGAGGATAAGGAGGTTGTCTTGTAATCATCTGAAGATACAGAGCATCCACTTTCAAGCGTCAGAAGAGGCACTGGACCCTCTATTTCTCTGATGGAGGTAGATCTCGACTCATCTTCATGGGATGCAGAGAGCTGAAATTCTGTTACTGAAGAAGTTTCTGCATCTCCTCTTTTTTCAACAGATGAAGATCTTGACTGGGATGTGGAGTATCTAAGTTCAGGTAGCGAAGACTCCAGAGCCACTGCTTTTTCAGCTGATCCATTTTCAGATGTCACAGAAAGCTCTGAAACCTGTGATCTTTCCACAGACATGGAACTCAATTCCTGGTCATCTGGGTTTTTGCAGCTATCAAATTCAGACACCACAGAAGGCTGCAGACCCGCTGTTTCTTTAACAGATGAGGAACTGCTGTCAAGACTACCAGTTGTTTTGGAAAACCTGCTAAACGCTGGCGGCAGCTCTGGGCCATTTACTCCTTCATCAGACAAAGCTATTGACATGGGACCATTAGAGGATTTGCAGGGACTGTCTTCACTTGCAGAAGACTGTTCAAGAATTTCTCCTTCTTCAAGACACTGGCTTGAATCCTGACATTCAGAAGATTCCACAGCCTTGCTACTACACTTTACTGAGAATAACTTACTCCCTCTTTTTTCTACAGATTTGGACCTTGACTTAACACTATCAGATGACTTGGAACGTTTCCGTTTGGATTTTTTTGAAGATTCCTTGCGCTTTTTTTCGACAGACCTAGACCGAGACTTATAACGTTCAGACGATTTTGAGCGGCGACGCTTAGATTTTCGTGAAGACTCTTTCTTTTTTTCCACTGATTTAGATCTAGATTTGTAACGGTCAGAGGACTTTGAGCGCTGGCGTTTAGACTTCCGCGATGACTGCTTTCGATCTCTTTTTTCTACTGATCTGGATCGAGACTTGTAACGGTCAGAGGACTTTGAGCGCTGACGTTTAGATCTCCGTAGAGATGCCTTCCGACCTCTCTTCTCAACAGATCTTGACCTAGATTTTGAACGATCAGAGGAACCAGACCCTCTGTGTCTGAATCTCCATGAGTATTCTTTGCCCCCTCTTTTTTCTGACGACCTGGATCTAGATTTAGAACGGTCAGAAGACCTGGAACGTCTGCGGCGGGATCTCCAGGAGGACAACCTGCTCCCCCTCTTTTCCACTGACCGTGACTTAGACCTGTAGCGGTCAGAAGACCTGGAACGTCTGCGCCCAGACCTTCGGGAAGACAGTCTCTTTTCCACTGACCTGGACTTAGACCTGTAACGGTCAGATGACCTGGAACGTCTGCGCCCAGATCTTCGGGAGGACAGTCGCTTTTCCACTGACCTGGACTTAGACCTATAGCGGTCAGACGACCTGGAACGTCTGCGCCCAGATCTTCGGGAAGACAGTCGCTTTTCCACTGATCTGGACTTAGACCTGTAGCGGTCAGACGACCTGGAACGTCTGCGCCCAGATCTTCGCGAGGACAGTCGCTTTTCCACTGACCTGGACTTAGATCTGTAGCGGTCAGATGACCTGGAACGTCTGCGTCTGGACCTTCGGGAAGACAGTCGCTTTTCCACTGATCTGGATTTAGACCTGTAGTGGTCAGATGACCTGGAACGTCTGCGTCTGGACAATCTGCTCCCTCTCTTCTCTGCCGATCTCGATTTAGACCTGTAGTGGTCAGATGACCTGGAACGTCTGCGCCTAGACCTCCGGGAAGACACTCTTCTCTCTCTCTTCTCCACGGATCGGGATCTAGATTTGGAATGCTTTTTTCTGGAATCTGAATAGTTTCTGCTCCTAGAACGTGCTCTTTTAGAGGTCAAACGCCTAGAAGTAGAACGTGACCTTGATTTTTTCTTCCGTTTCCTAGACCTGGATTGAGATTTGGAGCGACTCCTTTTTTGTTTCTTTGCATCATGTTTTTTATCACTGCTTCTATGGCTACTTTTTTCAACAACTTTCTCGAGTCTCATCAGAGTCTCCCTCATTCGTGCTGCCACATCAGGTTGTACATCGGATGTTTCTGAATCTCTTTTCTCTGAATCCTGTTCTGGAGTTGCTTCTTTGACATCCTCAGCCTGTGGAATGACTTCCAACTGGCTTGCCTCTGCCACAGGTACCGGCTCTGCTTCTGCAACAGTCTCAGGTACTGAAGCTGCTTCCAAACCTTTTGACTCTGCCTCCAACTCCACAGCTGCTTCTGCATCTTTCAGCTCTACAACAGTCTCAGGAAGAGAAATTGTTTCCAAACCTTTTGGTTCTGCCACAACAGCTGGAGCTGCTTCCAACTGTTTTGCGTCTCTGATTATTTCAGATTCAGGAGTCCCTTTTTCATCTGCTGCATGTGAAGAGCTAAAAGCTGTTTCTGCTGTAAAAGGCTCAGATGCTTGATTTTGCTCTGCATCTTTCTCCTCAACTAGTATCTCGCGTTCCTGAGCTTGACCTGGAACTCTCACATCTTCCATCTGTTGACACTGCACTCCTTCTGCATATCGTACTTCTGCTGCCACTTCATGTGCCAGCGTTGTTTCCAGATCTTTCATGTCCCCTAGTTTTGGACCTGCTTCAGCAGCAGTCAGGATTTCTGGAGCCTCTTCTGTACTCTTCCATTCTGCAGCAGCCATTGCTTCTGGAACGGTTTGCAGATTTTCCTGCTTTTCAGTATGCAAAGATTCTGGAACAGCTTCTGACACATGCTCTAAAACATTCATCACCCCCAGATTTCCTTGGATATCCATGTGTATCTCAGGCTCTTCAACTGTTTCAGAACCTTTCACCTCTACTGTTGCAGACTCTTTCATACTTTCCAACCTCACTTCTCCAGCTTCTGATGCTGGCTCCAAATATTTTGCTTTCACTGCTTCCTCCATTTCTGAAGCTTCTTCCAAATATTTGACATCACTAAGCAAGGGCTCATTTTTTTGTGCACTTGTCTTCCTTGTTGCAATTATATACTCTACAGTAGGTCCCTGAGTTCTCACATCTGTTGAAATCTTAGATTCCAAAGTTCCTCTCAAGTCGCTTATTTCTGTCACCATTTCTGATGCCATAGTTTTTTCTTCCACTCTGGGCAAAGACTCTAATACTGCTTCTGAATGACCTACTATTTGATCCTGTATAGATTTTGAACTTGTTTCTAAAGTCTGCACCATCACTGTTTGCAGAGGTTCTAATATTGCTTCTTCGCTCCTTGCCTTTGCTTTGTTTGAATCTTCTGGAGCAACTTCAGGATACCTCATTTCCCTAACCACCTCAGATGCCAATGTCCTTCCCAAGCCTTCCATTAGTGTCCTTGTTTCAGATCCCGCTACCATTTCCAAATTTTTCATCTGTGTTAAGTGTGAAGTTTTTGATCTCGCTTCCGCATCTTTTACCTCTGCAACTGCCTCAACTTTCAAGTTGTCTAAATCCCTCACTTCTACAATGGCAGAACTGGTAGCTAGCTCAGAATCCTTTATCTCCCCTACCAAGTCAGGTTGTGGCGTTCTTGTATGTGCCATTACCTGAGACTGTGAAATGTAACTCTCTGTTTTGTTTGCATCAGGAGGTTCTGCAACTGCTTCTGTATGTTTTGGTTCTCTCTCTGCTGTGGTTTTCAAATGCATCATTCCTGCTAATGCCTCAGACTCTCTAACCACTTCCACGCTTACAGGTGCAACCATAGATTCAGGAGGTCTTTCTGATGTTTCTTCTAAGGCAGGAAGTCCTGGACTTGCTTCCACTTTCATAGCTAGACTGGCATCTGAGCCTGCTTCTACTCCTGCCATACACTCTAGATTTATCTCCGAACCTTTTGACACCACTGTTGAACCCATTGCTGCTGCTAAACCTCTGGCCACAGTCCCACAATGCACAGCTTCGGAAGCTTTTATACCTTCCATTTGAAAAGATGGTGAAATTGTTTTCAAAGTTTCTGCTTCCACCACAGTCACTGGTCTTAGGACTTCTCCTAGGCCACTCGCACTTTCTTTCTGCAAAGACAGGGGACCTCTCACACTTGATTCACCTTCAGATCTTAACTCTCTCAGCTCTTCTTGTCGTCTCAGTAATAAAGCACCTTCTGAATCTTTTGCTGTTACAGCTATGGGCTTGAAAGTAGATTCTGAAATTTTTGAGGCATTCGTATTTTCCAGCTGCAGAGTAGCTTGACTTGTTTCTTGAATTTTTACTCCTGCTAGTGCTGCAACTTCTGTAGTTGCTTGTGGACCTTTAAAACCCTCCACCATCTGGATTTCTGGAACTGTTTGGGGAACAAAGGTCTGGACAACAGGTTCTGAAGTTGCTCTTAAACCCTTTACCTCTGCAACCACATTCACATGTGTCAATTCTGCTGGAAGTGTAGATTCCTGGGTTCTATCCACACTTCTTGTTTCTGTCAAGACTTTAGGCTGTAGGAACACTCCTGATGCATTCAGCACTGTTGCAGGATCAGTGGTACCTTCCACACCTTTTACTTCAGCTTGCAGATGTTCTCGAGCTGCTGTGACATCTTTTGCTGCAACACCCACAGGTCCCAGGACTGTTTCCAAACTTCTGGGCTTTCCTACAGCAACTGGCTGCAAAGCTTCTTCCAAAGTTTTCACATTTTCCATATGTGCAGAGCTTCTAGCTGGTTCAATATCCTTCACTTCTGTAACAGCTCCTGGTCCCTGGGGTATTTTGGCACTTTTTATTTCCATCTGGGTCACAGCAGTTGCTGCAAATACTTTATAAGGGTGTTGCAAAGACATATCTGCCTTCAAGACACTTGAACCCTCGACGGGACTGCACTGCAGCACTCTCAAGCTATCAGATGCAACTGAGGGTTTCAGGGCTGGCTCCAAACTTCTGCTCATATCCCCCAATTCCAAAGATCTTTCCACATTTCCCATATGCAGAGATTTTTCAGTTGTTTCCGGAATTCTAACTTCTTCCATGGCCACAGACATGTGAGCTACCTTCACAGTATTCAGATCTGCCTGATTTGCAAATTTAGGAATAGCTGTCACATCACTTGCCGAATACACAGATTCTGAAGTTGCTTCCATCTCTTTTGCTCCCCCCTGTGCCACAGACGGTAGAAATGTTTCTGAATATGTCAACACCTCCATGGACTGAGGCTCAACAGCTGCATCCAAAGCTTTTACTTCCCCAGTGCCTTTAGATTTCAGAATAACTTCTGAACCTTTTAGTGCCTCAATTACCTCTGAAGCTAGAGCTGCTGATGATTCTTTCTGAATTTCAGACTTATTGGCAACTTCAGACGGGATGCTAGATGAAGTATCACTTCCAGTATCAACAATAACACCCTTTTCACTCACATTAATAGCTACAGGATAAATATTGTCATGAGACTGTTTAGTTTGTTCTTCTCTAGTGCAAATTCTAGTTTGAGCTATAGTTTGAGCTATACTAGCATCTCCTTGGATATCAGACTGACTGCCTTCTAAAGCAAATGGCGGATTTGTTGCACACAAAGTCCCCTTCTCACTTCCAAGATTTTCCGTAGATTGCTGAGAATCAGTTCCTGAATGAGAAACAAGCCCTAAAGCTTGTCTATCAAGTTCCTCACTTGTTTGTAAGCACAGTTCTGGCTGCATATGGACAGCCAGATTTGCACCTTCAAATCCTCCAGGCTGTACACTCAATTTGGAGCTTGATTTCTCTGGTATTAAGTGAGAAGCAGGCTGTGAGTCCCCACGGTCTCCATGACGTGCACTCAGCTTTGCCTCCTTTGGCTGCTTTTTATGCTTTTTCTCTTTCTTTCTTTTCTTCTTCTTTTTCTTCTTCTTCTTGCTTTTGTGCTTCTTGTTCTTCTTCGATTTTTTCCTAGGAATTTCATCTTCACCAGTAGAGCTTCTTTTTGTAGGCTGAGAACTATTTTTCACAGTATTTTTGTCTACATCTAGAAAAAATGATATTTTCCTTGTAAATTTTATTAAAACTGTATTTTAAAAATTCTTTTAGACTAGTGACCAAGCCATGGACAGAGGTAGAAAAATTAAACTTGAAACCCATGCCTTCTTCACTAAACTATCTTACACAAACAGCACACACTCCCTTTTCAGCCCTCTAACCCTTCTCTGGAATCACTTGAAGTAAAAATAACTAATTCTTCTGTCAAAAAGTTAAGGAAATCTCCCTGGTCAGAAACACAGTTCTAGTGGGAATATGACTCTTCCCAAGAAGCAGTCAGATATACTTCCACCTATGTTCAACTGTGCAGTACATTCTTCCAGGAGGGTGGAAATGTGTTTTTAAACTACACCAAGCTGCACACAGAAGTGAAACAAGAACTCCCATTTTCCAGGCAAATTATCTAAGTGGTAGTATGCTTACTGTATAAAATGTGGCTAGCCCATTATTCCCTACTACACTTAAACTTGTGAGCATGCTCAGTATTACTTGTGTGTTAGAAGTTATCTAAGTGTATCTACTGATTAAGTTTCCCACTGACAAAGTGATTCAAATAAATTTTGGGAAACAGCATCTACTTTCCCAATCCCATAGAAGCTTTAAGGCACTGCAGGCAACCAGCTGCTCAGACTGGAGTTGCTGCAGGCAAACCTGGAAGTACCTAACAGAGGTTTTGCTTCAAACAGGAAAGTAACTAAGAAATTCAGGTGACTGCAGGGACAAGCAATCACTGGGGGGGGGGGGGGGAAGAAAAAAAATAACACTGAGGTTTCAATCACTTTCTTTTAATTCTACACCTCATTTCCCTGTGAATTTAACCTGTATTGGGTTCTTACCTTTCTCTGGATCTAGTACCACTGTTTCATAGAACGATTAGGGTTGGAAAAAACTTAAAGGTCAGAAGTCCCAACCCTCCCTGCCGCAGGCAGGGACATGTTCTACTAGACCAGGCTGCTCAAAGCCCTGTCCAACCTGGCCTTGAACACTGCCAGGGATGGGGCAGCCACAGCTTCTCTGGGCAACCTGTGCCGGTGCCTCAGCACGCTCACAGGGAAGGATTTTTTTCCCTAATATCTAATCTAAATCTCCCCTCTTTCAGTTTAAAGCTATTACCCCTTGTCATGTCACTACATGCCCTTGTAAAAAGTCCCACTCCAGATTTCTTGTAGGTCCCCTTCAGATATTGGAAGGCTGCAAAAAGGTCCCCCCTGAGCCTTCTCTTCTCCAGGGTGAACAGTCCCAACTCTCTCAGCCTGTCTTCATAGGAGAGGTGTCTTTTGAGGAGAAAGGCACTTTATTAAAGGCAGCTTGTAATTTCCTGTTAACTATGGGCTATATATTTAAGTCTGCTTCCATATGATCTTCAGTGATTATACTTACACTGGTCAGTGCAGCAATATGGATTCTTTAATTATAATCTTGCTGTGATTTCAAAGCATACTCTTTCAAGGGAACAATGCAAACTAATTTAAAAAACACTAATATTGCAATTCTATTCAATGAATATGACTTACGGTTCTATAAAGAAGTACCTAAGGTAGTTTTGAGCACACACATTTTTATGGAATAAACAGCTTAAAAAAATAGTGCTTCCACCATCACTGCTGTGAATGTAATGAAAGAGGACAATGAAGCAGAGTCAAATGACGTTTTCTACACAGCCTTTTCAGATAACCTCTGTTGTACAACAGCAACAATAACTCCTTTCCAGATATGAACAGTGGGAACGTTTACCATAGGTGAAGTTTATTAACTTACAAGCTAATAGGTCTTACATTCATTACCCTGTTAGCTTGCCTCATTCTTCCATGACAGAAGAACAAAAGTACCCCAAATGCCAGCCAAAAGTGCTGCTTGTACAACATAAGCGAAAGACTGTTGAAAATGATCAAGGTAAACAAGCCACTGTACATAAAAGAAAGAAAGAGCAATTCCAAAACCTTGCAAAACAGAATCTCTGAAATTTTCTATGCTGCCTCTTAGAAAAAAAGAAAAGTCCCTCTGGAACTATACTTACCAAGCACATAGCAGTTACCTATAATTCAACTCAAAAACATTAGAAATGCAATAATTAGAGCCTTCACCTCCCTAACTCTCCCAAAACTGTACAGAAAATACTAGTTTCATGAGAAGGGATACTGATATGCAACTTTTTGGCGTAATAAACCCAGTAATTTATTCAAGTTTTGAGATTATGACAAAAAAATTTCTTAACTTTTGGAAGAATGTAATCTGAGTATCTACATTTTAAAGATAATTGCATTATTTGTTTTAAAACACCACAGACTGAACAGCTAATTACAGTTCTGAAGTCTAATAAATGATTTTTAGAAATAATCTTGTAAACCAATCCAAAACAACACAACATTTCTATCTGTCAGTACCAGCTTTGTTAGTAAATACTGCTCATTGAGGCCCTGAAGTGGATATATACAAAATAAAGCACAATTATATATCTAAATGGATATTATTTATACATTTTAACATTACTGTAATGGAGAAAAAATAACTTTTTTGCAAACAAAGTAATGCTTTCATATAAATAACCAGCTTCAATTTTTAAATTATGTACTTCTCTGTCCATCTGTGGCTGCAAATTAGAGCAGATCAAAAAAAGACTTAAATGTTATAATGAACACACAACTTCTCAGATGAAGCTTGTTGAGAGGAGCAGTACTGAAAAGTACTTTTCATCTCTGTAAAAACGATTCCATTTTAAGAACTATGACAACCTTCTTAAACAAGAACATGTTTGCCAAATACGTTTTCATTTACCTGATTTGCACTGCAGCTCTGTATCAAGGGCTCCAGAGAGCACTTCCTCTATTTTCTGCACTATCTGATCATTCTGACGACTCCCAGCACCAGCAACAGTGTCATCTGAAGGGTTGGCTTGCTCAGCTGGGATTGTGTCACCATTGGGCTGGCCTTCTACCTTTCCACTAACCAAAAAAAATATCAACATAATACAAGCAATTTTGAGCCTTTTTTTTTTGACCTTTTTTTTTAATTCATAAGCATTTATTATACTCAACCCTTCAAAACATTATTTTAGCCTCCTGAAGAAGCCATGCTTTTAGCAAATCAGCTATTTTTGTTTAGCTTTCACATACTCGCAACAGAACACGTTGTGACAACTGAGTATTAGGCACAAGGGAGGAAAACGTGTTCTCGAATGTGCCACAGCCCCCGTGCTTTATGCAACAACTTGTATAGGCTCCCCTCACAAAACAAGCACCCATCACTCACTCTTCTCCAGTAGGTTTTGTTTGCTTTGCAAGATAAGGCTGAAGAACCAGGCGAGCTTAAACGCAGCGGGATCGGCAAGAACAATCTAACAGACGCTCGCCCCCTCCCCTCTTGCCCCAGCACAGGAGACCAATACCGAAAACTCGTGAGGAAAAACGGGTGCGCGTTCGCCACGAGACACCCCTCCCGCCCCTTCCCCCCCCACCCCCCGCCGTGGCCCCCCGGGTCCCGCCATGTTGACGCCGAAACGACCCTCAAAAGCTCTAGGCCCCGGCCCCGCTACTTTCCTTCCTCCCTCCCTCCCTCCATCCGCGCCGCGGCGGGACCCGCGCCCTTCCCCTCCGCCCGTACACCCCTCCTCGCCCCGCGCGATAGGCCGCGGCCGCGCCGCCGCCCGGGGCTGGCTCGTTACCCGCCGTGCTGCTGCTGCTCTTCCTGGATCTCCCGGAATTTGTTAACCACAAAGGACCGAAAGATCTCCTCGATGTTAGTCGCCATGACAGCCCCGCGGCACCGGGCCGGCTCCCCCCTCCCCTTGCCCCCTCCCGGCGCTCCGCTTTCCTTCCTGCCGAGACGCGAGGCCTCCGATATCCCACAAGGCACCGCGGCAACTAGAAGCCCAGGGCGCCTGCTGACGTCCTCGCTGCACGCCCTCTCGCCATTGGCCGCCCTCTAACGGACGGGTAGCGGAGGGAGGGCCAACGCGGGCCTCCGGGCGGCCGCTCTAGCGCCGAGCAGAAGCCATAGAGCGCCAGCCCGTCTGGCTTCCGGCGGTTACGGGAGGGGTGGAAGGGGGGGGAATGTCTCGTGTCTCGGAGAAGTTCGCCGCCCGCCCTCCCCCCGCACGAGCGCCGCCATGTTGTTGCACTCACCGCCCCCCCCCCCCCCCGCCGCCCTCCCCACGCGCCTCCCGGCGCTCCCCCCCCCACCCGTGAAGCGCCGGCGGGCCTCCCCCCCACGTCCCCCCCGAGGAAACCGTTAACTGCCGCTCTGCCCACACGCGCACACCGGGGCCTGTGCCCCCTCCCCCCCCTCCGCCGATCGCGGCCCCTCTCGCGCCCCGTACACCGAAAAACTGCGCCTGGGCCCCCGGGGGAGGGGAGGAAAAGAAGGGGGAGTCTGTGGAGGGCACCATGGCGGCCGGTGACCGCCGGTTCCTGCGGCCCTGGCCCCCGTTCCCCCACACACACCCAGCCACCCACCCACCCTTCCTCCCCGCTACCCCCATCGCGCTCTACCGGAGCCGTCTGGGCCTCCGCGGAGGAGCCCGGCGGCCGGCACTCACCTCGCCGAGGGCCGGAGCGGCGGCGGCGGCGGCGGGGCCATGGTGGGCTGCAGCGTGTAGCTGTGCGTGCCGGCGGGCTCGGGGCCGGTGGGGGTGGGTGGGAGCGATGCCATTGGTCTCCATGGAGCGGGGCCAAGCCCCGCGCCTCCGCCGCCCCGTGCGCCGAGAGCAGGCAGCGCCTAGCAGGGGGGCCTGCCCGCACACGAGTGCTGCATCACAGGACCCGGCCCGGCGCGGCGCTGCCCTCAGCTACAGAGCGGCTCCATGCGAAAGGCGCCCTCCCCCTCCGCCGGGAGAGCAGGCTGCCTGTGACACGCACATGTGCTCCGGGGGCTGTCTGCGGGGCCGGGCGCCCCGCGGGATGGGAGGAAAATTAAAGGAACAAAGAAAGAGAAGAGGGAAACGCCGCCGATGAAATGCCCCGAATAAAATAAATGGCACCAGAGTGATAGCCGGCCCTGCAAAGCAGTGTCTTCTCCGAGGTGTTCTGTTGGAATGCACCAATATCAGTTTGTCCCCTGGACAACCACCCTGGGGACCCCATCATTCTGCCCCAAAAGCAACTCTCAAGTATAGATATAGATAGACATATATATATTGATGTGTATGTACGTATTTATATATACATACATATTGATACATACATGTACAAATACGACTTTGTCATGCCCCAAATAATCCCACAGCTGGAAGACCCTTCATAGACTCACAGAATGGTTTGAGTTGGAACGGACCTTAAAGCTCATCTAGTTCCACCCCCGACCCCGGCACAGGCAGGGACACCTTCCACTAGACCAGGCTGCTCAAAGCCCCAACCAGCTTGGCTACTGTTTCTTGTGGTGCCATGAAGGAGTAACTTAGGGGGGTTAGCTGACCTGAAATAAATTTAAAATACCTCAAAATCTAGGTATAAGCGTTTAGCTGCTGCTGGGGTCTTCACTCACAATGTCAGTCTTGAATTCAATGTGTCTTAAAGACCCTTGAAAAGCAGTGGTGTTCTTAGCTGCATATTGCTGGGAGGTGGTCTGCCTTAATGTTAACTTTGGAAAAATAATGGATCTCATACTTGGATCAATTTACTTACTTCCATGTCACAGATGATTTATTACATTTAAAATAGAAAGCAGCTCTGTTTAAGTTGCCCTTTCACAAATAACCCGTGTCTTTCACGCCAGGCCAACACTGAAAATTTTTAGATCTTTCCAGTAGAGTACTGTGCATCATTTCTGTTATTCAGTGAGCTAAAGACTGAAAATGTTTCACTTGAACAGTTTCAGACATACTTAAGATTCCCCTGATGCAAGTGGCCTTGTCTAGACCAGACATGCTTTTACCCAGAACCAACTAGTGATATTCTATGTAGGGATAAGTTTGCTACTAGGGGCCTTGCCCTAACACAAAGCTGCAAAGGCTTTCAGCGTGATGGGATGGTAACTCACCCCTTCCAAAGAAGAAGCCCCAAAACCCAGCTGTACTCAAAAGAACAGCAAGTTTGACTGACATAACTTAGCCTGTGTGATGGGCTTCAGCCAGAAAAGCTGTTCCAGCTGGGGACCACACCTCTGATGTGGGCCACGGGGAATCCACAGCACAAACCTGCCCGTCATCCAGAAATGGACCGTTTCCACCTGCAGTTAATTAATTCAAAGTAACTTTACTACACTGATACTCCTACCAGTGTAGGCCTCCATCTACACAGGGCAAATCATGCAGAAAGGTAAAAAAACAAAAAAACAAACAAAAAAAGCCAGAGAAAGATTCTAAAGGATTTTAGCGCATGCTGCATGTTTTCCTCTGCCTCCTTAACAACAGACACAAAGTGATAAATACAAAAGTCACCTCTCATACAAATGAGGATCCACAGCCCTGCATGAGAATAACTGTTGTTGTTATCCATTCCCATCTCTGCTGGCTGTATAAAACCCCCTTGAGTTAAACACTTTTATTCAGTCAGGTGATGCCTAGTTTTCAGATTAATTAAATATTTTACTTTCATCTTGTCAAGACCAATGATTTTTTTGGGATACATTTAGTGTTCAATTTGTAGGCGTAACAATTAGAGGTCTTTACTAATAGCAGTTCTGCTGCCATCATTAATGCTACTTCAACCATTCGTTCATGTGGCTGTTCCCTTTTAAAGCATGAGTAAAAGGTGTGCTTAAATATGCAAATGACATTTACTAAATATTTATTTCATAAGCTAATTTACAAAGAACAGTGAGATTTGATTTTCACATCATAGCTCTTGGGGGGAGGAGGCAAAACTATGGATCAAATCTGTTTTAACACTATTGTTGCACAATTGTAATGCTAAACTGGACTAAATGTTGCCCAATATTCTTTGGTTTCATAAAGTAGAAAGTTCAGTGTGGTACAAACTAAGAAATTGCTCCTACCCAGTAGGAGAATTCCCTCTGTGAGGACGTGGAAACAAAATCAATCTTGACAGAGTCAAGTCCAGCCAACTTCATAAACCATCCCCTATAGCCTCTGGAGCACTACTCTACTTCCTAAAGGAAAAAAACCAATAACCTACATATAGATACGGGTTTTCAGCCAGTTCTAGCACCTTCCCGGCTCGGCTCGGCACGCTCCCCAAGCAGCAGCCGACCCCAGAGGAAGATATTTCTAGACTTGAAGAATTTACGTGCAAAAGCCTATTAGTGAGTCTCCAAACTTGGGACATGCACTACCCCTCCTTCCTCCCTTCCTTACCTACTTCCTTCCTTCCTTCCTTCCTTCCTTCCCGCCCCGCTTGCCGGCCCCCGCCCCCGCCCCCGGCCCGACCCGCCGCCATGTCGCGGTGTACCCTGGGTAGTGTAGTTTTCGTTGGCGGCGCGGCGGAGGACGCCCTCCCGCTCCTTAAAATCCCCCTCAAGGAAAGTAAGTTTTTCTTTCGCTCTGGAGAAGGGCGGGCTCCACGGGCCGCTCAGTGCCGGTATCGCTGCCCGCAGCCAACCTCCCGCCGCCGGGCTTTGGCGGCGGAGCGGGAGGAGCGAGGTGGCGGCGGGGCCATGTGCTGCCCGCTGCCCGCGCGGTAAAATGGCGGCCGGCCCGGGGGGCGCTGTCGTGGCGGTCGCTGTGAGCGGGCCTCGTCTGAAACCCCGGGCGGCTGTGGCTTAGCCCGGGTCCTGCTCTGACCCGCTCCTGTGGCCGTGAAGGAGCCTGTGGAGATAGAGTTGCTAATGGCTTATTCGTATACATATCTATTTTAGCTCTCTCCTGCTCAGATTTACTTCTGAGGAGCCTGATGTGTAGCGTTTTTCAATGTACTGCGCTTTAAAGTATTTTAAAAAGCATGTGCCTTTTATACCTCCCTTTTTTTTTTTTTTCCCTTTCTGCTCTGTTTGGTTTTGAAAAAGTGATGAAATATTTGCTTTAAAGTAAATATTAAACTTTCAACCTATTTTGTTTTGGACTTTGACTCACTTTGATTCTTTCCCTGCTGTTTGTGAAGTTTGAGGCTTGCTAACTTTAACGTTGGCCCTCTTCTTTTTTTTTTTTTTTGTTTTTAATCTATCCAGTAGATACTTGAAATTAATCCGTAAAATTAATACTTGTTTAACTATGTTTTGTGTATAACTGAAATAGTAACACAGAACGGGTATTTCTCTCCCCTCTCCCCATTCATTCTGGTTCTTACCTAGTAGCTTCTGCTGAGGAGGCATCAGTGATGAAAGACACTGACAGCTTCCTACATGGAGTTGGAAGCATCGAAATTTAGTACTTCAAGGATGGCTGTAAAAGTTTATGACTCTATTTATTTTTAGCAGCAGAACTTGAGGTAATGTTTTGCCTAGGAAATACACAATCTGGCTGTTTGGAGGAGGCAAGGTGCCTGTCCCGCAGAGCCTCAGTTCAGGCCATGAAAGACAGAGGTTTTAATCTCAGCTCTGATTCAGGCCTTCAGCATGATGCTATGATTTCTGCAGGAGTGAAACACAGATAATAATGACTTTTCTTGTTTGATTTTGTTTTCTAAAGTGATCTGATACACCACAGTACATGGCTGGGTGAGAGCCATGAATTAGTCCTAAATAAAACACATAAACAAAAGTTTATTTAAACCCAAAGCTATAATTAAAAATCATAATTGCCACCTGACTGTGGAGGTCTCTGAACTCCTTAAGCAACTCTTCATGGTATTGAAATCTGAGGAAAAATGTTCTCTAAGGCTGTGTTGTTTTCCTTCAGGATGAGTCTAAAGCTGCTCTAGTCTAAACTTCCAGTTCCATGGTTGTGTTTTGTCCATTTTGCTAATTTAGGTGCCATGGCTATTTCTTTTTTTTTACCTTCCATTGCACCAGCAGAGCTGTCTGAACAATTGACATGGTGAATTTCCTCTAGAAACTGATCCACGTAGGAAAAAAACCATGGAGAGACATGCATCTCTTCCCTTCCCCAGCCCTCCTGTAATTTTCTGATCCAACTCACCCTGTGACCGTAAGCAGGCTGGTGCAAGAGGTGGGAACGAGCAGTTGGGTGAGAAGGTAAATTGTGAAGCAGCGTTTGCCACCAGCTGCGTTATGGTCTCTCGCTCAATCAAGATGATCTGAGGGTGCAGTGCACAGGACAGCTGGTCTGATGAGCGGTTTGCTGCAGCATAACCGAGCTCTTTTCACCCTCTCTGGCTGCCTGCTTCTGCTGCTTCCTTTGTACTCTCTGTGGTGATCACTTCATCCCTCAGTGAGTTAGTTTAGCTCACTAAGCTGGCAGAAAATATTTCCTTTATAAGTGTATACATATATATGTATATTTACTTTACTGGGTTAGTTACTGTTGCAGTATTAACTTTCCAGTGTTATTGTCTACCTGATCCAAGTGACTGAACACCCTTGGCACACACAGGAGGGAGAGGGGAGGAGAGACTGGAGGTGGAGAAGTTGGTGGGACCAATGGGAAGCTGCACCAGCAAAGGGCAGTGTGAAAGACCAGTTGGTGAACCTGCAGCTTGCGCATTTCAGCCTCTGGTTCCTCTCCAAGCTTGAACAGGGTCCAGCAGTTGGCAGAGATTCACCGAGAAGGCCAGCTTGGAGCTCACCTTGTGTGTGCTGAGATCTGTGTGCACTCATGACGCACAGCGGACTCTCAGTCATAAGGAAATTACTTAGCCTGCTGATTATAGCATTAATTCAGAAAGCAGAAGGGCTGGGTTCAGCCTGAGGGGGTTTGGGACCACAGCACCTGGCTGCTGGTGAGTTTGGGAGCCAAGTAAAGGATGGCAGGTTCCCAGGAGGGAGACTATGGCAGCAGCCTAGCTGTTGAAGATGGAAGTAGGAAGTTCTAGGGTTTGGCTTTTTCTCCAATCCATTGTTTCAATTTAGGTCTAAACGGTCCTGACTGCTAGAGCTAGAAACTAATACTACACTCAGTGGGGTGGCAGCTGAATTGCACAGCCTGCCCAGCTTTGTGTTTTTCCTGTCCCCTGTGAATCGTTGTTTCTTTTTCTTCTCCTGCCTAACTTCAAGAGGAAGTACGAAGCCAGGTGATAAGAACTCTATTCCAGGGACTGAGGGCGTGTGGGTTTGAACCTTCTTGGTGACACTGAGCTTGGGTTCTTTGAGTTTGGGGTAAGCGCTGTCACTGCTGGGCCATTTTTTAACCTAAGCTCTAGGAAAGGCAGAAGTTAAGATGCTCTGGACAGGGACCATGTCTTTTGTATAAAGAGACTTGAATGCCTGTGTCAGGTTTCCGGAATCCCAGTGTTGGGAAGCTAAGGTATTTCAGCTTTTAAATAGGCTAAGGTTAAGTGTTATGCGTGCAGTAATACAGTAGATTGTTGCTGCCTGAAAGGCAGGTCTTGCCCTCGAATTTTTCTGCTTGGATCTGGTGTCCCATCCATGCACTGTTAGTGTCTCTAGACCTTGGCTGATTGCACTTCAAGCCAGTTCAGCTTACAGAAATCTGGTTTGGATTCTCCCCCCTCTCCTCCCCAGCTTAGTTTTATGAGATCTCAGTGAATTGACTATACTCACGTCCACTCTGGTGCCAGTACAAGGAAAGGGAAAGTGTGTCTGGGTTCACAACATCCCTTTCCAATGGCAACAAGGTATATGAATGGGTCTAGCATTAATTCAAGGGTAAATGTTTGCAGGAAGTGTGAATCTGCTTGAACAGCAAGTACTTTTTAGTGAAGGTCAGAAGCTCTTTGGATGCTGCATAGTGCAACATTTTAAATATACCCATTTGTTACCATTGTGACTCCAGCCTCAGCTCAGATATTGTTGAAACTAAGACACTGAAAGTATTTGTTAAAAAACTACTTTGTTTCAAGGCACCTTTTCACACAGGTTTTCAAGTTTTGGTGTATTTGGCTCGCCAAAGCAAAACACACTCCACCAGGTCTCTAAATCAAGGAGCACAAAGAAAGCCAACAGTATTGGAGCTTAATTTAAGAAATAAAAAAGACACTATCTGAAGCAGTGAGCTGCCACCAGTCCTGCCCTTTACTGTTTGCACCACACTGCATAGCTCTTATTTTAATTGCACCTTTTTACTGCTTTAGTTAGGGGTGAGGTAATAAGGCAACAGCTTATTATGAGACTCCACCTAGTTGAGATAAAACACTTAGGTAACTTGCACCACACATGATATGAAACTGAAACTTGGGAAGAACTTGCTTAAAGAGTTTACATTTTCTTACAGAGTTATCTTCATAAATACAACCAAGGAGCTGAGTTTAACACCCAAATCTGTGCACAGGATCAGTTTTAGAAGGAGTCAATGGCTGCTGTCCCTTCCATGTTAATAGGAAAGGGGCAGCAACTGAGTTAGTAGCCTCTTCTCAATTCTACCTGTATTTGAAATCTGAATGTGCCTTGTGGAGGAGTCAGAATGGGGAAAGCCATGAGATACTGATGGGTTTGCCTTCCTCACTTTTATTTTCTCTGCTCCGCAGGCTCTGACCTATTGGAAGATTTGCCCATCTTCTTGGTGAGCCTTGCCTTTCGTGGAGGATAAAGGTGTCTAGGCTGATGCTCGTTCTCTGCTGACTTACTCCTCTGGAAATCGACTTGTCTTCACTCTATCCTCATGTCCTCTCCACTTGGATACACTGAGTGATCAGCTCATTTTTGCTTTCCTGTTCTTACTTTGTATAAGTTCATTTTTCCTTCTTTACAATAGCAAACAATGGTTGCTGAAGGAAATTATGCTCCATGTTCTGGAATTTTTAGGGATTTCACCAATTGTTTCCAAAAAAACTGAGTTTGTGATAATCCTCGCAGAAGAAATATCTAGCTTGTGAATGGCTTTAAGTCTTTTGAGAACAGATTTTTTACTCTCGTATTGGTGACAAAATAAAAAGAAATGTTGCCTCTTGGAATTTCGGTTTTTGATGCAAGATCTTGCTGGGCAGCAGAGGGCCTACATGACATTTTTCTATGTCAGTGCAAAAAAAGAAAGGCTGCCACTGCTAGATTTGAGCCTCCTAAACTGGGATTGCCACCAGAAGTTCTTCTCAAGCTGCATCCCTAAATAAAAGTTGCTAGGATACCACTTGTGGGATGCACAAATAACACTGACTTTCAAAACAAATGGCTGAAACTTATTTTTTGCTCACACTTTGTTATAAATTGGTTACATTTTGTTTGAACATATGCTACATGGCTTGTTCATTTTACTTGCTCCCATATAAAACTTCATGCTGTATATTATTAAATTTTTTTTTAGCTGACAGTAGTATTAGAATATGTTACTTCAGGGCAAAACAGGAAGTGATTCTTTGAGTGAGTTGCCAGCGTGGTGAGTTACTTTAGCTGGCAACAGTGTCACTGGATCTTCAAGCCTGTCCTACTATTTTTAAGCACTAGGCTTAGTGGAGCGTGAATGTGCATCATGCACCTTGTTGTTTCATGCTGTTGATATACATAGGACTATACCTAGCCTCATTTTTATGCATAGCCAAAATACATTTTTAGATAAGAAGAGAATGTTTACAATCTGAGTAGCAAATAGATTTTAACTGCAAAAAATGCCTGGGACAGTTCAGAATTCATTTTGCATGTTTAGAAACAACAGGATGCGCTGCTTCTGCTCTGCAAAGGTTTTGCTTTTCACTCCTAGACCATCTATCTGTATGCAAGTTTCTGTCCCCTCTTCCCAGCTGGAATGGCTGGTCAGGTCTTTCCTGTTCATTGGCTAGCTGCGCAGTGTCGTCAATGGGGGCGGTAGTACTGGGCCAGGGGTACTACATTTGAACAGGAGGCTGCTTATCTCCTTTCTCTTTGCACATCTGAACTCTTGAGCACTACTTTCCTCAGACTGGCCGTGCATAAGGGAGGGTAAGTATATTCTCTGTTTGGATTCAAATCTCTGCATGCAGTTCTGAGGTAGTTGTAAGAAAATTAGGTAATGTGTATAGTTCAACTTATTGTTGATAAAATTGGCCTCAAAAATTACTATTTAATGATGACTGTCTCTGGGCAGCACTGGAAACATGCTTGTTTGCTTTAACTTTAGTGTAGGAGATAGCTGCCTGCTACATGATAAATGTTTATTCTTTTATATTACATTCTTCTTTCCTAGGTTAGTTATTTTTGCCTTTATCTAAGTCATCCCTTTGTTGTAGCCAATCTCTTAATCTTTCATCTTCTCTTTTTGCTTGAATTCTAATACCAAAGAGGCTTAGTGTAACTTGGTGTCCCACGTATGTATACCATAACTGGTAATTTTTACCCCATGGGTTTTTTGGTTTTATTGTTTTTATTGTAAATAATCCTGGAGTTTTGCAATTAAAACATCTGCAACTTTGCAACATGTATCTCTTGTCAAACACTGTTGATTAGAAAGTTACTGATCTCCAGCCTGAACCTCCAATTAAAGTTTAACTCCACTGTGTTTAGTTCATAGTGAACAACATGTGTGGGCTCTTCCTATCTAAAGTTTATTACAGTGGGCTTGGATTTAAAATTCAGGCTCACCATACACATTGCATAGCGCCCTCAGAGCAGAAGTTGTTTCCTCCATAGTCCAGATCCTCAGGAAGGACAGGTTTCTTCAGGGTCAGAGCTATCAGAGCAGCTCTATTCAAGTCAAGCTGTAGCAGCTGACATGAGGGAGAGGCACATGTCCCTGCCTTATCATTTGGCTAAAAATTTGCTTTCTATCATGTCTTTTTGCTTTTCTTTTAGAAATCTGTTGTTTGGTGGTTTTGTATTTTTTTCCTTTTCTTTTGCTTAATATGTGCTATTTTGTTCTAGTCATCCTCTCTTGTCCTCCCTCAAAGGAGGGGACTGCAGAGGAGACTTGACTTTTCACTGCCTTTGGAAATGGTGCTGTCATCTGTGTGTATTCAAGCTATGATATGTGTCAGGGTTTTTCCTGAGCTCACCTTGGGAGGCACTGTACATGTTGGCAAGCGCAGTTCAATGACCAGCTGCTTAATGGAAGAGGCACAGGGATGAGTGAGGGTTGTGTGTTACGTGTGCTGGGATTACAACAAGGAGACTGGTTGTTCCTTTTGACTAAGATTTTCACCTGGGTTGCATTCCTCCTCCTGATGAATGGATGGTGATGTCTACAGGGGAGGGACACATCACACCCCTTCACTGGGCAGGCAAAGCCCTTTGAATAAATTGTGCCATTTTCAACACAAAACTGATTTTGTTTATTCTCATTACTCAAAATGTTTAAACCATTTCAAAAATAGGTTTAAATAGGTTTAGATTGTTATTTTGCATAAGTTAAGGTTTAAAGCTTTAGATTGTTTGGGGTTTTTTTTGTGAGTGGTGAGTGCACGCCGCACTTGGGCTTAGGACCACCTGCCAACTTGTAGCTGCTCACTCTTTGCTCCACTGAATAACTTCATTGGGGAGCATTTGACTTTTGTGAATAAAACTCTCACTTTAACCAGTGCAGTGGCATCGTTTGTATGTGTAATTTATGTATGGTTGGACAAATGTGACTCTAACAGCTTATTCTTTGAATAGTTTAGGAGGTTAGGCCTTGCTTTTCTATGAACTCCAAATAAACACATATGAGCTTATTTTATAAATTATGTACTTTATTCATTTATTTAGGATTTTCTGGATTCCAGTGGGGTTTTTTCAGTGTAAGCAGATTCTCCTATTCCCTTGCTAGCTCTGTGGTATCATTGTCAGGATAGCAATTCTGAGGTGACGTACGTCAGTAAATATGTAAAGAATACACATAGAAGTAAATATATCTTAAAAAGCAAAGGCTAACTTTCAAAACTGTTCAAAGAAAAAATTGTAATACTGACATCAGTCCAATATGTGTAGGGTACATGTACACATACAGATGACGTAGGGAAGGCAAAACTGAGACAGTTCATTTCATTTTTGTGACCATTTTGTTTCCAAACTGCTGAAAAGGTTTTGGACAGTTTAAAATTGGAATGAACTTACAGCCTTTATTCAAACATCTGCTTTATTGAGGCCAAGACAGCATTAATGTGTTTTCCTAAAACTCAGTGGAATGGGAGAGAGGGTCTCCCCTGTTGTTTGCCTTGTGGTTGTTCTCTCCTAAGGAAAGCCAGAGCTGGAAGTTGATTTCCCATTCGGCTCTAAACACTGTAATACTGTGTTCATACAGTTAGTTCATCAGAAGGGCTTTGCCCTTTGCAGACTTGGATTCACCAGGAATTTCTATGGGCCTGGTCACTCGTGTTTTTCCTGTATCACAGACTTCTGTATAACTTGGAGCAGTTGCCAATCTAACTAAAGGAAAACCCAAGATGGATTGCTCTGCAGGTTAATTCTGTGTTCTGGAGCAGTTCAGTCTTTGATGTTTAATTTATATCACATCTGATTAAGTCAGTTATGCATTGTCATATACATCTCTCTCTTTCTCTCTCTCTTTTTTTTTTTTACCAACAAAACCTTTATAGAAATATCATTGCCTGAAGCAAAGTAACATCCATCTCTGTTGTGAACTGCGTTGCACCCAGTGCTTAAAACTGTGCTCTGTGTAGCTCTTGCTTTCCTAACCTCATGCAGCTAATTCTGGCTGTTTTGCTTGTGTTCTGGTTTTATGCAGACTAATGGCTGATCGAGTGCTTGTGATTGGCAGTGGAGGGAGAGAGCATGCGCTGGCCTGGAAGTTGGCCCAGTCTCCACATGTAGAACATGTGTTTGTTGCTCCAGGAAATGCAGGAACAGCTGACAGTGGAAAAATTTCCAATTCAGGTAAAACCCCCCAAATACCACTTTTAAATTTGATAACCAGTAAGTTGTTCTAGTCATTGATCTGAAATCACAGCTAATGTGAAAGGATTATTACTATCTTGTAAGGTTTTGGACATGTGGAATAGAACATACAGATGCAGTTAAGAATTAAGAAAATCTGATTTTATATTATCTCAGTTGTGATATCTAATCCTTTAGGTTTGGGGTTGGCGGATGCAGCTAAAACTCCCATCTATCTGATGCACATTCCTACAAGAATCCAGCTCAGGACAGATAGCTGCTGTGGTTCCCAACTCCTAGCAGCTTAGCAGGGAAGGGGTGGTGGTTGGTGGTTTCTCTTGGTACACAGTGCAGTTCAGTAACTGCTCAGTGAACAGCTGAAAAGTGCCTGAAGCAAATGTCAGCACCTAAAGTACTAAATTCACTACTATATTCTCAAGTGTATGGAAGCCCTGTGATCCCTACAAACTTTGATGAGAATACTTTCTCACCTGAAATGTTCCACCATAGGAAAATGTTCATTCCTTTGTCTTGGTGACCTTAAGAAGTTAAGGTTATTTTCAGATGTTTCTTTCTTTGTACTGACTGCCTGTTTTGAGCTTCTAGCTTAATGTGTTAAGCTCTGACTGGCTGTATTTGAGATTATTCATAGTTAGTGGTTTTGAGAAATCAAGCTGAAGGTATTTCAAATTGAGCATCCAAAATTATTGCCACATTTAAAAAAATACTGGTCTTAAGGTGCTTGCCTGGAGGCACAGAGTGAATCAGTACAAAACCCAGTGTAATTACTCAGAATCCTGTTTTGTGTCCTTTATATAACAGATCCTGAATTAGGTACTTGAAACAACCAACTAAAGTTTCCACTTTAAAACATGTGATAACATACAGAGTTATAGTTAACACAGTATGCATGTGAACATAAATTATATACATCAATTTTCTGCATTCTTACTTGCATGCAAGTAAAATATTTTTTTTGTTACCATCTCATGTGGAAACATGAATCCTGTCAGATTGTTGTACAGCAGGTAATTATATTTAATTCCATTGGAATGCTTAATTACAGGCTGTCTAAATAACTTTGTCCTTAATTTCTTTGACTAGTCACAATATTATAAGGTTTTTGTTCTATTTGGCCTCTGAGGAGCAGGTCCAAGGAAGAGCCTGACAGGAAGGTCATACGTTTCCTTCTCATCCCAGAAATTCAAACAAAAATCTTTACCCTTGTGCTAAATGGAGTCAGTGCCAGCCTGCTTGGCCTGCGGAATGTTAATTGCAGTATTTCTTCTCAAGTGGTGTCTTTTAAAAACTGCTGCGCTTTTCTTTCACCTTGTTATTCCATAAAAAATACTGTACCCTCAACAGTGGAAAATATTTGAGCATGTGCGTAATAATGCTTGAGCCAGGTCCAAAAATATTTTACTGAATCTTGTACTAAAATCTTTTCTACTAGGTTATGGGTTCACATGTATTTTGGGAGAGAAATCCTCAGCCAACCAGGAGGCAGGCAGAATCTAGAATTTGTGAAGAGTTTGACTTCTTTGTTTTTAAGAAAACAGTTTGTCTTATCTGCTCAGGCATTTTAGTTCTATCATCGCGGTCTAGATTTTAATGCAGGGAAAAAAATGGAGAACAACTCTGCAGAAGCGTGTGAGCCCTGTTAGATTGTGTGAGCCTGGGCAACAATGTCTGTGAAACTGCTACCATTGTTTCTGGGGTTTTTTGATACAATCAAGATTTGTCTCTGAAAGTTCATCCTCCTCTCATGGCTCATGAGATTGCCTTTAATTAGCATTGCAACTCTGGTTCTCAGATGGTTTCTGAAATACATAATGGTGAGCTTAAAATTATAGACTTCAATTTTTCAAACGTGCCTGTATGTAAATAAAAAAAAAACCAAAACCAGTTTTCATGGTTAATCTGAGTCAGTAATCATTTCTGACAGTAAAGACAGATTCAGGTTGAGTGACTAAATATAGTTTTAATTTATATTTAATTAGCATGGCAGTTTTGGTGCCAGAAGTGTACAAAAAGGCTTGCTGAATCCGGAGATAGATGTATGTGTGTCTGTGAATGGACTTCAGCATCCTGACACCTCCTTCAATCACATTACAGCTCTCAGTATAACTTCTACTCTTTTAACTTTAAGCTCTAGCTTTGAAAGCCTTGGTCCAAGGTCCTTCTGTTTGGTTCAAAAGGAATATTTAGGTGGTGTTTTGAGACGTGAAACACAGCTACAAAAATATCCCCTTTCAGTTTGTATCCTGAGGAAAATTATGTTTGGGGGAAAGTTAAAATTATGTATTAACAATGTGATTTGTTACTAGGACATTTCCACATCATGTAAATCTTATGCCATATTCACTAGTAGATCAGACCTGAGGCAAGACAATTTGGGATTTAAAGTGCAATCACCTTACAGGCTCTTTCCTTTCCCTTCTCCCCTTCACATGGATTATTCGCGCAGGGAACAGGGGTCATCCCTCTCCAGTGGCCCACCAGAACTCCAGCTCTCTTCGGTTGTGATCTGCTGTTCTCTAGCTGCTTTCACAACACCCCCATGGGACTGAAAGACAATATTGACCTTTGTGTTAATCAGTAGTTTAAATCCAAGTGTGTTAATGCTTTTGGTTTTGCTCTCTTGTGAGCCAGAAGTCAACTGACATAAATTGCACAAGGAAGTCAAAGGCTTTTGCTTCTCCTTACATAAAATATTGGTGGAACAATATAATTGAACTGTTAAATAGGTATCAATGAGGTAATTTGTATTAGTGTTCAGTCTATTTCCCCCCCCACTCCACCCAAACAGGGTAAATTACAACCACAGTGTGGGTTTCAGATAGTTGCTTTTATGCCATCTCTTAGGCAGAAATAGCTTCTTCTCTTGTGGAAGCAGGCAATTTAGTCATACAGGATTGCAGGAGCACAGTGGGCACTGACACAAAATCGTGTCTGTCTGGCAGAAGCAGCTGTATCACTGCCTCTCCTTTTGTTTCTTATTACTTCCCTGGAAACTAGCTGGAAGAGACCATCAGCTTCTGGTGTGCTTGGCAGTACAGTTACTAAGAGGACATCACAGACCAAACTTAAAAGGAAGGTAGTCCAGCTGCAAGGAGGGTCTGTGCTGTGCTGTACCACGCTCCCTTTGCCAGCTTTGTGCCCTGATGTGTTAGTCTCCTCCCCGCGGGGTCAGCCAATCCACGCCAGGCTGCGCTCACTGCTGGTTTGGCTGTTCTGGGTTTGTGTTCCCATCCTCTGTAAACTTTGGCTTTATTTATTCTTGATAAAAGCAGTGGAATTGCATTGCCTTTGCGTAAATTTTTTATCATGACACTTGTCATTGTCTTTCGTGCAAGCTTTTTCCTTTGTTGACACAGTTTTTGGCATTCCAAGAATTGTCATATTAAATGTTTGTTTATGGAAAGATAATGTTCGTAAAAGCCTAAGACCAGATAACCTTACCCATAATTACAGTACCTGCCCTTGTTAAGTTCAGCCTAATGTAATAAAAAAGTCTTGAGATTCCCCTTTGTTTCTGTGGAGTCAGTTTAGTGTGGCACTACAGAAAGAAGGAAAAGAGAAAAGAAAGTAGTTGCAATCCCACCACTAGCCACTTGTACCTGTCCCTTACATGGTACTGGCATGAACATGTGTAAAGCTTCATGGTGACCCTATTCAGGAAGGAGACTGGCTGAAAAATATATATGGTTTTTTTCCTTGTGAGTTGTTTTCACTTGGATCCTTCACAATGCCTCTTGTGGTGGCAAACAGGATGTTCTTAGAGATGAAACAAGATGTTCTTAGAGATGTATGGCAGTGTAGGGGAACTCAAAATTGTTTTTCTCACCTTCAAGAGCAAAGTGGGTTGACAGTGCATTTCAAACCACAGCTTTTGCTTGGGGACTTGAGGGTGTATTTTGGTCTAACCCTTGCATGTAAGTCTATATATTAGTGCATACCTCACTCTTCCAGATGCCTAATGACCTGCCATTCAAGAATGTGAGACTGGGGAAAGTGCTGCTTCAGGTGTTATGTGATAATACAAGTGCTAAGCAATAGTAATGAATCCAGTTTTACCACTGTTGTGTATTTTTGGCAGCTATTTCAGTCAGCAATCATGCTGTGCTTGCCCGGTTCTGCAGAGATCAGGAGATCAAGCTGGTTGTGGTTGGCCCAGAGGTTCCTCTTGCTGCTGGTAAGAGAAAGCAAGCTAAAAAAACCCATAGTCTTCATAATTTATGAAGAAAAATAAATTTTAGTCCCTGTCTTCTGTGCACCACTGAACAGTATCTCAGTATCTTCAGTAGGAACGGAAACAGATTCTCTGTGTCAGTTTCCTTGAAATTCAGGGTTGTAGTGTGATGAAAATGAATTTCTGAAGGGTATTGTGTGAAAAATATAACACTTAAAATAGCCTTAAGTGTTCAGGTTTTTTTTAGGTGCTTGGGATTAGTAGAAGAGGTATCAAAGTGTTTCCATATAGGAACATTAACTAGAGTTTTGGTTTTCCTATGGAGTTTTCATTTTTTCA
Organism: Strigops habroptila; assembly: GCF_004027225.2. Taxonomy (NCBI): domain Eukaryota; kingdom Metazoa; phylum Chordata; class Aves; order Psittaciformes; family Psittacidae; genus Strigops; species Strigops habroptila. Next base: position 28,902,718 of record NC_044278.2, on the reverse strand, counting down.
AATAATAATAATAATTTCAGACTTGGTAAAAAAAAAACCAAAAAAACCAACCACAAAACCACAACGTTTATAAACATGCTGATATTTTTTCTGTTTTAACCTTTCACACAATCAACAATTGTCATCTTCACAAAAGACTAATGCCAACTTTTTAGTTAAAAGCTGTAATAAAACAAGGGGAGATTGTCATCTCTTACTAAACGCAGCAGATCTTCTTAGCCCCAGATATTGCAGGGTTGCCTGCTTCTGATTATAGTGAAGAATGCATCTAAAATAGGCACTGGATAGATACATGTGGCTTATTATTCGTGATATACTTGTTCCAATAAATCAGTGCGTCTGCAAGACTTGGACTACCTGACTCCTATAAATAATATGATGATTTATGAAACTTTTCTGTGTTGTACTTTTTAGGGATTGTTGATGACTTGACAGCAACTGGAATAAGGTGTTTTGGTCCAACAGAAAAGGCAGCTCAGCTGGAGTCCAGTAAGAGCTTTACCAAAGCCTTTTTGGATCGTCATGGGATCCCAACTGCGAGATGGAAATCTTTCACTGATCCTAAAGCAGCATGTAGCTTTATTAACAGGTAAAATTCTTGTCATTTTACAAATAGTTCTTTTTACAGCAGTGTGCTAGGTATCCAAAGCAAACAATCAAATGATTACTAATATATCAATACTTTTGGCTGCGATAGAACATCTGTAAAGGTTTTAAAGGATAACAACACTATCAAATTGCAGTAAGTCTGATAATTAAATGGTTCTTATTTGCTACTTTAAATGAAAAGAAAATTCAGTGTTCAGTTTACAGGAGAATATAGGACAAGCTTTTTTATTTATTTTTTTTTTTTTACAAATTGTCTACTGTGGAAACCCAGCTTGCAGTCTTGTAGTCATTTGTTCTGCCTTCTTTATACCTTTTTTCCATGAATATAAATTCTGCATTGGAGACTTACTCAGCAAATGCTGTTCTACTCTTCAGAATACAATCCAGGTGATCCAAAAATGATACGTCAGTAAATTATTAAAAGGAAGGCAACCTTTCAGAACGGTAAGGAAATTCAGTGATGGAGAAAAAACCAGGAAGCAGAAATCCCTCACATAACATTATCCAAATAGCATAACAAGAGAAGCCTAGTGTTTATCTGTGTGTTATTCAATAAGGTAAAATGGTTGCTATGAAAACTTATAAATATTTTGATTTTTCACCTATTTGAAATGTTCAAAATGTCTACAAAATATATTTGCAATACAGAGCGTTTATGGTGAATCCCTCTTCTCTGTCTTTGAAGTGCAAACTTCCCTGCTTTAGTTGTAAAAGCTAGTGGCTTGGCAGCTGGCAAAGGAGTAATCGTGGCTTCAAACAAGGAAGAAGCATGCAAAGCTGTTACTGAAATCATGCAGGTTAGTAGAAATGTCATGCACTAACTGGAAGAATTCTCACACAAAATAAGTTGTTAACCATCTCAGAATCTCAGAGATATTCTTTATTTCTGTGTAACAGGAACTTGGCTAATAGGCATCAAATCTTTTACCCATTATGTGGACAGCTATGAAGTTTTGTCATATTTATTGCTTGAGGAAGGGTACTCTGAGGCATAGTTTGGGCTAAAATAGAACCATTCTTAAAGAAAATCCACACTTCCATATGGATTGCCTGTTCCATTTGAGCTGCTGCAATCAAACAGGTACTACAGCACTGTAACAGTAACACTGTGATTGACCTGGGTCCTGACAAGCAACATCAGCTTTAGGACTGCAGCCACACAGCACTTAAGCGTGTAGTGAAATTCCAATGGAATTATTTCAAGTAAAGTGTACATTTAGGTACATATTTAACAAATACATTAGGACTATCAAAATCTGAAGAGAAGCGAAATGAAGCAATTTCATCTGAAGAGCTAGGAACATAGAGCTGGAAAATAAGATACATACAGATCAGGTCCTCAGCTGGTGTCGGCAGCACAGCATCTTACAATGCAGTGGAGCTATCTTAATTCATAGATGTTATTTGACACTTGTGTTTCAAGAGTCCGAATACAGATAGGGTCTGCCTTCACATTTTGGTGTGTGTGTATGATTATTGGACAAATATATGTCTTAACAAGTGGCCCAGTGTCTTGAACAAAAAAAGAAAAGTATGTCAGAGAGTCTTACAGATCCACAAAATTACCTTGTCAGTGTAGGTTGGTTGTTTTTAGTTTGCCTGAATATGCAGTCAGTGTTTAAACATTGCGTTGAAATATGAAAATATTGCCCTCTTCCAATGTATTCCGTAGAAGGTCACATTCTTATAAAATAAAAGTTCAGAATATAGACTTAATGGAGATTGCTATTAGTCTCAGTATAATGGGTGAAAACTTCAGAAGCTAGAGCATGAGGAATTGCTCAGTAAGTCATAAATACCATCTGTAATTTAAAAACATTGACACATAAAATCTGCATTTATTTAGGAATAAACAGAAAAGAGGATCAAAGATTTTACCGTTTTTGACATAACCAGGGTGGAGAATGGATTAATAGTCTCAAAACTGTGCTGATTTTTTCTTGCTGTAGTAGAAATATTTTTTCTTGTTGCATTTTGAATAGTTTAAAATAACAAAAACAGAACTAAAGAGATTTTGGTTTTACTGTAGGATAAGACTTTTGGCACAGCTGGGGAAACTGTTGTTGTTGAAGAACTTCTTGAAGGAGAAGAAGTTTCTGTAAGTGTGCATCTCACTGTAACACTTTGATTATACCTGTTCTAAACTATTTAGGAAATACTGTATAAGTACCTACAGCAGGGAGGTGTAGGATTTTATTACTTAAAAACAGTTATCTGTTTATAAATTTAATTATATTAATTGAAGACAGCTGTGTTAAGAGCCAAACATCCTGCAGTCTGTTGAAATAATTAAAATTGAATGAAGGTAACTCAAACAGTAATCAACTCTTGCCACATGGAAAAAAAAATCAAACCTTAAAAATTTTGAGTGTCATTGAGCTTGCAGTTCTGTGTTAGTATTTCTCTGACAGCAAAGACAGTATAAGATGTCCCTTCCCTTCCACACTGCTACCTCTTCACTATTTTTTGCCTTTGATTCAGTTATACTAGTTACCTCTTTGTGAAGCTACAACCTAAAGATCATTTTTCAAAGAAACCAGCACCACCACCTTACATGTTTTCTGAGTTCTGGTTTAAAGGCCAGTGCCATTTGAATCGGTACATGTAACAGGATGGTGAGGTGCAGAGCAAGGCAAGGAGTGCTTGGGAGTAAGGGAGGATGGGGACTTCATTTAATCAGCTTTGCTGATGAAGGAAATATGTTGAACTGCATGATGAGGGAGCAGTAAACTCCTTCGGAGCAAGGGAACAATCAGCTCAAGACAGGCACCTTCTGGATCCTTTTTAATGAGTTTCATTGCCATAGACACTGCAATGTGGAAGTGCATCTGGGGACAAAGGACCCGGAACCAAAGGCTGTTGAATGTTTTGACAGTGTTGATTTACTCTACAGATGTAGAAAGAACATTTTCTTCATTTTAAACTGATTCAGTTCATTCGTTTAAAAAAGTATATCTGATGTAATTAGTGGAGTGTGAAGGAGAAAAGGAGAATTTAGAGCCTGTGTTTTGAGGTGTCTGAGCAACTTGACACCTGCTTCACATAAAGTAGAACAGCCAAGTACCAGCTCAGGTTCCCAACTCCTGGAGCTGGAATTGACTTATGCTGGATGTTTTGAGCATTCATCTTGAAGGTGGTGGTATTTATAAAGCAAGCAATCATCTCCAACTGTTGCCAATCTTTGCATCGTCTGTTTTCCTGCCCGATATGAAGAAATCAGATGTGCAGGTCATCCTTACTCCTTCCTGGTTGGCTTGACCTGTTTAGGAACTAAGGGATTATCCAGATCTTCATTCTGTGGTGGAAAATACATAATGCTCTTAATTACTCCTTAAAATACTAGCAGACTTACTATAAAAAAACACAATAATATAAACATGCAGTTTAAAGGGGTTTTTTTCCGTGATAACTGACAAAAATATGAAAAACGTGCTGGTTGCTTTGGCTGTCAAAATAATTCACCTTCCAAAAATTATTATAGTTTTTCATATCTTAATATTTTGGCATTTTCAGGTTATGTAGGGAAGTCCTTGTTTGTTTTTTTAATTGGCATCCTAAAACGTTTTGAGTACAGCTAGCAGTAGTCCGGTCAGTGAAGATTGTCATCCAGGTTCAGAAGATTCCAGAAGGCTTGTTATTATGAAGATAAAGAGGGTAAAAGCATCTGCTATATAAGTGATTTATAAATAATTAAAAATTCAATAGTTTTATCAAGGAACAAGAAATCTTGACAGGAATGTAATGCCTTCCTTCCAGGGCAGGGAGTGGAGGAAGGTGAGGGAAGAAATAGCTTCCATCATGAATATTTTAAATATTTTTTTAACCTTTTTCGTATTTCCTTTCAGTACAACTACTGACGTTATGTTGTAATTTTTATATGTTATATTAAAGGTAATTTCCATAGGAAGGTCGTACAAAATGAGGCACTTCTTCCTGAGGGAAAAGTGAAATGTTTGGAATGCGTAGTTTGTTTTATCTATAATATCTATTGCAACACTGAAAATCAAATATATTTGTAGTTTTTGTGCTTTAATTTTAATCATACACTGGAGTTTTAATTACTCTCCTTGTTCTCTAGTGCTTATGTTTCACTGATGGCATCACAATTGCTCCCATGCCTCCAGCCCAGGACCACAAGCGATTAATGGATGGAGATGAAGGCCCTAACACTGGAGGGATGGGAGCTTATTCCCCAGCACCTCAGGTAAAAACGTATTTATAAGGAGATATTCCCCTACAGCTGTGCTGCAGCTCTAGTATGGAAAGCATGTGTGAATTTTCAGTTCCACCAAGATGAACAGAAGGAAGTGGAAAGGTGGATATGTTGTTATTTCTGCAACCTTATATTTTGATTTGGTTGTTGGTTTTTTTTAATGTTATGAAATACAGGTCATTGGAACCAAGTGCTTAAAGCCACATTTTTATCTTGTGCCAAACTAAGGCAATGATGAATTTTGTTGTGGCTTAAGGTAGTTTGGTTTCTATTAGGCAAGAAACTTCTATTTGCAAAAGGACTTACTTTGTTTTCTCTAAACCTATGTCATAGCCAGTGATTTTTCCTTTTTTATTTCAAAAAAAATATGGGGTATATTCTTCTATAAAGCTATTAATTTTGTTTATTGAATAAAATAACATTGCTTATTGATCACTGTACTTTCCAAATGTGATTTGTCTTTGGGATGCCTTATCTAAATTCCAGTCTGTGCAAATGGTTTGTTCCAGTGAAGCCAGGCTGATTGCTTACACATATAGATCTAAGCATGGAAAAGTGTCTGAAGAAATGCAAATGGTTGTTTTAATACTGTTGTCTGAGGAGAGAGAAAGAAATACTAGTTTTCTATGAAAAACTAGTATGAAACACTTTGGAGTGAGCAGGACACCAAATATTCTGCTTGGTTCTTAAAACCACTAGCCATCAGAGTAGGAAAAATCATGCACTCCCTTTTTTACAAACACTGTTTTCTAATCCTGTTTTATTAGATTTCTAAAGATTTACTGAAGGAAATAAGAGATACTGTTCTTCAGAAAACTGTTGATGGCATGAGGAAAGAAGGTGTCCCCTATTTTGGTATGTACAAAAGTTTGGGGGTTTTAATCATAAGGAGGAGGACTTTTTTTTTTTTCACTTTGTCCTCTTCATAGGCCTAACTCACCGTGTAAGTTAAGGAAAAGAACTTTGATTTATTTGGAAACTGGGTTTGGTATCAGAGACTTGATTTAGCATCCATTGAAATCAATGGATATAATTTCATTAATGGTGGATAATTGTCAAGTAAGGAAGAACAGAGAGGAAAACATTTGAAAATAAGCTGCAAAATTGTAACCACAACTATTTCTGCCTGATTTATTTTTAACACTTCTCAAGTGTCAACATCCTGCCTTTAAATGAGCACAGGTGTCATCCTTTTTAACACTATTATGAATATGAAACAAATGACCTATGCAGTTGCTGAGATGGCTTTTTATGTAATTTTTATTTTAGGCGTGCTTTATGCTGGGTTAATGCTTACCAAAGATGGACCTAAAGTTCTCGAGTTTAACTGCAGATTTGGTGACCCAGAATGTCAGGTGAGTTATTTTGTAGGTAGATACAGTTTGGCATTATGGGAAGAGAAAAGTCTGTTACCATCTACTATTATTCTTACCTAACTTTCAGATGAATAATTAGCTGATGGAGATTTAAAATATTTGGTTTGTTTACTCAAAACAGAAGGTCTGTTATGAAATTGTTCCATTGCAGAGATTTCAGCAGGTTATACTCAAAGATGGGCTTTGCAAGGGTGAGCTAGAGTGAAACTCAGCACTTTCCTATCTTTTCTGGAATGGACTTGAATTATTTTTTTTACTTTATTAAAGAAGTGAACACTTCTTTTCCCCGCTCTCTGTTGACAAGTGGAACAAACCACTTCATTTTAATTCTTCAGAACAAATAGGGTTCTTTGTTGTCTACTTTTTCTCCTCTGTATGTAGCAGATCTTTTACCTGCTGAAATTACCTTCAAGGAAGAATATTTTTAAAGGTACGCAGATTATGCACACTATGCATATATGTGTTAAAATACACTATGCAAACATATTTAATTTTTACAGTTGCATTAGTATTTTTAAAAGGTCAGTGAGATAAGATGTAACAATGTACATTGTTTTCTTTAATTTGCTAATCTCTATTTTTGTAGGTAATTCTTCCACTGTTGAAAAGTGATTTGTATGAAGTTATGCAAGCAGTTATCAATAAAAAGTTGTCTAGTTCCATGCCAGTGTGGTTTGAAGACAGTGCAGCTGTGACAGTGGTCATGGCTAGCGAAGGGTATCCAGGAACATATCCCAAGGGTTTGGAAATAACAGGTGAATATAGCATGAGAAACCACAGAAGTCTGACTTCTCTCCTGCCCTCTCTCCATTCTCTCTTTCGCTGGATGAAGGTGAATCAGTGTGACACAGACACATAGAAACTTGTAGATCTTGTGGCTATGGGTCAGGAAAAGATGGCTGAATTTTCACGCATCAAAGTTTATTGTTAATGCACCCATCATATTTTCAGTTCTCTGCACTATATTGTTAAGTTCTCTAGCATTTCTTTAATATGTGTTACAGTAAAGTAGTTCTGGAGTGATCACTGATTCTTACATAATGATGCTGATGTGTTTTGTGGTTTGTATGTCAGTGAAGTATAAAATCCAGCTTGAGTTAGATGTTGTATGCAGATGTCTCAGTTAAATATCTCTCTCTCTGAGCATACAAGTAGCAGACCTGTCTCTCCACAAAATGTAGGTTTTACAAATTTATTCCCATTTCCCAGCATGATCACACTAAATTTGGTTGTGGTTTCTAGACACAGTCAATAAGGGCTGAATATCTATTAATTGTAATTTAATAGAGGATGTTCTAATCAATTTATTTTTCTGACTTTATTTTCTTAAACAACAATCACAGGACTTTCTAAGGCTAAGCAGCTAGGATTGGAGGTGTTCCATGCAGGCACAGCCCTGAAGGATGGCAAAGTGGTGACTAATGGAGGAAGAGTCCTTACAGTAACTGCTATTAAAGAGGATCTAATGACAGCACTGCAAGAAGCCAACAAGGGAGTAGCAGCCATACACTTCAAGGGTGCCATTTATAGAAAGGACATTGGTTATCGGGCTATAGCTTTCCTGAAACAATCCAGGTAGATATTTGAAATATTTGAAATGCAAATAAGTGGTGTAAAAGGGACTTAAAGACCTCACTAGTTGATATTATGTATAACTCTAGACAGGTTTTAACTACCATCCTTGTAAGCAATCTAAGCAAGACCAACCAAGGAAAGAACAGGCTTTTTGATGGCTCTCTCATCCATGTTCTTATTCTCCCAAATCTGAGTTAAACTACACTGACAAGCATGTAGGAATAACTCATTTTCACCTAATATGAAGCATATCTGCCTGCCTATGCTTCAATAAGCTCAAAACATAACTTTTTATAATAGAGTATTTTTTAGTCTATGCAGCATATTAGGAAGAGTGCCATTTTTGCTGCCAGTATATACTGATTAGTATATTGTAAAAGTATCATCAATAAACTTACTAAATGAACAAGGGTGTTTGTATTTAGTCTTCTTTCTCTATCAAGTGCTGTGCATCTTCTGAGAAATTTCTGTGAAAATGTGCAATTAGTAATTGTGTTGTAGTAGAAAAAAATTCAGGTCAATGTGTAAGGCAAGACAAGAAAGTTCTTTAATGAACAGTTCTCTAAAACACTGAGTTCATGGGCCATAGCCAGTGAGCTTCTTGACTGGAGTGCCTGTGTGCTGGGAGGATCCCTAGCTTACAAAGGGAGCTCCTGGGATCTGTGCACAGTCAATGCTTGTTTCACTGTCCTTGAGTCTGCACCGACTTTTGCTCAGACATCCTAAAATTGGAAGAACAGACAGTCAAGCACGTTTCACTTCAGACTCTGTGTTCACATAATTAAGGAAGAGTGATGGTTGGCTCTGTAAAGCTGGGGACACACCGCATCTTGGCAGCTTTGCAGGATCAAGTCCTATGCATTTCACTTTGTGGAAAAATCCAGAATATTTATTTAATAACAATATTCAAGAAAATTGAAAAAATTACAGATTTATTTGAAGAACCAAAGGATATACCATGCTTTTAAAAATAAGGTGAAAATATGGTGAATATTTATTGTGTCCAGACTAAAAGGGCCTGACTTTGGTCTCTTGTTATTGCAGGCTAGCATTTCCTTGAGTCTTATTCACAGGCTGAACAGCTGCTTCTTACAATTGTTTTCCCCTTGGAAATCATTGAGCTGTGATATGAGTGCAGATACCTTTGTATTTTCCTGGTAGCACCACTCTTCAGCCAGTTGTTTTGTTGTATTTGTCCTTGTTAATCAACAGTGTGTTTCACCCTTTGAATTTAAACTTAAGACTGAATCACATCAATGAGAGAGCTAAAATCAGTATAAACTTAGAACAGGGATGTACCAGGTAGCCTGGTTCATGCCACTGACAGTGTAGAAATAACAATTGCTGAACTGGAGTGAGGTAAGTGTGATACAACTAAGAAGCAAGTCATTACTTTCACTATCTCCAAAATGAAAATATCCTTCTCTAAATATGGGATGGTCTTAATGTCCCCAGTCAGTCATATGGACAGACAAATGACATACACCAATTTATACTGTTTTCTTTGTTGTATGGCTGTATGCAAAAAAACCACCTGGAGTTTACAGACATTTTTTTCTAGATTGCTAAAATGGTCCTTAAGAATTTAGGTCTTTTTAAATAAACTTTATGATATATACTTTAACAGAAAGTCCATTTAAGTGAAAAAGAGGTGTGGTTGGTTTTGTGGTAGTGTCATTTCAGGTGATAAAGAGAGGCAAGTTGCAGTTGTAAAACTCTCAAAGTGTCATAGGGGACTATTTATTTATGTGATACTTCTGTGTTGGAAAGCTAACTTGAGTTAATCCTGCAGGGTGCTGAGGTGTTCTGATTTAGCAGTGCATTTTTGTATACATTTTGTTTTGGTATTTGACCGGACAGAGTATGATACTGATGCTCTGGTGCTGTCTTCAAGATATCTGGAACTATTTGAATACTGCTTACGGCAGACTTTCTGTGGTGCAGATCCATGAAGTTTTGTTTCTTTGGTATAATACTTCCTATCTTCAGGCCAGGTTCCAGACAGCAAAAAGATTAACCTTTGAGACATTGAACCTGCCCAAAATGAGGGCTGCAATACTTAGAAATAATCTTCCATGAGCCTAGTTACTGTCAAGCAGGAAAATAGTGGTACTTGACAGCAGAATAGGATTCCGAATGGTTCATCCCCTTAGTGATGCAGTGATGTAAAGAAATAAATTGTATTTTAAAATATGTTTGCGTATTTAGTAATCAATTGCTGTAACAGTATTTTTAACTTCTTCCAGAGGCCTAACTTACAAAAACAGCGGGGTAGACATTGCAGCAGGGAATATTTTGGTTCAGAAGATTAAACCCCTAGCTGCAGCCACATCAAGGTCAGGTAAGACTTGTACCTTCTATTCCTGTTTCAGTCACTTCATGGCAATGAGGTTTATAATTTGATCTTGATCTTGACACAAATGCTCATATTTCTGTGTTCTGTGTCTTGCTAGATTACACAAGAAATATCTGTGGTAAGCAAATGCCAGTGATCTCTTCAAAATGTGCTTCATTAAGTTTACAGATTTTATTCACAAAATTACTCTAAATTGTACGTCCTGAGTGTCACGATGTTAGAAAATACAGTTCAGCCCTCTAAAAGGATAAATGCAAGCAAAAACTCTATCATTTTTCATTACATCGATTATTATTTCTTGCACAGTAAATTATATATTTTTTGCATATGAATGTTTAAAAAGGTGTACAAAATGTAGAATTCCTCAGAGTTACTATCCATTGCTTGAGACAGATACGGAAGACGCATCTTTGCTTGGTTAAAACAGAATCAGTTCAATCCTTTTTTCTGTTTTGATCTCAGGCATATCTTGCTCTAGCAAGCCCCTGCAATTCTTTTGATAAATTTAAAGTATCATTCACTTATGAAATAAACATTTTACTTCAAATTAACTGAGAACCTTCAAATAATGTCAGTATACATAGAAAAATATAGATACATGCACACATACTAGTACAACTAGTCATTTCCTAGCATTCATAGTATTTTCTACTCATGTTTGGTTCACTCATAGGATTTAGCCAGTTTTAGTTTTAAGGTTACTATACTTACCTATCACAACCAGTCTTAGGGACAAGGAGTCTTAATATACTGTAAGTAGCAGTATTGACAAAGAGATAAGAAATTTCAGTTGGAAAATGCCTAGAGAGCATCTTTTCCCAGGAAGCAGTGGGCTTCAATCTGTTACTACAATTTCTTTTCTGGTTTTTGTTGTTGTTGTTGTTTGGTTGGTTTGATTTGGTTAGTTTGGGTTTGGGTTTTTTTGTTTGGGTTTTTTTTTTTTCATAAAAATACTAAGTGCAAGGGTGAAATGTATCAGTCATAGTAATTATTGAATGTTCAGTCACAAAGTTTTGTATTGCCTTAGGTAATGAAGAAAAAAGACAAAGCAACTGTGAGCAGACGAAGAGCTCCCATGCCTCTGTGAAGAGGGTCTAAATGTCAGAGAAAAGATTCCTGCTGACATAGCAAAATCATGTTGACAAATTTGTGTTGGAGATCCTGGAGAAAGCCATGAAAGTAAAAATTTGCTGTTTTCTTGTTTTCTGGCTGGCAGGCTGCAAGGCAGAACTTGGAGGGTTTGCTGGCCTCTTTCATGTGAAAGCAGCTGGTTACAAAGATCCTGTCTTGGTATCTGGAACTGATGGCGTTGGCACAAAACTCAAGGTAATGTGAAAATCCATGTAAAGGAAGGCAAATAACACAGAATGGAAAACGTTTCAACAGAAAATTCTAGTTGTCTTTTAAAAATACCTATTTGTCTTTCTAAAAAGGGTGTGAAAAATGAAATTGCCCTTCTTCAGGCAAAATAATTAAATATACATTTAACTTATGGCATGTAAATAGCCATACTTGAAATTATGATTAAAATAACTAATTTTTAATATTAAGTACGGAATTTGGGACTCCATTAGGGTAGAGTCTCCACCCTCAAAAAGGTTATTCAGGGGGAAAAACAATTATACAGTTGCTATTGTGTTTATGCAAACTGCAATGAAACCCTTTCCAGTCCAGTCCCCTTCCATAAAGTGCCTTTTGTACTTGCCAATTAAGAAGGTAACACTTCCTAAAATGAAATGTTCGGGGAGGCTCACAGCGATGATGAGAAATGAAGCTGCTCCTCATAAAGGAGGAGCAGGAGGAACAGCGTGATTTCAATCCCCTTCCGTTGCAGGCTCTCTGCTTGCGTTTCGGTTTCTCAAAGCTAACCAACGGGTTCCCTCTCTCTCTCGATGTGTTTTGCAGATTGCACAAGTGTGTAAGAAACATGACACCATAGGTCAGGACCTGGTTGCCATGTGTGTGAATGACATCTTGGCTCAAGGAGCAGAGCCCCTCTTCTTCCTTGACTATTTTGCCTGTGGCAAACTTGACGTGGAAGTAGCTCAGCGTGTCATTGGAGGAATAGCTGAAGCTTGCAAAAAAGCAGGATGTGCACTTTTAGGTATGAACATGCTTTTTTGAAGGATACGAAAAATCTTTTGCAATATATTTGTAATTGTTTTTAATGTGTTTGTTTTCCTGCTCTACTGACGAATCTTAGAGGAGTGAAAACAAACCCCAGAGTGTCATATGTCTTTGCTGTCAGAGAACGTGATCTCTACTGGAAAGTGACAGAACTCCATACAAATGTTGCCATTAGCTCTGGAAGTTGCATATAAACTTTCTTATTAGTATCTTTTTATTTAACTTTGTAACTATAGCAACTATCTAGAAAACTAACAATTCATATATTTTAATCCTTTGTATTTTTCAAGTAGATTTTAAAACATGCCAAATAGGCTTGTTTATCCTTTATCCTAAAGGAAATCCTCTAGTTTTCCTCTGGAAACTAGATTTATATGTGTTACTGTGCAAGCACCTGTACCTGTGTGCATACATATTATCTTTTAAATCTCTTGGCTGATTTTGACCCAATTTAATAGGAAAGGTAGAGATCTTGCAGCTGTTTTGTCCCACAAGCTTCATAAAACTAGAAAGCTCAAGACTGTCCTTATGAATGCAACAAAAGCTTTGGCTGGACCTCACTACTTAAAACACAGACATTAACCACGAGACAGAAACATAAAACAGGTTTCACTAGTTACAAAACTAATAGAAAAACTATTTGTCTGCTGAAGATTTGTTTCACCAAGATGAGCATATTCCAAGATATTAATTTCAAATTTAAATATTTTCCTTTTCAACCCTGTAATACGAATACATAATACATTTTACTAAAAAATACGTATATATTCTGGTATACAGTAATCTAGTTATCCATGAAAATGATACAATATTTGTCTTCTTGAATCTCAAAAAATACAGCTTTAACACTGTTCAAATTCAACTCAATAAAAATATTTCTAGGTCAGTCAAAAATACATTCTTTTGTAACAGGTTTTAGTTTATAAAAGGAGTACAATGCAGGGTTAAATTTTAGAAATTGAAAATAGAAAATAGAAAATGAAACCCAGAAAGTTCTGTTTCCTCACATGATTTTTGGTTTTCCTTCTTTTTATAGAAAAACAGACATGAAGAATTGCTGTGATTTTTCAAAAATTACCTTTAATTTGAGAGTAAAAATGACTGTTCAAGTGTCTTACATTAGATACCACTTTATAATTTGTAATACAGTAATTCTGTCATTTTTTTCTAATTCTTTAAGAAAGTTAGTAACAAAAGTCTTTTGTAAGTGGGAGTGTGTCATTTTGAGGTAGCTTACAAGCTTTGAACAGGAGGCTGTTTATGTTCTGGTTTAATTTTTTCTGCATGAACTATTAGTCAGCTTTATATTTTTCTTAAGGTGTTCTCTCAGTTTACCCGATATAATCAAACCATTCATACTTCAGCATAAGTACATGTTATGTGAAATCTTGGTATGGAATTACTTACTGAAATGTCAAGGTTCTATTTCCAGCTGGAAGACTTTAGAATTACAAAGGGCTTTGGATGTTTTAAGTTTGTTACTAGAGAACAATTTCTCTAGATTGTAAATGGGTTAGCAAATATATTTTTGTGCTAATATAAAATAAGTCCACTGAACTTACAAATAAAACAACCATGATTTGTTTTCCAAATTTCTGGCACTCTTGGAAAAGAAGGGACAGAGACGATGCAGTAACTCTGAACCTAAGGAGGAAATGCTTTCCTGTAGCCTGGAGCATCGAAATAAATTTCAGTTTGGGCTCCAGCTTCACACATTCATCTCACTGTGCACACACACAGCATGTCTTTGTATAGCGCCATCTCATACAAGTCTCGTTTGAAACATGTTCCTAAATTCCTACCTTGCATTTCTGCAATAGCTGAATATTCAGCTCAACCACCTTAAGCTCATCAGACCACTTGATAGCAAGGTACTGAAAGGCTTATCTACGTGCTTGGGTTTGCACAAACATTATTAAATACAGATTTAAACAGATGTATCTAAGCAAATGTACTTTGCTTTTAAAGCTGGTTATAGCAATGTTATGTAGGAACCTGGAAAAACTTCCGGAGAATCTAGTATTGAGCAGTGCCAATCACTGAGCACAAGTGCAGCTTCCACCATCACTCATGTACATTTGGAGCCCAAACAGTGATAATGATGACCAGGTTGTGGGCAAGCAGGATAGCACTGTGTTCAAAATCTTTATGAAGGCAAGTGAGACTGATAGTTATGTTGTTCCTGGGATGTCCTTGTATGAATTTCTTGTATCGCTTCTATCTTGTAGGTTTTACATGGAGAATATTAAACCTGACAGAAATTTGGAAATATGAAACACTAAATATGTGGTTTGATTTTAAAATGTGAATGCACATCAATTTGATACTGGTTGTCAGAGTGAGGGAGGAAACATTCTTTCCCAATATGGAATTGCTTGTTCAATTGAAGGGCCTGTGACAAGCATGTTTTTAATTACTTTTAATGTTTGTTAATGTAATTAAAATTAAAAAATTACTCTGTTAATGCCTTATGAGTTTAAAACTGAAAAATTGCATGCCTCCTGGTCCCATTGGTTTTACAACATCCTCTTTCTCTTTTTTTGGTTTCCACAGGAGGAGAAACTGCTGAAATGCCAGGCATGTATCCACCCGGAGAGTATGACCTGGCTGGCTTTGCTGTTGGTGCAGTGGAGCGAGGGCAGATGCTGCCCCAGCTGGAGAGAATTGCTGATGGCGACGTGGTCATTGGAGTAGCTTCTTCAGGGGTTCACAGCAATGGGTACAGCCTTGTAAGGAAGATTGTGGAAAAGTCATCGTTTGATTTCTCTTCTCCGGTTGATGTCTCTGGTGATCAGACATTAGGTACCACTTATATCACACAGTTTCTTGCATTATAACTTGAACTTCAGAACAGGCAAATGTCACAATTGTTTTATCTGTGCTTTTGCTTTTGTAAGTTTTCTAAGGTACTAAAAAAAGTATTAACATGTTTTTGTTTTCTTTTTTCCCATGAATCACATATCCAGGAAAGAAATCAAGGGAGGGGGATAAATAACTAATTCATATGCAGAGAAGTAGAACATTGTGGTTCTCTCTGTGGTACAATGCTCATTAGTATCCAGCAAATCAATATTTTGACATTTCCTCAATAGTATATTGGTTAACGTTTCTTTCTGTGCTGTAACTGGTCTTCTTTCATGCTCTTTCATCTACAGGAGATCTCTTGTTAACCCCAACAAAAATCTACAGTAAGACTCTGTTGCCCATTCTTCGCTCAGGCCATGTGAAAGCCTATGCCCACATCACTGGAGGGGGCTTGCTGGAAAACATCCCCAGAGTTCTCCCGGAGTCCTTTGGTGTCGTTTTAGGTGAGATAAAAAGAAAAGCTATGGAAGCATCCTCATGTTAATATGGATTGGTGTGGAACTATGTGTAGATAGAGCCATGTCAGCTGACTCATGCTGTAAGAGCTAGACTTGCCTGTCCAGAAATGTTTGCTTTTTTCTTCATTGTTGCTGAATTTCTCCTTGTGTCTGAATCAGAGCCAGTCAAAACACTTTGTAGTCTTAAGACTGCTACCCACTGAATTCACTTCCCCTGGTGGTGCTTTGGATTGGATTTTATCCATACTTGTGAAAATAAAACAACTTTAAAGGCAATCCAAAGTGAGCTGTCACAATTTGCAATAACCTACAGAATTATTGCTAATTAAATGATAATCATGAAGTCTTGAATTAGCATTCAGTTACGATTACTAGCTCAAGTACATCTCATGCTATTTGACATACCATAATTAATCCTTACCCCAATCTCATCAGGTGTGATAGGAAGTGTATTTCACTTACAGAGGAAGTGTAGTATGGAAAGGTAAATGACTTACTATAAGCTATGCAGTGTTCACTGTGTTGTAGAAAAAAATAAGGGAAATAATATTGACTTTTGCACTCCAGAACTGCATGTAAATCATTCTTCCACTTGTCCATAGTGGGCACTGGTATAGATAAATGGAGATAATGCAATTTTAAAAATAACATGACAAGAAAGAAACTTAGTGTCTTTGAAGTTCCTTTCCAATAGTTTGTCCAGAAGCATTCCTTGTGCTGCTGAAAATCATCTTTGCCTGGTTGGAATTGTGGGCAATGTGAGACTTGTGGCAGTTTTTAAGGCTACTGTTCTGGTACAATAGTTTCTCTAGAAGCAGAGGTGTCACCTTCAAGAAGAGGATTTTCCGAAGAATGCCTCAGAGCCCACTTTGAATTACTGATTAGTGGATTGCAGTAGAGCAATATGATTATTTTCTTCCCTGAGTGGTACTTCTTTCTACTCCCAAGTCTTGTTCAGTGAGGAAGGAAAAAAAAAATCCTGTTTCTCTGCATGGAAGCTGGTTTCACGCAAGCTAATGCTGCTGTGGGACATTGTCTGTGCTTTTCACCCAGATCTTGCCTCTTAATGCTCTAATACTTCTAGTATTTATCCATTAGTACTGATTTCCACTCTTCATTTGTATTTTCAAGATTTCCACTCTTCATTTGTATTTTCAAGATTTCCACTCTTCGTTTGTATTTTCAATTCTCTTCAGATGCTCTTACTTGGAAGATTCCTGAAATCTTTTGCTGGCTCCATAAAGAAGGGAACCTTTCTGAGGAGGAAATGACTCGGACATTTAATTGTGGCATCGGTGCTGTCTTGGTAGTTCAGAAGGAGCTGGCTCAGCAGGTCCTCAAGGACATAAAGAGACATGAGGCAGCCTGGCTGATCGGGAAAGTTGTCTCCCTTCAAAAAGGTTATTACGTTTTTATTTTCCTTAGAGAAAAAATGCAGAGCTGAATTCCTTGGCTAGTGAGTCTTCATGGAGGTTAGCTGAAAATTTCTTGATTGACACCTCCGTGGCTTTTTTGCACAGGGTATTAAAATGACAGCCCTCATGACTTCAGTCTTAGTCCATAGAACACATGATTAGCAATGTCAGATGTCACCACAACTATAAATAAATAATGAGGAGTAAAGCAGTGCCTTTAATCTCTTTTCATGGGCGCTTTTCTCCTCTCTCTGTTTCTCCATTTATTTATGCGTTACTTTGTTTGCTTTTTTTTTTCCTCTTGTGTTCAGGCTCTGCCCGTGTTAAAGTCCATAATCTGCTTCAGGCGTTGCAGGCAAATAGGTCATTGTCTCTGCACAGCCATATCCAAGGCAAAATCCAAACAAACAAAGTGAAGGTTGCTGTCCTTATCTCTGGAACAGGTGAGAGTTGTATTCTTCACTACAGTGTAAAACAGACTATTGAAAAAGGAACTTGAGCTTAGATGTAAAATCTCATAAGTCCTTCAATTCTCCATGGAGGCTCTGATAGGTTTCTAGCAGGCTTTCAGTAACAAGCAAGATATATTTGGATCATGGATTAATTTCAATCACAAACAGAACGATCTTTAACCTCTGCTGCAAACTGACTGTGAATTGCATCTGTGTTCATTTTATCTGCAGATTCTGCATATCTCCACATCCAAGCAATGACTGCACTGCACTGTAGGGACAACAGCATGATTTCATAAGTAGAGCAGAATTTCTTCTTGCCATATAGGCACTGCTAGGGTTTCCAGTGTTCTCACTTGCTAAGAAGTAGACCATCATTTCAATTCCATAAATTATAGTTTGCAAATTTAATTGCTAGTAAAAGCCCTGTAGCCTCCAGCTGTCAAATTCAGCCTCCAGTAATATCAATTAAAAAAGGATTATTGTTAACATCGGTGATTTTTGGATTGGGTCTCACCCACATTGCTGCTTATTTAAAACCTTTTCTAGCTCCTAACTACATTTATTCTCCAGGAATGTCTTTAGTATTCATGAATTATTTTGTCACTCATAGGCACAAACCTGGAAGCCCTCATAAACAGCACAAAGAAACCCACCAGTTTTGCACAAATAGTTCTTGTTATTTCTAACAAAGCTGGTGTGGAGGGGTTAAGGAAAGCTGAAAGAGCTGGTATTTCTACAAGGGTAAGTATTTCTCATCTTTTTAAAATAAACCATCTTTAGCTCTGACTCTAGCGGGAAGGCAGTGGGACATAACAAGTTTTATTAGGGTAAAAGATGGTTTGATAGGAAGCCTTAGCTTTTCTTTTTCAGTCTGTCATGAATTTGTGCCCTTGAGCAAACTTTCTCCTTCTCAGAGATGCTGCCAGCAATCCTGATGGGTTTGGGAACAGTCGCTATTGTACAAAACTGTCAGAGTTACAGTTTAAATGTTACCATGTATTTAACTGTAGTGCATTTCCACTGAAGTAACAAGCTATTTTATCCAAATTTAATTTTAAAATTACATGCTAAATAGACACAGTAGTTCATTTGACTGAAACAGGGATGTCAAACGCATCTTCCACTGACTCCCTGGGCATTGCTTCAGGCTCTCCAGGACTAATGCAAACCAAACTGCGTTTCCCTTAGTATCACTGAATCCGGTGCCGCATTGCTTTGCTCTTTGTTCAGTCATTTGTATTACAGATGTGAAATGCTACTGTTCTAACCTTGCATTTTACAGGCACTTCTCACTGATAGCTATGGGCACAGGGAAGAGTTTGGCTCAATGCAAGCTTTGTTATTAACTTTAACAGTAGCAGGATCTGAACATCAGTGTTGCTGTCTGTTATTTGGAAGTACACAAAGATCACAAGTAAAATATGTCCATGGTGTACAGGGAAGAACAAACATATAATGAGGGAAAAAATATGGTCTGGGTGGGCTGATGGTCTCGATGGTTAAGATGGAGAGTGATGAAACAGAGGCACTGAGGAATATGGTGTGCCAGAACTGGGTAGTTCTGCCTAGTGTTGACCTGGGCTCTGCTTCTAGTGCTCTCTACCACCTTCTCAACTAACCAGTTCTGGTGTTTCAAAACTACTATGGCAAATCTGGTAGGCATTAACAGGTACTTTTATTTAAAAGACTGTGAATGTTTTAAGTTATGTAGCACTGCCTTCTTCCTGCTTAAATGAGGGGATGTGTCCTGGATGGAAAATGCGTAAGTACATTGACCTTATGCGGCAGGGGCTGTTTTATGAGTAGCGATTAGCCTTTTTTTCAAGGTTTTGTGATAAAACTTCTAGCAAGGTTCAACTGCTTAAAACTGTCAGAGGCCTTAAATTGAATGAAATAGTTGTAAGACTTTAGGTTGTCGTAATGACCTACGTTTGTAGGTTGTTAAATTGTGTCAGAATGCTGGGGCCTACAGCTGTGGGCCTAATAAAATCGAATTGTTGTTTATTCTGATGATTGCTCTTTGTGGACAGGAATAAAGACTGCAAGTTTGCCTGTGAGCTGCATGCATTTATGAACTCTTCTTGCTGTGCATGTCTACCCAACTTGAGCCACACGTGGATATTTACTTGGGTTTTATTACTCCAGGCTACCATTTGATTGTGCTCTTAGGGCTTTAAATTAACACCATGTCCATATTTCTTTGTCTTTTGGGTTATCACAGGTTATTGACCATAAATTGTATGGAAGTCGCACTGAATTTGACAGTGCCGTTGACAAAGTCCTTGAAGAATTCTCAGTTGAACTGATCTGCCTGGCTGGATTCATGCGAATACTGTCAGGTCCTTTTGTCAAAAAATGGGAAGGTGAGCACAGCAGAGCACTATATGCTTTTTTCTTTTTTTTCTTTAAGTAATTTTATAGCTTATCTTCAGGAAAAAGAAAATAGGAAAAATACAGAGAAGGGACCATACTAATTCTGGGTTTGCAGGAAACTAGACTCTTCCCATCATGTAAGGAAAGGGATAAGAAAGAGAAAGGCAGTATTTTTCCCCTTCCCTCTGTCATTTCCACAAAGATTTAAGGAAGCCAAGGGCAAGTGAAGATCTTGTAGTCTTTGATTTATTAGAAAATGTTTAAAAATAAGGCCGTGAAGACTTTATACCTCTGCAAACATGAGGTGCAGGGCAAATTGTCACCTAAGGAGTACATGTTGGTCGGGACGAGGTGAGCATCCAGACACTGAGAATTCCTTCCCCTAACTGATGAGCTGTTTTGGCTGCGTGTAAAACTGCAGAACTGGGCAGTAACATGCAGCTCCTGTTAACAAGACCTTGCCAGTCATCTCGTCAGACATCCCAGGAGCTGTCTGAATCCAAGAGTGGCGTGTTTCACAGGCACATTGAGCTCTTGTTGGTCCAACGCGTTCACAGTGTCTCCATTCTGGTCATCTTTTACAGTTTTTCCAGGTCTTTGTTACAGGCTGGTAACACCTCTGCCTACTTCAGTGGCTGCTCTCCCTTCCCCTTGTTACATTCCTCTTCTTACCTCTTTCTGTTTCTTTCCGGGAGCCCTGAATCATACAGACAGCTGTTCTTCTCACTGTTTGCTTTGGGTTCAGTGAGGGTTACTTAGACTAGTTCTTGCTCATACCAGTTAACTACAGGCTGGTCAGCCTACACGGTGGGTGGCCTTATTGTACACAGGGTGACTTTTGTGTTCCCCTGGGTGTGTCTGTGATACAGACCTTTTACACTTGAACTGCTTTTCAAACCTCTCTTTAAAACCAGTGGAGCAAAACAGGCATTCCAAGGAGGCAATTCATTTTATGCTAAAGCTGTCAGCTAAAGTAAGTCAGGTGAATTGTTTTTGTTTCTCCCCATTTATTACGGAGTCCAGAAGACATAAAAGTCTGTGCTGTAGACAGCTGTAGTTGGGAGAGAGGAATTCCTCACTACAGGAGATGTGTTCTGAGTAGAGTATCTGTGTTGAGGATGGAAAAGAACTTTCTCTAGTGCAGAGATCTTGTGCAAATAAAGGATGAATTTAGTTCCCTCTGCTTTAGGGTCAGAGCAATTCTAGCCCTGATGATGGCCCTGCACAGTGCAGGATTTGCATTATGTGTATGACTGGCCTGAGAGCAAAAGAAAAGACTTGTTTCAGTACAGGATGGTTGACTCATTTATAAATGCCCAGCACTGAATTGAACTTGAAAACAGACACCTGTGTGAGCTCTGAGCAGGAGTATGCTTCAGTTGGGTCTTAGGTGTGAGCTCAGTTGAGCTCAGGGGTCTCTGCCAGCTAACAGGAGCCTGCTGTAAAACTGTCCCAGACATGCCGAGGCACTGACTGCCCTAAATTATCCACCAGTAACCAATTCGTGTTGCAGCTCTCTTAAAAGCTGTTACTTTTTCTTTCTCTCGCAGTCACAAGGACATTGAGTGTGAAGTTACTTGTGAAACTTTTTCTTACTTAACAGCCCTGAGATGTTAATTTTTAATGTCAACATAAAGGACAGATTAAAAAACAAAACACGAAACCAAGCAAACAGAAACCCACATTCCTTTAGAGCAGTTTCTGACAATATTGTAATAAGCAAGTGGGGAAACTCAAGACAAAAGTGCAGAGTGTTGTTTTCAGCTCACTATCCCAAATACTTTTTTGCTTGAGCAGCAGGAAGGGAGATGCTGATGTTCAAAAAGGGGTATTTTGGAGATACAAACCACATTTGAGATATTGTTGAAGATCGGCCCATACATTTGCCTCTTTGAAGTTGCACAGGCCAATATCTGCATGAGTTACTGCAGTGAGAGGGCAGGTTTCGTATGGTGCTGCCAGGAATGGCCTTCCCTTCACATTACAAAATCAGAAGCCTCTATTTCGGTACACTGCTGCCTCCGCCAGCATATGTCAGCTCTGTCTCGCTGCTTGGCATTTAGGTGGTGTTCAATGAATCCCGATGACATACAGTCTTCCTAAGCAGGAGGCATGCAGAGACGGCGTGGGTGAAGCATTCTGGGGTATAAATAGTATCGATGGCCACTTTTTTTTTTATCCTGTAAGGGTTTGTACTGTATCTAAGAGAAGATCTGGGGCTGTCAAGCACCTTTTGACTTCACTCTGGTCCGGAATGGGCAGGAGGAGTTGTCACAGACTATTAGGAGCAAACAGAGGAAGTCTACCAGAAGAAAGGTTTTCTCATGGTTTAACCATCGCGTTGGTGCAGTGGTGAGACCCTGAGGTCACAAGCAGCCACTCTCCCTTACTTTACAGCTGGGTAGGAACTCAGGCATATATTTTCTCTTCTAAAGCAAATGTAAGGTACAGGCTTCCCGGGGACATAACCACGGTTGCATCTGGCTGAGCATTAGAGGTTACATTATCAATTTCAAGAGCCCCCTGCCAACTTTCCACATGGAAATCAGTAGTGACAGACAGGTGCTTGTCAGAAGGGCAGAGAGAAGGCTCCTATATGAGCAGCTGTTGTCTTTTATTAAGCCAAAACAGGTGTGGAGGAAAAATCCAGGCTGAAGAATTTTTGCCTTGTCATGGGGCATCTGTTACATCATTTGAAACGACACCGAGTTTCTTCTGGGTGCTGAGTTCGTAAGAAAGGGGATTGTGCTTGTGATCAAAGCAGAGAAGAACAAGGGGCTGAGGGAAGGGGCAGCTACATCAAAACAGCCACTGGAGGAATGTGCTTTAGCCGTGCAATTGATTGTAACTGATTGCGGAAACAGCGAGACGTTCCGAAATGCTTTGGGCTGGTTTGTCTGTCAGTATCATCAAAATGAAGTGTACGCAGAAGGTGTGAAAAATCTTCTTCACTAATGTAACTTGTTCCTCTGTTGATTACGGTGCTTCAAACGCGCCGGTAAGGCTGAATGCTAAAAGACAATGACCTCACTTATGATTTTCCAGGAAAAATACTGAACATACACCCATCTCTACTGCCTTCTTTTAAGGGCGCAAATGCCCACAAGCTGGTGTTACAGGCGGGAGTGCGAGTCACAGGCTGCACTGTACATTTTGTAGCTGTAAGTACTTCCTTCTCCTTCCCTTTGTAATTCATTAGTCTGAAGATTTTCACCTCGAAGCTTGCTTGGAACATCTTTATATCATCACCTTTCCTTACCTTTGCTCCTTTGCTCATTCATAACATTATTAGACAATATAAAGCTTTAGTTTGCCATCCCTGGAGAAGGAACTGGAAATTAATAGCCTATACAGGAGTTTAGGCTTTATCTAAGCTAACTTCCTCCGTAAGCATCCCACTGCTGCCTAGCAGCAGCAGTTGGAGTGGGGGTACTAGTTCACATAAGGCCTTGGCTAACCCAAACTCTTTATTACTACACAGCACCAACTTCTTAGATTTTATCATACAACCTTCCTTATCCATTGCTTTTAAGAAAAGAAAAAAAGGAAACTCAACAACCAACACCCCTGGGAATGGCACGAGAAGCTTCAATCTGTTAAGAAGTAACGTGGTGTTTGTGGTAATGGAGAAAAACTGCACAATTTCTGTTAGTCAGAAACTAAAAAACAAAAGCCAGGGATCTCTCCACTTGGAAGATGCACATTTTTGTCACCTCAGGGTGCATTTTTTCCATCTTGTTCAGTTCTCAGGGTTGATAGTAACAGTCTCCCCCCCCCTTCGCTGCATTCTTCAGATTATCCTCTCCTTTTTCATTGCTCCTGACATCTGTTCTCATGATTTTTCCTTTCTCTTGGAAAAGGAGACAAAAACTGTTTTCCAGAGAGAAGAAAAAATTGCATTCCTTTCTCCATGATACGACTTAGGGTTTCTTCTCTGTGTGGCAATGTACTGAGAAACAATAACTCAGCAGCAGGGATCTGCCTCATTAACATGCAGAAGAAAGACCTGCTGGGTCCTCTACTCTGGCTCTGTGCCACGGCTTGGCTAATTCACTCTTCTGGATTGAAATGTCATCATTTGGTCCAATTTAGCCTATCATGTCCCCAGTTAGCATGGCTTTTGTTCTCTTCTGTAGCAGAAATGTTACTCGCTGGTGTTCTGCCTACCTCCCCTTTTTTGGTGAACACTACACTTCTGCCAGTGCCTCGCAGGCCGGTGTGAGTGCCAGCATCTTTTCTGCACTCCTCACATGAGCCCAAATCCATGTTTCCTGTAACAACGTAATGCTAAACAGATCCCCAAGGCAGCTGGGTTACATTTGTTGTCCTCTTTCAACCACATAGACTTTTTGGCTATTGCTTTTACAGGAGGAAGTCGACGCTGGAGCTATCATTTTCCAAGAGGCAGTTCCAGTTAAGGTTGGTGACACAGTGGAGACCCTGTCCGAAAGGGTGAAGGAGGCTGAGCACCGAGCCTTCCCCGCTGCCCTGCAGCTCGTGGCCAGCGGGGCCGTGCAGGTTGGGGAAGCCGGCAAGATCTACTGGAAGTAGGAGCATCATGTCCACCAGTGTCCTCAGGTGGGGCAGCTGCGTGCCTTAACTGATCGAGAGAGAGGTCACAGACTAGTAACGTGGACACTGTATTCCCTTCACATAGTGTTTTCAACATAGAGTTTACCATGTCATGTTCTCACGCAAATGGTTAGAGATTCAAAGGAAAATACGGAGAAATCTGGAGAAGGAATGGGAATATTAAGGCAGGGGGCTGTTCTCAGTAGTTTCAGTGATGGCTCTGTTACATGTTTCCTAATTATAATCACTTCATTTGCCAATATTTGGGCTCTCAATCACTTTCTTAACAAACAAAAAACCCATTCTCTTGGTTGCAGAGAGATCTGAGCATCTCTGAGGTCGACTTGGGAACGTCAGTATTACTCTCTAGCAGACTGTATGGACTGTAACAGGATCCTCTTCTCATGTGCTGTAAAGTGTTTGTGGGGAAAAGTAATGGAACTGGTACAACGTGGGAGACAGCTAAAGGCAAAAACTTTACTCAAAAATCTAAGGCCAAAACAAGAACTAGCCTCCCAAAACACTATTCCTGCAGGTAATGAAATGGAATTTTTTCCATATAGTTTCTATTTTAATGTTGGTAGATTTTGCCTGGGCCGGATTCTGGACATAGTCTGGAATTTCAAGTGTTGGACCTGCTATCAGATGCTGACTAGATTTAAATGTCCAATGACCATTTGCCTTTGAGCATCCCCATGTGAATCCAGATATGGATTCCCCTCAGAGATTTGTTCAGAGCCAAAATAGTTGTCTGGGTTTTTTTCGTTTTAACAAGCAGAAGAAGGGTTAGGACTAGATACAGAATGTGTTCTTGGCTTGTGGGACGTGCTTCAGCAATTCTGCTGACGTTAAGTGCCTTTATTCTTGGACTGGTATTTTCACCTAAAATACTGATGGATTTTCACTGATGGAAACCCAGTAAATGTTATTGTTCTGAAAACAGTAAGGTTTTTTTGAACAGCTCGATTCTGGTGAAAAAGCACCTGGTCTTTTTTAATATTTTAATATTAGTTGTGGAAACATTTTAATGTATTTACTAAAATAATCAGTTTTCCCCCATACAAGCCAGAAGCATCTGACTGAAGCTCATTATGTATGTTTTAGAGCTCCCCTTTAATACAGAGAAAGCTGATTTGTATTCTGTGCACTGCCGCCTTTATGCTACTTCTGTGTTGACATAATCTCAATTTGGATTTGAAATCATGTCTAATAAAGTTTAAAATTTCAATATCAAAATCTTTCAGTGGAATTCCTTTGCCAGGGGCATGAGCTGCAGCAGGAGTTTGAGAAACAGGAATTAACTTTGTCTGCAGTACAGCAACGATAAATCGGTTTGTGAGGTTACAACACGTGCAATCCTGTGTAAGTCAGTAACAACTCATGGAGTGTGGTGACCTTACTGTGTCCATGGCCAGCTGGTCCGTGATGAAGAAACTTGCTGACAAGATACTCCTGTCATCGTTTGTCACTGAGGATAGAGCTCAAGCGAATACAGAAGAAAGTGACATGGTCCCATTTGATTTGCTTGTAAAGGGCAAAGAATAAAAGCCAAATCTTCATCCCAGAGGTTTTCTTTACAAACCTGCCCTCCCACAGAAGGGTCTCCCCCAGAGGCAAACTGCCCACTGAGGTCTGAAATCCAGCCTGGCTCGGTGAGGATGCAGAAGACGCGGGGAGCGTCCGGCTCTGGCAGGGGCTCAGCCCGCACGAGCTCAGTGCCTCAGCAACACTGCAAAGTGAACATTTTACAAGTCAAAAGAAATTGTACTTAACTCACACATTAGAGGAAGTTAAGACCACTAGAGGTGAAATCAGTACTCGTACAGTTAATAAATATAACAATACTGATAAAAGCAGTCTGATCACTGCCAGGAAAGGCAACAGAAGGCCCAGATGCTCCAAACCCAACACCCTGTTCCATCACAGACAGCTTGAGCAAGACTAGGGTGTTTTGCCATCTAAGGCTGATGGCAAATGGGATTTTAGCACCTATCTGTATTTCTACAAATGCATAAAAAGAAATGTGAGTGTGAACTGGATCTTAGGTGGTTTTGCTTCCATTACCACTCTGTAGAAAGAACAGATAGATTAATAGAATCACCGCACCCAACCTCAGAGGGATGCCAGCAGCACGATTAGAGGAGTTGTTTGATACCATGGTGATCGTCTGGAGAGCAGAACTTGTGCCCTGTTCTCTTTTAACATTTTATTTGTGACGTCTGGAACATTCAGTCATGCATGCCATGCAATTCAAATAATACACAACAGGAAGTTTCTACACAGTTACAACAAACCAAAAGCAAACTAAGCAATGTGCTTATCATGAAAAGTATCTATATATACCAAACATTAGTTAATCTTGCCTAGTTACAGATCTTCCTATTTCTCCCAGATCCTGAAAAACACACGTTCCTTGCTCCAGTCACTGGAGTGCAAGAGACAAATACAGATTTCTGTATGGCAGAGCTCACAGGAGGGAACTGAATTTTTCTGTCTCCCCAACTACTGAAACACCATTAGCTACACATTAGAAAAGAAAGGACAAATTTAGACTTTTAACTGGATCTGACTCATGCTCTCAAACAGCCTGATAAAGCCAACAGGGAAATATATAGTATGTCCTTTACGAGTACAGTTTGTGTAATACCAAAATAAGAATACATTTTTGTCACTGTATCTGATGGATATGAGTGATCTCTCCTATGGAAAATTAGCTCTGGCTACTTCTTTTCTAGTTTGTTCAAGTAGGTTCTTAGCTAACATTCTTCCTCTGGTTTGTTGCTTGCATGGAAGTCATTATTCTGGCAGCTATAAAATAGCTTCCACAGAAAAGGTTTTATTTAACAGCAGTGACTCTGGACCAAGCCAGTCATTCAGTCAACAAAGAAAAGAGATTTTCCTGCTGCTGCAAGTTAAGCTGAGCATGTTTTGTTCTGCTGATTTCAAAGATGAGGGAAGAAAAATGCCTGAAATCTGTGTTTCTGCTCCCTCCAATCAAATTTTCATCCCTCAAGATCCAAATGTTTTAATATGGAATTCTGGGAATGTCCCTGCGCCTCTCCCTTTCATGGAGCAGGCAAAAGTGTCTAGTTGTATGTTCAGTGTGCACTGGTACATTCTATTGACAATCTGTGAAGGGGGGGTTGTTTCATTTTGTTTTGCCTTCTAAAGGTTCCCTGCCTTTTGGCCTTCAGTTCACTAGACTCTGGCTCCCCCACTGGTGCATGTTTACAGACCCTCTTCTCCTCTGCACCCTGAGGTGCTCCCACCACTGTGGGAGCACCTCCGCAAGGATGGGGTCCTTCTAGGCTCCCACCTCCTCCCACAGAACTATGCATTCGTTCCCAATGCTTGTTCACCCACAAATCCACCCTGTGCCAGGCTGTACCTCACTTCTGATCTGCCCGGATATGTCTGGCCTCTTCCCCCTCCTGCAGCAGCATGGCTCCTGTTTGTGGTTGCTTTGAGAAGCTCTTGGTGCTCTGCATCTTGGTGATGCAGCCAACAAAATGGAATTAATTTCCCTCTAAAGCACTAGGCCATTTTTACAGCTTAAGCCCCCTCTTTGATTTGTACCACAATATCTCCTTTACAGAGGAAAGAACAGAACAAAGAAATCAAAAATCTGGAATGATAGCTCAGCTTCCACTGCCAGTTTTGCAAAACGAGTGTAACTAAAGCTGCAAGCTAAGGGAAAGGGATCATGGCTCAGAATGGAAACTTGTGACACTGATATGCCTGCAGTCAAAGAGAAGCACATCAAGGGCACGGAGGAGGAGGGAAGAGGGAAAGATGAGCAGACAGCAAACCACTTGTTAACCTGGCTACAGCACATCGTTTTCTTGAGGCTCCAGAGCCACGAGAGAGGATGTGCAGTCTCTCTTCCCTTCTTGAAGACACAGACCTCGGCTCTCTTGTTTCCAGTAGGTTTTACCATCAGCTCCCAACTGCACTGCTCCACTGGCCACCAGCTGCAGGGCGATGGGAAAAGCCCGACACTCAGCTTCTTTAACCCTTTCTGACAGCATCTCCTCGGTGTCATCTGCCTTCACAGATACTGGCTCCTGGTGGATCATTGCTTTTGGACTAGATTCCTCCTGAAATGGGGATATTGGGAATCTTTTAGAAGAGGCTGGTGAATAGTCTTGGAAAGGTTATGGACAATGTGGAAAGGGCAGAAAAAGTCTCATGAGAGATCTCAGCATTCGTGTAGTTGTGTGCAGGAGGCCTGAAGTACAGCTAGGGAGGCTTGCACCTCCATTAGGGGTACCTACCTTACACCGGGGGTACAGCAGGCAGAGAGATACGGGCTGGAAGACTGAGAGGGCAGTTTGCTGAGAGTAGGAGAAACTGAAAAAATCCCAAACCATAATATGAAGGAAGAAGAAGACAGGACCTCAAGAAACCACAAACACAATGTAACCCCCACATCTTCCGGTTTTTACTGGTAGCAATCCTAAGATTTCCACACATTCCTGTTACCTCTTCCTGTTTCTGCCTTCAGAAAGAAAAGCAAACAGCAAATTCCGTGTCCTGGTCTTGTCTGGAATAGAGTTAATTTTCTTTAATTTGAGTTAATTTAAATTAGAGTTCATTTTCTTCCTAGTAGCTGGTGCAGGGTTGCGTTTTGGCTTTAGTCTGAGAACAATGCTGATAACACACTGATGTTTTAGTTGTTCAGTAGCTCTTACCCTGATCAAGAACTTTCCAGTCTCTCGTGCTCTGCCAGTGAGGAGGGGCACAAGAAGCTGGGAGGAAGCAGATACAGGACACCTGACCCAAACTAGCCAAAGGGGTATTCCATACCACAGCACGTCATGCCCAGTATATAAACTGGGGGGAGCTATCCAGAAGGGACCGATCGCTGCTCAACTTGGACTTTTTTGGGGGGGTGGGGTTTATTCCTTCCTCTCTCTTCCCTATTATTATTATTACTATTATTATTATATTTTATTTCAATTATTAACCCATTCTTATCTTAACCCACAGGTTTTTACCTCTTCTGATTCCCCTCCCCATCCCACTGGGGACGGGCTGGGGGAGTGAGCAAGTGACCGCATGGTATGTAGTTGTCAGCTGGGCTTAAACCATGACATTCCTTTTCATAACTTACTCAATGTTGGGCAAGAGGACACTTACCAGGACAAAATGCACGGTGCAGCCTGTGACTTTGAGTCCACTTTGCAGGGCTTGCTGATGGGCATTTCTGTCGTTTACTGGTGGGAAAAGTGATGGGGAAGCATTCAAAATTTTCCCTGGGCATTGGTATGAGAGGAGAAAAAAAGGAAAAAAAAAATCAATTTGAACTGAATTTCCTTTAAAAATAAAAGTGAGATGTGATCATCAGCTCAAAATAGCAGCACTGAGCACCACTCGGGAGTTTAAATGGTCTCAAATGCCACCAGAATGTAACAGGGCATGTTCAGATTCAGGTTAAAAAGCCAAATATATACATGATGTGATGATCTGTAAGGCAATCTGAGAAAGCACTGCTCTGATCTGAAGAAATAGTGCTCTTCCAGGAACACAGGTGATGGCGTGCAGGCTTTGGCAGTAGCCAGGCAAGCATGTTTCAGTTACTGACAAGGACTTCATTTGCTTTTGTGCCCGTGGATGGCCAGACAGAGTGGTAAGTCTCTCCCTTACCAGGTGACCAGCCCTCATGCTGCAGAAGAGGGGCTTGGAAGCGAAGGATATCACACTGTAGCCTCATGCAGAGCCACTGCACAGATGGAAGTGATTTTCATAGGAAACATCATTCCCAAAGAAGCCTGTCCAAATGCAATCCACATAGTGAGAGAGTGACTTCTGAGCAAAGCCTTGGGAGCTGACACGAGGCACCCAGAGCCAGGAGGAAAGAGGAATGTGTGTTTTTCCCCTCCACTGGCCTGGAATGTGTCTAAAGAAAGCTCTGCCCCATGGCAGAGCCACACTTGCTCAGGGGACTGTAAGGCTGTATTTCCAGCACACAGTGCAGAGTGATGCTGTGCTGTGAAGCCGCCAGGGCAGCACAGGAGAGAGATGAACTGAGAGATCAGTCTTTCTCCCATTTGTTTCTGAGTGACAACTGCAGGCAGAAAGTTCAGCACAAGTCCCCAGCACGGCTCCTTGATGGATGACATGGTTATGCAACCTGTCCCCTACTGCGGACAGGACCAAACTCCCGGCTGTCC
The DNA here is from genome assembly GCF_004027225.2 of Strigops habroptila. Lineage (NCBI taxonomy): Eukaryota > Metazoa > Chordata > Aves > Psittaciformes > Psittacidae > Strigops > Strigops habroptila. Next base: position 28,872,151 of record NC_044278.2, on the reverse strand, counting down.
ACAAGCACTTCTCCTTCCCAGAAGGCAGGCAGACAGACCAAATCCGTGACCCTGACTTTGCCCCTCTGTTCCTCATTATGCCAGCACAAAGCATCTCTCTGCCAATGCACAGTCAGAATCCCAGCACAGTCCCACTGGCCAGAAAAAATGGAAATGTAGGGCAGCCCCACTGATTAACATGCAAACCTCAGTGTCAGCAAGGCCATGAGAGATTTAACCAAAGGACAAAGAACTATGACTGTGTCATTCTGGTGAGAGCAAGCATCCATATTTTAATTTCTTTTTTACATTTCTAATTTCTTACCTTTCCATTTTCTGAGAAAAGGGCTGGACAAAATTCTCATAAATCCTGAAAGACATATTAGTTCAACAGCAAATTCTTCAAGAACTCGGTCAATTGTGCTGTCAAATTCAGAGCGACTCCCATATAGCTTATGATCAATCACCTAAAATATTAAAACACATCAAAAAACATATTAAGGAAATAACCTCATGTGAATGAGAGCAGCTCGGGCAACAAAGGGAAAGCAAACTGCATTTATTCCAGGGCATTTGAGGATTTAAAAAGTTATAAGTGGGTACATTATTCAGGACATTTGTGATTTTTCACATTCATATAAGCATCCCTGGGAACACCAGGAGCACTTGCTAGCTGACACTGGCTGTATCACACAGGGTGCTTTTTAGGACATGTACAAAACCTGCACAAACAGAAGCCAACTGTGAAAAGAGAAACATGTGGGTAATGTGGTATAGAGGGAAATAAGGCAGAACACATTGGGAGATACTGCCCTCTTATTCCAGAATGTCTAGCCAAAGGCTAAAATAAAAATAGTCATGAGTCACTGGTATCACCATCACCAGTTAGTCTGTAGTGGCTGACTGAAAATCACAAACTCATCTAAAAAGACAACACATGGGCCAGACATTCTGTGTAAGAGGAGGAGAAGCCAGGAACTTTTCTTATGCCTACCCCACCTCTCAGCCTCAGCTCCCAAGGTAACTGTTGATTCCTGACTCTGTTCATGAGGACATTCAAATAAGGGGCTAACAATCTGTCACGCTTTTGCCTATGAAAACGTGAATGGATTTTGACATAACTCTTTTTTTCCTGGAGATGAGTTTATATTGCTAGAAAAAAATTATCATGAATCCAACTCAGCTGTTGAGGAAGCTTGCTGAAACTTTTTAATGCATGGGAGCCTCTATTTCCATCTGTGCATAGCTGTACAAACATGATGACTGTTCAGATTTATTTAACGTTAGAAGGAAGAGTGCTGGGGGATGGCATCTGAAATCCCAAGTTGGTGAATGTTTTCAAAAGCCATGTTATGTGCTTAGACAAATACAATGACATGATGGTAGTCCCTTTCTAGATTTCTTTTTATGAAACGAACCAGTGAACATTTCTGTACCATAGTGCTACTGTACTCACCACAGACAGGAGAAAATACGAGTATGGTGCCACTGAAAGTGACTGAGCTCAACATGAGGCAAAGGTCTTTCTAAGAAGGGATTAGCCAAGGAGACAACATGCTTATGTATTTTGCAGAGCCTAAAGTCTTACTGATTTCAGTTAAAGCTTGAACCTGCATAGGCTACAGTCTCAGACCCAAATCATCATAGCACTTGCGGTTTTAAGTCCATTCCTAACTCTGGACTGTAGCACTCACTGAAGAGATGGGAAAGACTCACAACCTCCAGTGAGCACTGGATAGCTTTCAGCTCTGCCTCTGCTGGTAATTTTGACAGCTTTCTGCTACATCCGCTCACCCTCAGCAAAAGTTTTAAACAGAAGTGAAACATGAAAAGGAAAGGAAAAGGGTGTCTTTACCCTGGTGGGAATTCCAGCCCGGGCTGCATTTCGTAGTTCTTCAACACCAGACTTGTTGGAGATGACAAGGACAACTTGAGCACAACTGCCTGGCTCTTTCGCGTAGCTAATGAGTGCAGCAAGATTTGTGCCTGAAATGAAGAGAGAGCAAACACCATGAAATAGATGAGCACCTGCGTCACTGACAATTGCCTCTCAGTCCCGTCTATCTAACAAAAATCTTGTTTCCAACAACTGCACAAATAAAAGAGGACTAAGGAATCTGTGCATTAATAAAGCTCATTTGTTAAGCAGTACAATACAATTTATTGACTTCTAGTCAAAATACAACCTTGGTTTTAGATAGCTCCATAGACTCTACTCACAGGCAAGGTGGATGCACTTGTATCAGGGCTGATTCAACAGCTCCTTTGTAAAGGCATTTATTTCTGTGATGATAAATGAAAGCTCACCTGTTCCAGAGATGAGAACAGCTACTTTAACTTTGTTCTTTCTGGGTTGGTGTTGACTCTCAACAACAGCATTATTCAGCAGATGCTGGGGGCTGCTCAGCTGCAGAGCTTCTAGAAGATTCTTGACTTCGATGTGAGAACCTTCTCCAAACGTGAGGAAAATGTTAAAATACCTTGGATTTTTTTCTCCATCTAAATTTACTTTGTATAGTTTATTAATCATACAAATTTCAAATAAAGAAAACCTATCAGCAGTGAATTTATGTTAGCACTAACTCGACTGCAAAAACATGTACTACTTGAACAAACCAACTCACACTAGTTGTGCTGATCTCTTGTGTGTTACTCACAGAATTGCTTACAAAGGCCTAGGTAAGGTATGGTCTTTTCAAGGGTTATCCCCATCTTTTATACGTGTCTTCCTCTTTCTCTTGTGTTGCAAAATTACACTAAAAATGATGTTGCATTTTGGCTGCCCAAACTGCTCCCCCAACAAAGCTGTTTGGTTTCCAGAGGGATTTTGGCTCATGTCTTGCTGCATGTCAATCAATGGGCACACCAGAATGAAGACTTACAATCACATACAACTATACACAGCTGTGGCCTATCCTCATCTTTACACAGGATCAGTGTGAGTAAGGAACGGGTTGCAAAGGAGGTGGGTTGATCACCATGACTGTGATAAAATATAACCACCTAATGTTTGAGTCCTTACCATTATCAGAAGGATTTAGTCAAGTCTCCAGCAAGTACCTAGGTAAGACATTATTCAGAGTACTGTGACTCTGAAAACAAGACATTCACTTCCCACTGTATTTAATAACGAAATCCAGATATGAAGGTGTCAAGCAGCCTCCAGCCTAGTGAAACCACAGGAAAAAGACATAAACTACACAAACTTTGCAATAGGGAGTCTCCTCAGTGCCTACAGAGCTGACGACGACTGGTGCCTCCCAGGAGATGTTCAGCATTTCACAGAATTACAACCTAAAACAACTTACCCTGTATCAGCTTAAAAAATAAATAGCACAGCCTTAAGTGGAAACCTCTCTGAAGTGAGACCAGGTGAATCTGTTACACTTTGAATCAAAGCATGTTCTGTTTATTTTTTGTGAGTGTCTTCCTTTCCCATTAGGACACCTGCTAACCTGTATCACAAGGGGCAACAACTTTCCCAATCAGCCAAGCTTCCTCATGTCGCTGTATGTCCTTGAGCACATGCTGAGCCAGGTCCTTCTGCACAACCAACACTGCGGCGATCCCACAATTAAACGTCTGAGCCATCTCCTCCTCAGAGAGGTTTCCCTCTCTGTAAAGCCAGCAAAAGATTTCCGGAATCTTCCAGCTGAAAGCATCTGAAAATGATTGAAATGTGTATATGGTCAGCACAAATGTTTGCTACTTGTCTTTTATTATATATAGCGACAATGATGTATTACAAGAGCTGATAGAGACTAATTCTTGCTATTCCAAGAATACTGTCCAAGGAGGACACTGACCCAACTTCCAGTCAAATTTATAGGTGCTGCTTAGCTAGAGGTTTCTAGCCACAATTTGTGTGAGGCAAGTCTCCTCTAGGCTTTCTAATGAGAACATGTACGAAATGATGGTGAATTAAACTGTATTCACCCCTCATCAACCAGAATAAAAAAGCTACAGATGACTTGCATCTCTTCCATAAGAGATAAAGGAGCCATGGGCCAAATCATCTGCTGGCTTTTTTAGACTACTTAAGCAGATCCTGGTTTTCTGTTTCAAAGAATCAATAATTAGTATAAGACTCTATACTTAGTTGTATTGATGGGCAGACTGGAAGAGGGCTGAGTGTTCTACAGATGGATGGGAAGCATGGATAGGCTTTGACACTGATCCTACTCACACAGGCATGGCCTTAGGTTGTCTGTTGAAAGTTTGATGGTGCCGACTTGGCATCTTGACTTTAGGAAACTAACAATGCCTTGGTTTGTTATCTTCTCTGTGGTCCCAGGCACTGGCAAGCAAGCTAGGCACCACCTTGCCAGTTGGGTTTATTTCTTTCCTTTCTAATTTCATTTTTAAGAAATACAGATAGACATACAGGCCCATTCCTTCCCCCTTCCCCATCTCCACAATATTTTTGGACTTGCATGGATATGGTTTTCTTTAATATTTTGAACTTTTTAATACTTTGCCAAATTTCACCTTCAACAGAAAAAATTCTAGCTTACTTACACATGTCAAACGCTAATCTGCTGCGGGGAAGCTACCACCTACCATAAAACTCCAGTAAATGTGTGCCTGTTCGTGTGTGTGCATAGTAAATAATGCAAATTAATTCTTTCAACAAGTTTCACTGTATGGTCAAAGTGTTTAGTATGGAGAGGTGTCTTGCAGAACAATCAGTCTTCTTAAACACCTGCTGTCCTAGAGATGAGCTGCCTTCAAACTCTCCTTAAATTTCCCTTCTCCAACAAGGGACTGGTGTTCATCAAGTGCTGATGCTTACTTGCAATAGGAATGTTTTTGGTAGGTTCTTTGGAAAAGCAATGACTTCGGGTCATTCAGTCTCCAACTATATAGACACATACATTTCTGAGTATCTCTGTAACTGAAGCTGAAAAGTCAAGTCCATGCTATATCCAAATTTTGTCAAACAGAAACAGTCATCTTTGATATTTACCTAGGACAGCGCTGACATGTTCTGGCAGAATTCTGGCGATGCCTTCCAGCAACCCCTCCTCAGCAATGAAGGCAAAAGCCTTCACGTGCCCTGAGCGAAGGACAGGCAGCAAAGAAGGACTGTACATTTTTGCTGGGGTCAGCAGTATATCTCCTGCAAACAAAAGTATCAATGCAATCAATGCGTTGAAAAGATCATCAGGTATTTAGTGGGAATGCTTCTCTGAACACGTTCTCTTCTGCTCTTTGTGGCAGAAAACATTGGGAAGTAGCAAAAAGTGCTGGCTTGCTTTTCCAAAACTGTAGACGCAAGGCCACATACCTACCCCAAAACTCAACTAACCCTAACCCATCCTGAAGTAAACAACCCTGGGCAGCACCTAGTTATGGAAATGTCTGAACACAATTCATTTGCAGGTTTGCTTTTGAGAAGAAAGATATTGTACCTAGAGTCTTGTCACCACAACTGCCAGGTGCTGGTGAGGAATAGTGTAAGGAGGACATTAAGAGAATCTTCCTTATGATGCTAAAGCCACGGCCATGAATCCCAGAAGAGGCCAGGCCAATAAGCACATCCTCCTCCTCAGCTCTTTGCAGCCCCAGAAGCATCTGCCCTCGCTCCACTGCACCAACCACAAAGCCAGCCAGGTCATACTCTCCAGAAGAATACATGCCAGTCACCTCAGTCATCTCCCTGCCTAAGAGGAGAGAGAAAGCAGAGAGCACTACCTGTAAGTAGGTTTTATTGTTAATTTTAACTCTAGAGAATCTCCTACAATAAGGAATGTATCCAGGACAGTTGCAGAGACATACAGCCTAAGAAATGCATTCAGATATATTTTAAAAATCCTTCTTATTTTCTTACTTCACCTCAAGACTTCAACAAAACAAAGCTTCATGAAGTTATTAAAATAAGAAACTTTTTTATTATTATTTCATGCTACTCATCTGGCACCTCCCTGCTATGTCTCAGTATCAGAGAGGGAAGGAAAACATATTAACACTTGAAGAATGTGAGGCATCCAGCTTTGTTCTCCCTTGTACAAGGATAAATGAGCAAGAATTAGAATCCAAATGCATGAATAGTAAAAATCATCCCTCTGGCTGATCCATTTTACAGATAAGGAAGAGTTTAAGCCCAAATGCTTGACTGTTTTTCCTACCAAACAGAAACCAGCAGTTCTAATGCCACATACTGCCCCTGCCTACAAAGTCTATTTCATTAGTAATCATTTCAACATCAGAATCTTCAAATCTCAAAGGAGAGGAGCGTTCATACCCAGGAAAGCACATCCTGCATTTCTGCAACCTTCAGCTATTCCTTCTTTGATTGTTTCAGTCACTTCAGCATCAAGTTTGCCACAGGCAAAATAACTGAGGAAGAAGAGAGGCTCTGCTCCTTGAGCCAGGATGTCATTGACGCACATGGCAACCAGGTCCTGACCTATGGTGTCATGTCTTTTACATACTTGTGCAATCTGCAAAACATGGTGGGAACCAGCAGTGGTGACAAAAAATATGCGAAACTCCGATATTAATCAGCCAAATAAGCAGAAACCTTCTTTTCCCTAAAAAGAATCACTATAGAACATACATGCAGAAAATAACCTAGTGCATCATCTAGTTTAAATCAAGAGAAAAGAGCTCACTTTCTTGCAGAGGAAAGATAAAGCTATTTTGGGGTTTTTTTTAAACATTAATTCAAATTCTAGCTCCAGCTACCCAGAAATTGTAATTTTGGGTTGTTTGTTCATTTCCTTTTTGGAATATTTATGTTAAATCCGGATAAGACGTGTCTAAACACAATTACAAATCCTCAGGATATTCAACCTACAGAACATCCTAGCAATGTCAAAACATAAGATCAGGTTGCTAAAACATCACTGTGTGTTTTGCTTCACTTTTGCCTACTAATTTCACTGGGTTACGCAGCAAAACTGAAACAATTTTTTAAGTAGTTTTCTTAATAGTCCACAGGGAATGAGACTCTTCACTCCCACAATTCCCAAGGAATTTTTTGATCTCAGCCAACCTGTGCCTGAGACAACAACATGGGCCTGGTCTGTAGGTCCCTTCGAAAGACAGGTCTTTCACAGAGCAGTAATATTTCCCCCAGGAAGGCTGCTATTTGGTTTTTAAAAAGTTATCAAGGTGTTTGCATCCTACAAGTAATGAAACCTCATTCAGACATCACGGCTTCTAGAAAGTGGAAACATTTACACTACTTTATTACCGGCAGAAGTTTCTACACTAGAGCAATTCTGCTTGTAGATGCACAGCACCAGCTCACACTGTGCAATTCATCTCTTTCAGGGTCTGAAATAGGCCAAAGATTGCATATGTATGGATAAATTTTAAAGGTAATTATCTTTTACTGACAAAGCTTTATCAGTGTAGTTATACCTGTGCAGAAAAGCTCACTACAGAAAGATGGGCAAGGGAAAACTGCAGATACATGCTATCACTGACTTCAAAATGGTAACAGACCAGCATCAAAACAGTCTGAGTTTGGACTACAAGCCTGATTTCTTTCACTGGCTAGATTTAGATTTAGAAGTGCTATGGAAACCAGTCATCCTGTCTCCTTTATTGCTTTATGGCATCTCCCTCCCACTGATCTAGTAACAATTTGTATAGGCATCAGCCAACTTTTTTTGGCCAAGAAAGAGCCTTGGGAACAGTCTGTGTAAGCACAGTTGGGAATGTCTCTCTGCCAAGCAGTTGGAACAAAGACTCACAAGAGCCAGCACCAATCATTTTTTCACGCTCGGAGGTGTCCAAGGATGTAAGACTGCAAAAGACCTTCTGGATTATTATGTTCAGTCTCTTGCTGTTGCAGGAAGCCACACCATATCATCCCATTACTAAAGGTATAAACGACAACTTGAAACAAGACAAGTTGATGTGCTTGACCAGTGAAAGGCAGCCTCAGACCTCCACTTCTCTGATGGCTGAAATCCTTATTCTGCTTCAACATATAAATATATTCCTGACTCAACTTCTCCTATGTGTTCTTGTGTAATTAGCATTCTTTATCTATTGGCTTCTCTTTTCCTTTAATATTTATCTCCATCCTTCTTTTCCCCAGTGCCTTGACAAAGGTAATTGTGCCACTTCTCTGTATATGGTTTAGTAAGCTGACAGTTATCATTTCAACATTCCCCTGTACTCCTTTGAACTGATCTTTCTTGAAGCCAATGGACCCTCTATTTTATAGCAGAAATTTTGTTTCTTAGTTCCTCGAGTGCACAGCTAAATTTTTTGATTTATTGCCATTTCATCACAAAATATCCAGAGCCTCACATTCTCAGTAAGATATGCACAGGCCTTGCTCAAACGATCATCTACAAAGCTCAAATGACCATTGTGGAGGACTTGAGATGTAGTTATAATGCTCAGAAGGTTCAGATGGTGCAATTGGCTGTGTCATTTAAAACGGTCTTGGGAGATACCATGGTACAGTCAAGTTGCAAGTTACCTGCAGCTTAGGTCCAAGGCCTTTAGTTTGAGATACCAAGATAGGATCCTCATAACCAGATGCTTTCAAGTCAAAGAAACCAGCAATGCCTCCTACTTCTGAATGACAGCCTGCCAAGGACAAATATATCAAGGATCATTTTAAGGGAAATAAAAAGGCCCAAAACACTCTCGCAAGACAAAATACTGCAAATTATGGTTTCCTGGAGAAAACAGCAGTGTGTCCACTGACAGAAACATGCACAGCTTTATGAAGCATGGACCCCAAAGTCACATATTTCACGGTGCTGTAAGTAGATCTTTATTATTCTGTATTTCTGACCTATGGATTGTGTCCAACAAACGTTAAACATTTTACCAAACCGTTAACAGCTCACCTTTTCTCTTTATGTAGTTACTTTTTTCTAAGGGAAAAAAAATCAACAAGAATTCTTCCTCAGTAGATCATTGCTAGGAGGAAAGGACATAGTCTGAAGAGCAAATAACATGTTCAGTGATTGTTAGCCACACCCTAATAACTGTTTGGATGTTGTACTTGTACAGGCAGCCAGCAGGATCACTTCTGTCCAGTGACAGATTCCATTCCATTAATCCAGGAGTTATTCTGTTCCCTAGATTAACCTTGAAAAAGTGCAATCATCTCCATGGTAAGCCAATTATTTTTTAATTAAGCAGAAGAGGAGTGATGAGAAAGAAGTGAGAGTTTTCTTCATGGTGACCCCAGCCCAGCTTGTCAAGCTCAAGTTTCAATGCCAAGAATGCATTGCTCACCTCCTGGGGAAAAAAAGTTCTGTTCCATTCAATGTACCATGGAAATTCAAAGACTCTTCCCAGTCTTACCTGACCTGGTACCACTTACAATTGATGTTTCCAGATGATGAAACAAAACTTCACTGGTTACAGCTTCCCTACGTCTCTCCTTGTATATTAGACCCCTGTAGAGAGTAAAGGACATGCTAGGAGTAGTGATATTTTCTGCAGAGATCATCATTGAGCACACAAATGGGAACAGATATAAAACTTTGGACTAGCATCTATTTCTGCTAGTGCCTTTGCTTACATACAGAGACTGCTTGAGAAGCTGTATACCCCGATGGCCAATGTCCTTCCTGTAAGTGGCACCCTTGAAACGTATGGCTGCTACACCCCTGTTGGCTTCTCCCAGTGCTTTCATCAGGTCCTCCTTAACAGCAGTAATGGAGAGGACTCTGCCACCACTTGTCACCACTCTGCCATCCTTCAGCGTTGTGCCAGCATGGAACACCTGCAGTCCTAACTCTTTGGCTTGCAGCAGCCCTACAAAAGCAAAAGGAATTCTCTGAGTATTTTTAAATCACACACCATGTTGGCAAAGCAGCGAAGGTTGAAGTCTTTTCTTCAGACAAGGGAGAATAACAATGAAGTTTCCCACCTTACCTTCCCTCTGAGAAACAGCATTACCAGTGAAGTGTATCCTACTCCACTTGGCCCTAAGACTCCCTTCTGAGACATCCAGTAAGGACACAGATGATACAGAAACAGAAATAAGAGATCCAGGAGCCACAACAGGACATATAACTACCCTGCCCCAGAGCAAAGCTGTGCTATATATTGTGATTGGGAGTAATTTGTGTAGAGCTTTCCTGCATAAAATCACAGTTTACTGCCTGGGTTCCTCCCTCTCTGTGACATTAAACCATTAATACTAATGTTACCTCAGCACTCCCCTAGCTATTCTGCAGTGCCCACTCCACACAATTCCAAACCTGGAATCGATGCTCTACAGACACTTGCAGGTGGCTGTCCAACAGCTAAAACAATTGACATGTGTTCTTTTCATTTTTCTCCACATATTTTCCTGTTAGAGGACAGCAAAATTGTTCAGGGGGGTTTCAGCTTCATATTTTAAGAAGAGGATAAGGGAAAAAGAGGAACTGCTGCCATCACCTGGAAAAAGCAAAATAAAACAGTCTCCCCCTTGCTATCAGCCAGATAGACAGTTTTATAAGTGAGTAAAAAGGACCTTTATACTTGCTGAAAGTCCAGCGTGTTACATTGCCACAGCACAGTCCTGACAAGGTCAAAGCTGAGCCCCAGCTGCCTTGCAGCAATGGAAACCTAACTCCTTCCCATCATGTTCTAAGGAATACTCCAGAATAAAATGTTCGTTAAGCCATTAAAATGTGGCAATCAAGGTGAAACATAGGAAAAAAACTAATAAAACCCACACAAATCCAGAGGTTGAAGTATAATAATAAACAAATGGACTGAATTTCATTGTTTCAACTGGGGTTTTTTGTGATTAACAAGCAGGGGGGTCGTACCATCTCATTCCTAAAGATATGAATACCAACTTCGAAAAAGTTAAGTTCCTGAGTCTGACTAGTAAAAGGTAGCTCAGTAGCAGAAGGATTCATTCAGTTATGTGGCATGGACTTTTACAGTCAGAGAAATGCAGAGTTCCCCAGAATATCACTAACAACAAATAAATACACCGAGGGAATTAGAAGAGGAGAGTGGATGAAGAGAATGTGACAACAGAAATCTCACCAAGGGAAAAAGCAATATAACATGACCTTCTCCCTGGGTGACGCAGGGTTACTGGAATTATGATGAAAACAAGGTGGCCCCAGATCAGTTGTCGGGGTTGCTTTACACAGGGCACAGTGTTGGACTGGCAAGGCAGTAGCTGAGGAGGAAGGAAATAGTTCTGCAACAGTTCCCTCTGTTTTTAAACATTTAAAACATCCTCATGAGGTATTAAACAGCAATAATTTTAACACATAAAATGAATATTGATCTAAAGCCCACGTGCCCACCTTTCCAAACCCTTCAGCCCTGTGAAGAGGTTCTTATTACTATTACACAGCAATGACCGTGGCTGGCTTGCACAAGGGAAGGAACCATGCTGATGGTGGAGGAATGCACTGCTCCTATTTTACAGACCACAGGTCCTCAAGACTCACCCTTAGCACTCGTCAGGCATTAGCTAAGATAATGCGACCTGCTGGCAAGAGAGCAAAGCTAGGAGAAAGCAGTCACGTGCTGACAGCATTGCAGCCCACGTTTCTAGCAGTTTGTGGAAGTAGTCCACGTGGACACACCAGAGTTGTTCCAGGAGGACATAATTCCCCATCAATTTCTTATCTCAGTAACCAGCTACAGAGAGAGCTTTATGGAATAATGTAACTTTAAACATTTAGCCCCTGAGGTAAACGTATGGACAGGCATACACTCCAGTTACAAGATCTTGCTGAACAGCTATCCCTTCCACAAGGGCAAGGAGTGATGGATCAAAGAAGACCCTGATAGGGTGTGAGGGGTGGGATGGAGGAAAGCTGTACAGATATCTGGGAGAAGAACACAAACCTACTGAAGTACTACTGCCATTACCTGTTACTTCCATGCCTTTGTCATAGTCTCCTGGGTATCCTGGACTTGCCATGACCACACACACAGCTGTACTATTTTCTGACCAGGCTGGCATGAAGCTGCAGAGTTTGCCATCAATTGTTGCTTGAATCACTTCATAAAAATCATTCTTAAGCAGTGGAAGAATTACCTGCAAAAAAGTTTCATTGTGATAGAAGTTAGTTTTTATTTTGCTGACTTGCTGAAATTCAACTTAGGGAAAATTCAATTAATAGAGCAAACTCTGTACCTGCCAAACTGAAAATATTTTATTTCCCTATACCAGTAGATTTGGAACCTACAGGTGAGCATTAATTTGCAGCATCTTTTAGCAACAGCCATAAATTTACAAACATGAGACGTAAGATTATGTAGAAGGAACATGAACTTAGGCCCTTCCCATTCTGCTTCTATCCAGAAAAATAAAACCGGAGGAACAGCTCTTCAAGTTACAGTCTTTAAGTAATAATTCACAGAAGCTCACTAACCACAATTTTAAGTCACCTCATACATTGTCTGAGACATTCACACTCAGATCTGCATTTTCGGGGGAAGGAAGATACAAATTCAGACATGGCACACGTTTCCCTAGAGGTGAGCTAGAACACTCAGAGGTAAAAGAATGCAGCATATTGAAGCTGCTAGTATCTTTCACTCACCTGGCACTGAGGGTCACCAAACTGACATTTAAAGTTTAAAATTTTCAAACCATCTTTGGTAAGCATTAAACCTGTTTGCAGCACACCTGAACAGAAAGAACACAGCCAAGCAAATTAATTTAAACACTTATTTTTCAAGAACTCCTTTAAATTCAATTTAAAAGGTTGCCCAGAGAGCTGGTGGACACAGCATCCCTGGAGACACTCAAGGCCAGGCTGGATGTCGTTCTGAGCAACCTGATCTAGCTGAAGATGTCCCTGCTCGTTGCAGTGGGGTTGGAACTAGATGACCTTTGAAGGTCCCTTCCGAACCAAACTATTCTATCATTCTATGAAATGCGACACAGTATTTTGGAATGCGGGATGCATTTCTGCAAATCATAAGGAATCAGGAGCAAGGATTCTGCAAGCACTTATACGCAAGTCACAAAAATTCCACAATAAAATGGGAAGCAGAAACCTGAGGAATATTCCATCGCATTTTAGACTGAATACAGCAGAAAGCAATCTCTCTGCATAGGAAACTCAAGTTCTGCCTGCTGCTGCAGCTCTCTAAATGCAGGTGTTCTGAGATCAGAAGGAACTGACTGGACGAAAAAATACCAGTTCCCATAAAACCCCATTCATTACGCAGACCTTGTGATTTTCTTACCATTAAGTGCACTACTGTTATGCATTAATATAGATGTGTAACTCTGTATTTCAGGCAAAAATACCAAACCAGTAATTCACTATTGCTGTTAACAAACAAAATCAAACAAAAATTTATTGAAGTTGGTATTGGGTAATTTCTACTGCAACACACATTTATGCATATGGTGATCTAAAGCAAGTCTTTCACTGTATAATCAGAAAACCAATTCCCAGAGAATAACAAGTGTTAGACTTTAAACCACACAAAGCATCAGGTCCTCCACCATCATCATGAAAATGCTCAACACCCACTATATTCTTACTGCAGATTTGGACATTGTAAAAAAGTTACCAAACAGCAGAGAACACATTGCAGGCTGGAATACAACTCTTTAGATGTGTGTGATCTCGACAGTCCTCAGTACCTTCAGTCCCAAAAGCAGCCACTGGCTTTTAGTGACAGCTGTGAGCATCACCTGCCTTTTTCAAAACAGCCTAAAGACAAAGATCTTAAGAAAATCCACACTGCTGTTTATAAGAGTGAACGGTACAATTGAAGTATTTATTATACCCTGAACTACAAAAGAGTCTGATTGCAACAATTTTAATAAAAAATATTAATAAAAATACAGTATGTTTTATGGAGAAAAGACAGAAATTCTTCTCTACAAAGGAAGAGCTATAAAGTAAAACCAGTGAGGCTTAATACTGCAGGAAAAATTAACTTCTTTAAAAAAATATATAAATTTGGAATTCAATAGTAATCTCTAACAGGGAAACTAACCTTGGTATGACTTTGCTTTTCAGGTGAATGCTTACTTACCTACATATGCTCTTCCTTCTTGTCTCATACTATCAACAACGTGTTGAAGGATAGCATCATTGATTTTCTCCAGAAGAACTTCTGGGACCTGATGATCAACATCAAACTGATTGAGACAGTGATGACATTTGCTGAACTACCTCATAGGACCTGAAAGGAGTGGGGTAAGTAACTGCTTCAGCTATGTTTTCTTCTCTCCAACCCCAACCACTGCACTCCTTCCATTAGGGTGCTGCTGTCTGAAGGATAACTACACTAACCCTCTCTCTAGATTTTTTGTTTGGTTCTTTCTCTAGAAGGCCAATTTTAAGGAGGTTTGAGACACAGGAAACCTGAGCAGTACACAGTAAGATTGTTTCTGTACTCACAGCAAAAAACCACTAATAATATACTCATGCAGCATATTTAGAAAAATGCAGTCAGCTTTAAGAATCAACAAGAAGAAAGACAAGTTTATGTTCAAGACACAAAGACTCCAGGCATGTGGGGAATTTTGCAGGGACATTTCAAGGGATGCTAATAGCAGCAGAGAAACAGCGAGTTCAGGAATAATGAAAAAGTTGAGACCATTCCTCAGAATACTGGCTCACTAAATCCCGAAGAATGGCTAATAAAGTTTGAGCCCTGTATTGCACTTATAGAAGCAAAGTGTCAATCAATTCCAGAAGAAATCTGGGCTATGTGATAGAAACAAGATTGAGCCCTAAGGAAGATCTATTAACCACAGATGTGATCCTTACTGCAGGGTGACGAGAAGGACTGCTGTACCTGAGGAACTGGGCAATAGGCTCCCATCCCTCCAGTGTTTGGACCCTGATCACCATCCAGTAATCGTTTGTGAGCCTGGGCTGGGGGCATTGAAGCAACAGTGACACCATCCGTGAAGCACAAGCACTGTTAAGAGATGCACACAACACAAAACAGTGACAATGTCCTGCCCTAAGAGAAGCTAACGCCGCTGGTCCACAGCCTGAGGCTCAGTTCTACCAGGAAAATTTAAGAATCAAAGACAGAAAGCAACAGAATCCACTTGCAGCAGGATTCTACTGCAAGCCCACTGAGCTTTCTTTCTCATTTTTAAATAATCAAGAGAAACGGTAGCCCTCATAACAATTCCTTTCTGATTAATTAGATCTTGACCTATCAGTCACGTAAACATAAGCTTACCTTAAGGCACATGAATGGTCTTCATTGACTGGACAGAATTACTCATGTTTCAAGTTAAACCTGTGTGTTTGCAGATCTGGGGCCTGAACTAGTGTAAGGTATTCTCAGTGCAGGACAAAACTTGCACAAAGAACTCATTTTCAGTTTTCATGTGGCATATAGTAAGCATGCTTAAGTTTTATCCTGACACTGAGAGTAATCCAAGGTAAGGAAAGTGCTAACTAAAATAGGTACTAAATATTAGCACAAAGTTATTGATGTAACAAGAATTACCAAGACAAAGTCCATGCAAACACGTTTTCAGGTCACCTTGGGAAAAGAAAAAGATCATTTTCCACCTAAAAAGATCATCATAATTGCAATTTTATGGCTAATGTAGAAGAAAATTCTACTGACAACATGCACTGATTATTATGATATCAAGTTTCTTAGATTGCAGATTTATTTATGTAAGTGCAAATAAAACAGAAATCCTATTTGAAACTATGAACTCATGCATTTATGCATAGAGCATAGCAGTAATGCCAAAGAATAAAAGCACTTAACCACACCATCCATCACATACAGAAAGTTCTTCCCCTTGAAGAAGTTCTTCAATAACAACCATCTCTCCAAACATTCTGTCCTGTACAAAAAACCAAATGTCTCCAGTTAGCAAACATGACATCTATTGGCTAAATCATTTCTTCATTTTCTTTTAACAGAAAAAAAAAACCCCAAAACCAACATACAGGAGAAGTCTGGCTTGTTTAAATGCAATCTGAAGATAATAACCAGAGAAATTCTTGAGTCAAACAGGCAAGCTTCTCCTCTAAATACCTGCTTCCTGTAACTGAAATTACAAACTTACAGGCTACAGAACATCAAGAATTGGATTTCCCACTGGTTAATTAAAGATTTACCCACCTGCATAATCTCTTGGACAGCTCTGCAGGCTTCCTCTTTGCTGGCTGTAATAGTCACTTCTTTTCTAGCAGCAGGACCCCTTGCCCGTACTACTCGTGCAGGAAAGTCTGTGCTTTAAATGAAAACAAAACCGAGATTCAGGCATCCCTATTGTATCCAATGAAATTATCATTTTTTAAGCTGAATGCCTCCTATATTCTTTCTTTTTTTCTGAATGGTTGAAGACTAACATGTCAGAAAAACATGCTCCCTGCTAGCCCATCTTGTCATGGAGGTGAATGGACTCTCATAGCCCTCAGCACAGGACTGTGAACCAGAAATCTACGAATTCTGTTGCTGGTTCTGGCACCAGCTCAGTGCATATCCTTGGAGAAGTCACCGAACTTTAACACCTTGCAGTTTCTTCCTCTTTTCCCTGAGTTGGGTTACTGTTCTATTCTTGTCATAGGTTTGGAAAGACAAACTCTCTGATGATTGATAGTTTTATAACACCAGATTACAATACATAATCCTATAAATCACTATGGAATTCTTGTTTAGGTTTGTAAGGTTAACGCTGACTTAGGTCTTGCATGTAAAGGATATACTAGAACTAGTGTATTAACACTATCCCCAGAATTGCTCCACTTACTCTTAAACACAAACTAAATCTAGAAGGAAAAAACAGAACAAAACAGTGTAACGTTAACATAGTTTAACTACACTTTATCCATTCATCTCTCTTAGCTTGTGTTCCTTTTGAAGAACTGATTCTACACACTACTAGCCTGTTTTCTGAAACAAGATCTCATTCCTCTTTTCCACATCACTATTTATATTAGGATAAATCTCAACCCTAGATTGCTACAAGCAGCCAAAGCAGGCTCAGACAACGCTCCTTTTCTCCACATCTCCCTGCACTGACCTGAGACACAGTTTTCCTGTTTGAATCTTATGAATGCTTACAGACATACAAGTTGTTGGCCTGCTTCTCTACATGGCTCTAATATAGACTAAATACTGTTACAGAGCAAAGTCAGTGAAAAGGTTGCTCTTACCAAAAAAAAAAAAGAAAAGTTTCCACTAGATTATACCACATGTAGCACATGACAGCAAAGACAAGAAGTCCCTGAAACCCCCACACAGCCACAGACGGGTGTAGCTGAACACAGCAGCTGCTGTGAGACTGGACCAAAATAGCCACAGTGGTAAGTTACTTTCCCAAAGGATCCCCAGTGACTTCAGAGGTATTACTGCTCAAAGCAACTGCAGAGATATGCAGTTACTTTTCTCTCTCCATGATGCTGTCAAGCCTTGAAGAAATGAGGGGATCCTCCTTAAGCTGTACTGGACCAGTACCTCCCAAATCACTCCAGGGATAGCATTTTGCTAATATCTGTCTGCGTAGAAATGATTCTTACCCTTACAGAAAGATTTATTGAAATATTTTTCTCTGTCATAATTTTTCTGTCTTTTAAAACACTAACTAGCATCCTGAGGAAGCTGATGAAAGGGAAGAAGAACTGTGACCTGTGAACAGAAAGATTAACTGTTTAAGTTCCCTGCATCTTCACCATCTGCCTCTAATTACAAAACTAATTCATTCAGTAGCTACTTGAGAAGAACAACAATTGAAAAGTTACCAAGTTCTAGGCAACTATGATGGGTGAAGGCCAAACGCATAGCTAACTTGACACAGGAGTTTCTAGTATCAAAATATTTACCTGATAATAAACCTACAAGCTTCCTGGGGATTGGTGAAGGCTTTCCATCTTGCTGTTGGGATCCTATGTCGATCCAGAAAGGCTTTGGCAAAACTGGTGTTGGATGCCAGCTGGGCTGCTTTTGCAGATGGACCAAAACACCGAACTCCTGCTGCTCTCAAGTCATCAACAATCCCTGATTACCAAAAATAGCAAAAGAATCAAGCCGTCTCTTTGGAAACACCAAGTCATTTTGACAAAAGGAAAACCACATAACCATTCTGGCCCTCTGTTACACTTTTCCTTGTCTCAGAAGAGCTAATTAATCCTTAAATTAAAGTTCTGCATATCCAATGATTTCTTACAACTAAATAAAGCTTAAACTTTAGCTCTTTACATTACTAACCACCCCACAACTACTGTTCGGACTGTCTGGTACTTCTGTTCACTATTTAAGACATGCAGATCTTACTGTAGCAAAATAAATGCAAGTGATGGTCCCGGTACTGTTGCATACAGCAACAACATGAGAACTATTGGAAGAAAATTCTTTATATAAAGGAAAGCAGAACAGAAGACACAAGAATACTTGTAATCATTACCAGTTCCTGATCCTGCATGATTTCTCCTGCTGATCTCTAACATACAAAACGCAGCGCACAGCTATGAAGCCACGTTTTAAGTGACTGCAATTTACATTCACAAGATAATCCAAATTTTCTTGCTCTTCTGTTTAATTAAGTCAGCGTGTGTCCTAAGAGCTGAAAGAAGTAATTTTAAAGCGGAATTCAAGGTGCTGATTTTTACTGTCAATTTATTTCAGCCTTACCAGCTGCCAGAAGAGCTTCTTCTCCAACTAACACAAGTCCAATGTTATGATCTTTGCAGAACTGAGTAACAATAGTGTGATTGCTCACCAATACAGCTAAAAAGGAAAAGGAAATACAGTTAAGAAAAGGAAATATAGTTAAGTTACTACTGTAAAGCCTAAATAAGAGGTGGGAGATGAGAATGTCATTGCTCCATCTCCCTAGTAAGTATGATTAAAATAATGAAACAGTCCATGAAGGGCAAATTAAAACAAACAATGTAATAACAACAGAGTCCAGAAGCAACAGCAAACATTTGCAACCTGTGCTACTGTTTTTAATACCCATCTGCTAACTTATCAAATGCATTTTATTTGCTGTATGTAATCAATACAAATTTGTAAAAGCTGCTTATCATAACAGAATAAAAGCTTCAAAAAATAAAATGGTAAGTTCATACAGAAACTCAATTTCAACATCTGAGCAGAGATTTACTCAATGCCAGTGCATGATGTAGCAAAATTTAGCTGAGCAGCCTGGGTAGACACCAGAGGAGTTTCTATTCAGAACTGAGTAACTTTAAGCCTTCTATTCCTCTGTTAAGTTTTGCTGGTGAATTGGCCAGTGAATTCAAGCCTAACAGTGGGAAGAAAATGAGGTGTAGAAATACAAGGTCTCATGTAAGCCTGACTATCTTAAGAAGCTAGGCTAAAAATAGATATAGTACAATGTTTTCTTAGGCAGTTCTAAAATTCAGAAACAAAACATACAGAAAAAATAACTATCTGCCTTGAATAATTAGTGGTACCAGTAAAAGAAAGAGTAGTTGTTATCTCCTACCAACTCCATACAAGTGTGGTCAGTTCCAACTGAAACAAACTGTTTCAGTTCTGTTTTACTGATTGCTTGACACAGTATTATGTTCCCCCCCACCTCTTTTTACCTGAATTGGAAATTTTTCCACTGTCAGCTGTTCCTGCATTTCCTGGAGCAACAAACACATGTTTTACATGTGGAGACTGGGCCAACTTCCAGGCCAGCGCATGCTCTCTCCCTCCACTGCCAATCACAAGCACCCGATCAGCCATGAACCTGTGCAAACCCAGAAAGAACATATATAGCACTATCTACTTATTTCACAAACCCATGAAAAAATAAGCAAATATATAGAAACTACATCACCCATAACTGGTAAGTAATATCAACCCAGTTTTTATTCGAAAGGTATCTATAAGACATCTGAAAAAAGTAACTGTACCAGTAGTGTCACTGGATGGAGGCATCATTCACATTTGGTTTAAATACTTCCAACAACAAAATCACTGAGAACTTTTTCCACTTTTTCCAGTATAGTCAAGATTTCCTCTCTTAAGTACCCAGACTGAAATAATCTTGTCATGACAAGGTTTCATCAAGTCCTTTGCATAACTACACAGGACAGGACTGAAAGTTTCATACAAATACTCTAGGTAACTTACCTGATAAATGTAACCACTGTAGTCAATCTAGGAACTTATCTGAGTGCAAAAATCCTCAGTAATAAATGGCAAAGACAATCTTCAAAACAGATTTTATACTTTGACAATTGAACAGCATGCTCAATAAAAGAACAACAGTTAATTTCACTAGCACACTGACATTTAAAACAGTTCCTCAGTAATATTACTTGGTAAATTAGTTGTGATATATTTCAGGAATATTATCATACTCAATGTAGGTCACATCTGCAAACTTAATTTTTCTGTATGTGCTGAATGTGGACAAATGTCAGAAAGAAAAAACACCGCAGAACATGACCTTTAAGGAAGCCGCTTATGGCATAAACCAGTCCTTACCCAGGAAATAGATAATACATTAAAGACACCATAAAACACCAGCTTTGCAAGTCACATATCAGCATTCTTTTCCCAGGAAATCATAGCCATTGGTTCAAGTTCATTGCATAGCTTCCAAAGGCAAACAGAAGCTAAATGGTGACACTGAGGTATAATATTTCAGAAACAAGTTCATAGAACTGTGATAAATCAATAATCACATTTAAAGTTCCTGAGAGAGTATTAAGATGTCTTAACCTAATATCAACAAAATAAAATGTAACTGTATATATTTTCATTATTATTAAATTGTTCAAGTACAATGTTAGTACTTCGAGTAGCCTGTTCATGGGAACTACAGATGATTGTGGATTAACTAAGAGACTAATTTTAAGTATTGCACTCTATGCATGTAAACACAGAGCATATGTTTAATCCTCTATTAGTCACCAGACCGATTTCCCTGCAATAGATTTTTCTAAGTCTTTATACTGTGTAACTGTCCAATATGTCAGACTTTGTCTTTCCTTCTGTCACTGCTTAATAAATAATTCCGGAGTCATTAGGAAGTTGCTGTGAACTTAAAAGTAAAGGGTTACAGCTGCTCTATCTCTAACAAAGACATCAACATGCTCTCTATAAAGCTTCATTAGGCACCACGGTCCAATCATTACTAATAAAATGCAAAGTGGTTTTGAAAGCATAATTATTTTTTTCCCTTAAATATAATTTCATAATTCACTGAAGCTTTCTAAGGCAAAATATAGATTAAAGTTCCTGACCGGGAAGAGAATGAAACCAAGCAATGCCTCCCACCCTGTGGAAAAAAAATGCACGTTTCCATTTCATATCACAGTAAGGACATTAATGACATTTTTTGCAAAGCAATTCAAAAGCATGATGGAAGAAAGCAAGCTGGTAAGACAGTTGGTCCTAGTGGAAAGGCTGAAAGAGAATGTCTCACTTGAATAATCTTCCCTTACCGTGTCACACCCTGCTGTTTGTCCACACAAAAGACTGAAGAGTCCTCCAGACAGTTCTTCCTTCACCTCCTGCTTCAGATCAAAATGATTTCTGACCTCCTAAAGCCAAGGAGAAGGGTGAGAAACAGACAGAGAAAGAAACAGACAGACCTGCATACTGCCTAACAGTAGAATCCCCAGCAGGATCCCCTTAATGCCACCCGCCCTTCAAAACAAACCTTCCATAGACTTCAGCAGCATGGACCATTCTTCTCTCTTTCCTTTTTTCCTCAGCTAACAACAAAAACAACTCCTCCCCACCAATCAGTCCTACAATGTTAATGGTATTCAACCCTAGTGAAAAAAAACCAAACAAAAAGAGCTACAATATGGTATCATTGCTCATATTCCATTCTCATACAATATGAGATCATTGCTCAGTTTCCATGTTAAGAGTAATTTTATATCCTCTGACAAGTAAAGAATCTCAAAGACAACTTGTAAAAATAAAACATAGAATCATAGAATCAACTAGGTTGGAAAAGACCTTTAAGATCATCAAGTCCAACCATTACAGCTAAACAGAAACATTGCAGTTAAAGCTTGCACACATAACCCCCACAGACCTACTCATTGTAATGGGATATGCCCTTAGAAATATATATATAAAGGTTATTTTAATATCTAGCAGGGAATATTTATTCCTTATTAAGGGGGAATTGTGCCCCCCTTAAATACTACTCTTTTTACATTCTGAAGAAATTTAATACAAGCAGTGCCAGAGATACAGTGTATATAATACCTGTCATTTTATTCTTCACTGGTTCTTATACCATCCTCTTCACTATCCTAATTCTTTCATGGTAGTATCTGAAATCCTTTGGTTAACATTTGGCAAGCTTGCAGTGCTACCACTTCTTGCTGAAAACAAAATTAATGTATCCCAATAGAGCACTGAGTAGTATCTGTGTGTCTTAAATTAGGCAATGAGAAATAAAACCCCCACATTAACAGAAACACAAGCCATTGCTTTCACACCACTAAAACAAATTTTTAAGGAAATCAGTGAAGTTTATTTAAAACTTTTACAGAATTAACAGCTTATGTGTTATTGAACAGATGCTGTACTTGAACCTCCCAGTTTAAGAAGACATGCGTCCTACAGTAGTCTTCAGCATCACTTACCAGGTATCTGTGGACTGCTTTCCTTAGATTTGCAAACTCACAGTTCTATATTTTCTACCTGTGACTGAAGAGCAAACCATCACAACAAAAGAAAATTCTTATTTCTCATAAGAATTTCTCTCTCTTTTACAGTGGTTTTTGGATTTTTTCTTCTAGTCAGAAGGCTGTGACAATTTAAGCCAGAAACAGAACTCGCACAGCCCCGAAACATCTCTCTGCTACATGACCGGCCAGCAGAAGACAATTTAAACTTGCATTCATTTCAGCAAGTCAATTTGTATTGCAATTATTTGATCAAATTGTTTTCCTAGGTGATGAAGTGCATATGCAGTAGATAAAGGCAATATACATGGAAACTTCCAATATCAGAATCTGACTTTCACAAAAGGTGAATTTGAAATCAAAAAAATGCAGAACACCACTACCTAATGAATAGAAGAAAAAAATCTCTTTGAAACAATGGATTTTAGAATTGTTTATTCACCAAGATAGCATACTGGCAAAGCCATATCAAGATGAGCAGCCAGGGTATAACACTGGAAGCTGTAAAACGAAGCAGATAGATTGCTCTGTGCAGTTGTTGCTTCCTTTCAGACGTCAACGCCACCATTGCATTGGCTGGATATGCTGCATGCTCATCCATACCCCATCAAGTACCATTAATAAAAAACACAAGGATTTTTTTTAAATTATTTTTTATAATACATAAAAAAATAAATATAATACATTCCTCCCTGGTGTTCAGGGAGGAAATAAACTGTTGCCTTCCATCTGCTGGGCCTCCAGTTCATGCATCTGGGTCCTCCTTTCCGGGCTGAGGATGTAAACTGTTTCTTGGCTTTGGCTTTCTTTAGCTTTTTTCTTCACCATTTCCCAACAGCCAGCTGATGCCATGCATGGAGGCTGTAGGATTCCCTCCCCCCCCCCCCGGCATTACCTGCCCCACAGCAAGGCAGCGGAGGCCAGGAGCTCAGGTCACTACACGCCTGGCACAGCCTTTCCGGGTGAGCCCAGTGAATGGCAGCTTATCCTGCTGCTAGCACGGCTGCTTAGGGGCCCTCACAGCATTTTGAAAACCATCTTATGGGCAAGGGTGAGGATGCTGTGAAAGACTAAGCCTTTGTCTGGGTAAGTACTGCAAGGGAAGCCATTTCACAAGTCCATGAAGAGGTGGGGGAACTTACCACCTACTAAGGTGGAATTCACTCAGGAGAACAAAAGCTATAAAGTAGTTAAGGTCTACATGTGTAAATGTACACATTAAAAACAACATGAAAAGCTGCACTTCCCATACACCCCCATTGTGTGGCCAGCAGGACTAGGGAAGTGATTGTCCCTTTGTACTCAGCACCCGTGAGGCCACGCCTCAGATCCTGGGTTCAGTTCTGGGCCCTCACTACAAAGAAATACTGAGTTGCTGGAGTGGGTCCAGAAAAGCGTAACAAAGCTGGTGCAGGGTCTGGAGCACAAGTGTGATGAGGAGCGGCTGAGGGAACTGGGGTTTAGTCTGGAGAAGAGAAGGCTCAGGGGGGACCTGATCGCTTTCTACAACTACTTGAAAGGAGGTTGTAGTGAGGTGCGGTTGGTCTCTTCTCCTAAGTAACGAGTGATAGGACAAGACACAATGGCCTCAAGCTGCGACAGGGAAAGTTTAGATTGAATGTTAGGAACAATTCTTCACAGAGAGGGTGCTCAGGCATTGGAACAGGCTGCCCAGGGCAGGGGTGGAATCACCCTCCCTGGAAGCGTTCACAAACCGTGTAGATGAGGCCCTCAGTGACATGGTTTAGTGGTGGACTTCGCAGTGCTGGGTTAACGGTTGGGCTCGATGAACTCAAAGGTCTTTTCCACCCTAGTTGATTCTACGATTCTATGACCGCGGCGCCCTACACCGCACCACCGCTCCCCCCGCCACACTGCGCACGCGCCCGACCCCGCCACGGCCACCGCCGCACGCGCGCCTTCCCGCTTCACGCTGCCCGTTCACGCGCAGCCTGGTCACGTGCCCCCGCGCCGGCCGCGGCAGGCCTCGGGCTCCCTCCGCCGGTGAGCGGCGCGGCGGGCGGGCCGGCGTCCCGGGACACACATGCGCTCACCCGGAGCTAGGACAGGCCGCCTGTCCTTGGGCGAAGGGTAAAAGCAGTCGCCCCTCCTCTTCCTTCTCCTCAGTTGCTGGCGCTCTGCCGCACTTGCCGTGCCCCCGCGGGCGGGCGGGGGAAGGGCGGGCGGCGGCGGGGAGCAGGTGAGGTACCGGGCAGGGGGGCTGTGGGCGCGGTGCGGGGAGCCTCCCCCGGCCGGCATGGGGACGTGAGGCGTGCCGGGCGCCCAGCTCCTCGCTTGACAGTAACCGCCTCCCTCGGCCCTCCTGCGGCACAGCGCCGCAGGGCGCTCGGCAGTCCCCGGCGCCGGTTGGGGGGCAGCCATGGGGGCCCTAACGGGAGGGGGGCGCGAAGGGAGGGCGGGTCCGTGCGCAAGGCCCCGTTCCGTGCCCCCGCCCTCCGCGGCCTGTCCCGGCGGAAAGGGGGTGTCGGTCCTGTCTCCCCATACCGGGCTCCATTGTGGAGAGCTGAATTTAACTGTCTGGGGAATAAACACCCGCAGCCGGCACCCTTGGGTGCTGCAGAGCGAGTGCTGTGCGTGCGGTTTGATACAGGGCTTTAAGCACGGATATGTTAAAATCAAGTCGATCAGGTTATGAGAAAGCCTGGCTGCTGATCAGGATGCTGAATATCAAAAGTGTTTTCATCTTTACATTTAAGTAGTAGTTACGTGGATATTTATGGCCATATGAAACTAGCTTATTATGTTTGCCAGCCACCTCAAGGGAAAGAAATCACTAATCTATATCATGAATGAAAAAGAATCACCCATGTTGATAACATGCATTATAATGAACACAAGTTGATGGCTTAATACGTTACCTGGGTCAAAATCAGCTGAAAATGTTCAGGATTGATCCAGTCTTTCATCCAGTCCCAAGTACATCTCCATTCAATTCTCTTTTCAGCCAGGCTAATGCAGAAGGGCAGTTTGTTACATGCAGGACATAAACACTATTCCTTAAACTTAACCTTGTTTTAACCTAGTCTTTTGTTTGGAAAGGCAGTCAGCAGTGGGTATATTGGAGATACTGTGAAAGGAGACTCTTTAGTACCTCATATGAGGCATTTGTTTTAGGATTTTAATTCATAAAGAGAAGTTAGGAGTTGCGTATGCAATTTGTGTGATATTTTCTTTCTTTTGACATTATGTGAAGACTTACTTAGGTTGTCATTTGCTAAAGGTGCTCCTTTTGCTGTTTCCCAGAATGATTCAGAAGCACTGGTTTTCCTGACAGGATGAGACACTGTATGCTATTGAACTGTGCTGAGTTCCAGGTTTGTAACCTTACCTGGCACAAGCAAAGGAGGTTGGCTACTAGGATGCAAGATCCCTGCTGGAACACGAGAGTTAATCTAAATGAATCTATAATCTGAATGCTACTTAAGTTGTTGCTGTGAAATACCAAAAGAGAACTGTAATGAAATCGTTTGAGAATGTACCAGGTAGTGGATCTTGAGGCACTAATGTGTGTGAATAGAAAATTCGGGTGATGGCCGAATGTAGGTGTAGAGAGGAAAGGGAGAAGTTTGTTTCAACAGTTCCCGTTCCCCTTTATTTCACTGGAAATAAAGCATATTTCCAGTTTACAGTGCACTGCCTTTGCAGAAAGGCAATGAAGCTTCAGCCTTTGGGGAATTCTGCCGTGCAAAACAGACCTATGCTATGGCTGCTATACAAAGAGAAAGCTAGATTGTGAATTAGTTTTCATTTACCTTGTAATACTACTACTTCAATAGTAATGAGAAATGCAGATTTCAGTATTAATCTGTAGAAGAAAAGAACATTGCGTGCTGTTCTGAAATGCTGTAGGGATTTCTTAACATAATATAACTAGTTTAAGACTTTAATCATGTAAGTTCTTTTGAAAAGCATATTTAACACCATTTTTATAAAAATGTGTTTATAGGTCATTGTTTATAATGTAGCTGCATCTGAAGGAATACAAAGTGGCTTTGTCATGCTGACTAACAGCGTAGGGCGTCATTTAATGGTGCGTGAAGCAATGATTCCAAGAAACCTGAAGGTGTTTCCCTACATTTGTGGCAACAGAATGTTG
Organism: Strigops habroptila; assembly: GCF_004027225.2. Classification (NCBI taxonomy): domain Eukaryota; kingdom Metazoa; phylum Chordata; class Aves; order Psittaciformes; family Psittacidae; genus Strigops; species Strigops habroptila. Next base: position 28,845,541 of record NC_044278.2, on the reverse strand, counting down.
TCGGGTTTTAAACCTAAAAGGAACATCAAGGACTCTTACAAAATCCTGGAGCTTGAGGAAGGATGTTCCCTTGATGATATCAGAAACTCGTATCGAAGTCTTGCCAAGAAATACCATCCGGACAGTGGTTCTGCCACAGCTGATGCCGAAGCATTTATGAAAGTAGAAGAGGCGTACCGAGTGGTGCTCGGTGACGCAATGACCAAAAAGAAAGCAAACGAGAATAATGAAGAGGAGGAAGATCCGTTCAAAATGCAAGCACCACAGCATAGGCACTACTTGAGTTTTGAAGGTGTGGGGTTTGGAACACCGAGCCAAAGAGAAAAGCAGTACATGCAATTTCGTGTAGACCGCGCGACTGAACAAGTGCTGGAGTACCGGAAGCAGAGACTTGAAAGCCAGTTTGTCACGACTGACCTGATGAAAGCCAAAGATGTGAGGCAGAGCAAAAAGGTGAAGATAACTCAGGCGGTTGAACGGTTGGTGGAGGATCTCATCCAGGAATCAATGGCAAAGGGAGACTTTGACAACCTCAGCGGCAAAGGGAAACCTCTGCAGAAATTTTCAGACTGTCCACATGTCGACCCTATGACTCACAACTTGAACAGAATTCTGATAGACAACGGGTACCAGCCAGAGTGGATCCTGTTGCAGAAGGAAATAAGGGAAACTATTGAGCGGTTGAGGAAGAGCATAGTGGCAACTAGACGCAAGCTTGGAGAGCCAATGACGCCATACAGGCAAAAGCAATGGAATCGTATTTGTGAGCAATTCACAGAAGATATCAGGAAATTAAACAAAAGAATTGACAACTTTAATTTAGTTGTTCCTATTCTGAGCAGACAAATGGTGCACTTCAGTGCAGACAAAGAAATTGGTCGAGCACAAAAGACTTATGAAGCGTTGATGGAAAATGGAGAGGTTTCTAATTCAGACACAAAGGAAAATGAAGAGGAAAATGTTAAAAGGTTTGGGTGGAAGTCTTCTCTATTGAAGTGGTTAAACCATACATTGAAATAACACTAATTTATCTGTCTTGTCAAGATTTTGAATGCACTTTATTAACAAAACTTGTAACCCTAGAGAAATTTCAGGTACACTGAAAATGTAAAAGCCAGCTGTGCACTGTTACACCAATTAAAAGGACATGGGTTGTCTGATGTGAGTTTTCAGGTCCTTAATTGATTTATTTGTGAACATTGCTAAGGAACTGTGCTGGTTTGGGCTAGGCTGGAGTTCATTTTCTTCCAGTAGCTGGTATGAGGCTACATTTTGGATTTGTGCTGGAAACAAGTCAGGGATGTTTTAGTTACTGCTGAGCAGTGCTTACACAGAACCAAGGCCTTTTCTGCCTCTCACACCACCTCGCCAGCGAGTAGGCTGGGGGTGCACAAGGAGCTGGGAGGGGACATAACTGGGACCTCAGCTGACCCAAGGGATATTCCATACATGGTATCATGCTCAGCATAGAAAGTTCTGGAAGAAGGAAGGGGGGACATTCAGAGTGATTGCATTTGCCTTCCCAAGTACCTGTTAACATGTGATGGAGCCCTGCTTTCCTGGGGGTGACTGAGCACCAGCCTGCTGGTGGGAAGTGGTGAATGAATTCCTTATTTTGCGTTACTCGTGCACATGATTTTTGCTTTACCTATTAAACTGTCTCTGTCTCAACCCGTGAGTTTTCTCACTTTTACCCTTCTGAATCTCTCCCCCATCCTGCCATGGGGAGTGAGCAGGCAGCTCTGCAGGGCTTAGTTGCCAGGTGGGGTTAAGCCACAACAGGAACAAATCAGTTATTTTTTTGCAGCTTGCTTTGCTTCTGTTTAAATCAAAATTAACACTTGCCTTTAGCAGTGTTAAAGAAAGGGTGTTGAGGTGGTTGTACAGTTACCTCTTCAAAAGGTGAAACTGAGGCATAACAAAAACACATTAAGGACAAAGTGGAAGTAAAAGTCTTGCTGTGCCCTGTTACTTTGACCTTTATCCTATCTTGTTTAAATGCTTACAGCTCATAAATTGTTGACAGGTTTTGTGCCTTTTTTTTTTTTTTAAAGTGCATTCATCTCTTCAAGGTTAAATGAAATGGGAATGAAAGGAGGGTTCTGGATGTCTGGACTTGGGCTGTACGTTCTGCAGAGGTCCATTTTTGGATTTGGCTTTTAACACAGAAGGAGGTCTCAGAAAGCAAATCTGAGTAAATGAGGAAGCCTGCCCAAAACTATACCCTAGTCACAGGGCTTTTTGAAAGCAAGAGGAGAAGGGAGTACTATTTTTCAAAAGTAATTGCACCATTTAAATGTTTTAAGAATACTGGTATAAAAGAACTTGCTGTGAAATACTGCTGTATTATTAGAGTTTCTGGGCAGTGGCTTGGAGGGTGGATAATCTCCATGGTGCCAAAGTTGTATTTATTTTTGGTAACCTCTCAGCTCTCCACACAATCTGATTTTCCTGGGGGACTTTGCCTATGGAAAGGTGTCGCTGGATACATCAGTATCTGTGCAGGCCTCCTTTCTCACTCATGCCTCTGTGACCCAGACTGTCACAGTCTGCACCCATGCAGGAGTTGTGCTATACCCTGCCAGTCCTTAGGAAGGTGTCCCACAGTCTCTGGTATGCCAGGGAGGGGGGTTTCTGCTCTTAGAGTTTCAGAAAGGAAAGCTACGTGATGGTCACATCCATCCTTTGGCAGATGCCCCAGCATCAGCAGAGTCTGGTTTAATGCATTTGCTTGTGGGCAGGTAGCAAACACTGCATGTGATTCTTTTGGTCTTTGTGCTCTTGCTCGTCTAGGTGAGGTCTTAACCAGCAGGTAGGACATTATTTATATTTGTTGGTACAATGGACTAATTGGAATATTGTTTGTCAGAGGATATTATATAATCTACTGATACAATTTAATGGCATTTGTTTACTGGTAAACACTGTAGGTCTTTCAAGCCTTTGTGATACAGCAAATAAGTAATAATGACAAGATGTTTGTCATGTTTTAGAAAATAGGGCTAACCTCAGCCTCCTCTAACATACCTTTTTGTAGGAATGAAGGGAGGAAAAGTAGGGAGAATGGCGCTATGTGCAGATGCATCTGTTGCCCATAGGTCGCGCCATTGGGATGTTTGTGCTATGCCATGCCCTGGTGTTAGCTGAAAGGATGAGAGCATGGCTATTACTTCCTTTCTGTGAAGATTCAGTTAGGAGGCAGAGGTACACTAGTGGGTAGGATTTATTGAGATCCTTGCGTTGGACCAGGGGTGGTACCAGAAGGCTTTGACCTCATAAGCTCCTCACTCATTTTAGCAGCTGTGTGTATGAATGTCTATTTATTTCAATAACTTATCCATGCATTCTTGCTTTTAATGAAAACTAAAACATGCTTTTATGGAAGTTCTTTGAGATAGTACTTTTTTAAAAGATCAGGTTTTGATTTGCATTATGAGCTACAGGAATTGGGACTGAATTGCTGTTTAAACTAATCCAGTGTCAGATTAGAAAAGAGCTAATTGCAAATTGAGTTCATTGCACAAGAGTAAATAGAAACCAGATTGCAATAAATCCAGCATTGATGGAATCCACTTTGGCTCACAATGAAGATAAGTATCAGCAGTTTAAATATTTAAGTTGCCATAATGGATGAGTCAGCACACTGAGTGATTTTTATGTTTCTTTTAAAACTACTTGGTGTCAAATTGAGTAGATGTGTCCTGACTCTCAGCACTTTAAATCAGCCTTGCGCTGTTGTCATTAAAAATTGCCAGGCACAAAAAATCCACTTCTTCAACATTTATGGCAATGATGATGAAAAAAGGAATTTAGATTTTTCTTTTCCCCAGGTGTGTGGAGGAGTGTATTTTTGCAGGGCTGTCTATTTTTTGTTGCTCTGAGCTCACAAAATCTTAAAAGCAGTATTTAGTCAGTACATCTAGAACAAGTAATAGCAAGTACTGCATATGAATTAGAAAATCCCAGGAGAGTATGGCGCTCAGAAGTAATTTTTCTGTCTGACACTAGACTGTTAATTTGAATTTGATAACAGTTACCTTATTACTGACCTGAAAAGGATGAAATCATTGTCGATTCCAGACATGAATACATGTTGCTTATTCCCAGAATTCCCTATGTGTTGGTCTGATTACCATATAGCTTGCAGCTTGAAAGGCTTAGCTAGATGACATCTTAATATCAAGACAAAATATTATTTATGTTTATTATTAAGATATATTAATTGAGGTATCAGGTTTTCTCAGGGTGAGTACTCTGCCCAACAATCTGATGGTGCTTTCACACGCTATCAGCAAGCTGTACAATTGTACATGGTAGTGTTTTCCAATAAAAGGGAAGACGTACAGCTGTAGGCTATCTGAAATAACATCTCAGTATGTCTTGTAAACCCAAGAGTTTCTATATATGCTGTAAATGTTGAGGCATGCTGAATATCTTTCTGTTTCAGGGTAATAATGGCTCTCAGGATGCATGTGGAGTTACAGAGAAGGCTCTGAGGAGAAGAAATAGAAGTCATGAGAAGCAAGAGCAGGGTGTGCTGTAAGAGAGAAAGACAAGTGGTAAATCTTTATTCTTACTGGGAGAAACTGCCGCTGTGAGGGAGAAGGGGATGTGTGGTGTGCCCCCTTGAAGTTACTTCCCAACGAGTTCTGTCTGCCTGGATGTGGCCACCACACAGTTTACCTTCCCACAGCTGTGAAGAAAACAAATGTGTGTCTGCATGGGGGGCGGGTGCGTGTGTGTGTGTGAGGGAGAATTGATAGGAGCTGATAGGAAGAGCCTGGAAAGGAGAGAGGAGGTTAACATGTAATGCTTCCAGGTAAGAGTGGAAAGAAGGTGGCACATGTAGTAACAGGGAAGGAAGTTGGAGAGTAGACGCATGTGAATTACTAAAAAAAGAAAAAAAAAAAAAGGCTATGGTCCTTCTAAATGAATAGCAAAGCAGGAGCTTTGTTACAAACTTTATGGTACGGTGCTGAGCATCGTAAGCGAGAAACAACTGTTCACACTGACCCTTTCTGTGATGGATAGTCTCTTCTCTGTGGCTTAGCTGCAGACCTGGTGGAACACAGTGAGCGCATACAAATGAAGGAAAAAAGGACGGGGACTGATAAGAAGAGTAGAAGGCTTTGAGTACAACTTTTAGCTTTTGCGTGGGATTTTAGGGGGCCAAAGTTTAACCATCTTTTAACAAGGAACTGAATATTCTGTTGCCATTTGGTTGCATATTTATTTTGCACTGCCTTTCTCACAGTGCTCCTTTACTTAGTGCCCTGTATTGCTCTTCATCGTTCTTGAGCAATATTCTTGAAATGCATTCTTTTTTTTTTTTTTTTTTTTTTGTTTATCCTCTTCCACTCTTCAATTTCTACTTCTGGCTTTTCAGATGGATTCTGTGGGGTTTTTTAATCTTACCAGAGTGTGAATTTTCAAACTAATCACTTTCCTAATTTTGATACTTAATTCAATTGCAGCATTCCCCCTTAGTATCTCTAAAATCTTGACATCAAATCTTTTATAATAGGCAACAGTCTGTATTTTACAAGAAGATGTGTCTGTCTTAAGGTATCTCTGGTGCTGGTAAAGCTCTTTTTCCGATGCTTTGGCAAGAAATAGGCCAGAAAGACAGAAAAAGAGAACCGAATCCCACATGTGGGAAGGATGAAGGTGTCACCAAAATCTGGGAAAATAACCTCTCCAACCAGAGTGACAGGTTAGAAAGCCAACATTACTTTACTGTGGGTAATTATTACTTAATTACTGTGGTGCATGGGGGATATCTGCCTAACATGCACACTGAGAAGAGGCAGTTTACATGCCTTTATTATATACATATCATAATTCTGTGAAATGCCCGCCCAGTTCTCGTTAATCATTGCATATCGTAATTTGGGTAGACAAGGCCACAGTGCAGGCACTGTAAATTCGAGTAGTGGTCTTTGAGGGTCATGGTGGTTGGTTGGGGAGGAATCCCCCCCCCCATTTTACCCTCTTATGGAAATCCGTTAGTTAAGGACGTCAGAATGCATGTTTAGTCTTTCCAATTAGCTATATGTTCTTGTTTGGTCAAATTTACGACCCTGTGAGGCTCCTCGAGTTGTTTTCTTGTGCAGCTGTTTATCTATTTCTCAGGCCTTATCAACAGGAGGAAGGCCTACATTGATTTGAGAGAAGATATCTGGTCCTTGTTACATGCCTTCCTTATCTTGAGGATCCTTGTAGCCTTATCCATGATTGTGTCTCTATACTCAATGGAGTACTTGTTTTAATTCGGTGTCAAAGGGAATTCATTGAGAGTCAAAAATTTCGGGTTGGTATATTTTGGGCATGTTCAAAACCATGTTGCAAGCAGACATCTATTCACATCCATTGTGCAACTGAAACATGTAGAAACACTCTTGGCTCTGCCTGGCCATGGCAGGTACGGAGAGGTGCTGGGGTGAGCAGTACTGGGCAGGGCACCCTGCTGGCTCAGCCCCAAACCCTGTTCGCTTATTGTATTGGGGAATTGAGACTATGAGGAGCAAGGATGTGGGCATCAGCAGGCTGCTGCTGAGGGTGGCGTAGCAGTGGTGCAGTTACTGCACCGACTGTGGCTGGGAAATGCCATGAAGTCAGAAAGGAATAATGCAGATACTTCTTCCTGGACAGCTGAAAGAGGAACTCAGAATTGCTTATTAATTCTGTTTGGGTTTATGAAATTCAGCCTAGGGGTAAGCCACAATGGTGTTTTGTAGTGAAGTTTATATATTTGTATATGGGAGGTGCTTGGAAAACATTAAGATGAGCATATTGTGCTTTACCTTTGGGACAGTGGAAGCTGGCATAGAACACAGAATCACAGACTGGTTTGGGTTGGAAGGGACCTTAAAACTTATCTAGTTCCAATAGAACTGCCACAGGCAGGGACACCTGCCACTAGCCTCCGTCCAGCCTTGCTCATAGGTGGCGGGGGAGGTGGCTGTGGGCACCTGAGGCGCTGCCCAGCCCAAACGGGGGGGGTGGTGGGGAGCACGCGGCGGGGGGAGAGGCCACAGTGCCCCGCCCAGGAAGGAAAAGGGCGGGGCCTGCGCCGGCCCCTCCTGCCGCCTGTCCCTCTGGTCGCTGGTGTGGGCAGCCGCGTCGGCCAATCGCGGTGCCCCATGCTCACCCCGCCTCTGGTGACGCGCAGTGCTGGGTTGCGATTGGCGGTGGGTCGCGTCGCTCGCGGGTGTCTCAGCCCCCGCGGCCGCGCTCGCCGCAGGCGGAAGAGTCTCGCCCAGGACGGGGGGTACGTGCGGTCGCTCTGTTCGTGCCGCTCCGCCGGCGCCGAGGGCGGGGCGAGGGGGGCCGCGGGCAGCGCGCGGCCGGTGCAGCCGGGGGCGGCCGCAGCTGCTGCAGGGCGGGGGGAGGAGGTGTTTGCGGGAGGGGAGCGGGGGGGTACCCGTGCCCGCCGGCAGCGCCCGCCCGCTTCCAACGGCCCTCGCGCGCCCCGGTGCGCCGTGGGGAGCGGCAGCGGCTCTTCCCGCCTGCGCCCCGGGCGGCCCCGTCCGGCCCGGCAGCGGTGCCCGCTGGGCTGGGGCAGCGCGAAGGGGCTCGGCTCGGCGCGGCCCGGCCTCGGTGCGCGGGGTGCCCGTCCGCGCGTCCCGTCCGCTCACGGTGGGGCCGCGACCTTTCGCCGTAGCGCGGCCGAGCCGCATGAAGTCACGGGCCTGGCTCCCCCCCGGGGGCAGGGTGACCGGGGGGTAGCGGGGCCCGACCCGGCCGCTGCAGGGACGCGGTCGGGTCTCCCTCAGAGTGCCATTAACGGCGTCTGGGAAAGGGAGCGGCGGCGCTGAGAGGAAAGTTTGAGGTGCGAAGAGGAAATCTTCATAAAATGGCTTATTTTTTTCTAGGTAGTGCTTCCTTCAGCGTAACAGTTACTGTCAGGACTTTGATTGCAGCTCTGGGATTCCACCTCATATTGCCCCGTCATGGCTTGAGCCCATTAAAGAAATATCGATGCACTTAGTCTGTGCTTATGAGCCAAAATAGGCCTGTGGGTAATTGCAGAATTGATCTTTATTCCTGCCTTGCTCAAGTCTTCAAACTTTAATACTGTTCTTAAAGAATGCTTGCTGTAGACAGCAGCCACAGTGCTCTGTGGCTCAGCATCACACAGATTCGTGTAAGGTGATAATTTTGACAGAGTCTGATTTTTGTGTAAGTTCATTTAAAAGTTCCTTTTTCTCCCCTCTTCCCATCTCTGTAATACTTAAAAACTAGCCAATATAGCATAGTAGTGTGGGAAACTGAAAGTGAAACCACACATAATGACTGAAATGAGTGAGTGGTCTAAAGATCCCCCTTAAAAAAAACAGTGGACTTAATAGAAATGTTCACATAAGCTTCTTACAGCGACCAGTGACCAAGTATCATAGTACACTCATATGGGGAAACCATGTGGCTTAAAGCATGTTTTGATAGGTTGCTCGTAGAAGATGCTGTTGTCTTCTGCAAGGAAAATAGGGTTTTCTTACTGACTTTAAATTTTTCTCTTCCTCCTGTCTATTTTTTACTTTCTCCTTTGTAAATAGGAGGTTCTGTTCTTCACTAACCTGATGGTGTTTCACGGCCTTTCTGGAGCTGAAGACAGTTTTCTTTTTGCAGACTTTCTGTATTTTCTTGCAGCTGCTTTTAATATTTTGTTCAAGTGAAATCCATTCATTCTGGGAGAGAGACACAGACTTTCAATTCTTGTGTTTTCATTTCACTTCATTTGCCTTAATATAATACTGTTTGTTTTAATCTGAGCACTAGCATCCACCACGTGTTATTTTTACAGTGGGTATAGCTGTCTTCAGTCACCAGTTTGTTCTTTAAGTGTTCTTGTATTTTTGTTTATTCAACGTAAGTGAGAAATGCTTCCCTAAGTGAGAAATGCTTCCCAAGAACAGTGGGAGAACCTGTCTGCCCTTGGAAAAGGGGAGGAGACAGATTGTAGGAAGGGCGTTGAAGGACAGCTAATGAAAGGGGTTTTACCTGTTTCCTTGCCGTGAAGTACGTGGATGTAAAAGTTTAAACCAAGAGAGCAAGTTTTGTGCCTTTATTCAGGTAAGAAACTCCAGCTGAATGTGTGTGTCTTAATCAGAGTTTTCTGTCTATGTAGTAGGATATAATTGGGCTAAAACTTACGCATGTGTCCATATAAACCCATATGAGGGTAAACTTTAGCCTAGCTTTTGTGGTCTTGGTGGAAACTCGGCTTCGTAATGGCACTAGTCTTTCACAGTTGAAATGTAGGTTATTTTTTTCTTTTTTTTTTTCCCCTATGGTTGTTGAGACCTACATATATATGGAACTGGTTTGGGTTGGAAAGGACCCTAAAGATCATCCATGTGGAAGGGACACCTTCCACTAGACCAGGTTGCTCCAAGCCCCGTCCAACCTGGCCCCGAACACTGCCAGGGATGGGGCAGCCACAGCTTCTCTGGGCAACCTCTGCCAGCACCTCAGCATCCTCACAGGGAACAACTTCTTCCTAATAATCTAATCTAAAGCCATTTCTTTCAGTTTTAAACAGTTGCCTCTTGTCCTGTCAGTACAAGCTCTGGTAAAAAGTCTCAATTTTCTCATAAGCCTCTTTTATATATTGAAAAGCTGCAAGAAGGTCTTCCAGGAGCTGACTGTGAAGTCGAAAGAGTTTTGCTAGGGTAAATACTAGTCAGATTTTGGTTTGGAAGTTGTCTTAATTATATTAGCTGACAAAAGAAATTACACATCCCCTTTAAATCATAAAAAGGGAATGTTGGGGTTTTTTCATTTTGTTTCAGCCTTTTTGAGTAGAACAGTTTTGTAGAAGTAAGAAGACTTACTTCATTAGGTCTTCCAATAATTTAACAGGCTAGTTAGGTATTGCAGAAGGGTTGAGGTCGGAAGGCAGCTCTGGAGGGCATCTTGTCCAGCATCCCTGTCAAGCAGGGCCACCCTGAGCCAGTTGGCCAGGAGTGTGTCCAGACGGCTTTTGAATATCTCCAAGGATGGAGATTCCACAACCTCTCTGAGCAACCTGTGCCAGTGCTCGGTCACTCCCACAGAGAAAAAGTGTTTCCTGATGTTCAGAGGGAAGCTCCTGTGTTTCACTTTGTTCCCATTGCCTCTGGTCTTGCCACTGGGCACCACTGAAGAGAGCCTGGCTGCGTCCTCTTCACACCCTCCCTTCAGGTGTTTATAGACATTGATAAGATCCCCCTGAGCCTTCTCTTCTCCAGGCAGAACAGTCCCAGCTCTCCCAGCTCTTCCTCATAGGAGAGATGCTCCGGTCCCTTCATCATCTTTGTGGCCCTTTGTTGGACTCTCTCCAGCACTTCCATGTCTCTTGTACTGGGAGCCCAGAACTGGACACACCACTTCAGGTGTGGCCTCACCAGTGCGGAGCAGAGGAGAAGGATCAGCTCCTTCCACCTGCTGGCAGTGCCTAATACAGCCCAGGGTACCATTCACCCTCTTCACTATAAGGCACATGGCTCGCTCATGTTCGACGTGGTGTCCACCAGGACCCTCAGGTCCTTTTCTGCCAAGCTGTTTTCTAGCAGGGTGGTCCCCAGCATGTACTGGCAAATGGGGTTGTTTTAGGTGCAAGACTTGGCACTTCCCCATGCTGAACTTCATGAGGTTCCTGTCAGCACATTTCTCCAGCCTCTCGAGGTACCTCTGAGGGGCATCCAAGTAGAGGGTGAAAAATAATTTCTCTTCTTTTTGACGTTTCTGAAATATTTTTTCCAGTGTTTTTTCTTGACCTGTTTTCTGAATTACAGTACTTTATGTTACCTTTGAAGGAGATGGTTACATTTAGCTATGTTAATGCTATTTAAATGGTCCATTATGGGAAAAAATGCCAAAGGAAAATAAAGCTTTGAAAAAATACAGCTTCAATTACTCCGAAAATGCCTGAAAGTGTATTTACAGGCAAGGTAATGACTTCTGTAGGTTTGACATAACCATCGTTGTGTTCAGTGGGGAGAAGAAATAGCAGAGGATTTTTTTCTATTTACTCCTACCTGTGGCCAGCTGCACCACAGGGTGAAATCCGTGTGGTGTTGACAGCAATGGAAACCATGAGCTGTGTTCCAGTGTTGGTGGGCAAGAAGCTGGCAGGGAAAAGGAAGGATTACTGCAGGATGAGGAAGAGACACATTCACATTTGAAGAAGAACAAAAAGGTACAGATGGAGCCATTTTAAGAGTGGAAGAGAAGGGAGGGCTGTAGGAGCAGTCGTAAATCTGGAGTAGCACAGTGTGGCAATTGCGTGTGAAAGTTATAGGAAGAAGAGGGATCTGAAAATTGCTAGGGAAAAATGTAGTCTGGGAAAATACATGGTTGAGCCCAGGTACTGTACAAAAGTAAAAGTGATTTTGGAATTGAGCGATTGATTTTAATGCTTTAAGGTAGCATCATAACTATGGATGGATTTCTGGAACTAGACTTAGCAGGACAAACTTTTTAATCTTATTCACAGGAGGTGGGCTGTGTTTGCAGTGTAGGCTGCCCTGCTTTTGGCTGGGATAGAGTTAATTCTCTTCCTAGTAGCTGGTGCAGGGCTGTGTTTTGGCTTTAGTGTGAGAACAGTGCTGATAACACACCGATGTTTTAGTTGTTGCTGAATAGCACTTGCTCTGATCAAGGACTTTTCAGTCTCTCATGTTCTGCCAGTGAGGAGGGACAAAGGAAGCCGGGAGGGAGCAGAGGCAGGACACCTGACCCAAACTAACCAAAGGGGTATTCCATACCACAGCACGTCATGCCCAGTATATAACCTGGGGGGAGTTGGCTGGGGATGCCAGTTGTTTCTTGGGGATGGGCTGGTCATTGATCAGCCGGAGGTGAGCAATTGTACTGTACATCACTTCTTTATTCCTTCCTCTCTTTCTTCACTACCAGTATTATTATTATTACATTTTACTTTTATTTTAAGCTGTTGTTAACTCAACCCACAGGTTTTACCTTTTTTCTGATTCTCATTCCCATCCCACTGGAGGGAGGGGGGAGGTGGTACTTAGTTGCTGGCTGGGGTTAACCCACAACAGAGGTAACCTCTGGTTATGTATGTATTTATTTTTATTTCACTTCTTGCTGTAGACTTCTAATTCTTAATGAAAATGTCCTGCATCAGTCTGTCCTGTAACATAATCATAAAGGGCATTTGTCTGTTGTTAGCCTTTAACAAGTATCTTGAAATTACTTACAGCAGTTTGGGAAAACACAGAAGTTGACAATATAAAACAAACCAGAACGGCATTAAGAGTTGCTGTGAGTCACTAATAAATAATTAGATAAATAGAAAATACTAAATAGAAAACCAGAAAATACTCTTAACTTCTGACACTCAGACTATATGTGCTCATCATCTTGCAGTGTGAGAACAGCCGTAGTGTAGTGCAAAATCTTTTACAGCTCCTGTCTCAGCAAATTGTTTGAGAACTCTCTTATTTCAGTCACTTTGTAACTAATTAACTTTGCTTTCTCTTCCCGCATTTAAAAGTTCTGTGTGATCCTCCCTCTGTGAAGTGGGACATTCTTTATCCTTGGTATTTGTTGATGTACTGAGTTGATCCCTTTTTCCCTCTGTCAGAAGGGCACTGTATTATCTGTCTGATTTGGAGACTGAAAATATGGGTATCTTATGCAAGGTTCCTTGGCCTGATTCAAAGACCACGTTCTCGTCTGTGTAGGAAGCCCTGTTGTATGTATCTTACTGTTTTGAACTGCTAATGCCAGGGAGGACATTAGATTTGAAGGTGAAACCTAGATTGAAATAGTTGCTTTTTTTCCTCTTTTTCTTTGCTTGCATTTGTTTTTGTGTTTAATTGGAATACACAGTATATTCTATTTCTTTTCTGTTTCAGATATCATGATTTATATATAACGCCTAAGTTTTTGGGTTGTGTGATGATTTTATTTTGTAATTCTGTTTGTAGGGTAAGTTGTTTTTTTAAATATAGCTCAATATAGAATCCACGGGGTAAAATGGAATACTTAATTCTGTAAAAAGAACAGGTATTGTAGAAATTGCTCGTGAGAGTTGTCAAACATCTCAAGGTTTTGCTACTTTGTATTAAATGCATCTTTGGCTGTGTTTCAGGTCTTGAGGACAAAGCTGTTAATGGAAAAATTAATGTGTAAGTACAAAATAAGAAGAGCAATCTGATCTTTGAGGAGATGGCAGGATTCCTAGACAACTTCCGCTGGCCAGAATGTGAGTGTATTGACTGGAGTGAAAGAAGAAATACTATCGCTTCAATAGTTGCTGGTGTATTGGTAAGTTTTGAGAGGATGCGAATCAGAACTGTGTGGGTAAATTTGGAACTATGACAAACAGTTCCATTTTTGTTTCAAGTTTTGTGCAGTTCCACTCCTAACTGCATGTCAGTCCTGTGTGTTTCTTTAAGATCTTTTTTACGTGCAATTATTAGGCAGCTTTTTTACGAGTCACATAACTTTGCGTTTTGTCTGATAATGATGTACCATTTCTGCACTCTCTTCCTGAAAAAAGATTGACAGTCCTACTTGATTTTTTGCATAATTAGATATGTTAGAACACCAGTGTTATACATGGTTTGCATCTTCCGTGTTTAGAATCTGGATTCTTGTTTTTAAAGCTGTTCAGGGAGTTTAAACAAACAGTGATACTTAATTTGAATAGAAAATGTGACCGATACCCAAATGCTTCTCTGAAGATGTTAAGTTTTATGTAGAAACTGCATATCTAACAGATTTAGAGCCCATCTTAAAGCTAATAACTTCCTAGAATAGTTTGTACTTGTTGAAAGACAGCTAAGCCTATGGTATGCATGAACTTTTGCCATGTTTTGTCTGCATGTCTCTGTACCCTTTCAGCCTCGTGATGCTGGTTTATTTTATTTCTAGTTTTTCACAGGTTGGTGGATAATGATAGATGCTGCAGTAGTTTACCCTAAGTCAGAACAAATGAACCATGCATTCCATACTTGTGGGGTGTTTTCAACGCTAGCTTTTTTCATGTAAGTGTGTATAAAGGGAGTTCTTACAAACATGAGCTGTTAAATACAATTTTTACTAGACAATGTGCTATACGATAAAACTTTGAATCACTTGGTTGTAAATGACTTATGAGTAATCTTCTTGTACCTTTTTGCATGGCAATGTAAAGGCCTTTTTTGTTTTACCTCTGGCCTTTGTTTCTGATCATAGTCTGTTTATTCATTGTTCTGTCTATCTGCATCTCCATCTATTTAGGGTCAGTTGCTTTTCCTGTGCACTTCAGCTGAATGTAAGAAAGCAGACTTTCCTTTATGCAAATGGCTTTCTATAATAAGTATTTAGATTCCTAGACCAAAAATTGTGTAATGCTGGCCCAGTTGCTTACTTCAACATAAAACATTTGACTGCATTTACCCCTAATTTTAAATAATTTTTACAGCTGTCTCTGGCCCGAAACTTCCTCAAATGAGAGAGGTAGCAGTAGTATAGCTGTTGTTGTTATAAAGATGTAAATGTGGCAAGCTTGAAGAAGTAATAGCTTTTATTGAATCATACAGTGATGGTGAGAAAAGGATGCATGTGGATATGCAAGACCTTCTTAACACTTGGTATCTGGAAGTTTCTGGTGGGTTTGTTTTTTTTTTTCCCCCTCAGCAGTGTAACTTGTTTTAAGAAAAATGCATTGTCCCTCCTTAGAGGGTGTTTCTCACTGAAAACTTACGGTATTCATTGTGAAGGAAAGCAACTTGTGTCAGAATCATGAGAGCTCTCTATTACTGGCTGTTATTATTCCTGGGAAGTGGCTTTAGGTAGTTTTAAAAGTTGAACAGCCAGAAAGTGACCAGGAATATTACAGACATTAAAAGGGCAATTCTTTCATCTTACCTGTCTGTTAATGTAAAACTTGAAGTAAAACCTGGGAACAAATATGGGGTTTGCTTGAAATCCAATTAGAATCCTTCGGTTAAGGAATAATATGTGATTATAGAGAATGACAAGTAATTTTCCCAGTTTGTTGCATCTTAAAAAAAGCTAGCTTTTTACTTACAGCTTTAAATCGATTTTCTAAGAAGTGCGTACACTTTCTTTGTTCCTAGGATAAACGCTGTATCAAATGCGCAGGTGAGAGGAGACAGCTACAGTGATGGATGCTTAGGAAGAACAGGTAAATCAACTCTAAAAATCGTGCTGAGTTGAAAGACTGATTATTTAGGTGTTGGGGTTTTTTCTAAGTGGTGGTTAAAGAAATCAGAGAAGTTAAGAACTTCACAGAAGTTCATTTCTTTACAAAATTAACACTTGGAGATAAGTACTGTCTTCGTTAAAAAGGTAAACTTAGAAAAATTCAACTTCTGTGTATCTCAAACGCCTAAACTTTCCTTTGCAAATTGTGTATAGCTGCTAGGAGAAATAAATTTCTGCCCTGTGATAGGCTATGGAGCAGACATTCTGCAAGAGTGTCTTATTTTAGAATGTACTGTAAACATTCTGTTTCCTTTGCGTGTCACCTACTCTGTGGTGTCTGTGGACTTGCTGTCCTCTCTCTGCTTCCATTCGTAATTCCCTTGCTATTTCCCATGCGAATCCCAGCATCTGTTCTCATGTGAGCTGTAGAATGGCAGACCAGAAATGTGGTAGGATTTAGTGATTTCTTTGAACTGGCCTATGATGCCTTTTTTGCGTGTCATTCCTAAGTCAGCTTGAGAGAATCTTTGCATAGAAATATTTTTCCTTTCCCACGAATGAGCAAGTTGATTGTTTTCAATGGCACCATCTTCGTTTTTCAGCAGGTAATGCCTAGCTATGGTAGATGTTGCCCATCTGAAAATATCTTTCTGAAGTGAGCACAGGAAGTGTTAGTTTTACATACCCTGTTGGAATGCCATCTTTTCCTTAGAAACAGTATGGCTTTGGCAAAGTACCTTATCATTAGTCCACTCCAAGTTGTGTTAAATGATGTTATAGGCATTGCCTACATATGGGGAGAAATTGCTGATAGTTGTGTCTGCTCACTAAAATAAGGGGAATCCAGCTACTACGTGTTCTACTAGAGAAGGCAAATTTGGGTTTATCTTGTCCTTAATACAAGGTTTAACCCTTCCCCTCTGTGCCTCCAGCGAGATAACTTATCGCGTCATAACAGAGTAGTACCTTGTCTGTCGCTGTGGGTAATAGCCTACGTGGTTCTCAGAGGTTTTAATATTTCCTGCAGGTGCTCGTGTCTGGCTCTTCATTGGCTTTATGCTGATGTTTGGTTCACTTATTGCTTCAATGTGGATTCTTTTTGGAGCGTATGTTACACAGAGTAAGTTTGTTTATTTTCACATACAGCAAAGTACTTTTACTGTCAGCCAAAAGGCAGAAAATCCAGAAGAATGGAAGTGTGTGGCGAGTTCTTGGCAGAGCCATACCATCTAGTTTTGTAGTCAGAGTGATACTATGAACAGTTGTTTAAATACACCTTCCAATACAAAAGAATTTACTGTTTCCTTTGTTGCTTACTTTGCAGACACTAATGTTTACCCTGGATTAGCAGTGTTTTTCCAAAACGCGTTGATATTTTTCAGGTAAGTTATCTGGGCACATATCCCTCCTTCCAAGGGGTATCTGACTTAACCTCCTTCCGTACACATTAATACTCCTGGAAAGTGAGTTCTGAAAGCTGGAGGCTGACTCCGGACTTGGACATGGCACATTGTGGCGTTTGCTGTTCTTAGTGCAGGACCCTCTGTCTGTCGGTTCATTACCCACCCTGACCTTAACATGGGGGGGGGGTGGCATGTAAGCCAAAGGGACCTCTTGGGTCACTTGAGTAAACCAACATACTACACAGAACTGATGTGAAATTATTCAGTGCATAAACTGACCAAAGTATTTCTTAAAAGCTACATTTTCTTTTTTTTGTTTACTCTGCTACTTTTTTCTACTCCTTTTGCTCCAGTGCTGAGAACCACCGCTTTTATTTGCCCCTTCTGAGCCCGTGAGACGCTCTTCATTTCCTTCAAGCTGCTGTTAGTCCAGCTCACTCTGGTTGATAATGTGCCTGACCGAGAATATAGACAGTATTCTAGATGAGATGCTGTCAGTGTCAGGAATGCTTTCATCTCTGTACTACAAATACCATGCCATATATCCTAACAGAACTAGGTGGGAGATCCTATCGCCCTTTTCCTGACTGTTTCATACCAATGGCATCTGACAATCGATACACCTAAATTTGTTTCTGCTGGGTGAGCTTTCAGTTATTAAGAGTGACTTTTTTTTCCTAAGAGCATGATGGTACTTTTTGTAATATTACGCTTAAATCAATTCCTTTTACTTTGTTTAGTATCAGTAAGTATATCATATGACACTTTGGAAATATTTGTATCTGTAATAACTCTTTTTATGTCAGGTACTCTGTAATCCAAGGATTTTGTTATTTAATAAAAGACAACGAAAGCACTAAATAGTGCAAGTTCCAAGATCAGTCACTGCAGAAGTTCACAGAACCTCCTCTTTTGCAAGTTCTTACCCACTTAAATTACTGTGCTAACAGTTTTCCTCTAGTACCATACCAAATGCTTTGCAGCGAGCTGGATTGACTGGCTCCACTGTGCTTCCCTGTTTGGAAAATCAGTTGTGTTCTGGCAGGAAACAGCAGTTCCCAAACCTCTTTTGTAGTCTTGCACATAGTTTAAATGGAGGACTGCTGGAGGCAGGCTTTGGAGAATTGTTTCACCGTGCCTGAAATCTTTAGTCTTATTTCAGTGGTTTGATAAACTTACTTCTGAAGCTGCTGCTTGTTTCTGAAAATGTCTTCCCTTAGTTCCCTTAGTTGTTATTGTACTCTGTATGTAGATGTATTTTAGGTTTGTTTCCTTTTGTCTTCTCAAACTTACAAAATGACGGTCTTTTTACTAAATAAAAGAAGAAAAAAGCAGTGACATTTGATAAGTCCACCCATTGCCACAGACTTCTTTCCTTAGAGCAGACGAAGGTCAATCAGCAGTGACATTCTAGCTGTCCTGATCCAAAACTTTTGCTTTGATTGAATCAGATTCTCTTCCATCAGTGTTGTTCCGCAATGTTTTTATCCCTTGAACTACATGTTTCCTTCAGGACTCGTGCTTCTGCCCTCGTCATTACTCCACCAGTGTTTTTTACTTAATTTAACATTGTGTATTAGTAGTTCTCTGGTTAATTGCCCAGGTGTCTATCACTTGTTACTGTTGTTCTCAGGGTCACTATTTCTCATTTCCCTCCCTCTTCATTCTCTTATGATGTAGTATGACTGTGCCACCTCTTTGGCTATAAAGGAAAATAATTCATAGTATAAGAAACAATGAGGAAATCATGCTTGGTTTTGTTCCCTCAATGATTTTTTTTATTCACGACAGTATGTAATTGCATCCAACCTTATAAAAAGAATTTTGGAAGTCAAATTGTAATTTGGATCTCGCTTACTTACCCCAGGATCAGTATTCTTTCTGATTCGCTCATAAAAATGTAATAGATTAGATTTTATCCTGGCATGATGCATTAGGTTCAGCTGGTTGCTGGATGCCAGGATGAGACTTGCTGCTCTGTAACTCTCGGGATTGGTCCTGGAATCTCTTAAATTCCACATTTTTTTCCTTCAGAAGGGCAGCTGCTTTTAAGTTTTTTATTGGAGCAGTTTCTTCAGTTGGATCTCTCAGTTTTAGCAAGGCATAGTAAATGGAGTAAAAGTACAAACCCCAGATACTAACATGAATAAAGGTTACTGGGGGGATGTTGATTTGCAGTGTAGATGGTATAAGAGTCTAAGGATATGATTAAAATTACTTTCCAACCTTATGTATGTCTGATTTTTATTTTTTTTTCCCTTTAGTACCCTGATCTACAAGTTTGGAAGAACAGAAGAGTTATGGGCATGAGTGATCCCATATGGCATTGTCTAGTCCACAGTTGCTATGTCGTACTATGTATGTAGATATATTTACATCTATTTGTTCTTGGTTTGCTTTCTAAATTGAATGAACTGAGGCAAATTACAGTTTCTGTAATAAGATCCCTCTTTTCACAGGGCAGATTTGTGAATATGTACATACGACTGTATATATCTTAAAAAGGGAACGTCAGGCTTGCTTTCTGAAACCTCCAGGCTTATTTCTTCAGATACAGGGGTTTCTGTCGACCCCTGAGGCTTGATCTTCCAAACCTTCATGTGTGTCAGAGACTTCAGGGGAGCTATTAGTGAACAAGCAGGATAAAGGCTGTACGCTGTGAAAGGGGTAATTGCTTTTATGTATGGGAGAGCTCAAGCCAGTTCTGCGAGGGCTGGAGGCAAGGGCTGCCTGTGTAAGCGGGAGGAGTAGCCAGCGCATGGAAGTGGCACGGCTGAGCCTGCCTTTAATGAGGGGAAATTCTATTGTATGCTGAGATAAAAGCTGATTTTAAGAATTTTATAACTGTTCAGACAAACACAAAGTAGCTATTTTTTTGTAAAAGGTTATGAATTTTTAAACCAGGCCCTCTATCAAGCAGGTTGCGCATGGCAAATGAAAATGTTCTTGACTTGTGATTGCTGTAGCACAGACGACATTTGGTAGCACCACAGTCCTCAGAATTAATTTCATGCTGTTCTGTGTAATAAATACCAATTAGTATTTTATGCATTTACTGGTATTAGAATGAAAACCAACAAACTGATGCCAGTCATACTTAAAGAATATAAAGAATAAAGGTGAGTCGGACTAGCATCTTTAAAATTATGCTAGCAGAATTTCCTTCAGGGGAAGCCTTTTGCTGATAAATGAACAGTTACCCTGCTACCCATTACCTTTTCTATTTAACAGGCAAGCATTTCAAGTGGGGATATAGTATTTATTGCTCACAGTCTTACCTTGAAATAATTGCCACTTTTAGGACAGCCATTTGCCCCAGTTAAAATGTATTTATCTCCTAAATTTCCTGGGCACTTTATGGGAATAATTCTGTTGTTGAAATCCAGTTTCTTCCAGCTGGAGTATGCAGAAAGGGAGAACAATTATGCTTTATAACTTTGGCCTGATCTTGTATATTCATCTGGCTGTTGGTGACTTCATATTACGAGTTCAGTGTGGTTTTTAAAGCATTTGGATCTACCTGGTGTCGAAGAGCTTTTATAATGCTCCATCTATAAAGACTGCTGAGCAAACGGTATTACACTGCAGAACATACCTTCTGTGCATGGTTACTGTATCCTGTTCATCATCTAATTGCTCCCTTGTGGGAATCTCTCCAGTGGACAGAATATGAAGCAAATACTGCGGCTGAAATTGTGCTACTGGCCAGACCAACTTCACCCCGGCCTCACCGTCCTGCAGTGAGTTGCAGTAGATTCACTGCTGTTAATCAATCAATCAGAGCTGTGTACATAAGTTGTCTGTTTGGTTGTCATTTCAGAAAACTGCAATAAACCTTATCTTATGTTCTCAAACTAGTGAATTGAGCAGGAGTACTCGTAAATAGTCCAGTAGTACTGACCTTTGAGCAAGTCTTACACCAGGTAATAAGTAAAACCAAAGGTTTTTGGTTTTAGGTCTGTCATTTCTTGCTGAGGAGATTAGGAATGTTGCTGGCTTTTTTTTTTTTTCCTAAGTGAGAAACCAGTGTGGCCTGTAACTAATCTCATTTACAGAATCTTGCACCAGCCCCTTGAACAGCACAAGGCGACTGTTTGACTCTGGCAAGACTCTTACAGCATGCTTTAATGCAAGTTCCTGCTTAAAAAAAACAATTTTCTTTAGAACAGCACAGGAGCTTCTTTGAGGTTACCTCATTTTCTACCAGAAGTTTGCTTTCTTATGAGTATTTCTCAGCAAGTCATCTGTTTTGACTGGAATGCCAGTGCTCTCTGTACAGCTGCTGAGAGGAGAAAACAGACAGCTTTGAGCGTTTGTCTTTTGTGGTAGCCTAAGCTGAAAGTGGGTGTAGTACAAGAACTTTGCAAGTGTCCGAGGTCTGCTTTTATACACCCGAGGCAGTCCCAGTGCAGGCCAAGGTGGCTGGGGACAGTTGTACCACCACAGTTGGCAGTTGTAAAGATCAAAAACCCTTGAGCTGCTCCTAGCAAAAGGTTTTTAACTTTGGCTAATTTCTGTAACTGTAAAATTCTTTAGTAACAGCTTTCTCTAACAAACAGAAGTCTAGTGTAGGGCTTGCTCAGGAAGTTGTATGCTGTATTGCTAAATAGTCACAGGTGATATTTTAACTGCTGCCTTATTTATGTCCTCTGTTATGCAGTTAGATTGTTCCTTTATGAGCCCCTGGGTCTTCATTTATTTACAGCACAGTATAGGAAAAGACTGTGGATGAACTCAAAAGCAGGCATTGTGCAGCTTCTGGCTGCCTGGAACTGTCTCACCAGCCCTGACGTATGACTAAGTCTTAAGATAAGTAAGTGTGCTGCCTGAGCGTGCTGCCTCAGCACAAGGGCTGAGATCAGTTCTGTGAGGAAACAACCTCACAAAGCTTTGGGAAAAATGGTACTGATGTTTCATGCTGGACTTGTGTATTCCTGGAAGGGGCGGAACAGCACTACCCCAGGTAGCCTGCACCTCAGATGGTGGCCAAGGTCATGAACAGACCAAGGTAACTTGAGCAAGTCATTTGCAAATGAACAAGTTTTTTCTTTTAACATCTTGTATCAAACCCAGGAAAAAAAATCAAACAAATAAAACCAATCTTTTTAGTACAGAAGTGGTTCATTTGTGCTTTATTAGACACCTTCCAGGCCCCACAGGACTATGATGTGAGGCTTAACTTCTAATTTGCTTTAAGGGACTCAAACCACAACCCTCAGTCAACTTCTCATTTGCAGAACTAGGCCGATAGGCAACAAGAGGTTTTAGTGTCTGATAATTACCAATATGTGTTATAAATTCAGAGCAAAAGTATCTATCTAAAGTTTGTTTTGCTGTGAAGAACTGTCTCACTGCAGTAGCAAAGATTAATGCTTCTCATGAGTGTTAGGAGGCAGGAATAAGGAGGTCGTTCCTGGGGACTTGTTTTTTGCACAGGTTCCTGCTGAGGAGAGTAAAGTACCATTTCTTTTTTATTAGACTGCTGTTTTTATCTGGAGGGGAGAAGCTGTCACAGAAACCTGCATGTACCTAGAATGATTCAGAAAAGCATACTGGGGTGGATATAATATACACTGAGCGCTAACACTGACTTAACAAATAAGGCAACAAAACAAAAGCCACTATGAAAGTAGTTCCTGGTGCAATTATTCACTCACTGAAACAGTCCAGGTTGTACTATGTCCCACCATAAAGTGCCACTAGTTCTCAAAAATTTATTTCAGTTTGGGGTGGGAAATGTGATGATGTTAATATAACCATCTGTCTGTCTGCTGGCAATTTAGTGTTCCTTTTCATGTTCCACCTTTTAAGTCTCTTTGGCAAAGCATAGCTGCTGGTGTAGCACAGCAGAAGCCCTTCGAACAACAGCTCAGGGTCCATGCTATTCCCAGGAAGCAACGTCTCACTCAGGATTCATCAGTGGCTGCATTTTGTCCAGAGCTCATCGTGTCCTGCCAGCAGCAACACGCACCACCCCTGGGCAGGAGCTTCCGTGAGCACTCGGTACAGGCACTCGCACCAGGCTGCGCTTAAGTTATGTCACTGTCACTGGAGATGCTGCGTGAGTGAGCCTCACCAGCTACACGGCTGCCACGGGCCTGGCTTCCTTCGCCACAAAACACAACAGATAAGTTGTCGGGATCATCCTCAGCGTAACTGTGCAGCACCTCTAGAACAGGCGTGTTCGGGTCCTTCAAATACTGGGAAAAGCCAGAAACAACAGTTTAGGTATATAGCCACTGAAAAGGCGCATTACAAGTTACAGACAGAACAGGTACCACCAAGTTGCTTCAGACCAGAACTCACGGTGAGAGCTGCTCAATGTTCCATTCTGGATTTCCTTGAAGCTACACTGAACAAGGAGAAGGTTTAAAAATACCTTATTTCTGTGGGAGAAAGAAAATCAATCATGCAGATGTCCACTGAAGTGAGTTAAAGCCACCTGCATTTCCTATTTTTCTTTTTTAGTAATTTTTGGCTAATCTTATTTTCCTGTCAACTTAAGCAAAGTCCTACGAGTTAAGACCAAGCCACAGAAGAAAACACTTTATTTACACTGCTGGGGGAGACACATCCTCCAACTGCAGGAATCTAGCAACTGACAGCTTGTCTATAAAGCACTAATGTAGCAAAGGAGAGCCAAGATTCTGCTTTGTTCAGTGCCAGGCAAGTCAGATCTACATACTAGAACCAGCAATCTCTAGTGACTTGCTTCTCTTGTAGCTACTTCCTGCTTTGACTTGCCTTCTGCTCCCCATTCCTCCAAAATTAAGTCATCAGCTTTACAATGAACGCATAATCAAAGGAGCATTAGAAAAGAATGTAGGCCAGAGGAAATGCTTTCTGTCTCTCCTGCCACCTCCACATATTCTCCACATATTCTCACTAAGCTCATGTGTTTCACAGGGAACTGGTGCCATCTTCAGGTACTGAACCAAAAAAACCTACCTGCCATTGAGCATTTTTTTCCTGATTTAAAAATGAAATAAAACAAATGTCTGGAACACAGACACCTTCACACTGTTAAAAGACAGACGTAGCTTCTAGTTTCACTCAAAAGCTTGTTCTGTACTGTAGGAGGTGTCATAACCTAGCGGAGATGGGACAGCAGCTCAAGTCACATCAGTTGTGGGACAGAATTAACCTTAGTTTTAATTAAGGCACCACCTTCTCTGTAATCACAGCTAATGGCTAAGGAGCAATGGGCTTCTTTTTTGAGGTGTATTAAACCCAAATGTTTCATATGGGAACCTCAAATACATCCACTTCAACAAATTCAAGACATAAATGAACCTCAAGTTGGTTTTGCTCTGTGAAGGCATTTCTGCAGTTAAACTGCTTCCTAGAGCTCAGATCCTTCTGTAAAAGAAGGAAGCATGTGATTTTTCTGAACATCTCAAGGAGTACATATGAAACTGCCTTAAAATAAGCAAACTCCTGTGTTTGAAGAGGAGAAGCCCCAGGCTGGTTGATCCTTTTTAGAAATAACCATTATAAAAAATTCTGTTTATTTTCCAGATTACTACAATTACTCCAGAACACAGGATGACAGATTCTGTTCTGGCGAGTCCTCTGCATGAAATACTTCACTGTTTAAATACACTGTACATGGATTTTTTCTTTTTCCTCCTATGTGAGCTATGCTTTGCTTGATACGTGCTATAGGTGCCTCCCCTGAGCCCCATCAAATGGTAGCTGAGGTAGCAGAGAGAGAGAAAATTATTTACTCCGGGGTCTGCAAAAAGTCTGGGTTCGTTCACCCTCACATCTGTAATGATCTGGAAAAACAGCTCCACGATCACAGAACTACCATAGTACAAGGAACTACTCTGATAGTCAAGTGTATACAAAGAACTGATCTATACTCAGAGACCTGCAAACAAATACAAGCTTTAAAAAATATGGAATTTATGCTAAACAAGGACTTTGAAGTTGGGAACTTGGCTTAAAGACTACTTCCTGTTTAAACACTAAAAAGAGGAAGATGAACAGGACTGAAACAATGCTGGTTAGTACAGAAACGTGTGAGCTACAAGGAGAATAAAGTCCCAGGATGACTTTTTCATCTGAGTACTGCTAAACCTACAGGGGAAAAAAAAAAAGATAAAGCCCAAGAAGGTCCTCTGCAAAGCTTTCAAGGCAGTCCCTGCTCTTAAAGCCATCAGTGCTCGCTTTCCCCTAGTTGATTGTTAATCTGAGACCCAGGTCCCAAGTATGTGTTCTGCAGCACACAACAGCTTTTTGCTTCCAGAGAGCAACTGTTTCAGGCTTGATGACTTAGATAAGCAACGAAAGGGGAGGACAAGGGGTAGTTAAGGAACAGAGAATCTTACTTTGGTTTTGTAAAAGGATTAGAGCAGCATTTGTATCTTAGTGCACAGAAAAAGAAATAATTCAGTTGAGTAGAAGAGGAATAAAATGGGGGATCATAAATGAGAAAAGTAAGAGTTTGCACTAAGTAAGTCAGCTGTTTACATCTGTTTCCGTTACACAACATACAGCTTCGTTCATATTCACTCCAAGATCATCGCTGTCTTTTACAGGGGAGAGAAATATAAAACATCTCCACGTACCTCTTCAAAGTGTGACGGGATTTGTAAGGGTGGCTGAGACCAGTATTTAATTTTTTTGTGGTATCTCCACAGAAATAACAAACCAACTGCTACCAGATTTACGAAAAGTAACACCAAAACAAATATTAGTACAATATATCCAACTCTGCTTGCCTCTGAAAAAGAGAAAAAACAAAACAAATATACATATGGCAGGTTCATATTTATACATATATTTATACAAATGTAAAATAATATACAGCAAGCTGAAATTTACTAGGTAATCAAAGTATAAAGTATATGCGTGTGTTCAGAAGTAGCTTGTTTAGTGATTCCATGTGGCAGTCACTAGCCCTCATGAGCTGCCTCCCCTTAACCGCACAGCCTAAGGCAAGCTCAAGCTGCTTGACACACCAGCAGGGTGAGGGCAGAGCTGGAGGAATCACTGCTGGCGGCCAGAGGGCAGGCAGGGAGCGCAGTCTGTCCTTCCGCCCTCAAGCTGCCAGCAAGGGCTGTTCTTGCCAGCGGCTTCTCTTTCAGAACATGCACCTCCTTTCAGCCAAGGGGGCATCAGACACTCCAACATCACAGCTCTGGCACTCACGAGCAAGTGCTTGATCAACACTACCCGGGAGGTCAGCTCCTGTGGGGCTTCAGAAACTGCATAAGCAGGTTTCATCTACACATCCTCTAGTGCCTTCAAAAGCATGCTACAGATGGGCTGTGTCTGGCACTGGTGGTCACACAGAGGGAGTCAAGAGAGGAACAAACTCCATTACCTTGCACGTGCCCTCCTGCTCTCACTTATCTCCTACAGAAACGTGGCACTCAACACGTTAGAGAAGGAAGCAGGTCAAAGAGAAGAGGGACGTTCCTGTCCTGCAGCAGGCAGTGGCTGAGGGAGAGGATTTGCAAGAGCAACACCGTCTCCTTCATCAATGGCTTCCTCTGAAGACCAAGTATTTGTATTTTCTTTCTTTGCATATTTCTAGCAAGTAATACCCACAGCAGTATTTACAAAGGAAAAGGACAAGGAGAAGAGGACAATGAAGACCCTCAATTACTGACTGAACAGTTCCTCATTATTTTGCCATTAGTGACAACTGTGAACAACTATCAGTGATGCTCTCTTAGCACTCCTGAAAAATCACAGAATTACAGAACAGTTTGGGTTGGAAAGGACCTTAGAGATCATCTAGTTCCAACCCCCTGCCATGGGCAGGGACACCTTCCACTAGACCAGGTTGCTCAAAGCCCCATCCAGCCTGGCCTTGAACACTGCCAGGGATGGGGCAGCCACAGCTTCTCTGGGCAACCTGTGCCAGTGCCTCACCACCCTCACAGGGAAGAATTTCTTCCTAGTGTCTAATCTAAATCTACCCTGGGTATGTACCCGGCTATGTAACACGAGATAAGACTAACAGTTATGTGAGCTAAGACTCATGTTCTACACTCATCCCAATACATAGAAAAATGTAACAAAATTCGATTCATACCACTGATTGTAGTTCTGTAACACTCTGGGACACTTTGCAGTCCAAGTAACTGGTAATCTGGATGTGCCAACAATTCTACTTGAATTCTAAAACAATAGAGGGTCAGTTCCTTCAGATTTCTGATTTTGAATAGTGTATTGCTCATCTTTTTCTCCTGTTAAAAAGACAAAATAAGTGTTACTGTAAAAACTAGACCTGCTTAAACACAAATCCTCTCCCCAGATTCAATTTGCTCATTCAAAAAGCAAAGATTTTATTTTTCATAATTCAGCTTTCCCAAACAAGAGAAGCAGTGAAATATATTTCAACTTTCCTACTTGAATGCATTTGAAAATTCTTTTTTTTTTTTAAATGAAATCAAGCTCGACCACGTGAAACCGTCTGGAAGAGCACGAACAGCAGAGGCACGAGAACGGAAGCAAGGTCGCATTGTAACCACCATGTGCTGCTGGATGTTTTGACGCAGCTTCTGTAACAGCTCAGGCAGCAAGCGCAACATAGGAGGGGGAAGGAAAAACAAGCCATGAGAAGTGCCTCTCCACCAGCAGAGCAGACCGACAGGCGTGCAGTCAGTGAAGAGCTCCCGTCACCTCAGCTCCTTCTGCTGAAGGGGAAAACAGCTGACGGGCAGTGCAAAACCTCCAGTCTCTACATGGCCAGCATAGTCTTTTGGTTATTTTTAACCTGTGAGGGGCTGGGAGAAGGGCCTCGGGGAGGCCTACCGAAGCATACGAGAGTAACCGCTTGTCTGAATCTCAACCATGAATGTATTTTAGTCGTGTCAGAAAAATACACATTGGTGCAAGAGAGGAAGGAAGTGAGGCATTTCAGATTTAGCAGTCTTTGAAACAGAGGGTTTTTTTAAAGAAATTCTTTTTTTCTGCTTCTGTTTTTTAACATTTGACTTGAGAATGACATTATTTTGAATCTTCTTCCTCTATTTTTATTTTTATTTAAATGTAACTGAATTCCTCCCTTGCAATGCTGGCCTGTCAAGAACACGACTACCAGGGCCCCACAGAGCAGCGTAAGCGCACACTGAGACCAGCACCCCTAAGTCTCAATATGAACGGCTCATCCCGGCTGCCCCCAGCATGTTTCTAATAACTCTGCCTTTCTCTGCCCTAGGAGCAGGTGACATCAGGCCAAAGCAGCCTGTGACTGAAGCTGCCAGCACAAACAAGCCCAGCACAGGAAAGGAGGAAGGATATTTCAGAGTCTTCCGAATTGCCTAAGCAAACTTTGAAATCTTAAAGCCGCCTTTGACAATTTGCAGATTCTCCCCCTTGACCTGCAATGTAATGTAACCTTTGCTACATACAGAGGAAAAGAAGATGGTTTTGAAATTTTTGTAATACATGCAATGCTTCTGCCAAAACCAAATTCACTTTTCTCCAAGCCACCATATGGTGACCCTGCACCGCTAGAGGAAAAAAAAAAAGAGTTTTCTTCCTCCATTTCTGCTGGTTTTCAAGAGACACTGACTCGTACCTCTTAATCACAAAGGCATTATGAACAAAGTAAATTAGAATTCTTACTTTTTTGATAGAACTTGAAGCATTCTCCCAGTAGGACACATGATACTGCAGAGAGTATCCTGCTTCAGAGCCGAACGGGGGTGTGACACTAATGAGAAGTGAGTCAGAGCTTACAGTCACGCTGTTCACTTTAGGAGGCCCTATAGTAGCTGAAGAGAAAAGAAAGAAAGAGCAGTGAATGTCTGGCATGCAGGACAGCTCCTCGTACTGTCTCCAGCTTTACTTTGATAGTCTCAGCAAACATGCTAAATATTGACAGCTTTTTCTCAATAAGGGGAATACAACATTTTCCAATCTACTTCATGCATTTAAGATATCTACTTCATTACAAATCTAAGCAAAAAGGCTTGAAAGCATAAGTGAAACTAGACAATTAAAAAGTTTCCTGTTACCTTTACCTGGAAATTCAGTAAATATTCACTAGAATGTATCTGCATTTATCTGCAGTAATGGTGATACCATTTTGTTCCTCTTTCTTTTTTCCTTCAACTAGCCTGCCACATACTCCATATTCACCAAAACCGTGTCGATTGGGTCAACAGATTGGAAGAGCAGTAACTAGTTTCTGCTCTTTGCACTGCATCAAAGCACTCCTTGCTTTGATGTCTCCATCTGCCCTATAGGGTAAAGACGACGACTTCCTTTAGTCAAGTACTCTAAGGTCTAAATCACAAAAAATATTATATAAAGCACTGTCAGTCCTAATACCAGAAGCTTGTGTGATCACAGGTCATATATGGTCACTAGTCATCTAGCTGTTGTATCCTGGCTTTTTTCACCTGTTTAAGCTTATCAGCATTTCTAAAGCATCTCAAAAAACCCCACTCATGCACACATTAGAGTAGTTAACAGCTGCTTGAATACTAAAGAGGGGTAACTATTAAAGATCAATCCTTGCATGCAACCGTTACTTGCTGTACCTCAAAAAACCAGCAGAACCTGCTCTGTCCGCTGTTGCTTTAGAGAAAATTGTCCCCAGGATCTTTTTATATTGGTAGAGAAATTTCGGTTTCTTTCTACTTCCTGTTGCTGTACAACTGCAAACGCCTTGTTGTGTGTCCTTGGAAATTCCCAAAGCTCTCCTCTCGAGTGGGACTGAGCCAAACATTAAAGGAAGAGAACAGCCTGACTGAGCAGCCAATGGTCTTGGTGCCCAGGAACTGATCTCCAGGGCAGTCACACAGGAATAATCACATAATGTTCCCTCCCCCGCCAAGGAAGAGACACACAAACATCTTTCCCACACCAAGCCTCTGCTTTGTCTTGTATTCCCATTAGCCCAGAGCTCTCCTAACCCCTAAGGGATCCCACTCCTAAACAATCCTGCACCACAAGCTATAGATACATCAGTTGCAGACTTCAGTGCAGGATCTGGGCAATTCCTCAGCCCTGTGCTCTTTACTACTAGAGAAAATCCAAGATTTATAACAGAAGTCACCAGGGAAAGCATCATACTCTGCAGCATGGGCTACCACTGCTCCTCACAAGGTATGGGAGAACTTGAACTAAAGAGTTTATAAATCTGTTCCTCTGCTTCATTATTATTTCAGAGGTGTTTTTAAACTCAACATTTACTTTCTTCTAATCCTGTAACCAATCACAGCAAGGCAAAGAGCAGATCTTATAGAGAACAACAATATGCTTGTTCATACATTTAACAGGATCTAATGTGTGCCCTTTGAGACAAGGAGGTACAAAATGAAATATAATCCTTTGTAAATAAGAAAATTCAGTTCTAAGTAACATTAAGCTCGGTGGCTTTGTCACAATAGCAATGGAAAGTCTCTTAGGTGAATATTTCATAATAATCAGCCACAACCAGACTAGTGGTTGCTGACGTAACAACAAAACTTTCCAAACCTAAAGAGCCCAACCAAAAGAATGTAAGGATCCTCATATAAGATAAATCATTGTAGCTGACATTGTTTTAGAACCTTATGACCTTCGTACAAGATTTATTGTAAGCAAAACAGGACTGTAGATAAAGAGTGTCTGAAACTAGCAGATCAGTGCTGGAGGTGCTGTAGCTAAGTTAATTGATAAGTAGGAGGAGGAGAAATCACTCACATCAGCAGTGTGACTGAACTAATTAAGCTGCTGTAAGCATTTATCTACTGCGCATGCTTCAAAGACTACCAGAACAAGAGTTCAAGGAACAGCCAAGTGATGAAGATTGTTGGAAGAAGTAAAACGACCACCAAAGACCACCACCACGTTGTTATGTGCATGCGAAAATGGGCGTGGAATTATGTAAAACGATTCTCAGAAAACTAATGAATATGTGTGATGTTTACCGGAAAGGTAATGAATATGTGCGTTAAGCAACAATATAACCACGGTCTGTTTGATGATTAAACAAGACACCTCAGGAGGAGATATCCCCTGTGTCTCCCAGAATACCTGCTTGTCAACTTAAACTTCATTGGTGAGTTCTTAACGCATTCTACGAATCACCTTGACCCTTCTACACTGTAGTCAGGACAGTTTATATTTCTTAGAAAAGGGATCTGTTCAACAGAAACAGGTAGTTTGTACTCAGACCACCAAAAATCAAGGGAGCGTATGTGTGCATGCCACAGTGCTAAGTGGGGAAATAAGGAAATGGAAAACTCTCTAACATGATAATGTTGTAGCTCTTATAAGGCTCAACCACCCAAGGAAACTCATCTGTTTCTCTTTCGATACCTATTGAAAAAGAGCTCTGCTAACCCCACTTCAGAGGAATTAAGCATTATTAGTTTCCCAGCGACACACCGAGGCCTTGTGGCCTTTGTTCGCTGAACACCTACAGTTCTCTCACTTGGCTTTTGTACATAATAGAGTCAAAAAGTCTACAACAGACAACAGGATTTTTTTTTTCCAAAGAAATCTGCTTTGAGAGAGAGACACTGAAATCATGAACGGCACTTACTGTTTCTCTCTGCCACAAAGGGATCTGTTTCCACCCAGTCAGAAGTCACTTGCCCTAGCTCAGCCCTCACACGCAGAACAAGAGTCCAGCGCCGCTCCTTAAGCGACCAGGGGAGACTGCATTCAGTGTGCGTGATCCGGGTGCAGTTCATCTCATCCCACTTGTTGAAGGCCCCTCTGCAATGCAAAGCAAAGGACAAATAAAGCATCGGCAGAACTGTGCAACAACCTAAAATATAATCACTCCCACTAAGACAATTTTTGGGACAAAAGAATGTGTTACAAAACTACCACTTTCATGCCATCTGAATTCCCCAGCCCTTTCAGCGCCTGCATCTCCTCAGGATCTGGGGAAAATTAAAATTAGCAAGAGAGAATTTGGTATGGCTAAAATTCCACAAGGAACTATGCAATATTTCTGGGTGCACTTCAGGTCTTCAATCTTTTCTCAGTTTAGTGGACATATCACAGGCTAAGAGATTGTCAGGCTTCAGAATCTGCTTTCGGGTATACATAAAAGCATCTGTAATAGACAAATCTCTTATTTCTGTGTTTGTTCATTTTTAGGTGGGTTTTGTTTGGCTGGTTTTGTTTGTTTTAGCTAATTGTGTTACTGGATTAGAACAAAATCAGTTTCGTTGTTTTCAGAACTATTTACTTACGTTTTATAATTGACTGTGTATAGCACCAAGCCTCTGTCCACTTCAACAGGAGACCACCTCAGCAAACTACGAAAGTTATAGGAATAAATCATCACATCCTTTGGTGCTGGTAAATGGGGAGAAGACTCTAAAGTAAGAAGATAAATAAAAACAGTTATTGAAACATTCAAGCACACTGTAGCTAACTTTTGATCTCTAAATTCCTTCACCATCTATTATATTTTAACTGCTTTGCAGGCAAAACCATTCCTCCTCATTCCATTTCTAGCTGCACTCGTACCAATACATTTAAGTCCCCGCTATCCATAAAGCACTGGAATGCAACTTACTACTTTTATTTATTCCATACGAACACAGTACTGAAAGTATCAAGTCCAGCACAAAAAATTAAACCCCATTACAAAAGCTCATCTATTTAAATTGTCTGCATCTCACATTTTACTGTGTTAACAACTCAGAACACATTTTTCATCCCCATCTGCCTCCTGCTAACTTGTTTGAAAACGTGGGAATCACTTCACTGAAACTTTCCAGGAAAGGGGGTGGGAAGCCTTCTCAAGCCATTCACAAGCACCATTCCACTTGCAAGCCTCGAGTTTTGTCAGTGTTGAAACCAATTTCAGAATGTAGAAAAGAACAGAAACCTCCGTTAGAGGAATGCATTCTACAAGTAGCAATGTCCACCCAAATTTGGTCATGCTGTGAACTCCTGGGTGTGAACAAAGACTGCAGTCATGCCCGAGCAGCTTGTCAGGAGGCAAGCAACACAGATCTGGAGACCAAACGGTTGTGTCTCTAGGACAGAAGAGTCACTTCTCTCCTGACCCAAGCAGGGTGGAGGAGGAAGCTGTCTACTGGGACTGGAGGACCGCCAAAGGCCAGGCACCAAGCTGGCGGCAGAGGGGTAGGAAAAACAAGGGGAGGAAGGGGGGAATAGGGAGGGAGTAAAGGAAGGACAGACGGATGGACAGCAGCTGAGCAATAGGCAGAGAACCAAAGGCTGGAGACATGGGGGCGGGTGAAGTAAAGAAAGCCAGAGGAGAGGTGGGGGAGCAGCTGGAGGGAGATGTTAGCTAGCAAACAGGGCAAAACAGCAGGCTGGAGAACTACAAAACACTGACAGACATGGAGACCAACGGTCAGGAACTGGGACAGCCAAAAGCAAGAGCCTATGATTTCCACCAGCAGGCTGAGGTGAGGAAAGCAGAAAAATGCAATCATCAAATGCCTTCAAAACCAAAACAGCCGCACACTTCCAACCACAGCCCTGCAGTTACTCAGGCAGGAAGGGCCCCTGGGAGCTCTCTAGTCCAAGCCCCTGCTGCAAGCAGGACCAGCTCTGGCATTAGAACTGGCTTCTCAGGGCTTTCTCCAGGCAAGTCCCGAACCTCCCAGGACAGAGCCTGCATGGGCTTGCTGGGCAATGGCTTCACTGCCTGCCTGTCCTAAGAGAGAGAAAGGTTTTCCTTCTGTATTTGACTCATATTTGTCTATGTAGTGATCCCCTTACACCATTAAACACACGGGGTCAATGGGTCTTAAGCTCAAAGACAACCACGACATGATACCCCACATAACAAGATTTTAGTTTTTGTTCTTAAGACAATAATCTCCTAAAATATGGCTGGGGTTATAACGTTAAAAAGTTTTTTCTTTTTGATTTCTACACCTGGTTTTGTTACATAGCACTAGACAGCACACTGATGCTGATGGTGCCATCTTTGGGAAGAGACATCATGCCAGGCTCTTAACATCCCCCACGTACAGGAAAGGGATGACATGAATCTTCATAAAGTTTCATTAAACCCTAAGCCCATTTACAAAATAACCAGGTTAAACTCTCAAAGTTTTAATTAGGCACGTTACTAATTCCTTAGCCTCTTAGCCACTACTTTTAATTAGGGCTCTGAAGTAAACACACATTGCCTTAGGCTACAGATGGATCGTCAAGCTTTGCAACCCTGTTTGAGACTCCTTATAAACACTACCTAACTATTAATCTCCTGCATATCTTCTTCATTGAAGAAAAGTTTTCACTTTCCAGACACACTGATTCTGTCTTGCACTCTTACCGCTGGTCTGGCATGTGGCAAGGTATCTCACACCATCAGTAATCTGTGCACTCAGACATCCAATAGAAACTGATTTTACAAACATCAAGAAAGCTGTCAGAACGAAACACAAGCAATGGCTTTGGGTTTCTCCTCTCAGAAAAGAAAAAAAATAAGAAAAAGCAATGAAGGATGAGGGCAGCTGGTCCATGCTCTCCTCAGTCAGGACTTCACACTGATTATTCTGCTTCATATTAGCATTCAGAAACAGAGCATTTCCCCTACCAGCTTCAAAAAACACTGACAAAGTTATCAAATCTATGGCTCTGCATTGCCACAAGGCGCTTACTACTGTACTGAGGAGCTGGGTTTGTAGCACACCAAGGGAACACATCCATATTTTGGTTAGATATCTCAGGTTGACAAGGGAAGTTACTGAAATTGCTGGAATCACACACTGTACTCTGTAATGATCCTCAGTTTGTGTGAGCCAAAGCAACAAAATGCACAGTTCAGAAAAAAAGCACCTATATATGCAAGTATCCTAGAAAAACCCGAGCCACGTCAGCCAGGGGAAGGCAGAACCGCCCCATCCTTCCTTTCCCTCCAGAAGGTGGTCTCGCTGAACCAGTTCTTTTAAAGCATCTGCCAAACAACACTCAGATTGTTTTTTTCCTGATGCGGAGACTTCCTGGCTCTTCAAACCACAAGTCAAAGCTTTTGCACAGTAGTGTGAAGCCACAAGTTACAGTAAGTGAAAGCAGCTCAGCTTGGCCTAGCCATCAGCTTCACAGCATCCGTTCCCGCTCCTGAATGATTTCTGATCCCTTCCCCTGCGTCAGCCTGAGAACATATCATTTTGCTGTCAAAAAAGAAGTCGATGGGGGGTAAATGGGGTGAGGGGCTGTGTGTGTTAATGGACTTTTGTCATTCTAGGGTACTAAACTGTCTTATTGTCAGACAAGCACCAAAGCCTGCATAATGTCAACAGCAGAAGTGTGTGGCCAGGCAGGGACAGGCAACAACAGCTGGTTATTCCTTTGGCTCAGATTTTAAAGAGTAGCATCACCATTTACAACAGAAGAAACATGGTGCACTGTGCCTACAAAAGAGAGCACAGAGGGGGAGGAGGTCCTACACACAAGCCAAACACCAGAACAGCTCCCTAGGAAATCCTGCTGCTGCAGTTGGGATGGGACTGGGCCACACTGACTGCAGCAGGTCCCCCCGGCTTGCCCCAACCCACCCATGG
The DNA here is from genome assembly GCF_004027225.2 of Strigops habroptila. NCBI lineage: Eukaryota > Metazoa > Chordata > Aves > Psittaciformes > Psittacidae > Strigops > Strigops habroptila. The sequence goes on along the minus strand of NC_044278.2, from coordinate 28,810,515 downwards.
GCATTTGGACTCCTGCGTCCATCCACAGACTACAAGCCTGGAAAGTCAGCTACCCCCAAACAGCCAGAGAGCTGCACAGAACTCAGCAGTCACAGGCTGGTCAGCCAGACCTTGATGAACAGAACAAAAGGTGACAGTGGACACACTGAACTCATGGAGGCACTTGCATGACAGAATAAGGATCGCAGTGTACACATACCTAATTCAAGACATGTCACAGCAGCTATTCCACACTTGCTGGGATACATAGCGAAGCCAGGATTACATACTCATCTGCTACAGCTCAGACCCAACCTGAAGAGCTTAGCTTTCAAGGCCCCCATTATGGCAAGCATATATCCCATTATGGATATATGTCTATATCCATTCCTACCCAAACTGTCAATTCATAAAATCGAATGGAGGTGGCTCTAGGTTTTTTAGTGTTGTTTAATATTGTCATTGATCTGGATGAGGGGATCAAGTGCACCCTCAGTAATTTTGCAGACACCACCAAGTTGGGTGTGAGTGCTGATCTGCTGGAGGGTAGGAAGGCTCTGCAGAGTGATCTGGACAGGCCGGGTTGATGGGCTGTGGCCAGTGGTGTGAGGTTCAACAGGGCAAAGTGCCAGGTCCTGCACTTAGGCCACAACAATCCCACGAAAGGCTACAGGCTTGGGGAAGAGTGGCTGGAAAACTGCTCGGTGGAAAAGGACCTGGGGGTGCTGATTGACGGAGCTGCACATGAGCTGGCTTGTGCCCAGGCAGCCAAGGCAGCCAATGGCATCCTGGCCTGTATCAGCAACAGTGTGGCCAGCAGGGCCAGGGCAGTGATTGTCCCTCTTCAGCACTGGTGAGGCTACACCTCTAATACTGTGTTCAGTTCTTGGCCCCTCGCTACAAGAGAGACATTGAGGTGCTGGAGCATGTCGAGAAGAACAACAAAGCTGGTGAAGGGTCTGGAGCACAAGTGTGATGAGGAGCAGCTGAGGGACCTGGGAGTGTTTAGTCTGGAGAAGAGAAGGCTCAGGGGGGCCTTATCACTCTCTACAACTACCTGAAAGGAGGTTGTAGCGAGGGGGGGTTGGTCTCTTCTCCCAAGTAACCAGTGATAGGACAAGACAGCCTTGAGCTGCACCAGGGGAGGTTTAGATTGGATGTTAGGAAAAATTTCTTCACAGAGAGGGTGCTCAGGCATTGGAACAGGCTGCCCAGGGAAGTGGTGGAATCACCGTCCCTGGAAGTGTTCAAAAAAATGTGTAGATGTGGCCCTCAGTGACATGGGTTACTGGTGGACTTGGCAGTGCTGGGGTAATGGTTGGACTTGATGATCTTAAAGGTCTAGTTGGTCGGAAAAGTTGGTTCTGTGATTCTATGATTCTAGTGCAGTTGATGAACGGGTGACACATCACAAACTGCAGCCACATACACGACTTACACCGCACCAATCCCCCTCACGGCTGAACCCGGGCAGGTTTTAGCCACTCTCCCACAGACCCTCCTGCCCCGTGCCCGGCAGCAGAGCCAGAGGCAGCCCACACCACGGCACATTTTGTAGGAGCAGCGACCCCGGGCTGGGCAGGAGACACCTGGACTTGTCCTCCTTCAGAGGGCCAGGCACAGGTGGCGTGAGGGAAGGATGAAACCCGTGACAGCCCCGCTCTCCCCGCTGCTGCCCCCCCGCTGCGGCTCTCGCACCCATGGGACGGGCCCCGCTGCCCCCCCCCAGCCGCCTCCATGGCCGCCCCAGCCGGGGCCGTCGCGCCACAGGCTTCCGCTGAGGCCCGGGCCGGAAGCCTGCAGGGGAATAGAAGCACCGAGGGGCGCAGCCCGGACGGCAGCCCCCAGCCCCGTCCGCAGCGAGCCCCGCGCCGCGCTGCACCCACCTGCACCTGAGGCCCGCACCGAGCCGAGGAGAAGGAGGAGAAGGGAGAGGAGCGGCGCCCGACACGGCATGGCCCGGCTGGCAGCGCCCCGCCGCCCGGCCCCGCTCGCTCCCAGTGGCTGCTCGCCCGCCTCTGAGGAGCGGGGCCGGCGGCGGGCAGACCTGGCAGGGGCCGCCTCACCCCCGGCTGCGGCTGATAGCGGGGAGCCGGGCGGCCGCTCCCCTCCGTCCCGGCTCTGCTCCGCCTCCGCCTGAAGAAGGGTGAAACCTGCAACACCCTCCGGGAAGACAGAGCCCGCCCTCGGCCCCGCCTCCAGCGCAGCGGGGTCCGGGAACCAACAGCCCCAGCAGGCGGCGGGGTGCCCCTGGCGGCGCCGTCACCTCAGCGGTGGCCTCACCGCCGCCGGCTGCCCGCAGTCAGCCCCGCAGAAGGCTGCGGGTGCGTTTATGGCGTGCGGTTGATGTGAGAAAATCTTGCCATGAAGCGGTTAAAGTTCCCCAGCTTTCTCTGGTGCACCCAGCGTAGGCTGCGCCGAACCGTGGTTAACCCTAACCTCATACCTTTAACCGATGCTAATTATTACACGGTATTGCAATGAAAAACATCTGGAGGTGGTGCCGGGGGAGGCAGCATTCCTCCCAAATGATTACTATTTTAATAGAACTATTGTTTTAGACTAATTCACTAGGCAGAGACCTGTTTTGAAGAGCTTTCGGCACTACTTTACTTAAAAGCATGATGAAGCAGAGGTGTGTTTGGTGTGTCTCCTGAACAGTCAAAATGCTCTCTCTTGAACACTTCAGAGAGAAAACATGTTTTATTAGCAGCTTTCCAATGCCTAAAGGCAGCCTACAGGAAATCTGGAGAGGGGCTTTTTACAAGAGCATGTGGGGATACCACAAGGAGAAATGGTTATAAGCTGAAAAAGGGGAGACTTAGATTAGATATTAGGAAGAAGTTCTTTACTGTGAGGGTGGTGAGCACTGGCACAGGTTGCCCAGAGAAGCTGTGGCTGCCCCATCCCTGGCAGTGTTCAAGGCCAGGCTGGATGGGACTTGGAGCAGCCTGGTCTAGTGGAAGGTGTCCCTGCCCATGGCAGGGGGGTTGGAACTGGATGTGCTTTAAGGTACCTTCCAACCCAAACCATTGTGTGATGATACGATTCTAGGATTAGTACAAGATTGGGCAGTCAGCAGAACTACGACCGGCAGAACTGCCAACAGGGAAACCATGCAGAGTTAGAGTACTTAAAACATCTTTAATTAATATTAATATAGGTGATGTTTGGCCATGTGAAGGCTCCCTGAGCAAAGTTTACACCTCTGCCATCAGATTTCCAACAAAAGGAAAGCAGGCAAGTACAGCAAGAGTATCTTGTGCTCAGAGCACTAGGTAAGGTCTGGGCAGCTTTGATTTCCAAGCTTGTATGAATCACTTGATTTCACTGTAGTTCAACTCCTCCTCAATCAAAAGAGAGATTCCTCCCTTTCTCTTAGCCCTGTATGGCCTGCTTTTATCAACTGCAAGCTTTCAGGGCAAAGATCCTCCTTTTGCAAGGAGGTGCACTACTAAAACAGGCCAGAATCTCAGTCAAAGCCTTTTAAAACTGACACAAATTATAAGAACTAGAAAGTAATACAAACAAATGAGGGGGAAGAAAAAAGTGAATGCTGAAAAACTTACTGATTGGTTGGTTGATTCTCAAAATAAGATGGGCTGGAAAGGGATGTTAGAGATTAAAGTCATTGAGTTATTTTTCTCTGCACTTAACACGTTTGACCTCTTTCTGAACCCTTCTGGGAAGAGTGACTCAACTCTTTCAGTCAAGCAGCACTGTTCTACCGAAACCCTCTGCTCCACAAGCTTCACTTTGGGATTTCCCCAGTGCCAGGCCTGTGCTGCGACAAAGATTCTTTAATAATAATGTCTGAAACGAGTGGAGGAATTTTGGTCATGCACTGTTAGCATGACTGTGGAGCATTTCTGTTGACAGCAAAGCAGGTAGCTGGGAAAGCCATTGGCAATTTCTAACTGTGAAACTTAAATAGCAAAACAGCAGGTCCAGAAGGCATCTCTACTTCATACATTAACAAAATTTTTGTTTCACTGAGGAAACTTATTAAAGAGCAACTCAAACCATGAATTCTGAGGCAGGGTTTCCTTCTACCCTTGCACTGAAAGACACATATTTACTACAATTGTTAGAGAAATCCCATAATGGATCATGGGGGTTTTTTTCCCGTTGTCAAACCAGACGGGAAAATTTTGCAATCTTTTGATTTATTCCAGCTGATCTCTCTCTCTCACCTTGAGCTTTCTATTAAGTCAAAGAAATTACTCTGTTAACAGTCTAGCAGGCTGCTAGGAGGGAAGTCAAAATGGTTGTACCTTCAGGAGAAAAGGTTAATGAAATACATGATTTTCACCATCAGTGGATGAGGACTTCTTAAAACTGGTAGCTTAAGGAGAGCTGAAGAGAGAGAGGAGAGAACTGAGAGTAAATAGTGATTTGATGGAGATGAGAGAACTGGAGTCAGTGCAAAGTCTGATGCTATTAATCAGCTCCAAAAGAAAAAAATAATCATTACCCCAGGAAATCTGTAGAACCTACAGGAGTTCAGAGATAATTCTGTATATTGCTTTCTTTTCTTTGAGCTTAGGGAGCAAGAAGCAAAGCTAATGTCAAATCAGAAAGAAAGGAATAAATTAGGTTTTCTTGATGGTCTCTTTTCCTCACTAAAAATTATCAGTATGAGAATGTGAAAAGTAGCAAGTGAAGGTAGAAGGAAATACATTTCAGAGAAGAAATGGTTCCATCTACCACTGCAAGTTCCAGGCTCTTAAAATCACTGAGAAGTCTTACATGTAGAAAGAAAGAAAATTCATTATGGCACATAACTGCAATAGATTGACATAGTAAGTAGGTTTGGGTGTATTTCACTGATGCAAACGATTTAGTACTTTAAAGTCTGGCCTTGCCAGTTATTGTATGTGGATGCTTGGGTTCACCCTTGTAAAACTGAAACCAACTCACCCATAAGAATACGGATAATCAATACCAAGGCAATCATTTTCCTGCAGCCCAATTTCTGGCACATAAGCTCAAACAAAAATTGAATCCACAAAATATAAGGAGTTTCTCCAAATATAACACATAGAAAGAGGCGAAATGCATCCATTGTAAGACTCGTGAATGCCTCATGTATCAGGTAGTGATCAGCAGGTGAACAACATTGGACCACAGTGGTTTAATAGGGAAATCAACCACCTTCCTTGTGCTCTTCCATTATCCCTCTTCCAGGCATCTCATGTAAAGAACCATGGCTAACTCAGTTAAGAAACCAAAAAAAAAAGGAAGAAGATAAAAAAGAAGAATCCCCCCTCCCACCCAATTTGTAAGTGACCAAAAATTGTCCAGTCACTGGAATTCATCTGTGGTATTTACTCTGCTGATGAGTAGTATGAACTTACAGACACTCGCAAGCTCTTCAAACTCTTTCTTACTACTTTACTTCCAACTCATGGTGTTTGCTGCTATGATTTTTAACCTTCTTCCTGGAAGAGAAATGTAATTGAGTTGTTTGATACTGGCCTAACATGAAGGCCATACCGGTCTGTTCAGGCACAAAGCCTCCCCCTGCAAAATGTGCTGTGATAGCTCTACTAACTTGTGGGAGAAAGCTAGAATGATTTGGACCCTCATCTGCAAACTGAGTCCTTTTGGAGATAGATGGAAGGGTATTTAGGGATATAAAGCAATTCAGCAAGACATCTTGGTTCTCTTAAAAGTTCTACTCCCTCTGAGACTTTCAGTAACTAAAATGTTCTGGTCCCCAGCACCTGACAGACTAAACCTTCTGCAGCCCTCTTTATTCACAAGGGGCTTGCTATGGGAAACATCATTGCATAGCAAATGTTTGAAGACAGTAAGCACTTTATCTTCCCATGGTCTTATTCCCAACCGGCAAAGGCAGAGGTGCTACCATCAAATAGTTCAAAGTGAATTACAAGATTTTGAAAAAGCTCCTAATATCTTGATATTTGAGGTAAAGATTATGTTGCTTTTTTGCATTCAGACATCCTGTATGTACAACCCTCTGTCTTTGAATATATGAGAGAGCAAACAAGTATTTCATCTCACAAATGCATAGGAAGAGATGATCTGTGATGGTGCTAAAGAGCTGATAAACATCTATTTATTCTCTTCCTGTTGTCCCTTGACACAGCCACACAAGTCTTGGTCCTCTGTGCTCCCCCATCAGTCGTTCTTTAGCGCTTGTTCTGCTCTCTCAACTGCATTTATGCTCCTCCAGCTGCTGCAGGATCCATTTCTGACACTTGCTCTTGAAAAAGGTGAGGGAGAGAAAAGGAGAAAAGAATCCAATACTGGGAAAGAGGAACCAGGAACGCATCTGGGAGAAAAAACATCCATAAACTGCTGCACAGACAGCAGTGTTTGGGCAGCAGTGATGCCTGCGCTCAGAAGGAAATTCCGGGTAGAACAGACTTTACCCTGGAAAGAGATATGAGCCCCATAGCAGCCAGTAGTGCCTGACCCTGCTGTGGCCTCAGGCAGTGTCAGACATGCTTGACATGCGGCCCTGCAAACTTGGTATTCTGGGGACTCTGGCAGCAGGGATCTGAGGAGACCCATGATAAGGCGGGCACGTGGGCACAGGTTTTCCACACTAGCATCGTGAGGAGTCTGACTTCTCACCAGCTCTTTGTTAAACCTGATATTATTCTTCATCTCCCATAAATCAGCAGCTTCGGCAGTAAGACAGATGTGTACTAGTTTGGGAAGTCATTAGTTCTGTGCCCCCATAGAGGGAGGCTCCGCTGCTGACTCACGGGGATTTCCACAGCGTTACACAATAGTTAAATGCCTGGTCATGTGAGTGAGGTTTTAAAGATCAGACCTCTCCTCAGGGGAAAAACATTACTTTATTTCTCTGCGCCATTCTGAGGTAAGTTTATAAAGTGAAAAAGTGAGTTGAGGAAGTTATGTCACGCCAGTAAGGAGATGTTTTTGAATTTTACCCTGCGGTAGTTTTTGAATTTTAACTGGAAAGTTGGTGCTGTCATGCTTTGCATTTTGACCTTGTAGCACAGGGAAGTGGCATTTTTAATCTCAGGGTGTATCAGTTAGCAGTTAATACCAAGGCAAAAGGTAGGAAATATTTTTATTTGTTTCGTATTTAATAAGAATATATTACAGCAGGAGCTTGGCCCCACTAAGCTCTCTGCAGGTTGTCTTCTCCCGCGCACAGGCACAGCAGCAAACTGTACTCCTATGAGGCTCAGGCTATGCTGTTTGTGCCTGTCAAAAGCAGAGAAGGCAAAGAGATCAGGAAGAAAAAAAGAAACCCCTCCCTCCCTCAATCTTGTTTGCATATTTGGAATTAGAGCATTATTTAGGTTGTTTACTGGTGAACTGAGCAACTAGAACACGCTTTCCTAATGGCCAATGGATATGAGCCCATGTGGTGCATGCATTTTGGCATGCTGTGGTGCTTTAAAACAAAAAAGTTTTGGTGATTCATTTACGGATGAAATAAAGTCTCCTGGAAACAGAGAGGAAGCACAATCAGTTAGTCATGGCATGCCTGCTTAGAGCAGTTTACAGAGCTGCAGAAATGGAGATGTGCTTATGTGGATAGAGAAACTTGTCTTCCAGATCATTATTTCTAAGACAAGGCATGTCTTGATCTCTGAAAATGATCATTAATAGAAGATGCCAGGGCATGTAATTGATAGCTGTAAATAGTTACATTAACAAAAACATCACAGTGACAGAAAAAAACCCAAGTTCCTCAAATACTGATGTTTAGATGTGGAATTGTTTAGACAATACAATTTTTGGTGTGGGGATTTTCAAGGGGACTGGGTAGGAGGTTAAAAGAGGTTAATTCCATAACTCATTCTACTTTGACGAGCGCACCCTGAGGCATATTGCGCCATTATTACAATATTATTTCTGGTAACGGAAGGCTTGCAGCACTGGGAGGTGACTTACAAAAGCACCTCCAGAAAACATGAGTGTTCAAAACCAGTTGCATGTAAATAATTTGTCTTTCTCCTCTGAGTTCTTGTCTAACATACCCGTTTATATTGTGGGCAAATACAGGCAGCAACCACATTAAAATGGCTGGGAGAGAATTCCCAGCTCCCTACCTGAACAAAAGCCAAGCCAGCCGCACAGCTCGTTGCACTGTGAAAAGGAGGCTGCGTCTTCTCTCTGGCTCATGGCACTGGTCTGGCTGATCTGACACAACTCTTCTGAGGGTTAGCTGAACTGATGCATCCCAGCACCATGTAGTTACCAGATCCAACACGAGGGAGTGAGGAAGGATTTGGGAGATGAAGGCTTGAGGCTCGGGTAGAGAACAAGCAATATTCATCCAATCTTGGCAGCTGAAAAATCAGCTCTTCTGTTAGGTCACATCTCAGCCTGCAGGACTGCCTTACCCTTAGAACATTCTTCTCTGATTCCTGAACTAGACCATAATGCTTACTGAAAAGTATGAATGGAGATGTATGACATGAGCTGAATCTCATCTATTACTGGAATTTCAGATGGATGTTGCCAACGCTTAGAATATATTTGTCTAAGCCTTCCAACATCCCAATGATGAGGTATAAGCTAAGATTCAGGCAAAGAATTTGGCCTGGCAAATTGACAGAAGATCTGGAAGCAAAGACAGAGACTTGGCTTTTCACACAGAGAGCCTTATGAAATCCTCATACCAAAACTATGTGGGCCTATGGGCACCGGCAGAGCCCATTTCTGTCCTGACTTCACCTCATTTGGTGACAAAAGACCTTAGGAGCATTCACATCTTGGCTTTTTTTCGTTGTTTTTTGGTTTTTTGGGGGTTTTTTTTTTACTACTTATGAGAATCTCCTCCAACAAGAGATTGAGCAAGATCCATGAAAAGGAATTAGGCAAGAGGGGTTTGGAAATGGTAATGCTTTAAGTTAGTTTTAGACATCATAACCAAATGCCATCTATTTGTCCAACAGTATAGTCTGCCAAATGTGATTAGACACTCTAAAGGGGAACTGGTGACTAAAGCTGGGAAAACTATAGTGATCCATGCCCTTCAGGTTACTCTCAAAAGTTCTTTAGAGTCAAGGGCTGCAGCGCAAATATGGCCAAACTAATTTGATGCATTGATGAAAATTCTGCTTACATCTCGGAGGCTTCCGTATGAGAAAGTTTTTGCAAAAGAGCAGATACACAGTATGGGCAGAAAGTGGTTTTCCTCCTGCAGGTAGGATTCAAGATCTTAGAAGTTCTCTGGAGAAACTTTGGTTGAACAAAGCACTTAATTGCTAGGTATTATTTTCTGCAAATATTAAGTCTTCGGAACTTAAAACCAGAAATCTGTGGCCAAGAATGTCTCTGAAGGACAACTGATATGGCAGTTGATCTCTCAGGGAAGCTGAAGGCACTGAGAGAACCCAGCTTTCTGCCAAAGATGGATCCAGACCTCTAGTGTCTCATACAGAAGTTGTGGAATTTCTCTGCAATGTAAACAGATTGATCCTATGACTGGAGAAAGAACACTGCTTTATGTACAGGCAACAGCACTCCTTTATGGCCTCTGACATAGGGACAAGGAGCATTACTTGAGCCACTTGCCTTTGATCATGCATGAGCAGATAGAACATCACAGCTGTAGATGGAACACAAAAGGACCCATAACTCTGGTGACCCTCTTCTGTAGTCACTGTGGGCAGAGAGATAATGCAGCAAAGATGAGGTAACTGTCATTAGAGATCTGGGTTGGGACAATCCCAACCACAACTATGGCTGAGTGGAGAATGGATTGAGAGCAGCCCTGAGGAGAAGGACTTGGGGTGGTTTTCGATGAGAAGCTCAACATGAGCCAGCATTGTGCACTCGCAGCTGAGAAAGCCAACTGTGTCCCGAGCTGCATCAAAAGAAGCGTGACCAGCAGGTTGAAGGAAGTGATTCTCCCCCTCTACTCTGCTCTCGTGAGACTCCACCTGCAGTACCGCGTTCAGCTCTGGGGTCTGCAACACAAGAGGGGCATGGACCTGTTGGAGAGAGTTCAGAGGAGGCCACAAAGATGATCCAAGGGCTGGAGCACCTCTGCTATGAAGAGAAGCTGAGAGACTTGGGGTTGTTCAGCCTGGAGAAGAGAAGGCTCTGGGGAGATCTTATAGCAGCCTTCCAGTACCTAAAGGCAGCCTACAAGAAATCTGGAGAGGGACTTTTTACAAGAGCATGTAGGGATACCACAAGGGGAAATGGTTTTAAGCTGAAAGAGGGGAGATTTCTATTAGATATTAGGAAGAAATTCTTTACTGTGAGGGTGCTGAGGCGCTGGCATAGGGTGCCCAGAGAAGCTGTGGCTGCCCCATCCCTGGCAGTGTTCAAGGCCAGGATGGGGCTTTGAGCAACCTGGTGGAAGGTGTCCCTGCCCATGGCGATCTTTCAGGTCCCTTACAACCCTAACCATTCTATGGTTCTATGATCTCATGCTGCTTCTGGGGTAAGTGAGATATGGTTTTCTGATGAAGAACACTCTGAGGCCACCCCAGAGGATAAAGAAAGCCTCCTCACTGTTTTTTGGAGAGAGCAGCAGAGAAACCTTAGTCTCGACTATTGCTTGCTACCATCATCACTTGCATGCTCAGCATTTAGTTGGAAAGCTAGGCTGGTAAAAACAACACATGCTCTGTGTTCCTTGTCAAAGCAGTAAAGGTAATAGCAGCAGCTCTGCAGGAGAGGAGACCCATTACAAAGAAACATGTCTAAAGGCAGCCGGAGTTTCAGAGCAGTGTGAAGAGAAAGTGGGGGATGAGGGAAAACTGGTCTTACCAGTAAATTTAATAAGCTTTTAGGAGGTCAACAAGGGCCTTATGAAAAAATAAGGCAGTTTGCTTGGAAGACATGAAAGGAAATTTGCTATGACTCAGTCAAGAGATTCAGAAGAACTGGGAGGAAGTGCACGCTGCTCCTTTTATAAACATATAGGGCACGTACGGACAGGAATGACTGGTGCAGCCAGCGTAAACAGTCTGGCCACTACACATGTACATGTAAGCTGCCTATTGTGAATGCAAATCTAGTTTTGTATTTGAAAGAGAATTCAGATTGTATCCCACTTACACACTTACAACCTTAGTGCCAGCACAAGTGAAAAAAAGGAAAAAGAAAAGAAGAGCAGGGCCACAGTCCTGCGTACTGAGCTATGGTAAACAAGCATAGACATTTTCTGGGGCTTGATTTGCAGGAATAGGGCCTGTAAAATCAAAGGAGGAAATTAACTCCTACATGTTCAGTGGAAAACATGCTCAAGAGGAAGGCAGATATACCAGTGTATGTGTGCACATACACACACCACACCCAGTTTTTGAGAAGTGGTGATGTAAGAAAAATTCTTTTGAACCTCTTATGGAAAGATTTAAAAGTTTTCAGGTATCATCATTCCCATAGAGGAAAGACAAAACTGCTAATATCTCTTAGTCTCTGTAACAGCCATGTCAGCATCCTCTGTGTGTGTGTGCGCCTGGGACGTGCTCAGCTTTGCTACTGGTTGAACCTGCAAACAGGAGAGTCATAGCCATGTCCCCCAGCCTGGGCAGAGACCCCAGGTCCCCAGGCTGGGCTCCAGCAGCCAGGCAGGAGGGAGTCCTGGGACAGAGTTGCCAGAGGAGGATAAAAAAGACACAGAAATTCTCAAAGCTAACTGTGAACTACACACATGAAACCTGTTACAGTATTGATGAATACTGAAGTTTTGTTTCCTTTGCAATACATCTTTCAAAAAATAGGATAAAAAAGACACAGAAATTCTCAAAGCTAACTGTGAACTACACACATGAAACCTGTTACAGTATTGATGAATACTGAAGTTTTGTTTCCTTTGCAATACATCTTGCAAAAAATACACTGCAAATTATTTCACAAACAATACCTGAAAGCTGTTTTTGGAAGTTCTCTTTCTGAAGTGTTATTGTGTTAATAGAACAAGCTACCCTGGGTTTTATGTAGAAATGCTTATCAGAACACCCCCCAACCCAAGGAAATGCTGAAACAAAAGAGCTGAGAAGTGCTTTGAAGAATCAGGTAATATGGCTATACATACACACATCAGTCTAACCTAGTCAGTATACAAACTGGCAACACATGCCTAAGCAGCCACCTGATGTTCAAATAACTGACAAACAGCTGTGGCCTTCTCTTCATTTGGTATTAGATAATAATAACATCATCAACAACAGCATCATCAACAACAACCACCTTTTTGTTGTTGGTAATTATGATACTTAGGTATATTGCACAGAGACAATTGCCATACATGAAGTACAGGTTTCTTTCAGAAGTCATTAGTAAAATAGAAATGTTTTTAAACAAAATTATACATTTATACAGTGACCTTTAAATCTCAGTTGAAACTAGAGGAGAGACAAAAAAATAATGAAATTAAAAATCCCCAGTATTATAATTACCTTAAGTAATTATACCCGAGTATTAAAATATACCTTAAATCCACAGCTTTGTATTATTACACAGCCAGTCAGTTACAAATATATATGTGGATTACGGGCAAGGACCTAAGGATAAGGTCACTGTGGCAGAAAATTACTGGCTAAATAGTTTGTATATTTAAATTTGAACTCAGTCTCCTTTTAAGAGATTGTTTAATGAATCTGAAATAAATAAAATAAAAACAAAAAACAAACCCAAAACCCAAAAAGCCCAAACAAAAATTATTATTTTTACAAGTCTGTTTGAATATTGCCCTTGTCCTTGTCCCATCTCAGCTCTTGTTTGGGGATTTTTAATTTGCTCGAAGGAGACCAGGAGAGGGAGCTCAAACCACTAAGAACCAGCACTGCTTCTAGAAAGGTAGGCCAGGTTAAAAGCCTCACTTCTCCTGCGCTTGGATAACCATTTCTGTCAGGTTTAGTAAATAAATGACACTTGGTGAAGGAAAGGGAATATAGTTACTGGCAGCTAAGCAAAGCTGCCTCTGACACCATTTTCTTTGTGAATTTTCTTTGCTTTTGGTGTCTTAGGAAAAAGGCATCATCAAGGCAACAGAGTTGGATTTGGTACTAATTATGAGATTACTTCTGCGATGCCAGAAACTCCACAAAAAAAATCTACAACTAGTTAAAAGTATAAGGACTTTTCACGTTTGGTGTCTCAATGACAAAACCTTGGTACATGGTCAAGCAGCAGTTTCTTTGATTCTGCCATTCTCTGTGAGATTAACTACATCATGTGTGGTTTATATGGTGGTAGCCTCCACTATTAACACTACTTTTGTCCTTGCTAACAGATGCTGAGATGGTCATTTTGGTACCATCAACTCAAAATCACTGAACAAATTCCCAGTCTGTATCTGTCTGTATTAAAAATGGGATTTCCTGGTATTACAGTTGTTTCCTGTGCAAGGGAAACCAGGTAACAGCTGCATTTCAAGATCTTTTGGAGTCTGTTGTGAAATCAAAATACTGTGACAATACAAATTTTGCTAGTGTTAAATTTGTGAAAATATTTTCCAAGAAGCTAAATAATTTGTCCTGACTGCCCACGATGTCATGCTGCTTTTTAAAAGGGGGTATTAGAGTACAGTGACAGTTTTAGGGATTTGGGGTGGGTTTTTTTGGCCTCAGTGGGAAAAAAGATACCTAGGAAATATCATCTGTGATGAAAACAAGAATTTACAAAGGCCACCGCTACTCCAACGTAATTGGAAAGTCTTCCTCACCAAGATGTTTGTGACATTCAAATGCCAGCTAGCTGCAGTATCAGGCATACAGGCAAGATCAACAGGAAGAAGCTCTACAGAGACCAACCATGTTTTCTCCTGCACATGTATCCCCAGTTCTATCATTCAAATACCTGCAGTAAATAGAGGGTTAATGGTCTAGAAAAAGATCTCTTGCTAGAAGACGTGCAGGCAATCTTGCTGACATTTCTAGAAATGTACTTAAAATACTCAGTATGTGATTGATCACTTAAGTCTTTTGAAAATCTGGGTTATCTGTCACAGACAGCAATGGCAAAAAAACCATTTACCAAAACATGGCACTTCTGATGTCTTGGGATTCTCAAAGCATATCATTGCACTTCTTAGTTGGGTGCTATGGATAGGGAAATTTGGGGAAGGGATGGGTGGACAGTTAAGAAATGAAGTTCAGTGTCACAGAATTTTCATTGTATTCTGATGAGTATCAACCTGCATCAAGAATATGTTTTCCCTTCAAAATTTACCAAATGGTATCTCTCAGTGCCACAATCCAATCTGTAGAAATTTTTCCAGCTTATCTGTAACCCTAACAAATTGTGATTGCCAGGAGGACTAAGTCAAGTCTGGTATTCCTCTAGCTTAACTGCTCAGCACTGAGACTCATTATTTGCATGTGGCTGTTTATCAGCTACCTACGGTTTAAAGTTTGCTGCAGTTACACTTGTAATGGAGCCTTGAGAGAGAATCTGAAAAAAAGAACAGAACAAAAAGTGGTTTAGTTTCCATCTTAAATGTTTTGCAATACTGTTCAAAAAGAAAATCACAGAAGGGTTGAGGTTGGAAGGCATCTCTGGAAGGCATCTGGTCCAACCTCCCTGCCTAAACCTGGTTGCCCAGGACCATGTCCAGACAGCTTTTGAGTATCTCCAAGGATGGAGGCTCCAACGACTCTGGGCAGCCTGTGTCAGTACTTGGTCACCCTCACAGTAAAAAAGCGTTTCCTGATATTCAGAGGGAAGCTCCTGTGTTTCAGTTTGTGCCCATTGCCTCTGGTGCTGCCACTGGGCACCACTGAAGAGAGCCTGGCTGCGTCCTCTTTGCACCCTCCCTTCAGGTGTTTATAGACACTGATAAGATCTCCCTGAGCCTTTTCTTCTCCAGGCAGAACAGTCCCAGCTCTTCCAGCCCTTCCTCATAGGAGAGATGCTCCAGTACCTTCATCATCTCTGTGGCCCTTTTTTGGACTCTCTCCAGTATGTCCATATCTCTCTTATCCTGAGGAGCCGAGATCTGGACACAGCACTGCAGATGTGGCCTCACCAGTGCTGAGTAAAGGTAGATCGTTAGTCATCAATCCCTAGAAAGTCATATATGCCACAAGACCTACCTACGTTTCTTCATTTACATCAAATTGTCCATTACCAGGTACTACTGTATCTATTAATTTCATCTCAAGTGAAAATCATCACTGGCACACATTGAAAAAACCCTCGTACCGATAGGAAGAACATAGGAAGAACACAGCCATCTACTGCAACTCCTCCTCTACAGATCAACTCTGCTTCCCCCTACACAGAAGATGGTGAAATTCCCAGTAAAGTGAGAAATAATTCTACCATCATTATTTGAAATCAAGTCCCCATGTGAAACAGCAGAACACTTATAATTACACCAAATATGTCAGTACAAAGTATAGCCAAGTACAAATGGCACTGCACATTTACCATTCACTAAAGCATCCCTACCAAAATGATCCAATATCCCATAAAGATTTACCACTGAAGGGGTTCTCTGCTGACTGTTTTTATCTGTAAGTTCTTACCCAGGTTTTAACATCAAGCATATAAAAACAATCCTAGTAACAAAATCCATTCCAAAAGCAGAAGTCATGGGAAAGTCACAGCATGTGACCCAATACGCAAAATCATTACCAGATGCTGGTTTCCTTTCAACCAGCAATCCCATGACAGGAAACTTCGGCTTCGTCACCCCTCCACACACCAAGCCCAAAAGCTGGTATTACATGTACTCCATAGTATCGACATTGGTAAGTGCTTCTAGTTTCAAAAACATTGGGTTTGATTGACTTGCTTGTGATTTTTACCATCAATACCATATCTCACCCCACTGAATAATTTCAATGAAGAGAAGCACACTCGGGCTTCTTCCATACCAGATAATAAAGATTAGCTTTCTATTGTTGGAAATATTTTGAACAAGGGAAAAGAAAACCACTTCGAGGATCTTATTCTTTAGAAAGACTTTGGAAATTGAAAAAACAACATTTAAACAAAGTTCCTTTATGCACTGTAATAAACTGCTCTTAAAAGGCATGCTGTATGAAATGCTGTCATATTATTTTTCTAGTATTTCTGGATACATCTGAAACAGATTCAAATGAGATCGCCTCAGGTATTTAGGAACTTAAGTTTCCAGTTTAAGTATTAGAATGAGTATTTCAGTTCTGGTTTTGGTTCTTCTGGCAACATTGAAAACAATCGATACAACATTTTCTGTAACCCACCTTATAACCAAACTTCAAGCACATATATATATATTCATTGCCATTCATTTGGTTCTACATCTTGAAGAAAAATGTGGGTTGCCTGCAAATTATGAATTCTGTCAAATTCAGGAGCACTCATTGTAGAGTCCTTTGCCATCACTTGAAATCTGATAGCGAAATCCTTCACATTAAATAGCTTTCATCTAGAGCGCTGAAACTCCAGGAGGCAAATAATGTCTTGTGTCACAGAGAGCAACCATCAAAATCACAGCCCGCAGTTGGCGACTGAAATATTGGATGAAACATTTTCCCTAGAAGAGCAGGGAAAAAGCAAATCCAAACCCACACCTTACTTCAGTACATGTGTTTAGAATAGCTTTGCTTTTGAAAATGCCTCAAATGAAAACGTATCCTCAAACTCTACAGTAGAAGTAGATCACAAATGAGAAAAGCAGGCTGAAACTGAAGTTATCCAGGAGAAAAAACATCCAGGAAGGCCAGCTACAGCATACATTGCTAAGAGGAACAGTTGCATCAACAAGTTGCAAACTCAAATCCTGCTGAAGAGACTGCACAAATACAGACAGCTTCCTTTAAGCTGTCTGTAGCTTTCTTTTAAGTACCATACCATCTTTCCTTTAAGTATCTCACAAGAATCCAGGGACGGAAGCTATTTACCAAAGACCACAATGACTGGAATGCTCATGTTCAGCGTTCTCATTTTAAGCCCTGATTCAGAAAATGAATTAGCACTTTCTTTCTAAATCACGCAACACTCCCAACGTAAGCCCCAATTAAACTGATATATGATATTCTTCACATTGGTTTTTTTAGGAAAGGAAAATAACTGAAGGCTTATGGGAAACTTCCCAAGTATCCATAGTGTAGCTTCAACGTCACTATGTCAAAAATATATGGAACTAAGAAAGGGATAAAGAAATAAATGTGCAAAATTTATTCTGTTCTTCAACGAACACAGGGACATACAATTTATAAAATTAGATCACATCTTCAAAATTAAAAAACCAAAATATATAAACACCAACAGTTTCTTGTTACAATAAACAAAAGCCCACATGAAGCTCAAAACCAGTTTACTCGAAATCAATTTCTTCATACAAAACAAGCTACTTTTAAAAATTACTTCAGAAGAAAGTGGTATGCAAACTGAAACATTATTGCAGCATGACCTTATATTTTTTCCAAAGGAAAGTCTGTTGGCAAAATACGACTAAGCTGGAAAAGCTCTGAATGGCAAATGTCCTCACTATTCTGTTAAAAGGCATTTTCTAAAGTCAGCTTTGGTCCTTCAAATTACAGAAGGAAGTTTCCTCCTTGTTAAAAAGGGATTCACATTTCTAAATACAGTTCAATTAGAAGCGTAAAAGGGAAAAAAAAAAAGTAATCAAGGCCTCTTAACACGCCTTGTCATTTTCGTTTCTTCTTGGTTTTCATCCTGAACGCAGTGCAAAACTGTTTGTTTCTATTTACAAAGAACTTCCACTCCGAAATTTTCCTTTATGGTAAAGCGAAGTGAACCTCCTTCCAGCCTTTGCCCCTCCCCATACTCACCCTGTGGGAAAAGAGCACCCTGACACAGAGACACAGATACGTGAACAAGCCATTGGGCACTGGGAGCATCCCATAGCCATGGCCACAAGGAATTCTACAAGGAGGCTCACTGAGGCTACTCTTGGGCTCCTTGCATCTCTTGTTCTGGACCAGCTGAACCAAAAAGCACTATCCCTGAGGAGGCTGGAAGAGAATGTCAGAGAAGTTCCTAAAATTGTATCAGGCATCAATTTCCTTCTGCCTGTGTAAACATCGTTAAGATTCAATACTGGAATTTAAGGCTTCTGTCACAGCATTTAAAGCACTGGCATTTAAAGCAAATCTCTAGGATAACAAGAAACTCTTCTTGTGGAACAGAGTAAGCTTTTGCTGAGGTTACCAGGTTCAAATATATAAAGTGTGCAGATCTGCTCCTCTTTATGCAGACAGTATTCTTCTTCTCACATGATGAAGACTCAGCCAAAATGCTGCAAAGTATGAGGAGTCACCTGTGCTTTAATGGAACTTCAGTCAGCTTGCAGCAGACAGGGCATGTAACTTTCCACTAGCAAAGTGCAGATTTGGAAATCTGAAGACAGGGATCCCAAAATGACACTCCTCCTTAGGCTGCTACTGTCATAATTAAAAGGTTTTGTGTGTTTATTATGCTGCCAGTCCCATTATTTTCTCAGATGTTATACTGTTTCCTTTTCTACCATTTCTTCTGATGCTTTGCTTCCTGAAGTATTGTCATCATTAGAATAATTTCCTGAGTCTTGACTGCTCTGTTTAGAATGTTTGTAATCTTCGAAAACAATTTGATTTACTTCTTCTGTGATGATAGTCTCAATTATAGAACAATTTTCTATTGGTTCTTCTGCAGTTAACAGATAAGGACTGCTTAAGAGCTGTCCTCCAAAACCCTGCAAAAAGCGAAGCAGAAAAGAAAGAGATGAACATTCATACGTAATACCTAAATAATGATTCTGCTTAACACCACAGCTGTACAAATCGGTTTATCATGTTCAGTAGCATCACGAGGTTTTCTACCTATAATACCATTTGTTTCCCTAAGTTCATGAACTCAAAGTTAGGGCGAAGTTTAGTTGCATTCATATAATCGAACACTAAAGAATGACTAACATTAATCTTAACTCTTCCACTATGCCTGTAGTTGTCAATCATCTATATAATTGCAGTATTTCATTGACTATAGTCTTATAAGGCCACAGAAGAACTAAAGAAAAATCCTAATTTAGACGACTTTCAAATGTCACTTGGTAACATGGGAATGAGGTGTGTGCTTGCAAAGTCTACAAATCATTATCAGTTATAAAGCAAAGTTTGAAACAAGGAAGAGGAAGTGAGCTGCTGCAGCAGGACACCAAGCCTTATAAAGCTCTCAACAGTGCACTCCTGCCTATCCTATGTGCAAATCTATTCTCTGAAGTGGTCATTTATATCAAACCCATCACAAAAGTTTCCAATCATGCACTGCAATTATGTTTACCAGTAATGCATTATGTTACCCTTCTACTAAACAAACCAGCTAAAATGTTGCCTTACAAGTAACTTAAATTCCGATTAGCCCTTGTAAACTACAAGACTGGTTTTAAACTACCACTTTATTCAGAAAGCTTTGTATGCTACTTATCTTAGGAGCTTCAGTGAGATGATGGCATGATGACCCATGTAGGAAGGTCACACACTGCTCAACATCAGTGTTCGGAGACTCACAGAAGCAAGCACAGTGAAAAGCAGTTCTTGCTACATTTCAAAATACACCAATACTTACATGTTGCCCTGTTCGTTTCAGAACAGGATCCCTACCAAGTACTACCTGTGCTAAGCTCAGCTGGAAATTGGACAACATCTGTCTTTTTAGAGACCAGTCAGGCTGGTAGGTCGGGACATTGTAGGAGTATTTGCTGCCTGCTACACTAAAATTTCCTCTAAAGACTGGGCTTGCATTTTCACCTCCTCTGAGTTTTAAACGCTGGCAAAAAGGCTAGAGCATGCTCTTCCAGGTAACACAACTGGAAAGCACTTCTGGTCTCACCCAGCAGGGCAAAAGTACAGTAGCACACTGGGTAGACATGCACACGCTCTGGCATGGAGGCTTCCTAACAACTCTTTCACACAGATAGAAGGAAAAACATAGAAGTTAAAATATTTGCTAATCACAGTATTCTAGAAATTGATGCTACCCATTTTTTCCATAGGAATACCTGCACTCTCTTAAAACCTACACAATTAATCTTGGCATACCCATAAGACCACAGGATAACAGATAAAGACTTTTTAATAATATTTTGCATTAATTTTTCTAAAAATACATCTGCTTAACAAACAAGAAAAATATGTCTCATCTTACCTCTATATTCAAAGGAGGTTGGCATGATGGAAAGAACACGTATTTGATTTTATTGTAGGCTTGATACAGGGCAAAACCAAGTGGCACAGCCACAAGAAAGACAGCAATCAGGGCAGTTACAAACGTTGCTAAAATGATCAGAGGCAAAATTTTATCTAAAAAAGTGAATAAAACCCATTCAGTCTAGGTATTCTTGAACTACAAACATTACTAGGAAACACATTATCTCCAAATCTGCTACAGTACATTTCACATTTCTACAGTACTATAACCAGCCATGGTGCTCATTACACAAATGATGCCATTCCAATGTCTGAAAGTTATTAATAAGACAGCACAAAATACTTATTCATTATAAGAACACAGGCATTTGCAGACAAGATCATCCAGTTATTCCCAGTTACATGTCACTACTTGACAGCAGGACAAAAAGGCTGCACATAGCTACCATGAAGCACTTGATGCATGTAAATCTATTGTGCTATTGCTTGCATGCAGGGTTTAACTCCAAGGCACATCATATGGAACCGACAGAACTCTCTCCTTTAACAAGAGAGAGATACAAGAGTAAGAATTCCCACAGGCTTTGGAGTACAAATGAGCAATTACTACAGCAAAGTTGGCCCATGGTTATTTAGCCAGGAAATTCTTAGAGTGCCCGGACTTGCAGGGTCTTCAGGGGCCCAAAAGCATCCAAATGGTTTCTTGGACAAGAGAGGAACTCCAATTGTAAGCTTCAGGTGACTATGACATAGCCAAGAGAGATACAAAAAGGATCTTCCAGTGAGTGTCTATTCCTTTTAGATGTTTACCTAAGAAGAAATCAATCTTAAGGCTGTTCCAATTATTTTCTACGCTGTTAATCTAGACACCAGCTCAGCACAACATTTTACTTTATCAGTATAGAAAGGCGAGACGAATTTCACTTCGATGCTCAGACATGGTGTCATCAACTTGGTGACACCAAGCTGAGTGGTGCAGTTGAATAGCTTCAGCGAAGGGACACCGTCCAGGCAGACCCTGACAGGCTTGAGGAGTGGGCCCATGTGAATCTCAAGTTCAACAAGGCCAAGTGCAAGGTCCTGCACATGGGTTGGGGGAGTAAGTGGATTGAAAGCAGTCTTGCCGAGGACGTGGGGGTACTGGTGGATGAAAAATTGGACATGACCTGGCAATGTGCACTTGCAGCCCTGAAAGCCAACTGTGTCCTGGGCTGCATAAAAACAAGTAATGGGGAGGTGATTCTCTCCATCTGCTCCACTCTGTGACACCCCACCTGGAGTACTGCATTCAGCTCTGGGGCCCCCAGCACAGGACAGACATGGACCTGTTAAAGCAGGTCCAAAAGAGGGCCACAGAAATGCTCAGAGGGTTGTAACACCTCTCCTAGCAAGAAAGGCCAAGAGAGTTGGGGTTGTTCAGTGTTGAGAAGAGAAAGCTCCAGGAAAACCTTATTGCTGCCTTTCAACATTTAAAAGGGGCTTATAAGAAAGATGGAGAGAGACTTTTTGCCAAGGGCTGCAGTGACTGGACAAAGGGCAATGGTTTTAAACCAAAGGAGGGCAGGTTTAGATTGGACATAAGCAATAAATTCTTTACAAAGAGGGTGGTGAGGCACTGGCACAGGTTGCCCAGAGAAGTTGTGGCTGCCCCATCCCTGAAGTGTCCAAGGCCAGGGTGGATGGGGCCTTGAGCAACCTGGTCTAGTGGAAGGTGTCCCCGCCCATGGCAGGGGGTTGGAACTGGATGAGCTTTAAGGTCCCTTCCAACCTAAACCATTCTGTGAGTCTATGGTTCTGCATTCCTGTATCAACCCAGGAACCGTGGAAAACCTTGTAACAAGCTAAGCTCAATTCCAGGACTTCAGGGACAGACCTTGTGGTAGAAGTAGTTTACATGACAGAATCCAGCTTTTGCTAGCAAAATATTGTAGTCAAAGAAACCTTTAATCTATATAGTCATGAGCTATTCAGTGCTTAAGTTGCAAGAGTTTTGCAAGCTTCCTCCTTCTTTCCACCCTTCTGCTTTGCAACATATTCTCTGGCACTATGTCTAACAAACAAACAAACTGAAGGGAGTTTGAACATACTTAAACCAATACATACCAGGAGACACTTTACAAATAATCAAGATGAGACAATCAGGTCTTTTTATCTCTATTTCCAGTTAGTACGAAGGATCAAATAATGAAAGATTTCCACACTGGGATATAAGAATGTTCGGGAAGTACATGGTTGTGTCTCTCAATACTGAGTCTTGGGATGTACTGCTTGATCTTAAATAGGCTCATTAGTATAATATGATATAGATAGATATCTATATAGAAGGATGGGGGAAGACTAATAGCTAACTAGTAAAATAGATAAAAATTTTTCTTACGAAGGTAAAAAAGTAACTTCTATTTCTTTTTAGGCTTGATAAAGTCAAAGCATTGAGGACTACAATATAAATGAATCCTAAAAGCTTAAGATGTGAAAAAGGAAAAAGTAGCACTACTATTATTACATTTTCTTAGCTTTAAGTCAGTTTGGGTATTTAGTAATTTTTCTAGCATTACAGCTGCTAATAAAGAGAACTGGCCAAATTAAATTCAACAGATTACTGTCTCTTATGTTCCGAGTGAGTGTAATCCATCTACAAATGTATTCTCATTTGGCAAAAGCTAAGCTTTCAATTATAATGAGTCTAATGATTTGTCTCTTCGCACTTTAGCACAGGAGTTTTTTTGAATATAATTAATTCACAGCAGAATTAAGACAATTTCAAGAGAAAAATATTCTTGAAAACATCATTTAGTGATTCCTCACACCCTCCCAAAATATATTGAAAGCACTGGAAATTAAAGCTTGCCTATTAACAAAGAATTATACAGAAATAAATTTAATTCATAATCATTACAGTTATTAATCTGAGATAATTTCTAAACTGAGTTGTGGAATAACCAGAATGTAACTGTGAACAGGTCAGAACAGAAGCAGTTTAGCTGTAGGAGAGAACACAGAGCAGCAAAGTGACAACACTGCCGATCTGGATCTCTGTCCAACTAGGTGCCAACTCTGTGAGGCCACCGATTCATGCTGCAAAGGTTTTTTAACTAGTGAGACTTGCAAATGCCTATAGAAGGTTAACAATTTTGCTTCCAGAGGTGTAACAATTCCCAAGCTCTTCCTACCTCCAGGTGTTTTGATGCATTCCTCTTTGCTGAAATGACTGCTTTTGTTATAGACTTCTGAAAATGCCTGTACTTTTACACAGTACAAAGTCGAGGGTGTTAGATCAGAAATTGACCCTATTGTCTGTTTTATCTCTTTCACTTTGATTTCCTCCTGAAAAAGAAAAAAATGGAAGATGCACATAAATAGTACAAGAGTCACTCAAATAGATGAGAATTTTGGCCTTTGCTGAAGAAGTAATTCCGTAAGGTCAGACAGCGCTCTGCACTTGGATTAAATAAAAGAAACCACGCAACTCTCTCCTAAGCAAACACATTCAGGAAACACTTATCAGCAAGAACCAACTACTTTCACCATATTGAAATTTTACAGTTCAAAGTGGTGTGCAAAATGAAACTTCTTCCTGTTGCAGTTTGTTTTCTTCTCTTCTTCCATGCATTTACATATATACATTTACTGATTACTGTAAAATATTTTACTGTAAGTAGCATTTAAAGAATATGGAAAGATCTGTTAAAATGTGAACTAAAAGCATGCAAGACTTCATTGTTATATGATACATACAGCTATGTATCATATAGCTAAACTACAAATACAGAAAGAAAAGAATTTGAGAGGCTAGAAGCTGTGTTAATTAAGACAGTGCACACAGTATACGGTAGGAAAGACAGCATCACAAGAACCCTACAACTTCCATTCTAAAGTGAGCTATTTAGCAGTTTGTACAAAGCTCAGTGCAATTCTGCAAATCATTACACCTAGCCACATCAATGGAAGAAGATTAAAATCTCAATTTTGCTTTGTGATAAAAGTCATCTTGACCAGATTTTTAGAAGAATCTTTCAGCAAAGCAAACCAAAACAGATCGACTGCATGACTGATAAACCATATACGTTCCTCTTTGAAAATAAGCTTCTTGAGGAGAACTCAAACTCGGTATTTAAGTCACAACAAATTTTATCTACTGTTTTAAGTACTGAACTAGCTCATACCTCATTATTTGATGAATTCTTCCAATACAAAACCCGGTAAGACAAGTCATAATGGTCCCTCATGACTTCACTCTCAGATGCTCCTGGAGGAGAAATCTGGATATGGAGCAAAGCATTACTGATGTCCAGCTTTACACCAGGAGGGCCAATTTCATCTTAAGATGTTTAAAAAAGAAAAAAGTTAAAAATAAGACTGAAAGAATAATAAAAAAAATATTGCATAAAATACTGTAATTTAAATCTGTGTCAATTTTTAGGAATATGTACTTCAAAGTCTAACTTGACTAATAGCTTTATTCAGAATCTTGAGTCCTGAGAAATATTTCAGTTATTTTCTCTTTCCACATTCATATATTGCTTCTGCAAATTTCAGTAACACGAAATACACAGGCCATGGGATCAATTCTGTGCATGCCAAAGTTAAATGACTCATCAGGATATGGACCCTCTTTTTCACATATACCCTCTTTCACAGTTATAGTACAGTTGAAAAGCGAGAAGCATGAGAGTTTTGTTTTCTCTTGATGCATTATTTACCTAGGTTCTGTTATCTTACTAAAGAATAATCCAATTACCAAGACCTTGGGGGAAGGGAAAGCTGACATACAGAACAGCTATTGATTCCATCTTCAATATGCAAGGCAATGGAATATTACCCTACATATTAGATAAACATTTCTTGACATTTATGACTGATTTGAAGTCAAACCTTTTAGTAAGGTCACATTTCTCACAAAAACCAAAAAGTGCAACAAAGATAAAAATTACTGGAATTTCATTCTGGAAAGCGTTATGTATTTTTGACTTAGAAGTCACTATCTTTTAAGTCTGCTTTTTCATGAAGCTCTTTAGGGTTGCATGTCAATGTAATACTGCATCAGCACAAAATTCAGGGTGTATTGTGCAGGGGTAGAGAGAAGGAGGAGATGAGAGCAGATGCACAAGAAAACAGAGGCAGTAGGTTCTGAAATTATTCGAATTTGGCATCGTTTTTCTGAGATATCAAGAAGTGCTCCCTGTGAATGGAAAAAGTCAGACTAGGGATATTTCTAGTGCAAACTCACACAGTGATTAATGTAGTATACAGTGAGATTATAAAATGCCATATAATGGCAGCTTTATGGTTCAATTTTGTAAAGCAAATGATGTAATTCTAAATACAATGAAATACTGGCTGTGCTGAATGGAGAAGACCATAGAAAAAACTCCTGTTTAACTTGATGAGGCCAGGATTCGCAACACAGTTTCTGTAGGGGAACCATGTATTCAGTTTCATTAATCTAGCAAATTTCTTTTTGCAAATAACAGCATTAGGTGCAAGTTTGTTGAGAAATGAAAATTTAAGAAAACATGTTGCTTACTTGTTATCAGAGGATCTACTTTCACTTCATTAGACAAACATGATCTATTATGTTCATTTATGGCCTGCACACGGAGATAATAAAATCCAGAAGTAGTAGTGATGAGAGATGAAAAATTGCATTGTGTATCAGTGATGTTTTCACATCCGTGTACATTGAGCCACTTCGCTGAGTAATCATCATGAAGTTTCTTCAGATACCCACTGCAAGAGATATTTTAATAGTTTTTGACATGAGGCCTTTGAACTCAGGCGAAAAGGGGGGGAACAAAAGAGCATGTTGACTTGTGTTACATAGGGGTTTTTTTAATTTTGGAAGAATGGGCTTTTTAGAAATTTCTCATATTTGGAATATCATTTTTTCATTTGTAACTGAAACAATGAAGTTAACTGGATCAGGAAATATGAATTAGTGCTTTATAAAGTCTCAATAGCAGAATTATGTATCAGTTTTAGAAATTTTTGAAATCCAAGTAAGATTTTTCATATAATTCCATTAACTCCAATATTTTTCCATCATGACAAAGGAATTCTAAAAGAATGCTAGAGGTATCTCTTCTCTTCATTTAGATGCTGACCACAATATTTGTGCAACAACTGGATACTAAGATACAGGTTCACAGACATGATGGGGTTTTTTCCATGCTGGGATGTGACCGGAAGTAATCAAATATGTTGACGATTGAAACCTTGAATATCTGCATTTTTACTCACTTCTAGTCATCTAATTTCTTATGAAGCAATGCAAACATCTTTTAAAACTGAACATTTATTTAGTAGTCCTTTCCATCTGGTATTTATACTCTTAAAGAAGCCTAGTACCCTGAAATTCTAGAGTATAATGTTATATGCAATCCTTTCAAAAGCCACACTGTGTCCAGATGAGGCACCCCAATGTAACAATGAATAGCCACTTTTTGTAAGTATTTCACTTTAACTTCTAGTAACTATTTGCAAAATACAATGGATGGCATTTAGAATGACATAGCCTCTTCAAACAGAGATATGGAAAATGTTTAACTCACATGAGATACTGTACATTGTAGCTCACATGTTGTTTATACTGATTAGTCCAATGTAGATGAAACTGCATATTCAAAGCAAGAATTTTCAGATTTGTTGCACAGAGTAGGTCATTCACTGCTCAAAATAGAAAGGAAACAACAATTTCTCACTGAATGGGTATTTCTCATGTAAATGGTCATGGTACACCTCCAATAATTAAAAAAATAGTTTGTTTTCATTCATTATAAAGATGGCAAATCAAAGTCTGTGATATACACAGCATATTAAGCCTTTAGTAAAAACAAGAATTAGTTAAAAATCGATTCAGAAAATATTAAGTACAGAAACTTGAGATTAGTGGAAACAAACTGGTTCAGCAATAACTTGATGAGAAAAATGTGTAAAATACACATGCATAAACATGAAGTAATTTTGATGTATCATCCATTCAATCTAATGTTTGACTTTTGACATTCCCACAGTTATTTTTTCCTGAAATAAACATTTAAAAGTACTTAAACTCACACCTGAAGAGCACACAAAAGAATTTAGACAAGCAAACAAACAACTGGTGGCAAACTGCCACTAAGCCATTCTTCAGAATCTGTAATAATAAACTCACCAAGGCCTGCATAAAAAACAATATTATTTTAAGCTTAGCACAACTTCATATGCATTCACTTAGTGCCAAGTGTACAAAAAGCTTTTGTTTTGCCTATATACACATGCCTTTCCTCCTGATTCAGTCACAAATTCAAAAATATCCAATTTTCCAAAATACAGAAAGTAGCTTTTGCAATACAAATTAATAGATAGAATCTGCCTCAGAGCAAAATCGTTTTTGTACTATTAAGACTAATATTGATAGGTGACATATTTTATATTGATTTAAATTGAAAATTTACATCACTGTCAAGATTGCTGTTATACTAAAATGAGTAAGAATGTAGCACTTCTGCCTATTTCTACTGCTTCAGAACAATTTACTTTCCAACAGTTTAAATTTAAGTAATCATTTTAAGATAAAACAATTTTACTCTGTACCTTTACGGGTTGTTTTTATACAACGAATGGGACTGAATAAGCCTTCCTGCAGTTCCAAAGAAAGAGTTGCTTGAACTTTCAAACAATAGGTAGTGTCTGGTGCAAGATCATCAATTGTGTCAGTAGGAAAAATACTCTGACTTCTGAGCTGTAAGAAACAATTGCAAACAGCATATGAAGATAACTGTTCTTCCTTATGAGCAGAATTTTTTTTTTCCCCTTCTCCAGGTTTCAGCCCCGTTTATATAACATGCCATAAAAGTGCTAAAATAGGGAATGGAGGACAATATAAAAGCTGAATAAGTGCTAAAGGGAAGTTCCAACTTAGCTACGTGACTGAGAGGAAGGAATACATCATGCTCCTTTAACACATGAAAGTGTGGAGGGATTGTGGCACCACCATACATGATGCATAACTCAACACACAAAGATTCAGGCATATAGTCAGAAGAGAAATAGTACACTTCCGTCCCTCAATTAATTGAGCAAACACTTCGCCCTCCCCCTTCTGCTACCTCTCTGCTTTCAGTTTACCAGACTTTTCAGTGACTAACCTTTGTACACAGCTTGTACTTAAATTAAAGCTTTTTCACCCGCTTTGATGTGTAATGATTATAACTAGGTCTTCAAAATGAACATAGATACTCTTCAATTCCTGCCCTAATCTAGCTGGCACCCATTCCCCTAAAAGGATAGGAAAAAAAAAAAACC
The DNA here is from genome assembly GCF_004027225.2 of Strigops habroptila. Lineage (NCBI taxonomy): Eukaryota > Metazoa > Chordata > Aves > Psittaciformes > Psittacidae > Strigops > Strigops habroptila. The sequence continues at coordinate 28,782,199 of NC_044278.2, read as the reverse complement.
CCAGACTGCTTCTACTTTGGTCTTTACAGAATAGCTGTAGGTGCTGTACGAGATGCACATTATGGCTTGGAAACTAGTTCACAAATTCAAGATCTCAAAAGAATCCTTAAAACCCCCAACCTACAGTGTAGAAACAGAGACCTGAATTAATGACACAGAACAGTATACTGACAGCTTTAGTCAAGCTGTATGGTCTCAGCAAGATCAAGTTAGCCTCCTACTTCTCCCCTATATCTATGCCTTACTGTAAATGCTTCTTCCCACTGCCTTGAACTCTTTCCCCTCCCCATTCCTGTTGGCTGAGGGTGGCTCTGGCTCCAACACATCTGAGATGGTTTCACCTTCTTCCTCATGCATTGGAAATTGGGTCCATAGAAATACAAACTCTTATCACAAAATATCTAAGGCAATCCTCTAGTAAAAACAAAACACCCTCTCCCAACTTTTAAGCTGCATAGCAACGCTTATACACAGTTACCTAATTAACCAACTCCTTATTTTAAAGCATGAAGCAATTAAAGTACATCTCTGACAGTTATGTTAAGGTTAAAAAGTAATAATAAGTGATCATACCTCTGAATTTGATGAATTTTCCCAGATAACTAGTTTATATTTAAAATACAGAGGAGTTATCCACATTTTTCGGACCTGATTTGCTTCTGGAGGAGAAACCTTAATTTTTATGACTCCATTCATGGACTGCAACTCCATTCCTGGGGGACCGATCTGAGCTGCAAATATTAAAAGAAAAAAAAAAAAGAAAGAAAGAAAGTCAAGCACAATTATTTAAAAACACCAAAAAAGTAATTTACATTCATAAACCCACAGTAATTGCCTATAGTATCTTATTTTTAATTATTCTAAGACAATAACAGGATCACAGTAACTGCCTATAGGATCTTAGTCTTAATGACTCTCAGGCAGTATCTAATAGAAACCTATCCTAACAACCAACCACTGTTACCTGGTTCTAAAAGCAATGGAGTTAAAATGCAGCCTTAGTTACTGGAATCGTTTTTAGAATCTACAGTGAAAATCAGCATAAGTTTTTCTAAAACATGCAAGGCAAGAAACCTAGCTCAAAGAAATCGATGCAATGTTGAGGGAAGGCTTCAGCACCATACTATACTGTAACTACTCAAAAGTCGCAAGGTCAGAAGAAACCTTCCAGTAAAGTCCAATGTCAAAAAGGATTTTTCTGAATTCTAGAAAAATACAGACTGACAGAAAACTCTGTCAGGAAAAATGCATCACTTACAATATTTCTCGCTTTCCAGAAAGAGAGGATCATAACATTCCATGACCTGCTAAGGCTGAGAAAACCACCAGCTCCTGTTGCTATGAGCAATGGAACCCACACGCATTTCTTCCACAATAATGTGCTGAAGAACATTTAACTAAAAATGTTACAGTATATATGGAGCTCATACCTATAAAATATGGAATCATTTCAAAAATGCTAGACCATGGAGACACTTCTTCCTTTCTTTCAGCCCTTATACGCACATGATACGTATCATAGTATTCAGTTATTGCTGAGGAAAAGTCACATTCTGTGCCAGTAACATTTTGACACCCAGGCAACCCCTTCCACTCTGTTCCATTTGTTTCAGTATCTTCAAACCTGTAAGAAAGAAAACACACCCCAAAATAAAACTAATACACAATTTAAGTCTTGAGATTCTTTTTCCTGTTCTTCTTAATGCTAGCAAACGTCACACCATTTAATGCTGTTTTATCACCAGCACCAATGCAATCAATGTTATCTACTTAATTACCCTGGAATTCATATCGCAATTTTAATTCATTAATTGAATCTATTAATTTATTAAGTTATTATTAAGTTAACCTTATTGCCAAAGGTTAACTATTACTCTGAAAAGTCTGACACCAGCTTGCTTTATTCAGCAGGTAAACATGCAGAAAACATCATCAAAGAATTGTCAAAATCCAGAATTATATCCTTAGTACACAATCCCGGGCTGGCAAGGGTTTTATAATTCATTAGAAGAAATTTAAAAGTCTTGATGGCAAGATGTGCTTAAAAGAGTATAAAAGCAGCAAAAATAAGCCCCAATTCTGACATTAGCAAAGAATGCAGATTAGGGGAAAAGAAAGAAAGGAGAAAATGGGAGTTCAGCACTAAGTGTTGGAATAATTAGCTTTATAGAAGCTATTTTTCTTGTGGGTTAACAGACATACACACCTTATTTAAGAAAGAGACATTTCATACAGAGATTAAGTACGTCCTGACCAGAAAAGAGGCACAGACTTGAAATAGTAATTTTTTATCCTCAATGCCTATTTTATCTTTCAGACCAGTATTATGTTTCTAAAATAAAACTATTTTCAAAGCAGCTCTTTCTCACCTATGCATTGAAGATGATGAGTTGTTTGGTGGTTTGTTTTTTTTAATAAACCTAAGATTATACACTAGGCAATCCTAAAATCAAGAACTTCAGTGATTTTGTCACAGAAGTGTTTTTTAATATTTACTTGCCAGGAAAATACAAATATTTACAAAATACCAAACGTATAAAACCAAGCAAACATTTAAGAACAAGAATTGTTTCATCTGGTGATTAAAATTTGCAGATGAGAAATCTAGATTCATAAACACTGACAAATTATCAAAAAACTACACTGAAAATTCTCTCAAAATCTGCGTGTGGCCACAATGTACCTTAATTTAAAACCAAAACAAACACACGCAATGTCACCACACAGACAGAAAACCAAAAAATCAAACCCAAATCCAAATAACCAGAGAATAAATAAATCCAAATACTACATTTCTAAGTGCAACAGTTAATCTTCTCAAAGAACCACTTGATTGTTAAGCGTTACTACCAGGGGTGTTCTGCATTTATAACATGTCGCAATCGGTGAACAGTCTAATTTTACATATTAATTAGAGAAATGAAGGACAATGCTCAGATTCCACTTCATTTCAGGACTTGATCTTCCCGGCCTCTACTTTCTGGATTTCAAACCATCTCCAGGAGTTTTATGTGACAGTATTGAGAAGTACAGTAATTAATTAATATGCTCCTCTACACAAATACGTGTCAGACATTGCTGGCTTAGAATAAAATTACTACTTACTACCTGTATTCTGCTGAAAATGTCACATTGGTATCATTCCCAGTGTAGTTCCATCTTAGAGTGAAATTCGTATTTACAACATAGACCTGGATATCCTCCGGACTCTTCAGATCAGTTTGGCCTACAAGAAAGTAACATAAAGGTATATAAAGATTGGGATAAGTAACTTGTACATGACTCAAGAATAACTTCTGTTAAAAAAAGAAGTAGAGAGTTACAGTGAAGTAATAAAAAATACAAGAGTTAAGAAAACACCACACTACTCGAATGACACTTCAATATATAACTCAGAAGTGCCATATATATGCAAATCAGAGGTGCATTAGGTAGCTCCTCTGCCTGTTTGACTATACAGCTCCTTCCTCTGTGCTTAAAATCTTTCTCCCCACACCCTTTTAAAAAAGGTCTATACAGTTGTAACATTCAAGGCCTGTGTTCACTGTTGATTATAAGCAGTCTGAAATGCCTTTAAACTCATATTTTATTAGTTGGATCCAACATCTGGACCTCAGCTGCAAACTGCTAGGGATTGACCTAATGCTGTCATTTCACAGTTGTGAAACAGACTGAGCATAGCAGATTTGTTTTATGTCACGTGTTACTCCCATAAATTAAATGTAGTGAGCATAAATCCCTTTAAGCAATGCTTCATCACATAGCAGATCTTGTATCTTGCTCACAGTAATCCTGGGTTTTCTTTTACACAAAGAGCAGTGCTTTTGGACTTATGGAGGGCAAGTGCTAAGTCTCAGGACACATAAAAGAATGTACATAACATCAAGGGAAGGACCAGCCCATGAGAAAAGAAAGCTTAACAGGCAGCTTGCCAACAGGAGGGAAGCATTCACATTAGAATCATCTGCCGGAGAGCTTGCTCTCTCCTCTGTTTTCCACCTTTCAAAAATACTCTAAAAGCCCCAACTGCCTCATAATTACCTTATATTCCACTTCCTACAGAAGACTTCTTTACCATTAGCTTTGAGATACGCAGAATCATAAGTGTCCCATTTGAGATACAGTGCAAGTATCAGAGGATAGATGAGAGTAACAATGATATGGCAAAAGGAATTATTCCAATACTTACAGAAATTGAAGCTTATCCAGCTACTTCTTACTTTGTTTTGAATTACTTCACGGCAGTATATCGGACTGCTTCAAAGCAGTGAGGCAAGAAAGTTCTAATCAGGGCTGAAAGTTTGGACTGCAAGTTTTCTTTACCAGAAACTGAACCAGACTCTGGCTTACAGAGCAAAGGGAAAGAGTGTGAAGGCACAGGGAATATGTGTGAACTGAGGAAACCTCAGGCAGAAGTCACTAAAATCATACCAAAACCACCAATCAAGAATATCCAGATTTATAGAGCTTAAACTTCATCTAAATCCTTCTGCCAGGTACGCTACACCAGGTACTGCTGACAACCCAGGCTATGTACAATTTAGGCAGAAAATACTTCTGTCCTCTAAGAATGCACTTTAATCTTCTAACACATCGGGAGAAAATAATAAAATCAACAAAATAATTTAAAAAATCGAATCACCACAGACACCTCTGGCTTGACTTTCTATTTTTAACCAGTTGTGTGTTACATTATTAATCACTTCCCAACGGCTACAACTTTGACAAACACATGTTACTGACCATGTCTCTGAAATTGCTTTTTGATTATATTAGGAAGAAATCAGAACAAATACATCCTATTTCTCCTGGACAACCAAAGTCTGCTTGCACATCTAACGGGTTATCTTGAATTTGATTTTCACAGTGGCTCTTCCTTGCAAAAACTGTTTCATATTTTACATGATGACCAAGTTCTCCTTATGAAAAAGAAAGGTACATGGAAAAACAATCTATAAACTGAAGTCTGCAATGTCTTTTTGGAGTCTCGGAGTTGAAGTGGTATCCAGAGATTACTGACTTTTGCAAATGACTCCTGAAAGCACAAAACTTGAAAATAATTCAACAAAAACCTGTGGATCCCACTACAGAAGTTTTTTCCACAATGCATTAATTTGTTAATCCTCTAAGCTGAAAGACTAAAATCAGCCCAGAGAGTGCCAAACCACATTTGATCATCAGAAGATAAGAAAGCAAAGGAAATAACTATTTTTTTCAGACATTTATCTAACAGATGGCTATAGTTCAGCCAAAAAGCTTATGATAACAAAGGCAGCTAGTTCAGATTTTTGTAAAAAATAGCAATTTTGAAAATTTATAGCCCTTCACAAAGGAAATGCTCACTTCATGGGAAAACATTATTTTCACTTTATTTGAGAAAGTTTGCGTTAAGAATCAAAAAGCCTGGAACAAAAAAGTTCCACTGGCTTTTAATAATACTAATAATGAAAAGGAAAAAAACCCCACAACTCTGCTATTACCATAGAAAGTATGAGCCTGTCAGAGCCACCAAATTTGTTCAAAAATACCACCACCTATGGGAATTGATAGACTGAATGTTATAATCTTGCTTAGCAAAAGTCATTGCTTTATGACCTAGTGGAAGATTATTTAAGTGTTGTGATATGGCATAACACCTTCAATTTCAGTTATAAAGAAATATCAACAGATTGACATCATTCACATCTAAAGTGCAGGGTAGTGCTTCTCCCTGTAAATATGTGTATTCATGTATTTGCAGAGACTTAAAAAATATAATTCACACACTCAATCTGTTTAAATATTTATCTGTAGAAGATCTTACTGAACGGTATGATGAAAAACTTGTTTCAAACCATCTTTTCGGAATGTAATTCAACTGCTGACGTTTGAATAGCCTCCTAGAGCAGACCGAAAGCAAGCTCTGGCTTCCTGAATTCTCTAGCAGCACACATACCAGGTTTAAAAACCTGCCATGGCAGTACTAAACTTCTAGAAGTCTTTACAACAGGAGAGTCCCGACGTAGGTTCTTTACCCTGAACAACATAAAACCTCAGAGTAAACCACAAAAACGTAGGATTAGATAACACATAGTATTAGCTGAGAACAACAACGCACCTACAGAGCTCCAACACTGAAAAAAATGCTACTGTATCTTAAGACTATTATTTTTGTTTGCCTTGGTTGAAACTAAAATATTCACTGCACTTCCAGGGTATCTTTTCCACATTTTCAAATTCTTATCTTATACAGACCATGAAAATAAATATTTTTCATTTGAAGTCAGATAGGAAAAAGGAAGCCTGGAAGCAGAAACAAAATGGTTTCAAGACTCTTGTTCTAACAAGATATACTTTCTTGCCAAGTTACAAATACATGCTGATGTAAGACATCCAATTAACGTTTTAAGCTAGGACAGCTTTTTCTAAAGCTGGTAAATACCACAGCAAATAATCATATCCTCTCTGCGGATACGAACAGTATTGTAAAAAACCAGCTCTGGGTTCTAACATTTGGAAGACAATACAGTATTCCAGTCCTGGAGTAGGAGCACACACCGAGAACTAGAAGGGATTTATTCCAGAACAGCTTTGGTTAAAGGCCCAAAAGATGACTGTCGCAAGTCTTGGCTTTGACTGCCTTTTTCTCTGAGAACTTCCTCATGCAAGTTTGAACAAGGCTGGACTCCATCTTGACATTTACCCTTTTTTAATCCTCCTTACAAACTGCTGAAACAAGCCATTTTCAGTGGCACATGACCACCTTTACAGAATCATCTTTACAGAACTTTAATAAACAGAAACATGCTATTCAGAGACATCACCTGTAAAATTAACTTAAAATTTAACTACAGGGTTAAAAGTAACTTGTACCAATTACAATTCAGGGAATTTTCAGAAAGTTGTTCAACATTATGTTCAACAACAATGTACAAGCGTGATAGCACTTACAGTCAGTGCACAGCAGTGGTCAAAAAGGGAGAAAGTTAGAAACTGATATGGAATTAAGGGAGTAAAATAGAAAGCTTAATGTCATTATATAATTTCATTTTAGACTTATTTTCCAGCACCGCATGCAGCTCTAGAGTGCCCACTCTCACAGGCAGATAGCAGGGCAGAATACGGCAGAGAAGAGTGACATGGACAACCTGAAGTATGGAACAGCTTCTGTCCTGGGAGGAATCAGAACATGATTCTTCAGCCTGAAAATGAGATGGAGGGGAGGATGTGACAGATCTACAGACACCTAGTGAGTGGCATGAAGAATGCAAGCAGCCAAAGATTGTTTGCTGTTGTCTTAGCACTAAGCTGGAAGCATCAAATCAAGCACCACTCTGCTCTAAGCAAACAAATCAAACTGCTGCTTTACTGGATGCTTAGTCAACCTGTGGAATTCCTTCCCCTAGGACACTGTGAATGCTCAACTCTTACCAGGCTTATGAACTCGAGTGAAATACAAAGCCTCAACACTACAGACTGCCATAACGTTGTGAAGTGTCACTGTATACTTGAGGTTTTATTCTTTCCTATGCCACTACCAACCACTGCTATAGGTGAACACTGGACTGGACAGCTTCTTGCCTTGATTTGGTATAAAACATAACAGAAAAAAGAACCCTAAAAAAGAACCACAATGCTCTTTGTAGACCTATCTCGAGCTCAATTAGGTACTATTCCTTGCTCTGGTCAGAAAACCAGATTATTGCCTCAGAAGGAGCTCCCAGCCCTGACTGACAACCAAACTATCTTTACCACGAAATCAAATTTCTTCTCCAAATTCAAATACTTATTTATTGAGGTTTTCACGTCACAATTATGCTCTTTCATCTGTTCATCTCCTGCTGCAGGTAAAAAGAGGGATATAATCAGCCAGCTATAATTTTATACTCTGAGGAATGTCTTTGGTTGAAATTTGTTGAAAGTTAATGATCACCAATTCCAACTCTAACCATTCTATGATTTACATTAGCTGTTATGAAGAAGCTCTTCACTATGAGGGTGGTGAGGCACTGGCACAGGTTGCCCAGAGAAGCTGTGGCTGCCCCATCCCTGGCAGTGTTCAAGGCCAGGTTGGATGGGGCTTGGAGCAACCTGGTCTAGTGGAAGGTGTCCCTGCCCGTGGCTGAGGGTTTGAACTAGATGAGCTTTAAGATCCCTTCCAACCCAAACCATTCTGTGATTCTGTGAATTTTAACACTTCCTAATCACCCATTCATATATTTGAAGTACAGAAACTGAGCTGGAAGAAACCTTGTAAGGTCACCTGTCTTTCACACGGAAGAAAGCAGGTGGCCAATTCTGCATACATAACAGATGTTTGCATAGAGATGCCCTATGGTTTCCACCACCAAATAATCTATTTTTTGCAGGCTTCACATCTGAAATGTTTTGCTATCCTTACCACTAGAGATTAGGGAAAGCTTTCTGTAAATCAAAAGCAAATTACTTCCAAATCAGGTTTCCTAACAGATTCTACTGGAGGTCTGAATCTTTGCAGAACAGATCCAAGTTTCCTTACAGCAAGGACACTTGCTTAGTTGTTGTTCATAGTCCATGAGTTTACACACTGCAAAACCCAGAGTCGAACCTACATTTCCTCTAAGCACATTTAGCCCATGTAATTTTGTCAATGGATGTTAAAGCACATTATTCTTTAAGTCAGTCATACTTGAAAACTATGTTAAAAATGGCTGACAATAAAAACAGAATGGCAGCAACAATTCTTTTAGTTTTCCTTTAAAGCCAAATTTTCTAGCTTTCTGAATGATTTTTATTGTTGTCTTTTGCATTCTCTCCAAATGGTTGAACTTGCTTGAAATAGTATGCTTCAGAAAATGACAATACTCCAGCTGAGATTAATAAATGCAAATGTAGCTTACAAAACACATGACCCAACATCTTCATTCTAATTAGCACTGCTGTGCCCCAATGTGTTGGGGGTTTTCTACAGCATTGCACTTAAACTTCTACACATAAATTACAAGGCATTGTAACATTGCATCTTCTCCCCCTCCCTCGAACTGATATTTAGACCACCCTTTGTCATCCTCTCTTTGCCTACACAGCCCTAACGCGTCCTTTTCCAATACTAGTGTACTTTTTCCTGGAGTATTTCTCCAGTTTGTTGGGATACTTCTCAATTCTACGCCTACTTTTCAAAACCATTGTGAGCTCCTCCCACTTAGTTATATCTGGATTTAATAAGCTTACACTGTTCTATCATGCATATTACTAGCAGAACCCTCTTGATACATCCTTCCCTCTTGACAGTGAACTGAAAACAATTTTGATGAGCTGGGAAAAAATCATACATAAATTATTTTTTCCAATATGCTTAAGATATTAATATACAATATAGATTCAAAAGCAATACTAAACCAAAATACATGCAATTGGAGCTCCTCTAGCTGAATAGCCTTTTATTTTAGTATAGCAGAAATTCATTTCACATGACATTTGTTCTCAGTACTACAGACATGCATAGACAACACACCCATCCATCCTTTCACATAATACTCCTTATTTCCAGTAAGTGTTTTGTGTTTTCTTCTCTAATTAATTTTCTTAAATCCCAATGAACAACAATCCAGGAATGAAGGAGTAAACTCGGTAAAGTTTAATTACCAGATAAATTTTGTGATTTAGTTAGAAACCAGATATGAAAAGTATTATCTAAAAATCAAGACGCCTTTCTGGCTTATTTTACCAATTATTATTTTACCAGAAATGTAAACTGAATTCATGTTTCTTCACTTAAAGCATAACGACACTTTGGTGTTCAGGACAACACCGAGAGATCAGACTTTATGAAAAGAAAAGGTTAAAGAGAAGCTTTTAGCACAATTGCCTATCTTCCTTCCCCTGTCAAATTTTAACGAACTAAAATAAATACAAAACTGTTCTAATAAATAAACATCACTATTTATATTAAGTAATATTTTCAATAAATGATGGTTGAAAATAATAACATTACAGAATAGCAAAAACCATTCAGCATCAGAAGAAAGCAGTCTTAGCAAGACAGAAATATACTCCCTCAGGAGAAAGCAAAGGGGAAATCCCATCAAGAGTACACAATAGCTCAATGATTATCACACTAAGTATGAGGTAGAACCAATGGAAACTTTAAGTCAACCTTTCAGCATAGGAAGGAACGGAAGCCTGTTATGTGTAATATTAAGAGAGAAATAAAAAAAAAAAGCCACAGCCAAACACACACCAAAATGACTCAACTGTTATTGGGCAGAACTGTTCTGTGGGCAGAAAGGGGCTCTAGAGAACTAGGCAGAACTCTTACTGCAAGAACTTTTCTAGAGGAGCAGCAGAGAGGAACTGCTGGTTTTGACAAGGTAGAAGGTGAGAGGTCACTGTAGCAGAGCAATGACTTCTAATTTTAAAATTAGTATGTGGCATGTTAGTCATTTGCTATAACATGTGTGGGTTGATCAAGGTATCTACATGTATCACATGCTTCCAGTTTGGGGATGGAATTTGGGGCTGATGTGTGAAGAATTCACCTACAAGCCAAATGGCTGAAAGAAAACAAAGAAAGAGAAGAGGTCCCATCGCTGCTTCTCTGCCTGAATCCTACCATGAATGTAAAGTGTAGACCACTGAAAACAGCCTCTCTCTAGTCTTCTTTTGGGTACGCCGAATAATACACTTTTACAGAATTCAAGAGTTTAGGTGGCATCAGAAGCAGCCTGCACACACTAGCCCACAGCTATGATATTTCCATCATGTGGGCTATGATATTTCCATCACTCAAACTAGCTTAGCCCATATACTTTCTGTTGCATGTCACAATATCCTCTAAATATGCAGGAAGATAATTTACTTAAGCCCAGCTCATCTAGGCTACACAACACTTCCCCCTTGAAAAAGGTTTTGTTCAATAGTTCTTTCTTGCTGCTTAAGGATGTAAGAAGAGGCACATATCTTGCAAGATAAAATCCTCACCCTGCAATTTTACTACTTTTATTTCCTCATTTATACTTCAGTCTCTGCCAGATTAGACTGAGATGCCTTTCAATCACAGAATCATTAGGGTTGGAAGGGACCTCTGGAGATCACCCAGTCCAGCCCCCCTGCCAAGGCACGGCCACCTAGAGCAGGTTACACAGGAACACGCCCAGGTGGGTTTTTAACGTCTCCAGAGAGGGAGACTCCACAACCCCCCGGGACAGCCTGTTCCACGGCTCTGCCACCCTCAATATAAAGAGGTTCTTACTCATGTTGAGGTGAAACTTCTTGTGTTTTAGTTTATGACCATTGCTCCTCGTCCTGCCACTGGACATCACTGAAAAGAGCCTGGCATCACCCTCCTCACACCTGCCCTTGAGATATTTATATGCATTAATGAGATCCCCTCTCAGTCTTCTCTAAACAGGCACAGCTCCCGCGATCTCCTCATAAGAGAGATGCTCCAGACCCCTGATCATCCCTGCAGCCCTCCACTGGGCCCAAACTGGAAGCAAATCAATGCAACTCAAAATCTGTTTGACCCACACTTAAGCTAGAGCCGCTACAACTCACAGATCGCAAGTTAAGCCTCAAGATACGGAGCCAGATGAAGCCAGATGAGATGAAGACAGCTACTTACTGAACTCTGGAGTTGAACCCAAGGCCCTCGACGCAAACCTAGCCCCACTTACCCAGGCAGGCAGGCAGGCAGGCATACCTACCCAGACACAAGGTCTGTACGCCTTTGCACCCCTGCAGCGGGCTCCGGGACCACGTCCCCTCTCCCAGCGCCGCAGGACCGAAGCGGGAGTGCCCGCAGCGGCACGGCTCCGCGGGTGACTGCCGGGGACACCCCACTCGTTGAGAACGGGCACCGCAACACCCCGAGCTGCCCGCCGGGTGCGGTGCGGTGCCCGCTCACCGGGACCCACCTGCGCAGCGTAGAGGCAGCGCGACCAGGAGGCAGGACAGCAACACCGCCAGGACCCCGCGTATATCCATTCCCCAGCAAACGGCGCCCGCGCCCGTTACCGGAAGCCTGGGGCGGCTGCGCATGCCCGGGCAGCGGCGGAGACCGGCCCGGGCGGGGTGAGTGGCGCAGCGCTCCGTGCGGGGGGAGCGTCTGGCGGCGGGGAGCCGGCGCCCCTGGAGGCCTTTAGTGAGCGGTGGCGGCAGTGGAACACGCTTGAGGAGAGGGGGGGAGGTTGGATGCGCCACGGCCGTGGAAAGCTGCGGTAGTGGGGCGTGCTCCCAGGTTCTGCTGCCTGCCCGTGAATCACAGAATCAGCTATGCTGGAAAAGACCCTTAAGATCAAGTCCAGCCATTCCCCAGCGCTGCCAAGTCCACCACTAACCCATGTCACTGAGGGCCTCAGCTACACGGTTTGTGAACGCTTCCAGGGACGGTGATTCCACCACTTCCCTGGGCAGCCTGTTCCAATGCCTGAGCACCCTCTCTGTGCAGACATTTTTTGTAATATCCAATCTAAACCTCCCCTGTTGCAGCTTGAGGCTGTTTCCTCTTGTCCTATCACTCATTACTTGGGAGAAGAGACCAACCCCACCTCACTCCATCCTCCTGTCAGGTAGTTGAAGGGAGCGATAAGGTCCCCCCTGAGCCTCCTTTTCTCCAGACTGAACTCCCCCAGGTCCCTCAGCTGATCCTCATGAGACTTGTGCTCCAGGCCCTGCACCAGCTCCGCTGCCCTTCTCTGGACCCGCTCCAGCACCTCAGTGCCATCGGACCGGTGCAGCTCGCCCAGCACAGGGACCTGTCCCTCACGGCCGGTTGAAGCAGAAGCAGCAGTGGAGAGGCCGAGCCCCGGGGTGTGGGCAGCGGTGGCAGGGCCGAGCTGCCCCTGCCTCCCGGCAGGCGGGAGCAGAGCAGCGTCCCTCGGGGGATCCCTTTATCTGCTGTGGGTGCAACTCCACGTTTTTATCTGCACGCAGCAGCTTCCGTGTTGCTGGATGTAGACCAAGTAATGCAAGCTAATGCTGTGCTCGGTGTGAGCCTGGTATTGGCAGGGCAGATGCTTGGTGTCCCGGTTCTCTGCCCTCCTGGATGGGGGTTAGTGGTTGTGCAGCTCTGATGTGCTGTCTCAACAGTGCTTGTGTTTCCACCCATTGTTCTGCCCTTTTCTGGTCATTGTTACTCCATCCCAACCTACGAAAAAGAAAACTGGCTAAGAAAATTGGGGCTGTTCAGCCTGGAGAAGAGAAGGCTGCATGAAGACCTCATAGCAGCCTTCCAGTGCCTGAATGGGGCCTACAGGGGTGCCAGAGAGGGACTCTTCATTAGGGACTGTAGTGATAGGACAAGGGGTAATGGAGTCAAACTTGAAAAGGGAAGATTTAGATTAGGTATAAGGAAGAAATTTTTTACTGTGGATGGTAAGGCACTGGAATGGGTTGCCCAAGGAAGTTGTAATGCTCCTTCCCTGGCAGTGCTCAAGGCCAGGCTGGACAGGGCTTTGAGCAACCTGGTCTAGTGAAAGGTGTCCCTGCCCACAGTAGGGGATTGGAACTAGATGATCTTAAGTTCCTTTCCAACCCTAACTATTCTATGATGCTATAAATGTCAATAAAGTCATAGAATCATAGAATCGTAAGGGTTGGAAAGGACCTTAAGATCATCTAGTTCCAACCCCCTTGCCATGGGCAGGGACACCTTGCCCTAAACCACATGGTCCAAGGCTCTGTCCAACCTGGCCTTGAACACCGCCAGGGATGGAGCATCCACAACCTCCCTGGGCAACCCATTCCAGTGCCTCACCACCCTCACTGTAAAGAACTTCTTCCTTACATCTAATCTAAACTTCCCCTGTTTAAGTTTGAACCCATTACCCCTTGTCCTACCACTACAGTCCCTAAGGAAGAGTCCTTCCCCAGCATCCTTATAGACCCCCTTCAGATACTGGAAGGCTGCTATGAGGTCTCCATGCAGCCTTCTCTTCTCCAGGCTGAACAGCCCCAACTCTCTCAGCCTGTCTTCATACGGGAGGTGCTCCAGCCCTCTTATCATCCTCGTGGCCCTCCTCTGGACTTGCTCCAACAGCTCCATGTCCTTTTTATGTTGAGGACACCAGAACTGTACACAGTACTCCAAGTGAGGTCTCACGAGAGCAGAGTAGAGGGGCAGGATCACCTCCTTTGACCTGCTGGTCACGCTTCTTTTGATGCAGCCCAGGATACGGTTGGCTTTCTGGGCTGCAAGCGCACACTGCCGGCTCATGTTAAGCTTTTCGTCAACCAACACCCCCAAGTCCTTTTCTGCAGGGCTGCTCTGAATCTCTTCTCTGCCCAACCTGTAGCAGTGCCTGGGATTGCCCCAACCCAGGTGTAGGACCTTACACTTGGCTTGGTTAAACTTCATAAGGTTGGCACCGGCCCACCTCACAAGCGTGTCAAGGTCCCTCTGGATGGCATCCCTTCCCTCCAATGTATCAACCGAACCATACAGCTTGGTGTCATTGGCAAACTTGCTGAGGGCGCACTCAATCCCACTGTCCATGTCGCCAACAAAGATGTGGAACAGGACCGGTCCCAACACCGATCCCTGAGGGACACCACTCGTTACAGGTTTCCAACTGGACATCGAGCCATTTACCACAACTCTTTGTGTGCGGCCATCGAGCCAGTTTTTGATCCACCAAGTGGTCCATCTATCAAATTGATGTCTCTCCAATTTAGAGACAAGGATGTCATGCGGGACAGTGTCGAACGCTTTGCACAAGTCCAGGTAGATGACGTCAACTGCTCTGCCCCTGTCCATCAGTTCCGTGGCTCCATCATAGAAGGCCACCAAATTGGTCAGGCAGGATTTCCCCTTAGTGAAGCCATGTTGGCTGTCACCAACCACCTCGTTGTTTTTCATATGCCTTAGCATGCTTTCCAGGAGAAACTGTTCCAAGATTTTGCCAGGCACAGAGGTGAGACTGACTGGTCTGTAGTTCCCTGGGTCTTCCATCTTCCTCTTCTTGAAAATGGGGGTTATATTACCCTTCTTCCAGTCATCGGGAACTTCACCTGACTGCCAGGATTTTTCGAATATGATGGACAGTGGCTTAGCAACTTCATTCACCAGCTCCTCTGGACCCGTGGATTGATTTCATCAGGTCCCATGGACTTGTGCACGTTCAGGTTCTTAAGATGGTCTCGAACCTGATCCTCTCCTACAGTGGGCCTAAGGTCTTCATTCTCACAGTCCCTGCATTTGCTTTCCAAGACTGTCGTGGTGTGGTCAGAGCATTTGCTGGTGAAGACTGACGCAAAGAAGTCATTAAGAACCTCAGCCTTCTCCAAATCCATGGTAGCCAGTTCTCCTGATAGCTTCTGGAGAGGGCCTACATTGTCCCTAGCCTGTCTTTTATTTGCTACGTATCTATAGAATCCTTTCCTGTTATCTTTTACATCCCTTGCCAAACTTAATTCTAGCTGGGCCTTAGCTTTCCTAACCTGGTCCCTAGCTTCCCGGGCAATGCTCCTATATTCTTCCCAGGCCGCCTGTCCTCGCTTCCACCTTCTATAAGCTTCTTTTTTCCCTCTAAGTTTCCTCAGCAGCTCCTTGTCCATCCATGGAGGTCTCCTGGCCCTCCTGCTGCACTTTCTTCTAGTTGGGATGCAACACTCTTGAGCACGTAGCAGGTGATCCTTGAATATCGACCAGCAGTCTTCGGCCCCCCTGCCCTCTAGGACTGTATCCCATGAAACCTTACTAAGGAGGTTCCTGAAGAGGCCAAAGTCTGCTTTCTTGAACTCCAGGGCAGTGAGCTTGCTGCATGCTCTTCTCACTGTCCTGAGGATCTCAAACTAAACCATCTCGTGATCACTAGAGCCAAGGCTGCCCTGGAGCGTCACATTTCCAACCAGTCCCTCCCTGTTGGTGAGCACGAGGTCAAGCATGGCACCTCTCCTCGTCGGCTCCTCTATTGCTTGAAAGAGGAAGTTGTCTTCCACACAATCGAGGAACCTCCTGGATTGCTTGTGCCGGGCCGTACCGTCCCTCCAACAGATGTCAGGATGGTTGAAGTCCCCCATGAGGACAAGGGCCTGCGAGCGTGAGGCTGCTCCTATCTGTCTGTACAACGCTTCATCCACAGAGTCCTCTTGATCGGGCAGCCTGTAACAGATCCCCACCGTAATGTCCCCCATTGCTGTTTTCCCTTTGATCCTGACCCACAAACACTCTGTTACCTCATCACCCGTCCCCAGACAGAGTTCCATACTCTCTAGCCTATCACTGACATAGATAGCAACGCCCCCTCCCCGTCTGCCTGGCCTGTCTTTTCTAAACAGCCTGTAACCTTCCATTCCGACACTCCAGTCACAGGAGCCATCCCACCATGTTTCTGTGATACCAATGGCATCATATTCCCGTAGCCTTGCACACATCTCTAATTCCTCTTGCTTGTTCCCCATACTACGGGTGTTTGTATAGAGGCACCTTAGCCGAGCTCCAAATGCAGCTGACTCAATGGCTGGGGCAGCTGGAACATCTCTACATCGCTCCAAGCACTTATTACAGGTGCTGGCAACTGACCAGGAGTGTTGGGATGGATCAATGCTCCCCTCCCCCAACACATCTAGCTTAAAGCTTTCTTGACCAGCCTGGCAAGCCTCCTACCAAAACAGCTCTTCCCCTTCTTTGTCAGACCAGCTCCACCAGCCTCCAGTAGATCTGGCCTCCCAAATGGAGCCCCATGTTCTAAATAGCCAAACCCCTGACTATGGCACCACCATTCCAACCATTTATCAACCTGCCAAACGTGCCTAGCTTTTTTAAGGTCCTCCCCTTTGTCCTGGAGAATCGATGAAAAAAACTATCTGAGCTACAGAGCCCCTAACCACCTCTCCCGGGGCTCTGCAGTCCTTCTTAATGTTCTCCAGGCTACTGCTATCTATATTTCTAGCACCCACATGGACCACTAGAAGGGGGTAACAGTCAGCAGGGCTTACTAGAGCAGGCAGCCTCTCAGCAATATCCCTGATCCAAGCCCCTGGCAGGCAACACACCTCCCTCGAGACTGGATCAGGCCAGCAGATGGGTGCCCCTGTGCCTTTCAAAGTAGAGTCCCCTACTACTATGACCCGCTGCTTTTTCCTGGAGGCACCAGTAGTGATCCTCTTTACTGGTGCATCAGCAGGATGCTCATTAGGTGTGGTGGGTGCTTTCTCATTAGCCCCCTGCAGAACCGCAAAGCGGTTCTGGGTGGGGACATCAGATTTAGGAGGAAGCCCCTTGTCGTTAATTGTCCTCTTCCTCCTTTTTTTGTTCGTTTTTCTCGTGACTAATTCCCAGCTTCCTGGGTTGCTGCCCTCCTTCTTTCCTATGTGAGCAATGCTGGACGTTTGCGGCCCCTGCACAGTCTGGGCCTGGAGCAAGCAGCCCAGCTTCCTCTCAACTTCCCTGGCATCTTTTAGCTCTCCAACAGCCTCCCGCAGCTCAGCCACCTGCTGCAGGAGGACCTCCACCAGGGCGCACCGAGTGCAGCCCTGCCCATTGTGCACCCTCGCCTCAAGAGACCAGTCGAGGCACTCTCTACACTCCGAGGTCTGCGCCGCAGCCTCCCCTCTCATCGGCTCTGTCTGGGTGCCTACGCTGGCCACCGCCGGGGCAGAGCTCCCAGAGCGGGCCCTGGTCCTGAGGCGAGTGCTCACCATCCCGCTCGCTGCCCGCTCGCCCTGCCTGCGCCAACTGCCGCGCCACGCCCTGTTCGCCGCGCTCCTGCTCGCTCGCGCTCCCCAGGGCGGGTTTTTCGCCACTGAGGGCTGGTGCCGTCACTCCTGGCAACGCCCCCTGTGAGTCAGCTGCTCGCGTCAGCTGAGCTGCCGGCTCCTGGGCAAGTCCTGTCGAGGGCTTGAGGCTCCGTCGGTCGCTCTCGCCGCTCCGAACTGAGGCTCCTGGACGCGGTGCTTCCCCCCGCTCCGGTGTTAAAGGCGTCCTCTCTGGAGATACTCACCTCGGCAATTCAAGTCCATTCGCACAGGTCACAAAAAATGCCCCATTCAGCTTAATCAAAAATAAAATCAAAAATCGGGAAACCACAAGATGCATTCAGTCATGGAGGGGGAATGTAATTCCTCTCATTCAATAGGGCACTTGTCTGGGGGAAATCTGTGTTGTGGTGCAGTCTGCTTGAATGAACTCTACGGCAAGTATTGAATGCAGCATGCATGCTATAGGCCCTGAAGCGGGGCTTGGACTCAGCTTACTTTTTGGAGGCAGAAGTTCTGGTTTCATGACTAAAAAGCTCATCTTTTCTGTTTCGTGTTTTTCATGAGGTTGCCCAGCTGCAGTGGTTGGGAGGGTAGAAGTCAGGGTTTACCTTTCGCTTCCTACCCTCTCAAAGCAAGAGGCTCCTAAGTGGTCACAGCAATGTGTTCAGAGATGAGGATTTGAAACTTGGGTAGGGAAAGGTCTGTGCCCTCTACATCCTAGGTGTTAATAAACATTACATTTTTTTGTTGCTTAAGGAGATGATAATCCTTCCAGCCATACTTCTGGGTAAAAGTGCTCTTAGCTGCTGTCGATGCTTCTTTTCCTGTGAGGTGCTACACATGCTCTGAGTGTGTCTGCAAAGCCCAGGCTCTCCTGGGATACCAGTGAAGCGACACGTAACTGGAGATTTAATTCTTTTGGCCTGTAGGTTAAGAAATGCTTGAGGGTTGCTAGAGGGCAAGATGCAAAAATAAGCAAAATTAAGTCATCAGCAGCTAAACCCAATGTCAGTTTTGCTTGTTAAAAGCCGGTACTGTTAGTATCTAACTGTGCTTACAAAATGCAGATGCTATCGATTCCTCTAAATGAACATATATGCAGCATTAGACAACTCAGGGATGTAAAAACTGCAAACATGTCCTATCAAAAAACCTGATGATTGAGAAGAGGCTGATACTAGTACAATGAAGGTTATCCACAAGAGGTTGTGGATAACCATGTCTTTTGAAACACATGATGTCTAATGCTATCTAGTATGCTACCAGTGCCTATACCTAGCACAGTTTCTTAAAAAAAAAATAGTTTATGGAGTGTTTAAACAATCAATGTAATTTTAGTTTCTGGTTTCCATTATTAATTTGTTTGGATCAATAAATATGCAATGCAATATATAATGTGGAAGTGTATTTATTGTGTAACAGAATAATAGTGAATAATAGGCTACTAAGTACCACTTGGTGTGGGCCATCATGTCTGTCATGATTATCCTATGACATTGCCACTAGACAGTCAGTGAGGAGAAAGCATGTTGTGATGAAGGTTACAAAGTAGGACATAATTTGTGAAGTATTGTCAGCTTCACCACAGCTTCCTGTGTGATTTTGTGTAAACTCATTGCTCTTTAAGACAAAGGCTGTTATTTATCCTTTTTCTGAAGCTGTAAAAAAAAAAAAAAAAAGTCAGCATATGAGCATTGCTGAAGTGCTTTTGCAATCTCAACAAGAGGATTTCAAAGCAACATTCAGTGTAGCGGTTGTACTGTCGGTGCTCTTTGATAAATGGAGTGAAATTACAACCTTTTATTAGCTTGTAAGAATCAGGAATGCCATTTTCAGGAGACAAGCCTTTCTGGTGGCAGTCTGCTGTGGACAATTCTTTGGTAATTATCTAATCTTGAGTGGCCGTGCTCCTAGCAACAACTAGGGCTCTCCAGATTGGCAGTCTCCTTGAGAACGAACTCAAGTGACACATTGTTATGTCCACAGTGTTAACTGCTAACACCAAATAGGTCTTCACTTTGTGCATCATTGATGCTATGCTTCTCCAGATCAGGAGGAGTACCCCCTTACGGGGTCCAACAGAGCCAACGTTAGACAGCTCTTTCCCACCATAAGATGGGCATTACTGTGAACAAGCAGCAGATGTGTCCCCCAAGGGTCTCTCCTCCCTTTTGCAGGGGTGCTGGATTTGCTGTATGTGTGCAGACCATGTGCGCAAGATGCACACAAGGTTCACTGTTTCCTGGAAATGTCATGTTTTCTGATGTAAGACACACTTGCAGGAACGCTTGGGCAGACACCTTCTGCGCCTGCAGCCTGTTGCTGCAGAGATGTGAGCAACACCTGGATGAACGGTGAGTAGGAGCAGGCTGCTGCTATCAGAGTGGTTCATAGGGCCTCTCTCAGCTTCCCACACACTCTTGAGACTAAGGTAGGGAGCCCAAGGCTGTGCTGGCAGCAGTTGCTGTGTGATGAGAGGAAGGCTCTGGACAACTGAAGATTTTGGCGGCTGAGTGTATGTGACTGCCAGCTCCACTGTTGTGAAGTGCTAAAAGCTGAGATATATACTTAGTGCTTTTTTTTTTCATCTTATTGGGAGGAAAACTATGCCCGTTGAAGGTGGGAGTTGGCTGCAGGAATTATGCAAAATGTGTTCTTGCAAGGTATAGGATACTATGATACTAAAATTATGAGTTTGGTTAAAAACATCTATAAGACAGAGCTGATCATGGTAAAGTCTGCTCAGCTATGAAAGCCTTGCCAGGAAAAAACCCAAACCAAACCCAAACCTAACCATTCTGCACATCAAGCGTGAGCTATTACTGAAATAAGTGATGCATTATGGTTGACCCTCTAGAAGATAAATGCGTGGATATAACATGATGCTTAGGGGGATACGGTGTTGCATTTCCCACCTTGATTCAGATTTATTCTGTGATAATTTGTTACCTTGTGTACAGGCAGTTTATAGGGAAACATTTTTTATGGCAAGTTATTTTATGTAAACCACACTTCACTGTAACTATTTTGTGCTCCAGTTAATGAACTACAAGTAGCTTACTATTTTATTACTGGTAGGAATATTTCATAACCTACCAAATATACCACAATATTTAGAGTTTATATTCTGGTAAGTCTAAATGCAGCTTCCTCACTGGTATTATAGAAGAAAGAAGCAGAAGCTCTATCTCCAGTACACAGGCAACCAAACAGAAGAGAAGACAATGTGTGCTCCTGTGGTCATCAATACTAAAACATACATGTGATGGAGGAAACTAGGCCACTCAGGCCTCACTGCATTTATTTCAGTTGGCTGACAGACAAAGGAGAAACTATTTGCTTGTTTCTTCTCATGGCAGCTCTGGAACAGGATAAAAGAAGGAAATACGGCATTTCATCTTGTTTGAAAAGCACGGAAACATAGGTTCAGGAAGGACACCCCTTAGGGAGTCCAGTGGTTCATTGTACAGGCTCAAGGCAGGATCAGTTGTATCTCCCCCCTTCCTAACGGTCATTTGAGGTTAGTTGTTGGTTTTGTTGGGGTTTTTTTTTTCTTTTTTTTTTTTTTAAATATGCCACTTCTCAGACAATATTTCCTATATTTTTTCTGTTTTCATCATTAGAAAACTTTACCTCTGTCTTGTTGTGGTCTTGTAACTGCTTTCATGTCTGTCATGGACATAGCACAGATTATTCATTATTCCTTAATGTGTCTGTGACAGTATCTTGTAAGTTATTACAAAAAATCTTATCACAGTAAAAATATAACCTACTGCTTCTGCCTCATGCACAAAGTTGGCTGATGTTCACTGAAAGGAATTAGAGCAAACTTTTGTTAATATACTGATACTCTGCAGCTGAGTGATAGTTTTTCTACAAAGTTTTTGAAGCTCAGAACATTATAAGTGAAGTATATATTAAAAACCAAACCAAACCGAACCAAACCAAACCCTGCTTCTTTCCCACTTATTTCCCAGCACTGTGTTTGGATATTTCTACATTTCTTGGACAAAGTGGGGTTGAACTGCTGTGCTTGCATGAAACCCCACTTCATAAAAATAGATGTGTGCCTTCCCCCCCCCTCCCCCCTTCTTCCTTCATGTGTTACAAAATTTGCTTTTAAAACTATTCTCTTTGGGATTGGGGTATTTCACATTGGGGAAAGCTACATAATAGCAGGTCAAGTTTTCCAAAATACTTCAATATCCCTTCTCATTCTAATTTGCAGTTCAATCTGACTGATTGCTCTGTGGCAAGGAAGAACCTTGTTTGCCTGTGGCATGTCCCTTTGTCGTGGTTTGAGCCCAGCCGGTAACTCAGAACCACACAGCCGCTCGCTCACTCCCCCCCCTCCTTCTTCCTCCCCCCGCTCCCGGAGGGATGGGGAGGAGAATGGGAAGAATGTAACTCCCACGGGTTGAGATAAGAGCAGTCCCGCAACTAAGGTATAACACAAAACCACTACTGCTACCACCAATGATAATAACGATTAGTGAAATAACAAGGGGAGAGGATACAATTGCTCACCACCCGCCGACCGATACCCAGCCCGACCCGAGCAGTGATCTGGGCCTTCCGGGTAACTCCCCCCGGTTTATATACTGGGCATGACGTGCTGTGGTATGGAATACCCCTTTGGCTAGTTTGGGTCAGGTGTCCTGTCTCTGCTTCCTCCCGGCTTCCCCTCCTCCCTGGCAAAGCATGAGACTGAGAAAGTCCTTGGTTGGAATAAACATTACTTAGCAACAACTAAAAACATCGGTGTTATCAGCGTTGTTCCCAGGCTGAAAGTTAAAAAACACAGCACTGCACCAGCTACTAAGCAGGAGAAAAATGACTGCTATAGCTGAACCCAGGACAGTATCCACCCCTTATTCCATACCATTCACGTCATGCTCAGATCCCACATCTCTCAGCACACCATCACCCCTGTCCCATATATACACATATATATACACCCACACCCACACACAGAGAAAGATATCGTTCCCTAGTCCATGGACCAATCCCTGTAAAATTGCTGAACTCATCCAGTCCATGATGTCAGGTTCCATCTCTTGTAATAGTCTTTCAGGGCAGGAGGGACGGTACATGGTGTTGGGTTGTTGCCTGCTGATGATACCGCCAAACTCATCTGGTCACTGCTGAGCTCATCTGGTTTCCTCAAAATTCATTCTTTGTTGAGGTGATGATCGGAGGGAAGTCAGGGTCAATGGCTGGTGACCTGAAGATATCTAGCTGGTGGGCTATAAAAGTGTTATAGAGCAGGCAACAGCGTACAATTGAGTTCATTGGCTGTTTTCCCCCAAAATCAAATCCCCTTGAGGTACACATCGGACTTCCCCATCTTCCCGCATTACCCACCAAGTATATCCAGGTCCCTGAGCAAAAGCAACCCCACGAGTGGGTTTGCCTTTACCTGAAGCAGGAATAACCCAGACTGTCTTCCCCAACAAATTCTTTATGTGCACCACAGGAACTTTATCCCCCTCTACAGTACGTAAAAGTTCTGATTGGGCTGGGCCAGCCCTGTTGGCAGATCCCCTACTGTTGACCAACCAGGTGGCTTTTGGTAAATGTGTATCCCAGTGTTTGAAAGTCCCACCACCCATTGCTCTCAGTGTAGTTTTTAACAGCCCATTGTACCGTTCGATTTTCCCAGAGGCTGGTGCATGGTAGGGGATGTGGTATACCCACTCAATGCCATGCTCTTTGGCCCAAGTGTCTATGAGGTTGTTCCGGAAATGAGTCCCATTGTCTGACTCAATTCTCTCTGGGGTGCCGTGTCGCCACAAGACTTGTTTCTCAAGGCCCAGGATAGTGTTCCAGGCAGTGGCATGGGACACAGCGTATGTTTCCAGCCAGCCGGTGGTTGCTTCCACCATGGTAAGCACATAGCGCTTGCCCTGGCGGGTTGGTGGGAGTGTGATATAGTCAATCTGCCAGGCCTCCCCATATTTGTACTTCAGCCATCGTCCTCCATACCAGAGAGGCTTTAACCGCTTGGCTTGCTTAATTGCAGCACATGTTTCACATTCGTGAATAACCTGGGCAATAGTGTCCATCGTTAAGTCCACCCCTCGATCACGAGCCCATCTATATGTTGCATCTCTGCCTTGATGGCCTGAGGTGTCATGGGCCCACCGGGCTAAAAATAATTCACCCTTATGTTGCCAATCCAAGTCCATCTGAGCCACTTTAATCTTAGCAGCTTTATCCACTTGCTGGTTATTCTGGTGTTCCTCAGTGGCCCGACTCTTGGGTACATGAGCATCTACGTGGCGTACCTTCACCACCAGGTTCTGCACCCGAGCAGCGATATCTTGCCACAATGCAGCAGCCCAGATGGGTTTACTTCTGCGTTGCCAGTTGCTCTGCTTCCATTGCTGCAACCACCCCCACAGGGCATTTGCCACCATCCATGAGTCAGTATAGAGATAAAGTACTGGCCATTTTTCTCGTTCAGCAATGTCCAAGGCCAGCTGGATGGCTTTCACCTCTGCAAATTGACTCGATTCACCCTCTCCCTCAGCAGTTTCTGCAACTTGTCGCAGGGGACTCCACACAGCTGCCTTCCATCTCCGATGCTTTCCCACAATACGGCAGGACCCATCAGTAAACAAGGCATATTGCTTTTCACTCTCTGACAGTTCATTATATGGTGGGGCCTCTTCAGCACGCGTCACCTCCTCTTCTGGTGACATCCCAAAATCTTTGCCCTCTGGCCAGTCCATGATGACTTCTAGAATTCCTGGACGACTGGGATTTCCTATTCGAGCTCGTTGTGTAATTAGTGCGGCCCACTTACTCCATGTAGCATCAGTTGCATGATGTGTAGAGGAGACCCTGCCTTTGAACATCCAGCCCAGCACAGGCAACCGGGGTGCCAGGAGGAGCTGCGCTTCAGTTCCAATCACTTCTGAGGCAGCTCGAACCCCTTCATAGGCTGCCAGTATCTCTTTTTCAGTGGGAGTATAGCTGGCCTCGGATCCTTTATATCCCCGACTCCAAAAGCCAAGGGGTCGACCTCGAGTCTCCCCTGGAGCTTTCTGCCAGAGGCTCCAGGTAGGACCATTCTCCCCAGCTGCGGTATAGAGCACATTTTTCACATCTGGCCCGGCCCGGACTGGTCCAAGGGCTACTGCATGAACTATTTCTCGTTTAATTTGTTCAAAGGCTTGTTGTTGCTCAGGGCCCCATTTGAAATCATTCTTCTTCCGGGTCACGTGGTAGAGAGGGCTTACAATCAGACTGTAATTTGGGATGTGCATTCTCCAGAACCCCACAACACCTAAGAAAGCTTGTGTTTCTTTCTTGTTAGTTGGTGGAGACATTGCTGTTATCTTGTTGATCACGTCTGTGGGGATCTGGCGGCGTCCATCTTGCCATTTTATTCCCAAAAATTGAATCTCCTGTGCAGGTCCCTTGACCTTATTCCGTTTTATGGCAAAACCGGCCTTCAGCAGGATTTGGATTATTTTCCTCCCTTTCTCAAAAACTTCTTCCGCTGTATCACCCCACACGATGATGTCATCAATGTATTGCAGGTGTTCTGGAGCTTGCCCCTGTTCCAGTGCAGTCTGGATCAATCCATGGCAGATGGTAGGGCTGTGTTTCCACCCCTGGGGCAGTCGGTTCCAAGTGTACTGGACGCCCCTCCAAGTGAAAGCAAACTGTGGCCTGCATTCTGCTGCCAAAGGGATTGAGAAAAATGCATTGGCAATGTCAATTGTGGCATACCACTTGGCTGCCTTTGACTCCAGTTCATACTGAAGTTCTAACATGTCCGGTACGGCAGCACTCAATGGTGGTGTGACTTCGTTCAGACCACGATAGTCTACTGTTAATCTCCACTCTCCATTAGACTTTTGCACTGGCCATATGGGGCTATTAAAGGGTGAGCGGGTCCTGCTGATCACTCCTTGGCTTTCCAGTCTGCGGATCAGCTTATGGATGGGAATCAAGGAGTCTCGGTTGGTGCGATATTGCCGCCGGTGCACTGTTGTGGTCGCAATTGGCACTTGTTGTTCTTCGACCTTCAGCAACCCCACAACAGAAGGATCCTCTGAGAGACCGGGTAAGGTGGACAGCTGCTTAATTTCCTCTGTCTCCAAGGCAGCGATACCAAAAGCCCATCTATACCCTTTTGGGTCTTTGAAATACCCTCTCCTGAGATAGTCTATGCCAAGGATGCATGGAGCCCCTGGACCAGTTACAATGGGGTGCTTTTGCCACTTCCTCCCAGTCAGGCTGATTTCAGCTTCCAGCATAGTTAACGCTTGGGATCCTCCTGTCACTCCAGAAATAGAAATGGGTTTCACCCCTTGATACCTTGATGGCATCAGAGTACACTGTGCACCGGTATCTACTAGAGCCTTATACTTCTGTGGGACTGATGTGCCAGGCCATCTGATCCACACAGTCCAGTAAACCCGATTATCCCTCTCCTCCACCTGGCTGGAGGCAGGGCCCCTCTAATAGTGATCACAAAATTCTCCACTTCTGTCTTGTAGAAAGGGATTAGTATTCCTTATCACAGGAGCTGGAGTAAAATCAGCTCTTTCGCTCCATCTGGGAAACTGCTCGCCAGAGACTGGAGCAGCAGCTTTCCTGGGAGGATCATCCTTGACCATTGTTCTCCTCTTCAGTTCACGCACCCGTTGCTCCAGAGCTGAAGTAGGTTTTCCATCCCACTTTCTCATGTCTTCTCCATGATCCCGCAGGTAAAACCATAGGGTGGCCCGTGGCGTGTACCTCGTATATTTTCTTTCTCGAGCAGTAGGGCGCCTTCTGTTGATAGCTGAGACATGGGTTGGTACGCGTGGAGAGCTGGATAGATCGGATAAATCGTCTCTCAATTGTTTGAACTCCTGGGACAGTTTTTCCACAGCTGAAATGATGGAAGGGGTGAGATTGTCTTCGAACTCTCGGAGTTGACGAATCAGGCAATCCACTGTTGGTGATACTCCGTCATTCCAGGTCATTGATGCCAATGTGTGGGCATACGATGATGGCGCACTCCGTGTAAGTTTCCGCCACATGGGTTGTGTACATTCGACTTCATCTGGGTCTACGGATGTGTTCCTGGAATCCGGCCTACGATAGATCATCTCTATAATGGCTGATTCCCTCAGGGACTGGATGCCTTTCTCTATCGTGGTCCAGTTGGCTGAGCGATTCGTAATATCGTCTTTGTAGGGAAACCTTTCCTTCACAGCTGCCAGGAGCCGCCTCCAAAGACTGAGGGCTCGCTTCTCTCTTGCAATCGCTTTGTCAATTCCTCTTCCTTAGCAAGTGATCCCAGCTGCTTGGCTTCCCTACCTTCTAGTTCATGACCGTCGGCCCCATTGTCCCAGCACCGGAGCAACCAGGTGACAATGTGCTCCCCTGGAAGACGGGTGAAATCTTTTCGCATATTCCGTAGTTCGGTTGAGGTCCGGGGTCGAGAAGTGACCTCTTCTTCTTCTTCCTCTTCCTCTGACCCACGTAGTAGTGACTCTTGTTCAGGTGCTGTTGCATATAGTAATGGCACTGGGTCTTCATCTTTCTTCGCTTCACGGGTTGCTCTTTGTGCCTTTCGTTTGCTTTTGCTTACAGGGGCAACAGACATTGTCACAAACTGGACATTTGGTTTAGCTGCAGTGTTTGTCACTGTGGTTGGAGTGGCTGCAGTGTCTGCCACTAGGATTGGAGTGGTTGCAATGTCTATTGCTGGGGTTGGTGCAGCTGTTGTGCTTGGGAGTTGAGTAACACCAACAGCTGCATTATCTGTTGCTGTCGGGGTTTGAGTAGCTACTGTGCTTGTCACTGGGGTTGGTGTAGCTGCAGTGCTTGGAGTAGCCATATTGTCTGTTGCTGTCGGGGTTTGAATAGCTACTGTGCATGTCACTGGGGTTGGTGTAGCTGCGGTGCTTGGAGTAGCCACATTGTCTGTTGCTGTCGGGGTTTGAGTAGCTGTTGTGCTTGTCACTGGGGTTGATGTAGCTGCTGTACTTGGAGTAGCTGTGTTGACTGTTGTGGTCAGGGTCTGAGTAGCTGCTGTGCTTGTAGTTGGCATAGCTGCGTTGTCTGTTGCTTTGCCATCAGATCCAGAGACATTTTTTTCCCTTTGAAGGTGCTGGATAGTGTTGAGCAGGGCTCTGTAGGCATAGGCCAAGCCCCAGCACGTTGCCAAAATTTGTCCCTCTCTGGTATAACCAGGACGACAGCACACCTCGTTTAAGTGTTTTACTAGTTTTTCCGGATGTTGCACTTGTTCAGTGGTGAAGTTCCAAAGCACTGGAGGGGCCCACTGGCCTAGGTACTTGCCCATACTATCCCACACACCCTGCCACTCATAACTGTCCAGCCTCAGGGAAAATCTCCTGGTGGTCCTCCTATATCGTCGTCTAACCCTAGACCAGATTCGAACCTGATACTGCTGAATTTTTGACATTAAACGAAATAGGATGTTCCTACGACGGGATGGCCGTGGGTAAAACACACTCCGTATGTTTGCCAACATGCTGATCCCCAGCACAATCAGCAGGCAGGTTTCAAGGGTACTCAAAGGCCATCTAAAACCTTCAGAACTCTCAATTGCTGTTGCAAATAGGCTGGTGGGGGAATGGGGGGTGAAAGAGAATGCTTCCTTCGTAAGTTTACCCCCCGAGGAGAAAAAAAAAGATATGCAATTGCTAAAATATTTCATTATATACCTCCCAATGTATAGTGGTGATGGCCACGCTGGAAGCACAAACCAGACCAGTTTCATGATCAATGAGTCTATTGTATTACAAGTCATTACCATGAAGTACAGTGAAACAAGAACCTTAGCCCAGGCCCCCCAGCCGATAAACGCTAAAACAGCAAATAGTGGCTGTAAGTAAGGTACAACATGCTGAAACTCTGAGATCAAGCGCAACACGTCTGAGAGCCAAATAATCACCATTGTGACGAGTAGTAACAATGAATGCTTATCACAAATATGATTAAACACACTCTGGTCAGATCTGTCGTTATCTCAACCTTTCGTGCCCCACGTTGGGCGCCAAAAAGAACTGTCGTGGTTTGAGCCCAGCCGGTAACTCAGAACCACACAGCCGCTCGCTCACTCCCCCCCCTCCTTCTTCCTCCCCCCGCTCCCGGAGGGATGGGGAGGAGAATGGGAAGAATGTAACTCCCACGGGTTGAGATAAGAGCAGTCCCGCAACTAAGGTATAACACAAAACCACTACTGCTACCACCAATGATAATAACGATTAGTGAAATAACAAGGGGAGAGGATACAACTGCTCACCACCCGCCGACCGATACCCAGCCCGACCCGAGCAGTGATCTGGGCCTTCCGGGTAACTCCCCCCGGTTTATATACTGGGCATGACGTGCTGTGGTATGGAATACCCCTTTGGCTAGTTTGGGTCAGGTGTCCTGTCTCTGCTTCCTCCCGGCTTCCCCTCCTCCCTGGCAAAGCATGAGACTGAGAAAGTCCTTGGTTGGAATAAACATTACTTAGCAACAACTAAAAACATCGGTGTTATCAGCGTTGTTCCCAGGCTGAAAGTTAAAAAACACAGCACTGCACCAGCTACTAAGCAGGAGAAAAATGACTGCTATAGCTGAACCCAGGACACCCTTCAACTGCTGTGGATCATACCCGGAGGTGAACATGCTCCATGTTTACTGCAAGTCAGGTCTCAATGATCAGCACATGGAGGAGCTCTTAAGTCCAGCTTGTCACTGTCATTTTACTAATAAACTAAATTCCACTAGAGTGGAATTTAGCAAAGAGCATAAGAGTTATCCAAGAAATATCTTGCCTGGTTCAGCAAGCTAAACTTGTTTTCTAACGGTCACTGTACGTACAGGTTCCCCTGTTCTCTTCACGAGGACCTTGCTGAGATTTTTCGGGTGCTGTACATGTTAGCTACAAGGCCTTGCCCCTCTCCTGCTTGCTCTGTCATTACTCACATGATGTCTGCCTGCTTACTTAGGAGGCATCTGTCTCTCCCATCGCTGTGTTATCTGTATAACATAATCCTCATTTAAGAGCTGAGGGAATTAGAAGGATAACGCAGCCAAGTGATTTGACCTGAGGTGAGAAGTCGGCAATGAAGCATTCATCACAGTCTTCCAAAAGTCAGATCATTATTTAACGTTACTTCTGAATTCCATTAGTATCCAGGAATACTAATGGTGCTTTCCTATACTGCACACATGCACATGCTGGATGTTTATACGACCAAAGGATGAGCAGACAAGCAAGCAGACATTCGTGTTGCAGGATGCCCTGACTGCAAGGTTAGCTCTGCATGAAGTAAGGCTTCTGGCACCAGATACTCACAGAATGTCTCTCTACCCTTTCAGAGAGGCATATATTCTGCATTAGAGCCTTCATTTCTGGTTTGTGTGGCATATAGTTTCCTAACTTTATTTACCAACTTATCTGCATTAAAACACCACCAGCAACAGTGTAGTCTAACAGCTCTGTTAGCTTAATGTCCTCAGAGAACTGGAGCATGGTATGATTGAGGGTTGAACCTTTGCTACGATTGTACATGTCTTCCTGGCAACTTCAGCAACCTCTTGAGATGCAGGGCTGGGGAATTCATTCCTATTTTATGCTAGCTGTGGTGCAGCTGGAATCTTACCTATTTTTCATTTTGGAATTCACTATATAAAGGCTTTATGACAATGATACAGACCTTATAAAAGTTGAAGGTGGGCTCATGTGAACTTAAAGCAGCTGTTTCTTTAAAGACATCATGTTCCATATCAAAGAAAATTTAAACAAAGAAACTGGTCAGGACAAATCCTTCCTTTCCCCATGTGTCTGATGTGTTGAAAGGGGAAGCAATATTCTGAGAACAAAGTCTTTCCCTCTCCTCTCATGTGATAGTACAACAATTGGTATTGGCAAACCCATGAGGGGAAACGCTTCCTCTTTTTAAATGGAGGAAGCCTTTTTAAATGGAGGAAGCCAACCTTTCAAAAGTTCAGAGACGATGTTGTTGCACACATTCTTCCTGCTTTAATCTAAAAACTCTCTCTTGGAATAGCCAAGATTATTTTTTTTCTCTCCCCCAATTTGGCTTACCAATGAACCTGTAATGAAGTGGCAAATCACAGAGGGCTGCCTTTTCTATGCTGTCATCATAACCTTTGAACCAGCTGATTGATTTCAGCCACGTTTGATAGACAGCAGCTTCCTGCTCTTCCATGAAAATCAGCCACTGGATAGATGAAAGCAGCTCTACTAAAAGAATGAGGAAAAGGCAGGGAAATCTCAACCCTCTTCTTGCCTGACAGCAGCTGGCCAGCCAACTAGCACATGCATTGGCCACACGAGCTATGCTATGTGCTTTTTGTCCTCTGAAAGCCCAAAAAACCCCACCAAAACCATTACATAGAAGAAGCTGCTACTGTGGTAGAAGGAGAGGGGACACACAGGGAACTGAATTTTTACAGTGGAGAGGCATACGAGACACAGGACATTGGCCATCATTAGGATCAGCACTCACAGAGCAGCTTTGGTGAGAGGTGAAGAAAAGCACCAATGAAATAAATGCCTTAAAGAAAAACCAAAGTGAAAATCCCTCCTCATTTTTTACATATTCCACATTAAACCAGAATATGATGAAAATCAAAAAGTGCAGAAAAAATGTGGCAGATTACAAAGTGGTAATTGATTCTACAGTGGTACAAAGAGTCGATGCCTGTTTTCCTCATAATTTCTCCTGCAGTGGTTCCCAAGAAGTGTGTATTAATGCATTAACAAACCTCAAATACATAGCCAAAAATGTTGCAATTCTGACGCAACATTATGCTTTACACACAACTTCACTCGTTAGTTCTGCTGACAGAATTCTATTTTTCACTCTCCTTTGATGTAATAATACACACAAAAAGACTCATGTCATAAAATTAGCACACAGTGCAAGGGACACACTTTATGCCCCAGTGTCAGCGTGGATATAACCTTCACATGCCAGCGAGATTGTATTGTGTAATATGGGCATCATGTCAACCTGGATTTACTTTTGTTTTTAATCAAGACTACATATCAGTAGATAGATAAATAAAATGAACCTACCTTTTAACTCCCACTTTAGCTGCAAAGTTTTCCACTGGACTCTGGATTAGGCAGCCAAAATTTAATTAGCCATAGAAACTGTGGGGCACAGGCTCAGGGGAGCGAGCAATACCTGAGCATGGAGGTTATCAGACAGTCTACTGGTGCATTCCCATTATCCTTAGCAATGAGGTATGAGTAACACCTTGCACTGCAAAACACATTGAGTATTTGTGTTTGGTTTGTTCATACCAAGTTCATATCATCATAATAACTTTACAATTTTGCATCAGGTAAAAAAATATTCAATAGAAAGATCATGCCACTAGGAATATTCTTAAGAAATACACACAATTTCTCATTACAAAAAATAAATCAGATCAGGTCCTACTTTACAAAATAAGATTTTCTTTTACAAACCTTATACAAGATACCAGTTTTATTAGCTTTTGCAATAAATAGTTCATCAAAGTTAAATTAACTAGTATTATATATAATTGCTCTTTAAATTAATGTCATGACACAGTGTTAGGTATTGCTACAACTTAACAATGAGCCACTACAAACAGTGGCAAAAATTAGGTATTGATTCCTCATTTATAGTCAAGTTTCTTGTACTTTAAAAAATAATATAATTCTGTCAAAAGTCTGTGTACACATCTTCGTGTATGAATTTTTACTGTCTTAAGAACGTAGCAATAAGAAGGTAAATTCAACAGCCCATTTGCTTTTCTTTAGGTCTGAGTGAAGTATGAGGAGTGCATTCAGGCCTTTTCTGAAGCTGATACTATTATGACTCAGAATATTCTTGTTCAGAGTCCTGAAGGTGCTCTGGTGTCTTGCTGGCTTCATTCCCAGCCTCATCACTGTGACTTTTGGATTCTTCTGAAATGACAGTTAGCTTGTCATAAAAAAGGTGCTCTTCTTGTGGGACTGGAGAAAAAATCTGCGAACCAATGGAAGGCTTGTTCAAGAACTGTGAAGGGAAGAGGAAATGAGAATTAGACTGCACCAGCCATACCATCCTGTTTGCTTAGAAATATGTTTTACATTGTTTTCCACACATCAATTGCTTTTCTCAATCCTAAGAAATCCCAGAGGGGCAACAACGTAGTAACTTCCCTGCTCACTTTAACATCCTGTGCAAGGCTTGGAAGCAAGTCAGAAGTGCCTTTATTTGCAAGAAAATAGCCTAGGTGTTAGTGATTTCTTTGGAATATAAACTTTCTTAAAAAAATAAAATACCTAAGTTTTGTTTGGAAACAAAAAACCTAAAAATGGTGATTTGACTGTGGGTGAAGGAGTTCACAGAGAGATTTGTCAAACAGCTCCAAGAGATGTGAACTGTTCCTGCCATCTCAGAGAGCTGTCTGTGCAGACATCAAATGGTGATGCTTTAAATGTCAACATAAACCATAACCATTTTGTTAAAAAAAGGAGAGGGAGGGAAATTTGTGAGGCTACGCAGTTCAGTGAGAAAGATGACTTAATTTTAGTACCAGAAAATCACAACTTCCTCCCACTCCCTATTCTGCTGGTAAGATGGAACCTCAAGAATCAACATGGACTTCACAGGATGTCATGACTGTATTTTCAATGTCAACAAGAATAGCACACCTACTCAACATCATAACAACATGTTAACCACTCCTTCTGGCAGCTGAAATGGCAGTTCATTTTAATGGTAGTGGCTGGAGGAGTACAACTGCGTTTTGTTCCTGTGACTTGACCCCTGTCTATCACTTTAGTGCATTTTATATAAGAAACAAGATGCTCTGCTCACTGTAGTTACAAACAAACAAACACCCACAAAAAAACCACAAAAACCCCCTAAGACCCCAACAACCTAATGCTACTCTTAGACCTTTTTCTAGCAAACTGTGATTTGAAATGTTCTGTCAGCGACCTGCAATCTCCAATGTTCATGTAGTGAAACCACTGACTTCGATAAATATAATTTTAGGTAAGCATGACTGACTTTGATTACTTTGATTAACGATTATAACCCACTAG
Organism: Strigops habroptila; assembly: GCF_004027225.2. Classification (NCBI taxonomy): domain Eukaryota; kingdom Metazoa; phylum Chordata; class Aves; order Psittaciformes; family Psittacidae; genus Strigops; species Strigops habroptila. Next base: position 28,748,478 of record NC_044278.2, on the reverse strand, counting down.
CACAAAATGAAAATTCTCCCTTTCTTGTGAGAAGCCTGTGAGCAAAATGAAATCTGACCACATCCTGTATTGATCGGAGCAATGCTACCTTCCCAGCAGCTGAGCTGCGGGTTCTACATTGAGCGCTGAGCATGTGCTCAACGTAAAGCGCAAGATGATTGCTAAGTCAGCTGCAAAGCCTTCGTCTGATGAACTCTAAGTAAGCCAAAATGAAGGACCAGAGTAACTGCAGGAAATTCAGCAGAGTTGCTAACTGTGGTGTATGTCACACTATAGCCTTGTTTCTTGGAGGAGATTCTGATACAGCCTTTTTATGTTGCTATATGGGTAACAAGGGTCAGTGGTATTCCCCAGTACTAAAGCCTAACATTCACTCTCTTATTTTATTTTGAACTTTCAGACTTCACTACATGCTTCACTTAATGAAGTTAAAACTCATTATTGTATTTGTGAAAGAACTTTGTTTCAAACATTCAATTTTAAGTCTCAAATAAAATGGGGAGACATATTTCAATTGTTTACAATCTAACAAGAGGAACTGAAGGTTAATACCTGTTATTCTCTCACTTTAAAATGAAAGAAAACATCTTGTTTCTAAGCCATAGAAAGCTTCATATTGCAAATTATGCAGTTACTTTAGGAATAAAAGCCTATGCCAGGTTTTTTAATTGTTTGGCTTTAAATATTTGGGACCATTCTGTGCAGAACAGTGCGAGATGACAGTATTTTAGAGTTTATTATACACCAGTATACTTCAAAAAGAAGTCTAATATCACTGCTTCTTACTATGTCTATGCAGTGCCACAGAAATTAAATATGCAAAATAACATACACGCAAAATTTATGACCTTATAACTTCAGAAATTAAATATTAAATGAACTAACTTCCACTACCTTTCTCACGCAGAAAAGTACTTTCCTTTGTCAGCTTTTTCCAAAGTTCACAACTTCATCATTTACACTTATTTGAATGGCTTTTTATGTCTGGCAGAAGAATGAGTTTGACAAAAGTATATAATAACAGATAACCAGCATTGCTCCTTCTAGTCTAAAACCCCCTCAGAACAGTCTGCACTTTACAGATGGCTCACAATCAGGTGCAAATGAAAGAAGGTGAAATAAAAGAAGCTCTTAAGGTTTTGGCACATAGAGCTTTGAAAAACAACCGCTTCTGCCGAAAAGGCCAATTTTAATTGAGTTAGGTAGAAAACAAACCTCTTTCAAGTGTTGTGGGAAAATATACGAAGGACAAAAAACATGTTTGGTGAGTCGATACAGGTACAAAAAGAAAAAGAAACAAACAGGAACAGATATCGCAACGACCAACATTGATCCTATAAGAATGGTCACAACTATCCACACAGGAGTTACACCTGCAAGACAAGAAAAAAATAAAACAAAACAAACTTAAAACTGTGATTATTAACTTCTGGATACATTCTTTTGTATCACCTTCTTTATGGAATTAAAACCAAAACAAAACAAAAGCCAACCAACAAAAAAAAAAAAACCAAACCACCAAACACCAACCCCCCCCCCAAACCAAACCAAACTATTACAAGATTGTAACTGCAAACATAAGTCTTTGTTTCCAGATGTAAAATAGCTCTTCAATTTTTAGCCTGAATAGGCTGAGTTGAAGTCCTCAATATAACCTTACAAGCCAGCATATTTACACATTTATGGTTACACATACAGGTGATTCTACATGCAAGACTAGGCAAATGATTAAAGGAAAAAAGACCAACAGAACCACCCATAAGGCAATATCATGTAAAAATGGCAGCAAAATAAAGACAGCAAGGGAAAAATTACTATAAAATTCAAAACTGCTTAGCCATTAAAAAAAATGTCATGCTTGGGGATTTCACAACAGCCAATGGAAATGAAGATGTATCCATACATCACTGTATATATGTTTTAAACCAACTGATGCTTGCTAAGCACTGGTCTAGCTATGAACTAACAAGCAACACCACCACCAAAACCAACGTGCAATTCAGCTGCAGTGCATGCAGGTAATATACATGTAGGAGATATATGTGAGGAAACATTTTATAAGAAAAAAAACTTATGAGAAACAGCTTAGCCCAGCAGCTCCCCCAGAGAGCTTCCTTCTTGTATCTCTGCCTCTGATTTTTCACACGTTATATGAGGGCGTGTTAGCTGAAATACTGACTTTTTCAGAGGCATAATGTGTATCATCCATTCTTTAACTAGGGACATGAAGTTCCCTGCTAAGACAACAGAGTCAGACCACGTGGTGGTTAATTGCTGGACTCCACAGTCAGCAGCCTAGGTGGCATGGCTGGAGAGTGCTTTTCTTACATAACTACCTTCAAAATGAGAAGGAAAGTATCTAAACAAAATATTTATTCAATATTACTGATTAAAAACTGCTCTGTTTCACTGAGAAAGAGCATCATGGCCTAGCCTCATGACAGACACTGGCATTGTCATCACAGGTGAAGCATACTGCTACACAGAGTCCAATTCCTCTCTCAGTGACAAATACACAGAACAAAGGCTTTCATAGGATAAAAAATACAGCTGATGGTAAAAGAAATTCAGACTCAGTGTGATCAGTGAAGAGCATATGCTCCGTTTAACTCTGATTTGCAGAGTAGGAGGAACACAGAGGGCTCTGAAGTAAAGCATCATGACATCGGTGCCATATTGCTTGTAGTTTTCACTTTGTTTCCAGTTCCTGCACTCCAAAGGTACATACGTATTAACCACCAAACTATACTGAAGTAACAAACACATCCATTTTTGGAAGTTTTATATGTTACACCAATATTCATTCTGAATGGCTTTACACATTTCCCAGTTCCCTACAGTGTGTGTCCCGTTGTGATGCACCAGGTATTACCGTTGTGGGTTGTCTGCTCACAAAGCACTTCACTCAGTTCCCCTGTTTTGTTCCACTCAGGGATAACTGCTTGCACTTGAATACAATATATCATCCATGGCTCCAACTGAGATAGTATTTCAGTGTTATGTTTAGTATCTACGTGAGTTACCTAATAACAGAGAATACAAAAAAATTGAAAAGAGTGAGTCCAGTGGTCTGGCTAAGTAATTACAATTACATTTAGAATCACAGAATCATAGAATGGGTTGGGTTAGAAGCGACCTTAAAGATCATCTAGTTCCAACCCCCCTGCCATGGGCAGAGACACCTTCCACTAGGCCAGATTGCTCAAAGCCCCATCCAACCAGGCCTTGAATACCACCAGGGATGGGGCAGCCACAACTTTTCTGTGCAACTTGTGCCACCCTCATAGTAAAGAATTTATTCCTAATGTCTAATCTAAATCTCACCTTTTTCAGTTTAAAGCCATTCCCCCTCATCCTATCACAATGTGCCCTTGTAAAAAGTCCCTCTCTAGATTTCTTGTAGGCCCCTTTTTAGGTACTGGAAGGCTGCTATAACGTTTCCCCAGAGCCTTCTCTTCTCAAGGCTGAACAATCCCATCTCTCTTCACCTGTCTTCGTAGGAGAGGTGCTCCAGCCCTCTGATCATCTTTTAGTAGGACGTCTCATAATTTAGTAGGACAAATCCTAGCAGTTGTAGCTGCAAGGCTTTTAAAGGCAGAATGAGATGCCCTGCCTATGTCAAATAATCGATAACTCTATTTGGATTTTAGCTGTGGTTACTGTGAGACCATTCACATCACTGACTTTGTGGCTGCTATTAGGTGACTGCCAGCAGATGCAACTTGCTGGTTAGAGGCATGACTGGTTATGTCCATGTAACTATAGGGTTCCTGCAGAGCATAGGAATCCCCACTGGATACCCATTATGCAGCAACAGGTTCTTTCTCAGGGATGAGGAGACTGTGTAGCTGGGTTTTAACATTATAAGCAAGGATCCACTTTGAAAAACAACCTATGAAGTTAAACAGTCTATTTCTTCTGCTTCTTTGAGCCCTATGAAATTTCCCAGACTTCTGCTCTGAAGTGTTATAAGCACAGATTCTACCTGAACCTCTCGCTTTCTCTGTGTATTTGCCTAAGTTTGCATCCCATATGCAGAAATACCTCAATTTCTTGTAGTCTGGTTTTTGGGAAATGATGATCCCTCATTTTCTGGAATTGAATGCCTAAGAATTTTTCCAGGATAACAAATACAGATCACAATTATATGTAGTGGAGTCCTATTATATGAAAATTGTACTGATGTACAAAGCACTAATTATACTGTAACTGGTATCTTCCAGTAAAGGGCTTCCTTTTTTCCTGTAATAGAACCTATGACCCTATAATTAATATATTATTTACGATCTTTCTCCATGCATTCTGTGGGGAGCTGAGTAACACATCTGTCTATGGAAGAGGCTGTCCATGAGAGGAAGGAAGCAAATTACAACTTACGGAAATTGAAGAGGTGAAGGTGACCACAGTTAACATAAGGCCTCATCCATGGTGGTATTCAAAGCTCAAAGTCCCATGAAGAGCACAAATACTTGAATGACATGAGATTTGAATCTAAGTCAGCTTATTAGCTATGATCACAGACACTGCTGACATTACAGCTTCTAAGTTTACCCTTGCTTGTATGTATGAAATACAGAGATTTGGTAAGGAAGACTGCATTGCAGGTAAACACACCACTGAACTGAGAGAATAAACTCTCATAATGTAGCAGTTAGTTCTAATTATGGAAAGAGCAAATTATATCAATGCTACCATTTAACTACACAGCTATCTGCCATTTGCTCTGAATAGCAGTTGCAGTGACTAGACTTTCTTACATTAATTAGTAGACAAACATTTTTACTTCAGTACTGTTAGCTTTCAGAACTTCATCAGTTTGGTACTTTACCAAGAAAAGCATGAATCAAAACCATGGAGTCACAATACCCCAGAAGCAGTGCTGCCTTTCTTCCAGTACAGTATCCTGTAATTCCATGAACCGTAATACTGCTTCAGAGGCCAGTTGTCACGTTCAGCAAAAGGGCCTATGAAATCCACATGCAGGGACCCAGACTCTGACTTCACTTTTACATCAGGTGGCCCAATGATGGCTACGTATTAGAACGGTGGAAGAGAAGAAAGAACAGAATTCAGTTTCATGTTGTTTTCAGTTTGATGTTTTTATACAAACCATGACAAGTCACACTTTAAAGAAATTTAACAGAAAAAAGTAATTTCCTGTTATGGATCAGGCATAAATAAATCCTTTTCTTATAGAATTGCTCTTGAAAGGGATTTGTTTTTGCCGTTAGGTAACAGATGCTACTGCAGACTACATTTCCCATAGAATAAATTAACTCAGTTCCCTTTTGCCAGCTGTGTGACTCCTGGGAAAGGAAGGACTATTTCTATAGGTTATTACTCACTTCTCCTTCTCGGCCAAGCTGTTGCAACATCTGTCTTTTCCGAGTAGACCTCTAGTGAAGTGTTTTAATGTTTCTTTCATTGTGATAATTTTGAAAAACTGAAACATTTGAATTATTTCTGCATTTCTTGTACTCCTTAGACTGAATATTATATTCTTGCCATTTGTAAATGGCTTTTCCTTATTACATTTTTGTGCCACTTCCTAAATTATTTCAGGAGCACCTTAGTTAACTATGTTGTGTTAGCAATGAGCACTCCATTAGTGTCTCCTATAATTCCAGCAAAAAAACCTCTGCTCTGGCTACCTCACCAAAGTTCTGCTTGGCTACAGTCACACTATGAAGTGTCTAAGAAAGGAAGAGCTCGATATGCAGACAATTTTGCATTCCTTTAGAAATACATGCTTCTATAATTAAAAATAATAATAAACCCCCCCCAAACAAACTGCTCGCTGAACCACACATTCATGCAATGCTCATGAATGTGTTGTTGAACTTACAAAAAATAATGTGAGGAGGGTCTGGGTGACTCTGCTTTTCTTAGGCTATTCTGATAATACAGAGTGGAATTTATTAAAAAAAGCACTAATAGAAACAGTAACACAGAAAAGAATATCAGACATTTTTATCATGATACCCTGCTCAGATCAGCTATGGTGACATTAAAAATACTCATGTCCTCCTCAGAAATTTGGCCAGTTGGCCAGTACTCCCAGGTAGTTCTTTCCAGGTAGTTTTATACCTAGAGTTTCCCATTCGGGAATAAGCTGCCTTTCCAAAGCCAAGCCTGCTCTGAAGGCCACACATTCTTTCAACTATATGTCAAACTACAACTCTGTTAATGATTTACAAGTTTGCTCTCTACTCTGAAAGTCCATCCATACTTTTTGTATTACATCTTCTTTTGGCTCATACTTGCAACATTGATGTTGCTGTTTTTCAGTGCTTCTGTTATAGGCACATTAAATTATATCAACATTACACTTTTGGAGAGGTAATAAAAGCATCTTGAAAAACAAGGCTGTAAACTGTAAAATTACATTCTGAAATCCAAGGAACATAATGATGAAATTCAAGCAAATGGAGGCAGAACAGGAAAAGAAAAAAAATTTAAAAGTTATTTCTCAAAAATGAGATAGAAGCTTTGCGAATGGTTTTGTATTAACAGCTGTGAGGAGAAAAAGAGCCTTGGGTAACATTAACTACATAATCTAAAATAATTTGATTTTTGCTTATGAGTGGAGTAAGAATGTACAAAACAAAAGACTTTACTTCCTCTGATTCCCAAGCTCAGGTGACAGCAACATGATTAACATCTCTGTTGTACACGCTAATGCAAGGCAATGTCTAAATCACCTCTCATGAAAGACCATCGAGCTTCACTAAAAGAATGGCAATATTGTGCAATGAAGATTTCTTAACTAAAAATCAATCTTTGTGACTTTTTTAATAAAAAAATAAAATAAAGCTTTTTGCCTGGCATAGAAACGAAAAAGAAAGCAATTGAACTTATTGAGATATACAGGATATCTGAATCCTTGAAGAAAAGCTCTCCCTGACTGAAAAATATAAATGACCCTTGTTTTAAGGGAAAGACATACATTTTTGAAAATCTCCTCAACAGAGGTTTCAAGTACCAATACTAACATCTAGCTATAATAGTGAACCTACAATGCCTTCTGACAGCAACTTCTGCCTTCAAAAAATGAAAATGTTACAACTGAGGTTTTATTGTTCAATATAATTAAATCTAAAAACGACCTGCATGCTATAGGTTTTCTTATGGAGTCAAACTGCAAAGGTGCATTAATAGCATACAATATGGTGAGTTTTTCTGAAGATTAAAAAAATGCTTACTGTCATCCATTGGCTTAAATCTGACGGTCATCCAGTCTGAATGGTCATTTTCTGACTCCGCTCGGACCTGTAACATGTAGTCTCCATACACAGACAGAGAAGAGACATCACACTCTGTGACTCTCAGATTTGTGCTCACATTTTCATATGTGTCTCCGGGTAAATTGATGCTGTATGGAAGAGAAACAACACGTCTATGACATTTAAATTATATGTGACTATATGTATTTCCTCTCAATTAACTGGAAAAGTGGCATATCTGTTTGTTATACAGTTATCACTCACAAACAAGAAAAATTAGATCCAGTGTATAAGAAACATCATTACTAGCGTGTACACGCACACTGAGCATTTTATATGCATCTATAAAGCCATGATAGAGATTAAAATTATGATTCAGTAAATAGGTGTCCTTTTATTGACATTGGTTACAAAACTTCATTCAACAGACAGTAGTTATCAGACAAGTCTGCAAATATTAAGACAATATCGCTATGCATGGCTTTGCTGTCTAACTTGGACTTTGTTCAGAACTGTCTTTAAGATACGCGTATAAGGAAAAGCCAGAGAAAATTTTAGATATGCATATAAGGAACAGCCAGAGAAAACAGAGCCTGAAAACTCATTGCAACCATTCAATATATGATACTATTTCTGGTTTGCATCAAAAGCTTATGTAGGAATGTAGTGATCAACAGGTATTTGCTACCAGAACCCAGAAAAATCTTCTTTCAACTAAGACGGCCCATACCCTCTGTTTGGGGGTTTCTCCTCAGGAGGCACCTGCCTGTGGGTGCCATCATCTCCACTTTACATCCTATCTTGGCTTTTACCTTGTCTTGGCCAAATAATTCAACCTTCAGCAGGAACACAAGACCTCTGTCCCACCACAAGGTTTCCTTGCCAAGCACAGAGGCAGGTAGGGAGCCCACCGCTGGGCTGGGGAAGTGGGCACCTTCCTCGGTACAGCTGCACAGGCCACTTTTCCGAACAGAAAAGACCAACTCGGAATGACAGAGTGCCAAAACCAAACCAAAGCTAAATCAACCCACCAAAACCAGTAAAAGGAGACCTCAGAAAATGTGCCCCAAGTTTAAGGCACTGAATGGTCGAGCCACCAGCCTGCAGTTCTTCAAGCATTTCCACTAAGGGTGCAGGCAAGCTGGCTGCATTGGTGGCAGAGAACAAACTGCTGCTGGAGTGAAAGGTCAGATAAGGTCCTAAACACTCTGTAGGACTAAGTCTCTTGAATCACAGGTAACAGTTCCATGGTAGAGAAAAAAACGACACAGACAGCTACTAACAGCCAACGTTAAAATGTGTTTCTGGTTCCAAAAAAAGTACGTACAAAGCTGCCTTTGATGCTGGGTTTGCAGTAGGAAGATCGAAGCTTACCCCAGAAGAAACTATGTGAATATCTGTCAAGGTTTAGAAGAACTATCTTGTTTTGGGTAGATAATGATTGAATGAACAAAGGCCAAAGAGCCTCAGAGGAGGAGAGTAACATCCTCAGACCAAGGACATATATCTCATTAGCGAAAAATTGGCAACGAAACTAACTTTTGAGGCATGCTGAAGGGAACTGCCTTCATTATAATACTAAAAATCACCCCCCCTTAAGATAAGAGACCCTTGCCCACACAGACCTTTACTCACGAACACATGTAGTGAAAGAAATCTATACTGTGCCTTTAAACAGAGACAGAGAATCTAACAGCCAATGATTGTAGGTTACTGACCAATCACTGTAACTGGGAGTGTACTACCTTGGAACTTCTGTGTCTAAACGTAATGAAGAAGCCTCATTGGGTGTGCTTGATTTGTGGAAATGCACCATCGAGCACCCTGACAGAATAAACAATGTCTCCTCTCTAAACAGACTTAGACCGTGTTTTGAGAGTTCTCTTTCAAACACATAACACCTTGGATGTAAAATGTGTAGAAAATGTCTCTGCCCTGTTATTTAGCTTAGAAGATAAACCTCTTACCAGCTAAAAGAAAGGGACAGCTACTGATCTTCCTATAAAAAAAAGGAAACAAATTACAAACACATGCAGCGGTAAAACATGAAGTAAAGAAAGCAAACTCCCCAGACTTACCTCTTAGATTGAACAGTGTAACTTATATTCCCTTTGTAAAACCTAGGTGCATCCCACTGTAAAATGCTACGAAGATTAACTGAAGTTATCCTTGCGTTTTGGGGTTTTGGCACTATTCCAGATACTGTGGGAGCAATCAAAACCAAATAAACATTTTAGCATGTGTTCCTCCAGGTACTTCTCAATCATCCAAAACTTAAATACAGCCTCCTTTCTCTATCCTGTCTCAGAAACTTTTTTAAAACAGACTTCAATGTAATTAAGTTTAATCCTGATGCCTATCCTTCCTTCTGAGCTTGTGCAACAAAAACAAGTTAGCCAGCATCAATGATTTCCAGTAAGTACAGTCTTTATGATATCATCATTTATTATGCATGACTAACTTGCTACTGCCTAAGACTCAGGGCCCATAAAGCTACATGCATGAACTCTCACTGAGATTGTCAAAATCAGTTGTTTTTACTAGAACTATGGAAATAACATGGGTGTGGGGATTGATGTGGTTTTTTTTTTGTTTGTTTGTTTGGTTTTTTTTAAGAGGAACATGAACAGTCTTTATACATAGACCTGGGTATAAGACTGAAATAATTAAAAAACCCCATCCATCATAAGCATATTTGTGTCATCACTGCATGGATTAGCATTGCCATTTTAAATGCTTAACACATGGTGTTACTAAGCCACCCTTTTGAAAAACAGAGAGAAACACAAACTACCTTGGAAGGCAAGAGAGCTATTAAATACACCGTGTATCATTAATTGGCTCTCTTCACAAATGGCAGGAACACAATTGTATTGCTTTTTCAAAACCGAATAAAGCAAACCCTAAGGTAGTATTGATGAACAGTCCATTACTATTATAATTATTTTAAAATAGTTGTTGGTATTGAAACTAAAATCAAAAGGATTTTGGCCCATTCTTGCAAATGCAAAGAAACCCTGTCAGATCAGATTAGTGCTTAAATGTTACAGGAATAAAACCTAATGACATGAGTTCTAAGATAAATAACTTGTATTTCTATAGTTGATGCATAAATACATGAAATTAATGTTGCTTACCCACCTTTAGCAGACAAGTGTTTTAAATCTAAACCCTGCTTAAATAAAAACTACTTCACAGACTCAATTCCTACAATGTTCCCCTTGCACCCAACAAATCAACTTGAATGCACTTCACACCATAAAAGCAGAAGTCGCCTGCTCCCCTGCACCCCAATCTTCTTCAGATGCCATCCCTGTACATATATACCCTCGCCCATACCGGCCTCGGGCACTCTCCTTCAGAGATCTCAGCCCGAGCACACACTGTGCCCCTCCGCAGGCACCTCCAGCCTCCTGCTCCCACACCTCCTGCCTTCAAGACCCCAGGTGTGCAGGACGGTAAGGAAGATGGGTGCAGGGAACAACGGATTGCAAAGCCTCAGCGTGAACAGCACAGCTGAAATAAAATCTGGCTAGTAGAAGGCATATGATTTTTCCTGTCCCGCACGATGTGGCCCTTGCTATGAAGAACCCTTGCTAGGGCGCTGCCTGAGTTTTGAAGAAGCTCCCTCCAAAGCTTTGAGGTGGGATGGTAAATCCCCAGTAAAAAGCGTGATGCCTTGGAAGGTTCGCTTCCCAGATGGCGTTTCCTACTTGAAAAGCCTCCAGCTCAAGTTTTTACTCAGCACTGTGGACCCAAAGAGATGAGAAAGTACTTCTGTGGGTTTGCGCTTTGTAAGCGGGAGGTCTGTACGCTGTTCATAGCACACCTCAGTCTCAGACACGGCCTGTCTTAGAAACGCGTGGCCGGCCCCGTTGAGAGCCCTCGGTGGCCGCTGCCGGAGCAGCCCAGCTCGTACCGGCCGCGCAGGCACCGCTGCTCCCGCGACACGCTCGCTGTGCCCGCAGGAGCGCGGTTTCTCTTCCACACACGCGTTTCACCACCGGGGCTTGCACAAGCGTCCAAACAAGGGACAATTCCAGTTTCTCTGCACAGATACAGCCTTTGAGCGGTGGGGAAAGCCCGTGGGCAGCGGGAGCTGGGTGCCCGCCGGCGCCTCGGCACCCTCCGCGCTGCCGCCGGCCCCGGGGCTCTCCGGCCAGCGCGGCCCGGAGAAAGAAGCCGGCCGCTTCTAGCGACCCCCGCCGCCGCCTCCCCCCTGCTCCCCGCGGGAGGACGGTCCCTCTCCCGGGCGGTCCGCCACCCCCCGCTGCCCCCCGCCAGGCCCGGGGCGGACTCACCGCAGAGCAGGAGGCAGCTGCAGAGGGCGGACCGGAGGGCGGCGGCCATGGCGGCTCCCGGCGCGGGGCTCCCTCAGCAGCGGGGCTGCCGGCGCCGCCGCGCCATAGCACCGGGCGCTGCCGTCGCCGTCGGGGAGCGGGGCCGCCCCGAAACCCTTCCGCCTTCCCGTTGCAGGGCGGGGCGGTGTGCGGCTCCGCGGCCGCCCCCAGCTGCGGGGCTCAACCCTCCGCCAGCGGGGCTGATCGCCTCCGAGCGACAGCGGATACGGCCCGCACCGCGGCCGGCTCACCACAGCGGTTCCGAAGCCTCGCCAGCAGAAGCACACCCAGGTCCTGAAACCTTACCAGCGGGCTGATCGGCGCTGTGCTTTAACCCATCTCGGCGATGCTGGCTGCTCGGGTACTTACGATCGCTAAAGAGCATCTTCAGGCGGGCAGCGGGGAAGGCAGGAGGTGGGAGTTCGGAGCAAAGTGGATAAATAGATAAATGACATATAAAGAGAGGCCAGACGATGCATAGCGTCAAACCTGATCTTGAGTGCAATTCCCGCTGCAGGCAATACAAATGGTACCTGAGGAAAGGTTTGTCTTCTGACTTCAGGATCTGGCCCGCATCAGATGCCAAAAACTAGTACTTCTACCAGAACACTTAGCATCCCTGATCAAAACCAGCATAAACTTGGGGGAAAGAGGGAGCATTTTTATTACTCCCAGAGTAAAAAAGGTTGTTTCTCAAGTGATTACTGTCACCGACTGAAAATGCCAGTTCTTTGTGAGGGTTTAATAGACTTCTTTCCAGCCCATCTGTCACCTCGTGTCATTAAATGGGACCGCACACAGTGCCACAGCCTCCACTTACGTGTGAGCAATTCCCCTGCCCCTACCACCACGGAAATGTGCGCACCAACTGCACGCAGTGGCGCAGGGTGAGTGTGAGTGCAAGTTTCATCTACTAATGTTACAGATGTGTAAATCTGCAAACAATTAGCTAGTCAAGATCCAAGGTGCCAGGTACTTACACTCGCTTCGTTCCAAACTAAGTAGGTGAAGCAGCAGAATATATTCCAGCACCTCTGAAACTGCTCTCAGTGATCCTGACCAAAAGAATGACTGACTTCTGTGGTTAGTAAACTGTGGCAAGAAAACTAGTACCTAACCAGGTCATCACCAGGTGAGAAAAGCTGGGGTTTTTTTTCTAGCGATGTGATACCTAAAAGCAAGAGGAGTAAATTCTGAGCAGGCTAACTCATGCAGCATGTAGGAGCCACAGTAAAAATCCAGACAGGGATATGAAAAATTTTCTTTTTATGAAGCACAAATGTTAAACGGTACACTCTAGCAACTTTTAAATGTCATAAAAAGTATTTTAAAAGTGTAGTATTCAATAATTGCACATAATTATATTAAAAAATTATAAAAAGGTATATTAAATGCCTTGATTCACAGTAAGGAGAACTCTCCTGTAAGACTGAATATTCTTATCTCTGCCCCCATTATTTCACTTGATCAGTTTTCTCTGCACAACTGTAGAACTCTGTTCTCTGACTTGAATACAGCAATCCATCCAGCAAAACAGGTTCCAGAGTAATCCAGCAGCAGGGTGAACAAATAAAAAAAGGAAAATGAAAACAAGTGGTCTGGTTGAGGGATCAGCCACTCACAACCCCTGTACTACAAACTAACTTCTCACTTGAGTTACAGGAAATGCTTGCTTTGGAAGAGCTAAAAGGTGTAGTTCACTATCAAACTGCAAAATGAAGTAACTACTCTTTCTGCTGCATCTGAACACTCATTTTTGTTTCTCTGTGGCTCATCCAACCTGAACCATATCTGCAGCAACCTGGTGAGATCAGAAAAATTGCTGTTAAAAATGAATGTTGTGTGTTTTCAGTGTTCAGGCATATACTCACAGAATGTTAAAAAAAAGAAAAAGAAGATCTGTATGTCAAGTCCATAAATCAATGGTGTTGGACAACATTGATTTGTATGTCATAAAACAATAGTGGTTCTTACTTGTTCATCTTCTTATGTATTCATTTTTTGGGTACATATCTGAATCTGATAAGTCACTTTCATCAGAGGAAGGAGAGGAGTTTTGCCACTCGTGAGAGTCATTATGACAGTGGGGTTTCTGCACACTTTCTGTGTCATCCAGGAGTTTTGCTTCAACAGCATGAGTACATTGCCAATCAGCTGCATCTTCTTGGGAAGAAAGAAGAGCTGCAGAACTATCCACATTCTCTTCAGAGGTTCCCAACAGCACAGTTTTTAAGTTAATGGTAAAGCAAGCACTGTCCCTTGGCCTCGAAGAATAGTTACAATTTGCCTCAGAGAAAGGATTAAGCAACTCTCGACTTGTGACTTTGTCTTCTTCAATGCCCAACTCTTGCTCTTCAACATCTTCTGGGTCAGTGCCTGGATTTTCACTTGCCTGGCTGCTGCTGTCATCACACACGCTATTTGTCGAGTACTGCACGGATGCATCTGGCATGCCAGAGGAATGAGGTACTCTATTTAAGATATCACGCCTTGTATAGTCATGATTACTTATGACATCACTGTCATCGCTCTCATCTTCATCGCTGACATCACCACTGGATTCATTTGCCTTTTTTTTAACCTCTTTGTAAATGATCTCTATAGAGGCTATTTTTTCAGATTCAAATGTCCAAGGTGGATAGGCTAACCTCCTGATGAATACCTAAAAGAACAAAGCAAATAAATAAAAGATCAGCCAAATTAGCACACATGCAAAGTTTGAAAAAATACCCCCAGTCACAAGCTCGTCAAACAAATTATTCCTTCCGTGCCACATTTTTGGCTTTTTCTGCAGACTTCAGGGCTCAGCTTTACTCTGAACCTCTGCATGACTTGGCAAAGTCATGTTCAGCAATCTTAGGGATGTGAAGGTAAGGACATAGCCAAGGACAGAAACACAAGGAGTTGATACCAATCTGCTCCAGCTAAGTTTGTAGAAAAAGAGAAAATATTTATGCTGAAAATCTGCATAGAATTAAAAGAAGTCAGAGACAAATAAAATAAAATAAAATAGGCAAGCCAACAAGTCCCAGGAATCTTGTTATTTTTGTGGGAAATTTAGTGGCAGTTCAGTCTCTTCTATTAAAATAAAACAAAAAATAACTGACTCAGGACTGGCTTCCTCAAGCATTAAAACATAGCACCTGATCACAGAAAAAGTTACAGAAAGGTTATTCAAAATAGTGGAACAATTTGAGTGATATATTACCTTTCTTTCATTCTTAAGTACTCTTCCTTAGTCAGGGATGTTTTTGCCAACCACTCACTACATGTGACTGCTGAGAATACCTCAGCATTTGGAAGGTGATGCTGTTACTGTTTGCCTGGTGCACATGCACATCCTGCCCCTTACCCCCAGCCCAAGAAAGTTTTCTTCCAGAGCTACATTGTTTCTCTTCTTTTCCTTTGTTTTTTATTTTCATCCAACTCCACTATTTGGGGAGATCCCAACAGCCTGGTCCAGGAGTTAGTTTCTAAGGTGCTATGTCAAGCTCTAGATTCCAGCAGAGGTAACTTGCATATGAATGTCCTTTTTTTTTCTTACTAAGCGTTCTGCTATCAGGCATCCTTTTCACTATTGCCTGTGTACATCAGAATACAGTAATAAAACATTACTGAGATGGGAGAAAGAAGACAGGTGACCCAGAGAAGTGATCCTGAACTTGCCAGTAACACCTCTGGAAGTAACAACTAGGATTCTTTTCTGGCAGGGACATATCTGCACATAACTGCATCCCAATCTACAGTACAAGACACCTGTGAAACTGGAAGTTTGGGGACCTGCAAAGTATATCTGCTTTCAGTAGATTTTTCTAGTCGGACTTTTCCTTTGACTGAGAAGCTACTGTTGATGTTACAAAGCAGACTCAGGTTTCTGTCCACATCTACCCTGCACTGTGGTGACCAGAAACAGATATACTTCAGGTGTGGCCTGACAAATACTGAGTAGGGTAGGATGATCTCTATCTCTGTTAGTAGCTTGTCACAGAAGTAGCAAGAAATGGTTTTGGAAAAGCCTGAATATTTTTTCCATAATCTATAGGCTGCTGCATCTTGTCTGTTCTATCTTTGACATATGTAAGCCGCAAATTAAAACATTATATGTACTTATATAACTTGCACCTAATGCACAGGATTAGAAATTTCAGAGGGTAAAACTTCCTCCTCCCAACCAGGAAGGTTAAATATGGAATTAATACATACCAAAGTACGTGGAAGTAATTTATTTTGAAGAATATAGCCTCCTGCATGCATACATTTCAGGGCACCAGCTAACATCAGTGAAAAACATACAGCACATGTGATTACAACTGTATGATAATCTGCAAGTGAAAAAAACAAAACAAATTAACATACATAAATGAAGTTTCCAGTAACCACATTTCATATTTCACATTCAGAACAGCTATTTAGAATCACAGAACCTCTGTGATCAGAGGTCGTCTGGTCCAAAGTCAAAACAAGACCAAATCTCAGATTCAGGAATTAAAAAAGAAATTACAGCATCATTGATAACTATTTATGCAGGTAGTGGAGATTTGTATGGCTTGCAGGATTAAGAATAGATCTATAGCCCCAAAGTGGATGGCGTTTTATGTTTCACTTAAAAATCCCCACAATGTTTATCACTCAAAAGGTACTTTCTCTCTTACTACTTTTAGGATTAATTGACTTGTAATTCTTCCTATGTAAAAAGAAAACACATGCACCTAGTTAAGCCACACAGTCCATTCCTGCACCACAGCACAGTTACCTTGTTGAGCTACAGAGTCTGCAGTTACACATTTCCAGGCTGACGGGATGGAATGTTTGTTTAGAGATGCAGTGACCATAACAGACACACAGTAATTTCTATTTGGATACAATTCTTCAATGACAGTATTAAAAACATCTTCAGTGGTTTTCTCACGTGGCCTCTGCCATGAAAGACAATGTTTCAAAGTTAGCTATGTGCCTGAAAAGAGATCCCCAGCCACTGGTGAAACTGCAAAGATTGACACAGTAACTCAGTGGTTTACCTAGGCAGCTGCTTCATCTCTAGTTGTAGCTGATGTCAAAATGCCTACCTTACATCTGTTTGTGAACATCGTATTATTAAAGATAAATTGCCTGTTGTCTCCAACTGTTGGTCACTGTATGTCCCCTTGAAGTAGCCTCAGATAGATTGTACAGATTTGAAACTGCAAGTGGTATTCTGATTCAGAAATCAGAGGGAAAAAACATCCATGGCAGGAAAGTTGTGGTCCTTCTGTGTCTCCTGGCAGGACGAGTTAGATTAAATTCCCAACAGGTACCTGTCTGTCCTGCTGTTCACAACTTCCAGTACACCTGCTAGTGTGCCTACACCTGCTAGTAGTTTCTGCTAAAATGTCTTTCCTTTGTCTTCCCATGGAATAACCACTTGAGCCAGTGCTCTGTGCTTTATTTCAAGTAAGGATACAGGACAACCAGTACTCCTCTTCTAGGCCTGCTACTCTGCAGTAAAAGGAAACAGGTTATGATGGCCATTCTCTTTGTTTCCTTCTAAGTATCTTCCATTCATATATTCACATATTTGCTTCTGTGAATCTGCTAACCAGCAGAGCCATTTTATGCTTTCTATATTTCTCCCCTAAAGTACAAATAAAACAAAAAAATCTTTACCTTATGCTCTCCATCAAGTGTTTTCAGTGTTATATCATAATCAAGCTCTTGATATATATCAATTAAAGACAGTAGCTTTTCATTTTCTCTCAAGTAAGAGGTTGGCAGCTTTATGGTGACATTTATGCAGTTTAGACAGGAACTGATATTAACTTCTGGTGGTCCCAGGAATGCTATTGGGGAAAAAAAAAAAAAAGAAAAAAAAGGGGAAAAAAATATACACTATGTATTCAGTACCACTTATATTTTGGTGACAGACATACAGCTGACTAATCAGATTCCAGAGCATTTCACTGCTATAAAACCACAAGGCCTTGCAACATTGAAGTTCCACAGTCAAAGAGCCTTTTCCCACATGACTAGATTTTAAAAACAGAAAGCAGTGGAGCAGAGGGAAGAGGCAGAAAGGTGACAAAGGCTTTGCTTCAGCTCCACAGAGATGTGAGCTTTTTATCTGTTTGAGAGGAAAGCTAAAGTTAATGTATAGGAAAAGCTGATTACTTTCTTGCTCATCATCACCTTCTAGTCACTCTCTGGAAGAAATCTTTGTACAAATTCAGTGGTGTTTAGCCCTGCACATATTCATGCTAGTTGCAAGGAAGGCTATAGGGCTAAACTTAACAGCTGAGCTCCAAATACTAAAACTCTACTGAGAGGGGGACAGAGGACCTAGTGAAACACAGTTACACTTCTGTGAGGCTTCCACTGAGTTCAAAGTAATTTCTGAAGCTCAGGTTCTCAGAACATGCATGTGTTCCAAGAGCTATGCATGCTGATTGTCTCCTCTCTCCAAAACTACATATCCATCAATATCAGAGGAACTTCCATAGTGAATCAAGTCTAAGATCTTCTTTCCTCCAACACAATAAAGGAGAAGGAATTTTGGAAAACAGCAGGAGAACAAACTATGTCCATAAACCTCAATTTCTGTGTAGCACATTGGGGGGGAAAAAACCATCAAAATTTAGAGTTTGCATTTCACTTTGTCTTTTCCAGAGGCATGTACATTTTGATCAAGGTAGAGACTGGTTTGCCAACCTCTGCAAAATTCAAAAAAGCAACACACATTTGCTAACTACTTCTGTTCCTGAAACAGGGTAGAAAGTAAAAAAAAAAAAAACCCAAACCAAACAAAAAAAACAACCCCCCCAAAAAAAACCAAAACCAAAAAAAACCAAAACGAAACCCCAAAAACCAAAACCCAAACAAGTTTGATACTTAAAACAAATGCGAGCTTTCATCTGCTCCCAAACAGGAAAGCATGTTCTAGTCAAATGGTTACACACTTATTCCTTTCTCACCTTTTAAGTTACAAATAAACATTAGCTTAAATCTGGTTACAGCCAGCAGTGTTTTTTTCTCCTGGCTCTTTGTTTATGCCGCCTTTCTATCTTTGCTCAAATCCATCTGTCAATGGGAGCGAGATTCCACCATAAGTATTTGAAGGTAGCCATCAACTACACCCAGTAGGAAAATATCTCAGAATACTGATTCTTTCCTACTCAGGCATTGCAAAAGAAGAAAATGCTACAGGGTTCATCTAAGTCCTGTGCCCTGGAAAACGTGACTTCACTCGATTGCTTATGGTTTGAACTAAAGAACTGCTAGCAAAGCATCCAATTTCAATTTACAAGTTTCCAGTGACGGACAACCAGTCAAAGCACCTGACAGTTTGTTCCAGTGGTCAATTCAAAATATGCCTCTTGTTCCTAGCTAAAATTTAATCTAGCTTCAGCTTCCACTCAGGGCACGCTGTTATGCTTTGTTTTTGAGACTGAAGAAGCTTGCCACCATATTAATTACTGGTCAATGGACCTTCTGATCCTTCTCATTTAATAAACTAACTGCTGAAAGACTGAAGACCTCCACTTTAGAGGAATGTTCTCAAATCCTTCAGTTATCCTTGTAGCTATTCTCCCCATCCCCTCCAATTTTTCATCATTTCGAGATTCTAAGTGGATACAGCAGTGGCTAACTCTGTGCCAAATTTAGGGGTAATATGACCTATTTCTCCTCCATAGTCCTCCAATTGTTCCTCAATCTCTCTCCGTTACTTCAAAACTGAATACTAAGCACAACTAAGGGTGAAGCCACCTCTGGCATTAGAAGATGTCACAGCTAATAAGCATCTTCTTTCAGCAAGGAAAGGGAAAAGAGCATGTCGATGCACAAAGAAGTAAATCTCTTCCCCTATACCTAGTGCAGGCACAGTATTTCTTTAACTCTTAACATTGATTACTTGAAGACAAAAAAAAAAAAGTTTTGTGGGTTAAATTATGTATCTTATGCATTTAGAGATTTTTGCTTGTCAATGCTTCATATGATCCTATTTCCTCTATACTTACACATATATTTTATTTGAAAACCAGAGCCTTGTCCATTTACCAGTACTGCTACTGTAGACACTAATTTTAGAAAGCTATCTATATATTCTGTCTTGTAACTGACACGTGCTAGATTATATACAAATCCATCTTTTCTTACATGAAAGAATAAACTACTGACCCAGTTAGTTTGCAGTATCTTAGTGTAAAGCTAGCAGAATATCATTTACACATGAGCTATGAATAAAAACTACTAAAATGAGCAAATGCAGAGAACTTACTGTCAGTAACTGGCACAAAATGAAGTACAGGAGAATTGAATTCTTCATTTCCTACACAGCTCTGAACCAATGCAGAATACTGAGTGTTCACCTGTTTAAAATCATCTGTCAGATTACAGGAGAGTTGTGTAATATTTGAACATTGTTTAGCAGTCTTCCAGCTCCTGTAAATCAAGACAAGTTAAAAAAAGTTCAAAATAATCTATCTGGGTGTTCTGGTATAAGAAAGTATGGGAGAGGAAGCATTTCTGAGTGGAAAACCAGACAAACAAACCCCCTCTAGACTAGTATTTTGAGTTGATAAACATTAAAAGTAAAAATTGTGTCATAAAATATGACTTGCCTGCGGTCAGTGTACAGCACACGATAGTATGTTGGCATAGTTGGATCACTTTTTGCCTGCCAGGACAAAATGTGCTGAAAATTGTAAGATTCCATTTGTAGGTTTTGAGGTGGCTCTCCCAGAAATCTTTCTAGAAAGGGAAAAAAACCCCAGAAACAATCAGTATGTTTGGCATATTGTTTGCCATATGAATGGCAAAAAACCGTGAGATTGCAACAATTCTAATACATAAACCCAATTAGAGCAGCCCAATACTTGCCCCAAAACAAAGCAACTATAGAAGAGAATTCAGCACAACAGAAACAATAATGCAAAGGACTGTCCCCTCCCGTGTTAAGTTCTTCCTTCAAAAAGCATGAAGCTTTAAAATTATGCTTGGTAATATTATGCAAGTTTTTTGAACTGTGTTAGGAAAAACATTTGAAAGACAATAAAAGCCTCTTACCAGGCAAGCTGCGACAAGCCATGGACAGAATGCTGATGAACACTGGAAAACGAAACTATGTATTAATGCATTTGTATGTCTACAATATCTCATTACTAGCCTACTATTGGCAATATTAACTTCCAACAATTAGAGACAATACACAGTATTCCCTCAGTGGAACTGTTTCTTTCTTTCACATCTTCTTCCTATGACTTTCCCCCACTCTTCCCTCCTTCCTCAGAGTACGAGATGACCCCTTCCAACCTCTGTCATTAATTGGAGGCTCCCAGGAGCTAGTTTTTTGATAACTACGCTTTGGGCTTTTGCTGATCCCTGCCAGATGAGGTTCATCACTCAGTGTGAATAAACGTTCTTAAGATGTTCTTATCAAATATTGTCTTGCAGGATTCTGACTACATTTCGGGTAGCTCACTCTGCCTATTAAACAGCATTTTAAGTCATGACAAGAATCTTAAAACTGGTCTTAAAACTAAATCTTAAAACTTACTGCTTGAAGAACATTATCGAATCATCTTCACAGATGCCCTTCATTGCTAAATGTGGGGAGTCCTCAAACCTGTAGTTTAACAACTTTGGTATATCACCCACTGTCTTCAGTCAGCTAACACCTGCAACTCCCTATTTCAGGCTCTATTTTGTAACTCCCTCTCTATTTTGTGTCCTGAAATGCTACAGAAGTAACATTTCCCTGTGGTGTTTAACTCTACAGCATTTTAATATCTGCCTGCAAAAGAACAGAAAGAACACCACCAACAGATGCCACAACACTTCTGTCACAAAATGTGGTTAAGGTCACATTCAGACTGTTAGTCAGGCCTACTACCCAGGTAAACTCTTGAACCCAGCCTTCTTGCAGATCTTGACATTCTAGAGGTGCCACATCTTCTTCTATAATGTCTGTAAGAGACTGTTCATCCACGTTCTCGCTGTATTCAGAATTCTTTTCTTTGACCAACCCAGTCTTGCATCATTCATGTATTTTCAGCACAGTGCTTCGAGACACTCTTAAAATAATTGTTCTGACCTTTCTTTTTTCCTCAAAATCCTTAATTTCCCTTTCATTTCCTGACTGCAACAAAAATAAACTTCCTGTCCTCATTTTAAAGGCATTTTGTGGCCTATCTTTCTACTGATGAGATGCCAACTCCCACATTTAGTTGGCCAAAGAAGTTATTAGTTTAATTTCAAACACACGTTTGTTCTCATGCCATAGACTAATTTCACAGAAAAATCTGCAAAATTACTCCATTGTTTTCCCTAAAACTCTTCTCCATGAACTCTCTTCTGTCTTAACACCTAAACCTTCTACCCAAAAATATGACAATACCCAAAACACCACTGGCCTGCTATGTCTGGTGAACTGTGCTGATTAATACTGACTTAATGTTTTCTTTTATTCTCCTAATCTCACTTAGAATGGTAACTTCTGTAGCATGACAAATGTCTTCGACTTTACATTTATACAGCAACTAACACAGCAGCACTCTGGTCCACAACTGACGTTCTCAGGTGCCACACTGTGATAAATAACAGAACTACTTGACATGTGCCACAGTAAGAATGATGACGAAAAGATGAAGAAATCTGGGACATACCTCATAAAAAATTAAAACAATCTTTATGGAGATCTACAAATAATGGGTAAGACAGAGCTATCACAGAATGGTTGAGGTTGGAAGGGACCTCTGGAGATCATCTGGTCCAAGGCCCAAATTATGTGAATCATAGTACCAGAGTACATATTCCTGGTCAAGTAGAGGGGATTCAGAGTAGTATCAGGTCAGTGGGAACTGTCCTGTCCCAGACACACTGGGAGAATTTGCTAATGGATTAATGCAGTTATTTTACAATCCTTGCCTCCTTTTGCAGAGAGGACTGGAAGAGGAAAGGAAAAAATTCCTGCTCAATTAATTAAAGAGATATCTGCACCAAATCTTTATGGCTGCAGAGAAGTGTCTTAAAAGACGACCTTTAATTAGCAGTGGACACACACAGAAGCACGCACAAACACACTTGGGCACTAAGCTGGTTGAAATCATTTGGGATGGATACTTAGCCAACCATCTCTTATAAATCTGGCTCTTCAGATATCTGTCTCACAAACATCAAACTATGCTCCCAGCATCCCTTCTGAAATTAGATGCAAAGAGATTAAGCAGCTCAGTTGTGAAAATATAAATTTGCTGCATGTGCAACTCAAGATAGAAAACTCGTCTCTCAAGTTTCATTTTGCCATCCAAACCAGAGACATCCTCTTTTTTGCATGTCTTCCTTCAGTACTTGTCCTTCTACATTATTACTGAGTAATAAACACCTCCTTAGAGAAGTGCAGATAAAAGTAGAACAACTGATTTCCTGTCATATAGTAACAGATCACCTATCTGGAAAAAACATCCAGTGGGTGTGAATAACAAAGCAATACTTTAACAGTTATTATTCTTTACCTGAAACACAACCTCAGATTTGTGATCATTTGTGTGAGGAATTCTGCCTTGTGCTAACAGGCACACAACCTTTACCACATTAAGACTATTCCCATTATAGAAACAGGTAGTTTCAGTGTACAGACTCTAGTAATGACACACTTCCGTGGAGCAAGCCTTTCAGATTAGGAGATGTAAACAGTCTGTTGTCATTCTCACACCAGCCACCTCACATGTGTCAGCTGTCTTGCCAATATATTTCCTGCCAAC
This sequence comes from Strigops habroptila, assembly GCF_004027225.2. Lineage (NCBI taxonomy): Eukaryota > Metazoa > Chordata > Aves > Psittaciformes > Psittacidae > Strigops > Strigops habroptila. The sequence goes on along the minus strand of NC_044278.2, from coordinate 28,725,183 downwards.
AGAATGTTTTTCTATTCAAGGATCCTCAGATTAGACAGGCAATTTTATGACGACAACAATTTTATGTCAATATTTGTGATTTTTAAATGCCTCTCTGCTCTCAAAATCAAATTCCATTCATCTAGAGTTCAAGCCACCTCAGAACTTTGTTTCAACAAACATGCTTAGCAAAGATAGTTGGAGAGTTGCAAAATTTTGTAGGTTACATTCTTACATAAGAGACACAGACAAGAAAAAAAAAATCTTAGACCAGATAACAGGGAAAATTAAGACTGGAGAGATAAAGATGGTTTGTAAATCAAATGTGGAACTTTTTTTACCATCTTTTTTACAGAATTAAATGTTCCTAGCAAATCAGTTTCTCTACAACTACGCCTCAGCTAACAAGCTATGCCTGTTGTGCCTGCTAATTCAGAAACTAAGGAATCCTGAAAAAAGCTAGAATAAGAGATGAAAAACAACACATCCAACTAAGAGTTCACTGGACATCTATAGGCAGAATGCAGTATGCTGTGTCAAAGCACTTCTTTATTATGCGAAAAATCCAGGTTTATGTATAGAATGGAGTGTGTAGAATGTAATACACTAGATTCTTGATTCTGTGAATTATTCCAGGGAGAGCTCTACAAGATGATGGTATCTTACTTCAGTAACTCAGGAGGAGCGTTAGGGAAAAATTAGCATTATTACTCCTATTACAATATAAAGGTACAGGCAACTTACCAAGTTGATAAAAATGCATCGGTACATCCATCAGTGTTTCCACAGCAATTAAGAAATATAACCTACTGATTGCAAAAGAAACATTTTGCTTCTGTACCTGCAAATAGATGAAAACCAACCACAATCAGCGAATCACCTTAGTAAGTTACTTGCAAGGAAAACAGGTTTATGTACAGTTACTTTAACCTCTTCAACGTCTAGGGGGAGACAGAGGTACTGAAACAGCTACTGCTATTGGGGGGTGGAGCAAGGATCCTCACATCAGACAAGCAACTTTATGACAACAGTACTTTCCTTTTTTTCCATGGAAAGGTCTTTTACAATCTTAAATGAACACAGAAAACACTGTATGATTAGTTGTACTAATATTGCATGAAATAGCATCTCAAAATTCTATGCCACTCACTCCAATTTATTAAACACAATGTAAATAAACACTACGTGGCTTTATTTCAAATATAACAAGAGCTTATCACTGTTGTAAAAATTGTTTCCAGAAAGAGGGTAGATCAAGAGGGAGGTTAGAAAAAAAAAACCCACCCCAATTATAAGATTATTAATTATGAAGTTTCTGTTACAATTTTTTAATACAGAAGATCCATTAAAATGTTTCCTCTCCTTGATGTTGTTATTTTAGTTTATTTATTATCCTCACAGCATTAATATTGGCAGGATCTGGTTTCTAATTACAGGCAAAGTATAAAGGAACAACTGTGAATCTATAGATGGCTGGGCAAGGGTATAACTATTTCCAAAGAATCTTCTCCTCAGGTTTAATAAAATAAATGTTTTTTACATTTAAAATTATTTTTTAAATACAATTTAAATTATTTTCTCTGGGAAAAAAACCCAACCCAAAACCAAACCACAGCTTAAAATTTAAAATCATGACAAAGCATACTATGGTCAAACTTAACACAGTGTGTTAAAATCTGACTGGAGATGTCAATCTTCCTCTATTCAAAGTTTTAGCATGACTATAGGAAGCCACTAGATAAATGTTGAAAACCTGTATCCATGCAAATGATAATCATCATTTCATAGACAAAGAGAATGTTCTTTTCATTTCAGTTTGGTTCATTTATTAATCTATTCAAGCACAAGGAATATTTAGGAGATATAAAATACCAGTCTTCCTCTTTTCAAAATTAAAAATTATGGATAAGAAGATAAAATTTACTAGTCACAACATCTTTACGTTTATCACTGATATCAGCAAACTAGAAAGCAATTAAGTCACATACCTATCAAGTCCATTTAGTCTGGGCACTAGTGAATATGACAAGAAAAAAATCATTTGACTTTCTCATTCGAATCAAGTTTACAGGTTACACAGTGTGTGTATATACAAGTATATATATATGAAAAATAATCTTCCTACTTCAACAAGGTTAACAGCTTTGTTCAGAAGTCACACAGAAACATAGTGCCAAACAATGCTACTTTCACAGTCACTTTAGGGAACAGTTACAGCCCTGGCATTTGAATTTTCAGGCTGTTCAGAATTTTCTCTTAAGGGGAAAATTTTGAGGATCCCGAATTCACTGAGCAAAATATTACCTTTACGTCTTAATCCTTGCAATTAATCATAAACCGTGTTCAAAACACTCCATATATGGTATTATGCAATAGATGTATTTGCGTACCTTTGATCCTTGCTGTACATGCTGTCATGAATAACAACTATCCCACTCTTGGAATCTGAAGTGACTCCTGTATGGCTCTGTATGCTGAACACCACATATATCTTAAATGATGCATGTTCAGTGCCAAGTTATGTGTTTAGCACCATAGAATATTTAAACAAAACAAAAAAAAAAACAAGTGAAAAGCCTGAGGTTTATCTCAGAGTCTGCACAGTCGTTCACATGTGGATGTCATCCGCAGATCTACCAACGCCAGTGAAATTCCAGGGGGAAACCATTTCTGTCAGAACTCCGATTAGCTTTTGTTACTCTTCTTTTTCAGATCCCCAGCAATTCCTGGAAAGAAGCCAGGGAAATACTAGTGAGTCCAGCCCTCACTCACCTTATCAGCCTGGGTTCACAGTAACTCCCCTCCGAGCTGCTTGAAGCACTATCAAAACTCAGCTTCGCTAAGTCCTGAACTGGAGTTCAGGCTGGCTTGTTCTGTATTTGCTTCCAATCAGACAAAGCAGGTTTTGAAGTTTTGAAAGTCACTGGCTTGTATTTCAGAAAAGCTCCACATCAGTAAAGCAGAAAACACGCCCTATTATTTGAAATAAGCAGATGATGTATTTATTTATATAAATTACTTATTGGAACATTGGGAGAGAAATAGAGAGAGACAAAGACCACAGAAGACGTTTCAGGCAGAGAAGTCAGCAGAGAAATGTTCTAAATCTACGCACAGGTACACAACGTATGGACTAACTTTACTACTGAGACCATGTGAACTAGGGAATCGCGCTGTGGGTTGTAGTATTATGCCCACGCTGTATTCCTGGCTTCGCTGGGGGACTTCGGATAAGTTGCTTCTAAGGATATTGAAAAAATTTAACCGTAATAATCCAAGTCCGTTAACCAGAAGCCCATTTTCCATACACTGCCAGCAGTGCTCCTGCTGAGCCAGACATGCCCCTGGAGCAGCCAGTGTGGGGCATGCAGCATTAAAACAGGGACGGACAGACAGACTCCTCGGCTGCGCTGTGCCGCTCCAGCACGGCGGGGGGGACACAACGAGACAGCACCGTTGCCAACAAGCTTCGTCAGGCTCTACCGCTGCCCATTTCTCCTTACAGGTTTCTGTCCTACACGATTACCTACAACGCAACTCACGGGCTATCACTGGGGTCGGTTTTGCAGCCAGTGACACCGCTGAAGGAACGATCCCAATAACTCGCTGTTTTTAGGTGCGATGCCGCCGGTATTACACAAGCCGTGCCGCGGGGTCACGGATTTGGGCCAGCAGCGGCCTCCGCTACGCGCCCACCGAAGCGCTAACAGCAACCAGCGGCCTTTCCGGGAAATCCCCGCAGCCCGGGACACCGAGCCCGGCGCTCACACGCACCTCCCCTCGTTGAGGGAGAGCGCGGAGCACACCGCGGAGCTCCGCCAGGCCCGGGCCCTGAGAGGGACTGGGGTCCGCCCCGGCCCTCGCACCGGATGCTCTAACGGAATGGCTCCAACAGCCATAGCACAGACGAGCACCCCCGCGCCACGGGCAGCGACCCACTAGGAGAAACGGGGGTGGGACACGGCACGCTCCGCCGCCTCCCAGCCGTACCTCACAGCAGGCGCCATCCCTGCGGCTCCGCTCCGTGCCGTCCACCCTGTCAGGCCAAGGGCCGCGCCGCCCGAGAAATGGCGGAGGGGGCGCTGCGGAGCGCGGCCGGCCCCGCCCCGCCCGGCGTCCCGAGGCGGGGGTAGGGCAGCCTGCGGCGGCGCCGCCGGTGTCCGTCAGGGCCCTCGGGCGCTGGCCTCAGGGCGCCGCTTCGTCCGGAGCGGGGTCCGCGCCTCGCCGCTGGCCGGAGGCTCCCCTGGCGAAGCACAGCTTCCCTCCCCGCACCCGCGGAGAGCGCTTTCTGCCCTTGTTTCGCTTTTACCCGCCTCTCCCTCCTCCCTCCAGCGTTCAGTGCGTGTTGTCGTGAAGGAAGTCTCTGAGGAAGGGTGCGAAAGCGCTTGCTGATCTCCTTGCTCCTTAGTGTTGAGGGAGCGCGGTGCTGCTCATAGGGGTTTTGTAAATATTTGCCTTAATGGGCGCCGAAATGGGTAAGATGTCCTCTGTCGTAGTGTTTTCTGACAGTGGAAACAGCAATTAGGTGGCATTGAACACAGCCTGTACCATGTCATGTGAGGGGTCCTCATGAGAAGATCTTGGTGCCTGCCTGAGGTGAGCAAGGTGTAAGAAACCAGGTCTGCTTAGTGGCCATGTCCCACTGGACCTGCAGCCCCAGTGACTACCCCTCCTCGTCCATCGGCCTCCATTTCTTCACTGATGGAGACGTGTAATTTTAGGAGTTGTTTGGCAGTTGGACAGGAGGTGATGCTGCACCTCCTTAAGCCATACAAAGAAAAGCAAACCTGAGTTTTCCAGTTTCCAGTTTCTGTTCAAGGCTGTTTTACCGGTGAGGCCTTTCTAATTTTTGTTAACTGTTTGGGTTTTGTTTGGGGTTTTTTGGGGTGTTTTGTTTTTTTTTTTTTTTCTTTAAAGAGTTGTCTTAACCAAAATATCTAATTTCCTGCCATCTTTCCAGAAGCTCCCACAAAGCTTTCTGCCTGTCAGATGAATTCACTGGCTCTTGTGGTCACCCAGCACGCAGTGAATCCAGTGAATCTTCTGCCTGACCTAGGTACAGGAGGGATAAAGCACCCTTCCAGTCACTAGCTTCGTTGTATGCAGGAGAGGGAGGTTGAGAGGAAAAAAACTTAAGCGAGCAACGACAGGAGGCAACAGAGTTCAGCAGCTTTGGCTCACGCAGGCATCGGCTATTTTGCTTTTGACTCTTCAGACACAGGGACTCCTTCACCTTTTTGCTTGTCTACATACCTGGTAATGAGGGAGCCAGCAAAAAGGAGATCATGTTACGGGCAATTGTTATTTACCAATATTCGTTAAGGGTAAAGGGAGAAGAATTTGGCTGGGAGGAGTAAGGACACCAACCTTCAGCCTGAGTGACTGGAGGGTATGGGAAGATTATTATTTCATAGGTGAGATGACTAAGGCATAGGGGTAAGAAGGTCTGTTTTCAAAGGTACTCAAACCTTCCAACCCCCCAGTAATTTTAGGGTGAGTTACAGGTTGTGGGCAGTTTCTGTATCTAGGATTAAAGTAAAAAATGACATGTCCAAGTTTATCCTGTATGTTGGTGGTGAAGGAGACCTAGAACTTAGTTTTAACAAATTTTGGTCAAGTCAGCAGGTCATAGATATTACCATTATAAATTGCCTCCCATAATGATCTGTCTGTGACTTAAAGGTAAATGTATCTGTGAATGCTGAAATACTACTTCCACTCCTAGCTGTTCCTGATTCTAGCACTCAGCAAAGGACTCTCACTCAGGTGCTGACCCAGTGCAGACAGGGAGAAGGGTAGGACTATGGAGCGAGGAGCAGTGAAGATTCAGCTAGCGCAAAGTATGAAGCCTCTCTGTTTTGGCAACTCAGCTTGCATTTCCCATAAAAGAAAAAATGTGCTGAAGACACAGGGATGCTCAGCTATATATCAGGAATAAAAGTCTGTAATGAAAACTCCAGTCGTTTTTTATTTGTTTGGGGTTTTTTTCATTTGTTTTTGGTTTTTAATGTAGAGGATGGCTCCATCTGCTGCACTTCATGTAAAAAATTGCCTGTAGAATTTGTAAGTGAAATGGGGAGCCTAGCCCTGGGCTCTGCCATAGTAAACACTGACAGTATTCTTCAAAGAAAATTGGGAAGAAATTGCACAGACACATATGTGTCTGGTATCATACACAATTATTTTGTTAATTCTATTAATATGTGTGTGTGCACGTGTGTGTTTATACATAAATATCCATTTGTGTGCATGTAGCTGTTTGATCAGTTGCTCTCTGAAAGATCATCTGATGCATTATTGCACAAGGTCAACGCTGGATGAAGAGCAGTTTGCTATATGTGAAACGTGCCATGTGAGGCTGATACCAGGGAGGAGGCATTTTGAGGAAGTGAGATGCTAAATTTGCTATTCAGAGAAGGCATCTGTCCTTTGTTTCTCAGTTTCTCTCATTGCAATGTAAGGTTCCATAAAATAATCTGGAGAGTTCACTGTGATTCATCTGTTACAATCAATTGGATTCAATTTACAGTAAATTTATTGCCCAGGATTAAATGTGCTAGCTCTAACCCATGAAATACATGATTGTTAAAAGAGCAGGAAGTTTTAAAACTAGATTCAAACCAAAAGGTTAACTAACATAGAAAAAGTCACTGTCATCCATTTGTTCTGCTCTGAGCAGAGAGAGATGGTGGCTCTTTCCTTAGGGCAATGGCAGAAACATTTCTTTTTGTGTTTTAGTACCTTAAGTCTGAGCTTGGAGCAGGAATCTTAGCACACCATGCCTGGGTAAAAGTTAGATTTTAAGACTGGTAAAGTAAGCACCCTCTCTTTCCAGCTGCCGTTTTGCTGTTCAGATTTTGAATGCAGGGCTGTCTGGAAGGAAAGTCTCATCAGTCTAAACTGACACAAGGTCAGACTGTTGCTGTCTGCAAAAGCCAAAGCTTGTGGAGCTTATTCAGAGGTCCAAAGTATTCAAAGTATATCACAACCAGCCAGCCTGGGATGTGGCAAAGAAATCATCTAGTTCCTCTCTGGAGCTACTGTGGTATCTAGACAAGCCAAAGAATAGCCAGCTGTAGGCAGGTCTGTGGGTGTAACTGCTGCTGTAGAACTGGAGGAGTCAGCTGCTGTCCTAAACACACATGGTGGTTCCCATGCTATGCTGCACAGAATGGTGGTTCCCAGCCTTTTTGGAATAACGAACCATTGCCACACCTCGCCTCTTGTGACTGCTCAGCCTAATTGTGCTCAATAGTTTTTACTATTAAAGATAATCACGTGTGTATTCCATACTCCACGACTGGCAGCAGTATGAAAATAACTCAAATGATCATTTCAGAATAGCTCAACAAGCTCGTATTTATCCTGAAGTTGTGGACTGGTTTCTTTCCCTGAAATGAAGGAAATTTCTAGTGTGCTCATAAGTTTTGTTTGGTTTGACCTAATTTCTGCTGATAGCTGCTTCTGCTTGCACACTCTGACACATCCTGTTTTCTGCCTTTCATACACTGTGTTGACCTTTTCAACTGTATTACTGTTACTGGGGACTTCAGGTTGCAAAATAATTGCTACAATAGTTGGCTACTGATAGGTTTGTTGGTAAAACTGGTCCATTGCAAAGAAAGAGAGAATAAAGATGTAGAAAGGCAGGACCGAGGTGCTCTTACTTTCTTTGTGAATTCATGGGGCATGCATTTCATTTCACACATGCAACTGAGATATCCTCAACTTTTCCATGTCCTGCATTATTTCGTTTCTTCTCCTTACATCCTCTTGCTTTCCCACTGCTGATACCTCTAGTAAGGGCCAATCACAGAATCATAGCATAGTTAGGGTTGGAAGGGACCTTCAGATCACCTAGTTCCAACCCCCCTGCCCTCTATTTTAAAGGCGGGGTTTCACTGAGATATAAATGCTGGGTATTTATAAAGTAGTTTAAAGTGTTTCAAGCTTGTCTTCCAATTGCTATGCTTACTGTCAGCATTAGTACCAGTGCACCTGATTTAATGTTAGTGTTAGGGAGCACACTCATACAATTTCCAGGTGTAGGAATATATATATTTATATAACTTTCCCTGATTATTTACTTCTGATACATCTCTTTCTATGAAATCTTATTTCTGTTTCCGCTATCTTCATTTTGTTCTGAGCTCAACTGTGTGGACTGTTCTGAAACTTCCGTGGATCTAAAACTAGGAGAAACTGCCCTGTCCCATTTTTAGTTTTTTTTCACTTGTTTACTGCCTTATATTTTTTTGTGTATGTTCATGATTTGCAACCTAGAATCAGAAAGAAATAAAAAATGTGCAAGATTTTAAGAAGTAATTTTTAAGTATTTCCTGAATAAAGAAATTGGAATGTGATCTTTTTTTGGCCTGGAGGTGATGCTGTTTCTCTAGGAAAAAACATTGGAAAAGAGATTGAAGAGGAGTACTTTGGAAATCGTGTAGAAAGTACTTGCATTAAAGCTAGATATATACCTATTTATGCCCTTCAACTTTGTGTAAGATTTTATCAACATTTTGGAAGACTGAGTCCTCTCTTAGCAGAATTCAAGTGTACTTTATTAAACCTTCCAGCATATCGTGGACCAGGACACTAAAAAAGGAGCCATTTTTATTTTTTCTTTTATTATTCGTGCATATCTTTAGTGTGTCTTCTTGTGTTGGTCATATGCTCTGACATGCTTTCGGATCTGTTGGTGGGGGAGAGGTGTAGTTTCTGTGCAAGTTCCCATGAAAGATGCTTATGCTTATTTGTTTTGAAAAATTCACTGGGCAAAGCTGTGAGTTTTGTGTATTACTTCAGTACCTCAGAAATGACTCAGTTTTTACTACCCTTGTGTTTTGTCTCAAATTGTAATATACAGGCAAATGTCTGAATTTTGGCCCAACTTCCTTGTCCTTTTGTAGGCTTAGCAAACAGGTGAGATCCTTCACCTTTTTACTAAGAAATATTCTGTTTCTTGAAAAATTGCTTAAAATCCAGTTCCAGTTTTAGATATCTCTGGGATGTGGCCTGTCACCTTCAGATGTCACCTGTGTCACACCTGTGTCTTACCTTGCAGGCCAATTAATCCAGATGGGGGAGAGAACTTGCCTTATCCTCAGCTTGGGTGGGTGGAGAAAGGTATCACCTACTGCCTTTGGTGGTGCGGCCTGAGATGCCATGCATTTCTTCTGGGATATCAAGCACAGCCCGTGGTTATTTCCTGATTATAAGGGAAGGATTAAGGTTCTGGAGCATCTCTTCTATGAGGAAAGGCTGACGGAGCTGCATCTGTTCAGCCTAGAGAAGGCTCAGGGGATCTGATCAATGTTTATAAGTAACTGAAGGGAGGGTGTGAAGAGGATGGGGCTCTTCTTGTTGGTGCCAGGCGATAGGACAAGAGGTTAATGGGCATAAACTAAAACACAGGAAGTTCCAGCTGAACATGAGGAAGAACTTCTTTACTGTGAGGGTGAGTGAGGAATAGGTTGCTCAGAGAGGGTGTGGAGTCTCCTTCCCTGGAGATATTCCAGAGCTGCCTGGACACAATCCTGAGTATAGGTGACCCTGCTTAAGCAGGGAGGTTGGACTAGATGATCGCTGGTGGTCCCTTCCAGCCTCAACCATTCTGTGACTCTGTGAGTATAGGACTCTAGGATAGGTCAGACAGTGGGTGCAGGATGTTTTTCTTCTGCATAGGCATATGTTACCCTGTTCAGTACGTTCAGAAATTGCCTGGAAAAGGGAGCAGGCAGACAAAGTTTACTGCTAGTGTGAAATTATGCAGAGTAGAAATATTTTGCAATACTTTCCAGCTGTCGCTGGGCTACTGAATAGATTAAAGTGGCAGATGAAATTAAATGTTTAGGTATGACTAGACACTTGACTCATTTTTACGTCATTCCTGAGGTCTGTGCTGCTGGCTACTGTGTGAGACAGGACATGGGTACTGCTGAATTTTTGGTATGATGACGTCTGACTGAGCTTGTGTCCATATGGCTGCAGAATGAGGAGGACAGACTCAGACTGCAGGACATCCAAGCCCAGGTGTGCTTAGGGATAACAGGATTTTGTGAACATGTTTCAGGTACTGTGAACTACCAGATGTTCTTTGTGGAGTTTCAGATACTGTGAAAGCCCTAAACTCCACGTGAACCTGATAGGCATAATGGCTCCAGGAATATAGCTGAGTTCGTACATAAAGCTGGCATGTAAAAGAAATAAAATCTGCAGGCATGCCAAGACATGTGAAACTTAAAATTGCATCGACTTGGCGGCATTGGCTGCACAGGGACAGATTCTGTTTCATGTCTGCAGAAAATGGATTGTCCGTCAGATCTTGTCCTTGCCTAAGCCTCCACACCTGGGTTGTAGAGGTCCTCGCTTATTCTGTCTTACATGCCTTGCACTGTGTTCTGCCTGTGTTGTATTTTGAGTCATGTAGGTGACGAGCTCTCTCTGGGTAAAGATAGCTGTCAGGCCATGTGCATATAAAAGGTGACTACTGCTGATTTCTGGTCTTTGGCTGGGATTTTGAGACACTTCTGTAACAGCAATGATAAACACTACCTTTCAACACTGTTTGTTCTAGAGAACCTGCTAACTTTTCTCTGAAAACTGCTGCCTTAAGTAACCTTGATCATTTTCTCAGGGGATATGCAGGTGTTAAACTGAGTCCTTGCTTATCATGACCTGCAAAATTTAATTTGATATCTACATGGTTTATTATGTAGAGAATCACAACTGGAAACATGATGCTGTACTTCGCTCCTTGGACTAGGGAGATGTAGAAGAGGAATGGTGGCTCCCTGTTGTCTAGTAACAGTTTTCACTCTGAAATTTGTTGCATGCTCCTGGGAGAAAAGAACTAAAGGATGGAAAGCATTTTCTCAGTTTTATAGTGACTTTTATGTGCCCTCTAAAATATGGTTTATGTTTGAAAATTGAGGTCAGAATAAGTCTTTTGTTTCCAGCTGGATAATCAGTGTTGTCAGCTTACCACTTGTTAAGTAGTCTTAACAAAAATTTGGTTACATTTCTGTGCGACTTTACATGACAGATAGGAAAAGAGTGCTAGACAGCACTTGCCCATGGCCCTGCTCTTTGGCTCTCCACACAACGCAAAGAGCACTGTGAAAAAGGGAGCACTTTAAAGTATAACTCATACTGGCTTTGAAACTTTGGCTGAAGATCTAGTCAGGGATTAAAATGAAGTTTTAAGTGAGTACAGTGAAGTATAGTTCATTCAGTATTTCACAGTCCTAGGGTAGTTACTCTAAATGCATTGTATAGAATAAATCCAATTACTTTTACTACCACTACTAATACTAATTGCATAAGGTCAGTTTTTCTACAAATAAGTTAATATATGAACTTTTAAACTACATATAGTTACATGTAGTTACGTGTAACTACATCTCTGCGCTTTGGACATGGCTGTTTGCAAGCCAGATGCACAGATCAGTACTTTAGATCTCTTCTTTTTAAATTAAGCTTCAACGCTTTAATTTAAAATCATGTTAGTGTGTCATTACTTGATTGAATACAGTATGCCCTTTTCCATCCTATTAATTAGATACTTTCTCCTGCGAGGTAGTTATAATACAAACAGAGAACTGTTTTTAAGTTAAAACAAACAAACAACACAAAATCAAGACATTTACTGAATATTTTCTTACATTTAAAATGTCTCCTATGATGAGTACTTCCAGTGACTTAACACAATACTGTATCATCACGTAACAGCACTGAGTGTAATGAAAACAATCATGGGAATCCTCCTACAAAGCCCCAGGGAAACATCCATATCTAGGCATGGAGTAAACCAAGGATTAAATTGTTGTACTGTTTAAATATAAAATACATGTGAGAAAATTCTGGTTTAATACTTATTAATTGGAAGATAGATAACAAAGAATTAATTTGCCTGGCTAATATCACTAACAACTTGTCTTCTTTATTAAAATCATTCTGCTAGCCTTTGGTGCCTTAGTATACCCCATAACTGAGCTGGGATTGGATTTGGTATCGCACCAGCAGCGAATTTGGTACCTGGCCCATAGTTTCTACTGCCTGTAGCACAGTAAGTAAAATCAATACAGGTGTGACTTGTTAAGCCACATTCTACATGAACTCGTGCCACCTCAGTGAAGTCAATTAGTCTAGTAGGGGTTGCAGTAGGGTGGTACAGAATCTGGTCTCCAGTTATTTGTATTCATTAAAAACCAGCACTGAGCTAGAAGACTATCAAATGCTGTCTGGGGCTGCTAAACACTCAGAAGTGGTTTTGTTTTTGTTTTTTTTTTCTTTTTTTCAGAATACTCAGTTTTGAAAGAACTATAATCAGCCTGTCATTGATTAGCACCTGGTAGGGGTAGAGAGCTATGGAAACTGCACAATCCTGGAGCATATGACAACATATTATTCCCAATGTGGGACCATTAGTTTCACAGTTTTCTCAGATAAATATAAACACAGAAACATGTAATAAGTGTTACTTGAGGCAGAGCATGCATCAGCTGGGACTTCACTGTCTGTGGGTTTTAAATCCAGTGGTGTCCCGAAGGCTTAATCAGTATTGATGGCAATTATTCTTAGTCCACGCACCAAATGAAATGAACACTTATATTTTAACTAGTTTGCTTTGTTTATTCACTAAGAGTGACATAGAAATACCAAAATAATAAAAAGATTGTGTTAGAGCTGCAGCAGGCTGACAGAGTAGTTAGATTTATTTTGTATCAGGTGTTGCTCTGTAACAATCTCCATTGCCTTAGCCCTTTGGGAGAACGACAAATGTGTAGCAGATCTCTTTGGTGCAAAAGTATGAAAAATTCCAGCACCCTTGACTTGAAGGACATGTGAACACTGTACCTTGGGGGAGGTTTATTTCTGTTTTCCCTTTTGTAACTTCAGCATCTGGAAAGCTGCTGGCTTAGACCCCTGCAAAGTTTTTCTCAGTATTTGACAGGCACTGTACCTAACATGAAATACGTGTAAACCACAGCATGGTTGCTAAACAGAGGTGATGAAATGTAGGTATTACTGTAGCCCTACAAGCATTTACATACATCCTTGGTCTTACTCCCACAAATTGTCTCAGTGAAATAAATGAGACTATTAAATCCTTACATAAGTGCATATGAGTAAAAGGCCTTGAATGGTAAAGAAATAATGTAAAATCTTCCATTGCCCAGCAGTGGGATTTTCAGCCTACAAAAGCTGTCAGTATCATTTTGTTTGCAAATGACTGGCCTACATGTTAGTCTGGTGCAAAGATTTCTGCTCTTCTCTCTGGGTTTTGAATATTCCTTTTAAGTTTTGAATCAGGTAACATTTTTTTTTTTTTGCCTCACAGGAGTGTTTGAGTAGCTTGAGGGAAAAGAGCAAGTGAATGGCGTTAGAAATTACCCAGCTAGTGAAGGGCTGCAGGCTCCATGTGCAAAATGTGCTGTGGTGGACCTGAGAAGTAGGCTTCACAGATGTGGGCAGAGATTTCTCTTTCTGTGGGTATCATCTTGTTCTTGAAAGCATAACTCTTGCAGTCTCAAACACTGAGCCTCACTGGTTTAATGTTTTCCCTCCCTTGATGCTTTCCTTCTTGTAAGTAATCACTTAATGGCATGTCAGAGCCAAGGAAAATCATTGTTAGTATTATAATAGCACAATTTGCAGCTCAGCTGGCAGTAACCAACTGCAGACTATGTTTCTACATGGGATGATAATTTTTACCTTGCCATGAAGATGTATTTCTATTAGCTCTATAATGGGAAGCCCAGAAAAGAACACAGTTAAAAGAGGAGGTTGAATAAAAGTGTGGAGGGAGAATGGGGGGAGTGACCCCGGAGAGTCCCAAGGAAGAGAGGGGTGTAGTTACTGTGACAACCCATCAGTTTCTTCCTCTTGCAAATCCAGTGCAGCCTCAGTTTACTGAACATCAGTGAATGTAAACCCCTTAGCAGCCATATTTAAATTGTGTTCTGGGATGTGTCTGAGTGTGTTGACACTCTTGGAAAACTGCGAGATTTCCTAAATGGCAGGGCTGAAGCTGGGAGATTTCCCCACTGGCCCTGCCTTCTCCAGAGCCTTCTACAGGAGGGCAGTGCATTTGATGTTTTTTTCTGCATTAATCCTTTATTTCACAAAAGTTTGAGGTCTTTGCCAACACTTTTAAGACTTGTAGCCTCCAATGCTTGTGGCAAGCAGCAGTACTACCACCTTAGCAAGACAGTGCGTTTCCCTTCCCCTTGTATGGATTTTTTTGCTAGTGTGAGTGCTTCCTTGGGTATGGTACATAACATTTTGCCCCAGCAAGAACACACACCTGTCTGGCCACTGGGCACTCAGTGGCTGCAATGTTATGGAGACTTAGTTAGGAATTTGATTTTTCTTTTTTGTGTGAAAAATGACATTGTTCAGTCTGACTAATGTTCATTATTCTGGGGAAATAATGCATGGTCTTGCCAGAAGATGGCAATTGGAAACACTTATTGTAAAACTCCATTCATTTAATTTTACAATTTGGAACACCTTATAATAAAGGGATTGGGTTTGTAGTGGGGATGTGTTGTTAATTATCATTAGACCTCTGCTTTTGATTAATGCTGCTAATTAGTTTCTATCCTTGACTTTTCCCAAGTAAGGAGTAGATGACTTAGTGCTAAACACATGGGCATGTTATCTAATTAGATGAAAGAAACATGTACTCTCTTTGTAGGGAATTATTTTAACTTTTGGTAGTTGCTTTGTACTAAGCAGAGGTAGTTCTGTCTCTTTGCATGATGGCACAGGAAATGTCAAGATGCCAGTGAGCAGTGAGGTGGGTGTGAGCCATTTCATGCCACTTCCTGACGGTACTTTTCTTGGTGATCGCTCTTCTACTTCTGGCAGACATAGGGCTCAGTAAAGAGGAATCAAAACGAATCAAAACACAAGAAAAGGAAATGTAAGACTGTGCAGCTCTGCTTCTTAAAACTGCTTAGAGGCCAAAAAATTGCATTGCTTTCAAAAGAAGTAGCCATCTGAGAACATTTAAGGGCCTGATAGAGTCTGCTGATATATGTATTTGAACACTCTCTCCTTTCTTCTCATTGAGGGCTGGAGGAAGCAGCTCCTTGTGCAACGTGCTTCCAGGACGCCTCAGGAAGAGGAAAAGGATCAGCTTCAGTTAAACAGCCTGCTGTCCCTCAGGTGCACCTCTCTTTGGCCTCCCTCCTGAAGGAGTTGGCCCAATCCACCTGAATGTGACAGTAACATCTGTCTGGGAGACCTGACAAAAGTGAATGCTGCATTGAGTGGCTGTCACAAGCTCCTATGTGAGTTTGTGCTCCCTCATTCTCCTACAGAACGGCTTATGTGCAGTTCCTGTCACTCTCTTACTTGCTGTTAGGACTTGAGGTGCTCTCCAAATTTTCCCCATGGATGGTTATAGTTCTGGCTATCTGGGGGACAAGGCAACCCTTTTACTGGTGGGCTTTACTGAGGATAGAAACCAGCTAGCCAACTCCATTTATTGATCCTCAGTTTTAAATCCTGAAAGATTTTAATAACAGAAAACTTTCTGAAAGACTTTCAGAACAGAGAAGAACCAGAGGTTTGTCTCTCTTGTTAGCTTTGTAAGATGCAGTTTGAAGATCCTAGCTGAGACTGAACATGTGCAATACAGGTAGCGTATAAAGCAGGTGCATCACATAAATTGGATCTCTGAGTAAGCATCCCACTCCATGGGGGTTGATCCTAGTAGGGTCAACATTGCAATCCTTTCTGAACTGGCTTTCATACGTGTTTTGTGTATGGGAGATCTCAGAGGGCACTCAGGTCCCAGCAGAGGTCAGTGAGAGTCAGATACGAGTCAGATGATACCTGTTTATCAAAATCTCCTGTTCTTTTCTTCCTTTCTCTTCTGAAATATGGGGAGAGGGCTACATAAGCACCACTGATGATGCTTTGTTGTTTTCTTATGAAGTAAATAGTACTCACTGCTTCACTAAGACAAATAATGTTAGCTCTACAGCCAGCAACTTGCCAAGAAAATAGCATCCAGCCACAGTGCACACACTGTGATAGCTAGCTGCAGATTAACAGAAGTCCTCCTGTGCAGCTTGCCATAGACACCTACTCAGAGGATGTGTCTTCTGTGTGTAGACAGGCTGCAGTTAACTGGCAGTTCCCAAGGTGTTGGGCAGTTGTCTAGAGAACAAAAAAACCCCAACAAACCCTAGTTTCACCCTGTGTTCAACCTGGGGGTTTTGGAAAGCAGCGGAAAAACCTGGTGTCCTCCTGTCCATTTGGTTAGTGCTGGCAGCCTCAGCTGGCATTAGAGGCTGTGAGAAAGACCATGAATACCCACAAGAGAAAAGATCCTGCGATTCTTTTTCTAGGCTGTCTAAAATGGGCACCCTGATAATTCATTCAAACCCAGAGACCACTGGCTAGTGACAGGGACTTAGGGAAAAAAACCTGAAAGCAGGTTAAGGACCTACTCAGCCAGAGAGAGACTTACTGAGTTGATCTATTTTAAACTTGCTGTCTGACAAAAGGGAGAGCTGAAGGAAAGTATTGGTCATTATTTCAATAACTTGGTGTGCTGATGAACTGTGACTAAGCTTTATCTGCCCTTATACCTTGTAAAGCCCTTTTCGTGTTTGTATGTTTATATATTGTGTGATAATGATGCTGAAGGGAGAAGGTAACTTCAGTTAGCCCAATTCTTCCTGAAGTGTGGAGTGAGTAGACAAAGCACTGCTGCTTCATTTCTGAGTAGATGCAGTTCTGGGCTTTGGAGTGGGTGTAAAATTTGCTTTGGGTGTAAAAGTTTGCAGTGGATGTAAAAATGGTGCTTTGAAGATGTCTTCTGTACAGTTTTCTAATGTGCTGTTTCCCATGGTTCTGGAAAGTCCTTCCAAACTTTTCATGTTTGCTGCTGTTCAAAGTCTCTTTTGATGGAGATTCCCAGTGATTAGATTGCATGTCTCAAATCCATCGCACAAGCAACGTACAAGTAGTCCTGCAGGCTTCTCTTTGCTACCCAGCACAGGACTGCTGCTGTTGCTGCACATGTTCTTTGGTTGCTCGCAGCACATTGTTCTAGTTGGATTATATCTCCTCCAGTACTTTTTCTGATCAGAAATTCTTCAGCTGCAGATAGACTTTCACCTTTGTCCTATCAACTAAAGCCAACCAACTGCCTGATCAATGACGGACAATGACATCAAAAGTGTATTCTGTTAAGTTGTTTGGGTTACCAGCCATGGAAATGTTAGCACACTGCACTCTCATTACCATACACAACAGAATTAGATGTAGATTTCCAAGGAGGAGTAAACAGAAGTTTGTGCACAAATCCCTGTGAACAATGCTGTGGGATTTGTGCAGCCCTCTGAAACTGTCCCCCTTAGTGTATGTGAGAGCATTAACTCCTCGCAGATGAATGTGTTATTGACTCTGAGTAAACAGCTCTTTTTAGAGACTCTACAAAGTGTTATTGGCCAATAATACACAGTAAATAGACAAAGAATTACACTGTGACAGTTAGAACAAAAG
Source organism: Strigops habroptila (assembly GCF_004027225.2). Taxonomy (NCBI): domain Eukaryota; kingdom Metazoa; phylum Chordata; class Aves; order Psittaciformes; family Psittacidae; genus Strigops; species Strigops habroptila. Next base: position 28,707,675 of record NC_044278.2, on the reverse strand, counting down.
AGAGAAAGAGAGGGGTACAGATAATGAATCATTAATGATCAGGAGCTGTGTGTTGCTTTTTAAGAGTTGCCTGAGGGAGGTAAGTGGGAGGGCTAAAACTCCTCCATGTGATATGGACATCAGGCTGGCTGTGGGCAATGCTGGAAGATGGTTTCTTTTTCATCTAAATGTGGCTTCCCCTCGATATCGCCAGACCCAGAGCGTCCCGTCCAAAAGCTCTAAACATAGTCCTATGCTATGAGCTTGTTTGAAATACAAGGGTAATAATAGAAATCTGAGGAAAAGAAAGGGTCTCGGAAATGATATATTCTCCTTTCATTTTGTTTTCTTCATATTTTTGGCTGACTAAAACCTACCAGAATGTGTTTGGCCTACAAGTGCAGGGCTTGACTTGCTTAGTTTGGGAGGAAGACTGTCTTCACATTGCTCTCACTGTCTGCTCGTCATGTAAAAGGAATCTCTGCTCAGCTGCATTTAGAGAATAGGAGGGAATATTTTTCATCTTTTAAATAATATAAAAAAATAGAAGCTAGTTAACTTTCATTCAGCATATTGGGAATTTCCTGATTTGCCTTAACAGAAAATCCCAGACGCTGAAAGGCAGTTGACACTTTCTTAAATTCAAAGATTAGCTCAAAACCCAATAATCTGATTTCTGTAGGAAAAAGCAAACTTCTTCAGCTAACTGGCTACCCATTTACAACTGCGCAGGTGACTAGAACTGCGCCATCCAAAAGGAGGGGTCTGAAATTACCGTATTCGTATGTTGTAGAGATGAATCCAATAATCACAGAAATGAGTGTACCTACTCTTAGTTTTGCTTTGGCTGTATGGGTGAGAGCTTTTCACATTGCTAAGCAGCATCTATAGGAAAAGACGTACTCTGACAATTACTGAGCTGGGAACGGTGGTTTCCCACTGCTTTTAAAGTTTCCATGCCAAAGGGAATGCGACCCCTCAAATGTAGCCAAGTGTGGTGTAGAGAAATAGCCTCTACTGAGACAAACATACAGCAGGATGGCAACATGTGGTAGGATAGAGATGGAGGATTGTACTTGCTTTCTGGATTATCTATCAATTAAATTATAGATAGCCCTGTGCTGAAATCAGTGATTCACTGGCTGAAAATACAGAATAATCCAAGTCAAATCTGCAGCTTTTTTATAACAGTTAAAAAGAAAAAACAAAACAACTTCTTACAAATGGGGGAGGGAATAAGGGGAAAGGTGGGATCTGCAGTCTTCATATATGTTTGAGTATACAGAACTAGATAGACATGTGTAGATACAGAAATACATATAAAAGATCAACTTGTCTTATTTGTGAACCAATGCTGGTCTCTTGTCTTTAACCTACAGTTGCTCTTGGACTGTAGTTCTCAACAGCCAACGCAACAAAACCCTGTATAACTCCCAACAGGTCCCATACATAGATTTCATTACTTACAATTTCACTCTGTGCATAGCTTTAAAATTTTAATTCTAGCCGGTTTAAGTTGTGTGCAGAAAAGGAGTATGTGCCATCATTTCAAAGGCAAAATTACACTGGTTTCTTTGTCGAGGAATTCAGATGTGTAAGGATTGTTTCTGAGACTCTCCTCAAAATTGTTTTTCTCTTTTTAAGTTGAAAAAAAAGGTGAAGGACAAGAGTAAGAAAGTAAATGTGAGTTTGAAAACGAGCAGATGCACAGTCTGAAATGGAGGCACTGTCTCGGCCGTGTCTTATAACCAGCTACATTTATGAAAGGGGCACATGGGGACTCACTAATGGCTCTTGAGCCTTGTGGGAAGAGCTGCTGAGGAAGAACCATGTATGGGCTGGAAAATGAAGTGAATATTGTTAATTGGTCAAGTGAGAAGGCTTCCTCCAGCATTGCAAATGCAGTCCCTTTGTGCTCCTTCCCTTTACCCCACTCCATCTGCCTTTGAGCGCTTCTGAATTTACTTTGCAACTCTTGACTTCTGATAAAGCTGAGAAAATAGACGGCACAAGGCACCGCAGGTGACCTCTTCTGAGCAGCCGGAGAGGGGGCATTTTCCTGGCAGGCTTTCAGGTTTGGCACTGCAGCGTGCTGCTTCCCCTCCCTGTCCTGAAAGGGAAACGTCCTTGGCCTTTTGGGTTGCCCCCTCTCCTCCCAAGCGCTGGCCCCAGGCTGCGGTGTCAGCAGCGTGATATGGAGGAGCAGCAGGGAGAGCAAAGAACAGGTGACATCTTTGACTCACTGGCTGCCCCTGTGCTGCTGTGCTGAGTCCAGGGCTTTTCCTAGCTTGGCGCTGCTTCGCTGGCTGGGCTACTGCCCTGCGCCGCTCTGGTGAGGCCTCTGCGATGCACCACGGCCTGAGGCTGTTAAGTTGTCTTGTTGGTTAATTAAGGCTGGCTGCCTAGGAAGCCCATCTGTTCCCAGGTAAATTGTGTTGCTATTTTTTCCCTTTGGCAGGCATACAAAAAGCTCCCATCAGTTCTTCCAAAGGATGGATGGGCAGTCTCGTGTGCCAGTTTGCATTCCTTCTCTGCTTTCCTGGAGGCACAACAGCCAACATGGAGTCACACTGAGACTGCCGTGTGTTGGTATAAAAGACAGGGTAACACCCTCCCCTATGGCTCCACACTGAATGCTTGCAAAACATCCACTCCTCTTGCTCTGCTTCTGGCAGCTCCCGTGTCCTTTGCTTTCTCTGATGTCTCCTCTGGCTGCAGCTATACAGGCACCTCATTATAACCCTGGTCTCTCATCTGCTATAGGTCTCGTTAGTGCTCCAGAGAGGGACCTGAGAAGGGAAATGTTTACCTGGTGTGCAAGTGTGATAGTCAGCTTGGCGTGTCATACATATTCACACACAGGTCACTGTTGACCCAAGAACTACTACAGGTTTTTCTTTGCAGCATCTGCCCTGGCGTGTAAAGAACTGCTCTTTCCTCCATTTCAGGAGCCCGGAGCTGAGGCACTATAAGGGCAGATAAACAACTCACACCAAATGTATGGCATATGATCCCAGTTTTCCCAAAGTCTGGAAAATGCCCAGGTCCCAGCCACCTTTGCTGTTGATCTGCTTACATGACTGGGAGATTGGAAGAGATCATGACCATCGCAGACAACTGAGCACTTGCCAGCTGCACTTTTAAGAGAGCCTTGCAAGGCCACAGCATGTCCACATTTCCCCTCTAAGCCCCTTTCTTCCATCCCAGCTATGACTGCTGTAAGCAGCACTCACCAGTGAAGAAGAGGGATTTTATGGGGGAGCAGCTTGGGTACTCAGTGATGGTAAATAATGACTTCAGTGCAACAAATTCTTATCTAAAAATGGACTTCATGATAGGTACCCAGATATCTGGGCTTGTTCCAATAGTGATTAAACAAAAATAATAAGGAGGAGCTAAGAACAGTCTTAAGTCATAAAGAAACTGGGTAAGTTTGGGGACTGACTGCTCTTCTCTCCTCCAGTGCAAGGTGGGAATGCTGGGATGGGGACGGTTGCAGCACAGCTACCCTATGCTAAGGGAACACGACCACCCCAGGAGACAGGGAAGTAAAATAAAAGAAGTTTTAATGTTTTGAAAGCAGTGACCTTTGTTTAATCTCCTGTTTGACAGTCTTGTCTGGGACTTGTCAACCTACCGCTGGCAACACAGCTCCTGGCCAGAATGCTTAAGAATATGCTGAAATGGGAGACCTTTTAGTTGTTTTTCTTTTTTAATAAATGATTTCCATTCTGAGTAAAAGGTAGGATAATATGTGAGGGAATTACTGTTGGTCCCCAGATTGAACTGGAGATGAGAAGTTTGCCACAGTAACCAAGTACAACAAAGGAGCAAATCTGCAATAACTTTACTGACACTCCTACGTAGGGAGTGCTGTAAACAGAGGAAAATGCCACACAAGTATTGCATGAAAGGAAAAATACACAGTATTGTACTTACACAGCTAACAGAGAGAAAATGTCTCAGTTCTAAAATTTTAAGTAGCATTGAGAAGGGACCAGTCCTGTATGGGTAATGCTTCCCAAAACTTCTGGGACTCTGCTCTGAACAGGGCACATCTGCACTTAAGTGTCACATCAGCTTAAGTGTCAAAATAACTCTGTCTCTGGGCAGAGCTCTCCCCACAAAGCTGCATGTCCGCAGTTGTGGCGAGCAGAGTGTGTCTAGTGAACCAAACTCCACCAAGCCTGGGCTTGCTCTTTGTGGTTAGTGTGAGGTCGTAAGGCTTCTGACTTCTCTTGGCTGGGCTTCTTGTGACATCAGCTATGTTATGTTTTAAAGCATGACTTATAAACCACTGGTTTCTACAAAACGTTCAGCAGCTTTCTAAAAGGACTGTGGATGCACAGGAACCACATGTGGTTTTATTTGCATGTATCCTCTGCTTGCTATTTGGAGGGCAGGCACTGCTTTGATTTGTCTCGGGCAGCACCTCGTGCAAGTGTGGTGGTGCTGTTCCATGCCTGTGCTCAAAGGTGCTGCTTGGGTCCTGGCGAAAGATCTGGAATGGGGAGGCCCTTAGGCGTGGGATAAGTCTGCCCAAAGCAGGATCATTGCCACAGTGGGAGAGTGCAGGAGTCAGAGCTTGGAAGTTACTGCCCTGGCCTGAGGGTTGTCCTTGCCTTGGAGAAGTGTGAAGAGTAACCAGCCCCGTCTGTCAGGACAGCCATGAAGCTGCTGCTTTGAGCCTGCCCTTGCCAGTGCTGTTACAGCCTCATTTCTCTGTCTTGCCACCTACCTGAGGAGTGGTAGGTAGGTGTGGCACAGGGAGGAGGAATCTGATTCTGTCTTTCCCCAAAATACCCATTTGTATCCACCTACACTACAATCTGCTCCTGAAGGAGAGGGTAAGAACTGGCTCCTTGTCCCCAGGCAGCTGGATCATCCCCTTTTCTCTGTGAAAGTAATAGTAATAATAATCTCACTAGGAGAGATCTGAGCTGGCACATTTTGTGTTGCAGCAAGAACCCGCTAACTCTTTGCACACCAAGGATGAGGAAGGTCATTAGGCTGGCCTGTGGTAACTCGATAAGCCAGCAGAAGGCAGCCACAACTCCACCATGTGCCATATTTCCTATAGAAAGACATGTGTATTGCTTCTCCTGAGCAATGTGGTTCTGGTCAATGGTGTCATGACACTCTGAGGACAGCAGATCAGCACATTAATGATGTTGCACTATACAAAATTGTGTAAACCTCAAGGCCTGATACACTGTCCTGCTGAGGTGCTGGGCTGCACAGGTTCTCACAAAGATGTCAGCTTTGTGGTCTTGCTGTGTGACAGACGAGGTGGTTTACACTCAAAAAGGAGGGTTTAAGTTGTGCATTGCTGAGTCAGTCTGGGACATAGCTGGAAGTGTCATGTACTCTTCCTAAGACATGTTTTGCTTTTTTGAGCTACATCCACAGTCTTGGCATCTTCACCTTTCTCCTGGAGAGACAGTTGCAAGCTTAGGTTTTGCAGTTTCCTAATCCTTTCTCTGCCATGAAAGATAAAACACTTTAATTGAAACATCCCCCATCTGACACATAGCATGTCCAAGAGTAATGAGTAAAACAGGTATTAAACTGAGACAAGGGGCTAATAAAGCAAAACATTACTAGCCTAGTTAGCGAAAGGTTTGAGTCTGAAATGCATTTGCTCAAAACTAGAACAATTGATTTTTATTATTGGGGTTTTTTTTCAAGACAAGAGGCTCTGGGGGAGCACATCTTTAGGGCTAATGTAGCTGACCATTTTCTGCAATTGGTATCCTTCTCCCCGTGAATAGGGTGGAAATGAAAGACAACAATTCTGTTGGAGGTGTTCAGATCACACTGGCAACAGTCAGCATATGTTTTGAATGAATAAAATAAGGACATTCTTGCCAAGTAGTTTCACAAATGCTCAAATATAGTCAAACAAAGACTTAATCTGGGCTCAAAGACACGTATCTCAGCAGATGTGTGTAAACTAAATCAAATCCCCTGGGAACAATACTTAGGAGTTATTCTTAGGCGTTGGAAGGACAAGGATGGTCCGTCTGTGAATATATTACACAAGATGAGAAGCATCATATGAAAGTCATTGCTGGACTGGAAGACAGCATGGTTGATTTTCCACAAAGCTTAGAGGTCATTTCTAAAATCTCTGTTTAATTAAAATAGAATCTCTCAGAATCCGAATAGAATATAACATGTGAAGACTCTCATTTACTGAGGTGTGGCTGACCAACAGGAAGACAGGTAATTTGGTTCTGGATTCAGTGGGGCCAGGATTTTGCGAAGTGATTGGAGTGATATAGGAGTTTTTACTGACTCTTTTGATATTTCCTCCCTTGTAAGAGTGAATCTCTTGAAGTGGCAGGAGCAGAAATGTTCTAGGAATTCATGATTTAAAATAGTATGCAAGGATTCTGCTGCGAAGATACCTGTGTTGTGGCAGCTTATTACAGTTACACACTATTAAGAAAGCCAAACAGAAACAGTGTGTTCTTAAAAAGCATAATACAGTCTTTCAGCGTTAACGTTTAGAAGAAGATATCTCCACAAGGCCTTAGCTCCTCTCTCCCCATAGCCGAACTTACTGAAGAGATGCAGAATTCAAAGCTGTAGGACTGATCTGGTGAGAAGCAGATACTGAAGCTGAGAGACCCTTATACTTGCTGGTAGCTCCAACAGAAATGATGCAGTGGATTGCAGCTGGGTCAGCATGGACCAGATAAAGCATACTGTCCTTCAGAGAGGAATCCCCCATTCACGAAAGGTTTTACAGACCAAATTCAACACTTCAGTTTTAATCTGGGTGCTCAGTCCTTCGCAGGCGCAAATCTGAAAGCACTGGAACCACTCCTATGGAAATTTATATTGTACTACAAACAACCCTTCCCTTCAGCCTGCAAACAAACAAGCTTCGTTCTCCAAAAAAGCTCTCTGTGATAGTATCTTGCTGTGGGTACTGTGGCAGCTTGTTTTTGGAAAAGAGAAAATATACTGGATTTCAGTCTTGCTGTGGGAAACTTCAGCTTTGAGCAGGTTTTTTTGTTCTCTGGTTGTAACAATTCTTGTGCTCTGCAATGGTCTGAGCACTGAACAGTGCAGACCTCACAGATCTTATGGGTGATCTTTTTCTTTTTCCATGCAAGGTGTCAGATAAGAAAATGAAAGGAAGAAAATACCTGAAACAGCAGGCTGTAGCAGTGAAAAATCCTCTTAGAACTAAAGTTTTTTCAGAAGCATCTGAAAAGAAATGATTTGAAATGGTGCTTCCTTCTGTATCTACAAACGATGGGTACCTGGGAGAATGAAGGAACTATGAAATGCTTTACATATGTCAGAGGATCATGTAAATGTGAATAATGACATAATTTTAATCCAATTGCAAAGAGAAAGTGAAGATGGCTTTGTTGCTATAATTGTAGGGTGTTCCCTTTGGAGGCTAAATCAATGCCAAGAGTCCAGGTGGAGATTTGGTCAAAAAAATGAAAACGGAAGACCATCCCAAGCGAACCAGGCAGACAACCATTGCCACCCACAGACAGTGGCAACTGAATTACAGTTTGTTAACCGAAAGAGGTCAGCAAGGCTGGAGTGAAACTCAGAGTGTGAATGGTTTGAATAAAAAATGTCTGAAAGGGAGCAACATCAGGTCAGAAGGCATTTGGTTTGTGAAAGTCAGACACACAGGAGGCTTTACGTGTTGCAAACAGCTGCATGAACTCCAGCAAGACAATCCCAACTGCCTGCATGGGCTGGAAGCACCAGCACAGCACACTTGATGTCAGGAACAGCTCCAAAAGCACAGGTGGATTGTCCACTGGAAGCATGAATGACATGTCTACTGAGGACGGAAAAGTCACTGATCTGAGAGCAAACAGGGTCATGGCTCATGTAAAGTTGGGCTATGGAGCCTAGGCACTCATTGGTGTGATTGAGGGAAGTTTGCCTTGTGCTGGTGAGCTCGTCCTCACAAAGATGCATAAACTGACTGTGAACAGCCGTGACACCATGTAACCCTTAATGGTGCTCACTCTGAACAGAAGATCCAATCCGTGGTTAGGTGGAAAAGAATTACGGAACCAAGTTTACATGTTAATAGTTAGCTGTCACAAATTACTGGGATAATTTTCAAGAGATCCATTCATCTGTATTTGCTTCGAAGAAATGTCTTCATGGACAATTTCTAATTATTCGGTTTCCATCTTCAAAATGTATACTGGGTAATTTCCCTTTTCTTCACTTCTTATTGCTGAAGAGCACTGATTTCCAGAAATGCAAACTTTTGCATGCACTCATTCAGCCTGACACTTCTTTGCTATGTGTGGAATACGAATCTGAAAGAAAGCAGTTGTGGATGTTAGAAACCTAGTGAGAGGGAAACCGGCTCTGCCAGCGCGCTGTGTTTAAGATCTGATCCTTGAAAGTGTTCAGCATTTTCCACTCCTGCTGTCCTTGTTTCTGTAGGGTGGATCTCTGTTAGTTTCTGTGCCACAGCTCCCGTTTCTGTCCCTGCTGAGATTTTAGGCTGCGAATATTTTATTTTTCCCCCAACAAAACACCTGAGAAGACAGAACTGCTTTCCCCATTCTTTTTCTTCAATGCAGTTTAAGGTTAGGTGGAGGAAGGGTTGAAGGTGACCTTCCATGTTTGAAATCAGTACTGAATTTAATTGCCAAAGTTCAGCCTTCCCTCACCATCTGGAAGCTGTAGCATCACTGCAAAACATGGACTGGTGTCAGGAAAATACCAGCAACTTTTACAGTAGTGTCTGACTTCACATACCGCTGCTTAGCTTTTGTGAAACAATTATGAGTGCGTGACTTCAAGAGTTTGTAAATATTTTTAAAGTTTTAAATGTTTTTAAATATTCACAGCCATATTCTTGAGGGCATAATGCCAGCTTACGCTGCTTGAGGATTTACCCTCAAGGAGTCTTTTGAATGACACTTGGCAGTAATCATGCAAAGAATGAAATCAAAACTTTCAACAAAAATTTCAACTGTATTTAATTATAGAATCATAGAATCATTTATACAATATATAAGGATTGGAAAAGCCCCTTAAGATCATTGAGTCCAACTGTAAACCTAACACTGCCAAGTCCACCACTAAACAATGTCCCTTAGAAAAAAAAAAGCCTTAGAAAAACGGCCTCAAGCTGCACCAGGGGAGGTTTAGATTGAGTGTTAGGAACAATTTCTTCCCTGAAAGGGTAGTCAGGCATTGGAACAGGCTGTCCAGGACAGTGGTGGAGTCACCATCCCTGGAGGTGTTGGAAAGACATGTAGATGAGGCCCATAGTGACATGGTTTAGTGGTAGACTTGGCAGTCTTGGGGTAAAGGTTTTGACCGGATGATCTTAAAGGTTTTTTCCAACCTAGTTGATTCTATGATTCTAGATACCTTTTTCTTTCAGAAGGTGCTGGTTAATGGTGAAAACGAGGCAAGGTTCTCAATTAATGTTAATATATCTAGCTTGCTTTCTTCATCACAAGATCTCTCTGTAATTCTCTGTTTCATGAGCACAACTGACAACTGTGGGTACCTGCTATTCTCACCAAAGTGTCTCACTAAATAGCCCAGAGATCAATCTGAGTAAAGGGTGGGCAGCCTGTGCCACCTGAAGGCTTGGGCACCAATTGCTCCCACAGGCTCTCAAGCTTAAAGTCTTAGATGACCAGGGTGCTGCCTAATCTTGGAGCTTAGAAGTGTGCCTTGCACATAGTACTGTCCCCAAATCTCTGTGGTCAGTCTGACATGCTAAGCTGAGACTCATGAATCCATCATTCACCTCCTAGCCATGGTTCACCTGGCTTCCTCATAGCAGAGCTAGTATTTTTCTCACAAATGGTGTTTTTCTAGTAGCCAGCAATTCGGTTTAATTTCCACTTGTGCCCAAAGGAATTTGAACATGGGTTTTCCACCACTTTGATGAAGGTGGTGAAAGATGAAGCCCTCGGGACTATACTGTAAGGCCTTCCAAGCCTGGGGTAGAAAGGTGAAAGGAAAAGTGGGCATTAATATATTTTGTGAAGAGAAGGCCAGCAGTGGTTTAAACATGTGTTCTGTTTAAACAAATACCCGAATCTCTGTTTCATGTTGTGTCAAATGATCAATGCATGAACATCATGAATATGGCCCTCTCAGAATAACAGGAATCTAGTAACTTCAGGCCCCAGGTGAATAGCATCTACTGCACCTTCTGAAAGACAAGACTTAGGCATTCTGGGGAGGAAAATAAATAATGCAAATTATTTGGAGATTAACTAGAGCAAGGAGAGTTATCCTTGTTTCTCTTGTCCGAGTGCTGTAAGTGCACCAAGAAAACACCCTTCCTCCTCCTGCCAATGTGTGTGTGTGTTGCACAGGCAGGCTATCATGTGCCACACTGAGTGCAGAGAAGATTGTGTAGGACATAGCAGTGCCTGGTGGCTTGAGCTTGCACTCAGCAGCTAGAGGAGGTGTGTCCTCATTCCTGCCACTGCAAAGAGAATTGTCTCAGTGCGTCATGGGTCTGGAGGGAGTGTTTTCGGTAAAGGACCATAACTGCTGTCCTTGGCTTTATCTGTGGATGGATTGTCATTCAGGTAGCTCTCATTCTGGGAGATGGAGTTGTCCTCCCTCCAGACTGATGGTGGGTACCATTCAACATGCGAGAGTCAAGGCTAATATCCCAGGTCTTCCCTTAGGATGTCTTACTCACTGACTTCAGAGCTGTGAACAGGATTTCTAGTGACAACTCTTTCTATAACATGTTTAAAAGTGTTTAGGTGCTTGACTGCTGTTTGCATTCTTACCGACAACCTAGTTCATTGCATCTTCAGTGTAAGAGTGGTAGCATTCACCTTAAATGTCTTTTATGCTGGTGAATTACCAAGAATCATGCTTCTTTTTCTTTATACACTTTGCCTGGCTATGGAGAATGGAAATTTAGCTCAGTATCCCTTAATCTTTCTTAGGCTGCTGTCCTCAATAATCTAGCAAGAGAAAGAAGCAAAAATGAGCAGCATACTGATTCTGCCTGCTCTCAACTGCAATTCTTCATCAGAATAGTTTTTAAACTGAGAAATGGTATGAAAGCAGTAGGAGAAGCTAAGACTCTGGGAGTAGTTGCTTTATACTGAAAGAAGTATTTTTATTTTGAAAAAGACTTTTCAGATCACTGTCAAAGAAAGAGTCTCCAAATTGTCCACAGTATTTTACTCGAGGAGATGACTTTGACCGGATCAGAAGTTTTGCTGTCATGCATAAAGGAAGACTTGAAAGAAGCTCTACTATGTTTTGGGGGGGGGGGGGGGTTCCATTTAGGAAACAGCAGTAATGAAGACCAATTAAACCTTTTTTCAAAGGCAGAGGCTCAGGAGTCAGCCCTGCCTGCAGCCAAGCTGCAGGGACCAAGTCACACACAGTGCAGCACTGTGGTTTTCACAGGAAGGTGTACCAGTTGCACATCAACTGATAATCTTGACCAAGCCCAGGAGCACTCAGAGCACACTAACCCAGGCAGTGGTGGGACCTGCTTCCTGGGAGGCTCGTCCCGTGCTGTTAGGTGTGGCACTCTCTTATTACAGTGCCAATCTTGTTGCTGCTTTGAAACTCAGTTTGTTGAAGACAAAATTATTTTCTGTCAAAGGGATTACTGCCTGTGGTCCCAGGGCCATCTTTGAGGGATGAATGGGAAGTGATGTGTGATGACAGCAATCAGCCGTGGGGTTAGTGAAATGCGATTGCTTTGTTTTCTTGGTAGATGGAAAGATATCTGGCCTGATCCTGCAAATTCTTCTTGTGTTAGTGAAACTGCAGGATCGGGCCCTTTCCCTTGCTCTCCAGAGAGGTGGGAAGGAGGCATTTACTGTGCTCGTGATGAAGACTTACTGCCCTGCCGTATCAAGGATTTCTGTGCCACCTTGTGCATACACCTGCTATACGGCAAGCTGGCCTGAAAAAAGTGGCGTTAGCTATTGCTATTTGTAGGATGCTGTGGTGGTTTGATGGCACAGAATGACATCTGATTTGATTAAGACTACACTGTTGCAGAGCAGCACAGATGATTTATTTCTAACACAAAGAAGTTTTAAGGTGATTATCTTCAGTGACTCTCCCAGCCCCTTGCACCTTTTCCCTGCTAGAGAGTTTTTAGCCTGATATCCCCAGTGCAGAGGCTGCTCACTATGACACTGGTTTACCAGCTTCACTGAGCTCACGGAGCTGGCAGACCTTTTCCCAGCCTTACCGAGGCGCTGGGTGTCCCGCAGTGCTGCGACCAGCGCACGTCAACATCTGAAGCCCCATGCCGGAGCACAGGGCTGCGGCTGGCTGCAGCCCGGCCAGAAGGCTGCGAGGGGCCGAGCGTAAACAGAGGCAGCTGGTCACACAGCATGGTGTGGCGGGCCCACGAAACGTGGCAGATGCAGCTTCAGCTGTTATTGGGTACAGAGCATCAGCCTCCAAGCCTGGGTCACATGAAGGACCCGCTTTCACTGTGACAGTATGGTGTCAAACTGCCATTCTTCTTCTGAAGTCTGCCACATCTCCGGAGCAGCAAAGCCCCAGCCTTTGGTTCACAGGCTAGGGGACAAAAAGATCATGTATATCAAGGATTATGCATTTACACTAAGCTTTGCAGTTATGGGAGAGTTCTGCTCTTGGAGTTTAAGACTTCACTAAAGCTCTTTTTCAAAAAAAGATAATTCCACTACAGAGTTAGTGCATACAAAGTGTGGCTTGTTATTGCTGACATGAGCTCTGTTATACAGCAGAAAAGAAACCAGAGTGAACTAACACTCTACATCTAGCACTCTCTTAGTATATCAGTTTATTAATTTCTTTTAGAAAATTCTATTTTGCAAGGTGACCAAAGTATTTCAGAGAGAGCTGGTAGTGTTCTGCAAAACCTGCCAGAATTTCAGGCAGTGGAGTGATACTAATTGTCAGCGGCACCCCACTCGCTTCTGTGCTGCCTCTTACAGACACACTTCGTGGTGTTAAACTCCTTTCCTGCGTTGCTGTCACCTGCAGAAGCCAAAATGAGCTAAAACTCTTTGTGGCTATCAGTGTAACAGGGCAAAAGTCAGATTTGTTATGACATAATACTTATAATTTTGTGATATTTTGCAGGATATATAGCTTACCCATACAGATTTTTGAGTTGCTTATTGCTGTATCAAAGCACTGTGCTTCAAAGTGTTAAACATTTGAGGAGAGTCTTGGAATTATAAAAACAGGTTTTGATATCAACAATTTAAAACTTACTCCTGTAGATTTAATCAAGAGGCTTAAAAACATCCCAGTGGAGTCTTTTTGACACTGTGTTTGCACCAAAGGACAGCACACAGTGAGTACATTCTTTGGGCATGAAATGATACATCCCTTCCTATCCTAAAAAAAAAAAAAAATAAAAATTAAACTGTTTTAAAAAATGAAATCTCTTTATTTTCCTTTCTTGGGATAATCTTTAACTGAGTAAACAAAACCACAAAAGGAAAATAAAGAGAAATCCTAGGCAAGGCATCAAGAAAAAGCATTGTGATGGGCCAGCTTTAGGTCTGCAACTTAAAAGGCAATTTCTTTAGATCTTTTGCATTCAGGGGACTGTGGTTCTATTTACCGAGGGATCAGTGGTGGGCATTTGTGAATCAGTATGAATTGAAGCCTGAAGCAGCATTGCTTCATTGCTGGTGTGGGTGTCTATAGAAACTGAGGTAAAAAGAAAAAGGAGAAAAAAAAGGCTAATATAGTATGATGTTCAAAGACTATCCAGTTAGAGATGTTCTTGTTCAGCCCTGACCTCTGCTGAAAACCTGGGCTTGTGTGAGCTGGGGAAGCTTGTGCTGTGACTGTACAACTGTGGTCTGTCACAGGCATTACTTCTTAATCCCGAGTGCACAAAACGAAGCACTGAAGTTGCTTATATTTTGATGCCTAAATAAAAGCTGCATGATTTTTCAAGGTGTGGGGTTGTGGGGGGGGAAATGGACTTACATTACACTCCATTTCACTTTAACACATCTGGAAATGAGGCTAGTGTTTGAGATCACCAGCACAGTTCATTCTTACTCACTAACTACTGTGTTTTAAGATATCAGATCAACTGGAGTGATGGGTTATGAGCATCACCCTTCTCTGCAGACCCCATCCTTGACTGTTATTGTTTTCTTCCCTGATTATCATCTGAGAAATGTGGATTTTTTGTTCGTAAAATGAGCCAGCAAAATTGATTTTTAAAATTTGTCTGCACTTCTCCATTGCAAAAGAATTGTGAGAGAGACCAAGCACCATTTCTAAAATCCCTTGCAATTTTGCCTTGCTGTACATCCACCCCAAGCTGGTTGCATAGATTCCTTGATGCAGTCTTGGGAAAAGACCTGCCCTGCCAGGGAGGGATTTATCCTGTCTGAAGTCAGGGGCTTGAGACATGTGGGGTGATTCACACTCCGGTGGTGCCCAGTTCTTCCATGGATTGTGGAGGACAGCTGCAGCCAGTGTAGATGCTGAACCTTCGAGAGGCTCAAGTAAGGTGAGATGCCTCCATCTCTAGGACTGCCAGCTCCCCTGAAGATGGGTGTCTCACAGTAGGTTTTTACCCTGAATCCTTGACTGAATTTTGCATACAGGGCCTGCCTGGCTTGTAACGCCCTGGATGGGTTTTATCAGAGTGTTTAACTTAGGTTGGAAGGTGTTCAGGAGGTCCCTGGTCCAACTGCTGCCCAAGCAAGGCCAGCTCCAGGATCAGACAGGGCTGCTTGGGGCTTTGCTTGGGTAGATCCTGAAAACCGAGGGTGGACCCTGCACAACCCAGCAAAGGATGGCTAAGGGCAGTAGGGAAGGAGTGGTGGGGGTGTATGGAGTGTCCTGAAGTCTGCAGGCAGCACCTGGAAGCCGTCTGCAGTAAGGAGCAGAGGCATGGGAAAAGGAGTCTGAAGGAGAAAGTTGTACTGCAGGCTGTGCTGCCATGGGAAGGTCATTCCCGAGAGAACAATTGTCTCACCATTGCTTTAATGTCTGTTTTGTGGGAGAATTCCCTTGTCTTCTGAGCTGCAGGGTCTCCAAGGAGAACCCTGGAGTAGGAGCCAGGGAAAACCCTGAGCTCAGGCACAGGGGGGTGCTGGTGGAAAGAAATCGATCCTGATGGGCGGAGGGAGCACTGCAGGGTCATTATGAGGTGTCCCCAGGTTCAGTGCATTCATTACGGGTCTCAGAGCCTGACACTGTGCTGTGAGTATCAGATGGCACAGTTTAACAATGTCTAAATCAGGTTTTCACATCATCAGAATATAATCCTTTGCATTTACGGGTGTAGCTCAGAAATAGCCTGGTTCTTTACAATATCTGTGTGTTCTTCAAAAATTAGAACTCAGAACACATTTACAACGTATCTGGAAATATCTTACCAAGTGGTACAGGAAAACTCTTTTAAAACTAATGACACTAATACGCTGTACACAGAAAAATTCCTGAATTTTACCCTGTTTTTCTCTTTAATATTATTCAGTATTGTTACTTACTTTTTTAAAATCTACTGTAATTTACTATCTGCTCTTTTAAGACCACCATTCCTCAGGACTGGGCACTGTTTTGCAATGTGTGGGCAGCCTGCATATTTAAGAGGCCTGTGGAAACTAGGAACTTCCCACTTACACTGACGGATCATCCAAGATTAAAGGCTGCATCCATTTTGTTGTTGCTCAGAACAAAATGCCCAGCAGCACCAGTTTATACATAAACGTTGGAGATGTCAAAAACATAGTAGGTCAATTTGTCCACTCCTTCTTACAGCCTCATCCCTCCGGAATACCTTCTTCTTCGTGCTTTGTCCTGTCTCATCTTAGCAAGCGATGGGACTTCTGCTGTGGGATTTACGCTGTAGATTAATGAGCTGCAAAACTTCACATATGTTTAAATCATTGTATTTGCCCCCCCCCCGTTTATATCTCTGCTGTCAATAAGGCGGTGGAGAAGCTAGGGCCAATCCATTTATCAAGTCGCCTTACCGGCAAGATGTGCCTCAGCGTCTGACATGATAATAAACATCAAAGCTTTAGCACCTGATGTTAGCACAAGGTGCCTTTCCTCTCGAAACATCTGGTCCCCTGGTAAATTGTTCCACTTGCCACCGCTCGCCGCACCGCCGTTCCCTCGATCACGGGAGAGCCCTGCCCGGTGCGTGCTGCTACGGGTCTGTTCTCAAGTTGTTGCGGTGCGCCGGCCGTATGATGACAATTAGAAGCAGTTAGTGCGCAGATGAGGCTCGCGAGTGGCAGGTGGCGG
Organism: Strigops habroptila; assembly: GCF_004027225.2. NCBI lineage: Eukaryota > Metazoa > Chordata > Aves > Psittaciformes > Psittacidae > Strigops > Strigops habroptila. Next base: position 28,691,451 of record NC_044278.2, on the reverse strand, counting down.
GAATGGGGCTCAATTAACTAACATGCACAAAATCCTTTGCTAATGAGGCTGGGCCACCCCAGATGAGCAGGAGAGCATGTGTCACTGACAGCAACAGAGGATTTGAAACTGAGAGGGAGAGAAACCGGTCAACAGGTATCATTGGCGAGCGAATAAGCTTTTGCAGCTCGCCTGCAGCCAGATTAAGTGATGGGTTTAAGTCTGCACACTGAAAGTCAGTGAAGGAGAGAGCTGTTTGCCAGAGAGCTAGGAAGAATTTCATTTCCCCTGTTTCTAAATTGGCTGCTGCTATTTCTCTTCCCTGTCTCCTCCCTATTAACCTGCTCTTTCGTGAGAGCTGTGGCAACGATTACAGTACAATGTAAACTTAAATATCATCCTTCTATATTGCCGAAATACTGGTATGAAAGGCAACGGAGGTAAAAAAAAAATTAGTTTGCTTGGCTTTTAAATCAGATCATTTTAAAACAATGCAAAAGCTGTGTTTGGGAAGTGTTACTTAAGCCCCTGGCCATTTTACAAAGTATATTTTATTGTTTTTTGTCTTTCTCTGTTAAGAAGCAGTTTACAGTTAGAAAACAGAGTCATAGATACCCCATAAAGGATTTTTAACTTTAGTATTTTGTAAGTCAATATTTTATTTGGACTGAAACTTCCATAGTGCCCAGCCCTAGCAGAAAGTTGTGATTATTATAATTCCATTGGAAACATCAGCTTTGTAAGTGCCTATAAGTTACTTTGAACTAATTTTTCCATGCTTTGTTTCTGACTTCCACGTGGATACTTCACGCTGTCGAGCTATTAAGAGCTGAACAGCTTCTTCAATCAGCCTCCTGACAAGTGGCACGTGGGGTTTTTTACTGGGAGATAACGGTTAAAGCTTGTATGGCCCTGGGTCAATGGCTGTTACTCTTTATGTGGCATGCCATTAAATTATCTTGCGTGGCGAGCTGACTCAGTATAAAACCAAGAATTTCCTCATGACTTCAGGGGATTTTGCACTCTGGGGTGTTTTTGGCTCAAAAGCCCTTAAGCACTTTTGTTTGTGTGAAGGTTTCACAGGGATGTTAACCTTAGTGTCCTGGGTAAGCTTTAAAGTAACCAACTTACCCTTGTAAATGGAAGTGGGGAGCAGACTGTTCAGACCTATTTTTTTCCTTCCTGCTTCAAAGCCATGTTTGCTGTTTCCGTGGGTTTCAGAGCAGCTGCTCTATGGGACCCACTTCTGCACAGGGTGGCACATGCAGTAGAGTGGTTCGTAGATATGTGCCCACTTGAAACAAAATGCTGGTTACTTGTGGACCCTGGGAGCATTAAATAACGTATGAATATGCAGTTATCTTTCGTAAATGATAACTTACTATGAGGAAATCAGAAAGAAATATCTTAAAGACTTTTTACATTCTGCAGACAAAGAAAGGTGACATGCAAATTTTTCCAACTGACCTGTAGGATCTGTTGAAAAAAGATCATTAGAGACTTTGCTTTATTTTTTTCCTGGAAGATGAAATGATATAGAATAAAAACCCTGGTTCAAGACTACCTACATTTTAGATAATCCCAGTATAAAGAAATGTCTTTGGTCCTAACTTTAGGAGAAAATGGTACTCGTCTGTTGACATGTCCTACCTTACCTTTCATGCAAGACAAAAGAGAGTATTTTGGTTCAGTGTAAAACTAAAATAATGAAGTAACTGTGCGAAAATACTGGAGAATAGACATTGCTGACTGTTGCTTTTTAGAAGTAGAGGGAAAGACTCTGAAAGGGAAAACTGCCCCATGGAAACTTTAACGCATGTTCGTATTTCATGTGGCAGCTACCTACTGTGTAGGCCCCCACATAACAAGGACAGTGATGGAGAGCTTTTGTATGGCTTGGAACAAAGCTTGCTCAGCTGGCAGAAAAGGGGGTGTTTCAAAGGGACAGTCATGGGGGCAAGGGAGAGACATTGGAGGGGGAAAAAGACTGAAAAACCCCAACTAAATCAGAAAGAACAGGTTCCAGAATGAGCTGAATGAGCAGGTGTCAAGCAAGGATGCAAAAGGGGAAAAACCATCAAAGATGCTGTGTGAGCAGTGGTGCTGGACTGTCACAGGAGCACAGGGCTTTTGACTTGGTGCTGGAGGCAGCTGGTGGCTGCTCTGCTGAAGGCTGCCTAGAAGAAAAGCTTGCTGCACAGAGGAGGGCTTGGGGCATGCAGTGCCAAATAATCCAGCTCCCCTCCTCAGGCAAAACAGAGGGAGATAACCCACTAAATGATATCCCTTGCCAGGCACAAATAATTGATGCAGGAAGAAGTAATATCATACAGAAGTACTGTAAAGGAATCATCTCAAAGGAAGTGGGTAATAGAGAGCAGATAACTGCAATATATCACAATGTAACTCACAGTACCATTTACTGAAGTGTCTACATGTGTGCTTAATTTCATACCAAACAGTTCAGAGTTTGCAAATCAGCCCTGCAAGGGTTTAGCCGCACACCTTCCATTTGCACGAACAGAGTGGTGTCTGCATCCCATAGATTGCTTTGCAATTCCCAGGCCTTTGATATCCTACAGTACAACCCACCGAGATAAAACAAGAATAGTCGGAAGTCATAGGCCTGCCTCTGTTGGATAGGATCTATTCCTATTTTGTCATCCTAAGCTTGAACTATGGAACCTTTTCTGGAGGTCAGCATCTTCTTTACAACACGGATTCAATGTCCTTGGTGGGTGGCATATGTGCAATGGGCCATGAGAAATGTTCATAGTGTTGAGATTAAAATAACCTCCCAGGCTAGAAGAAACATAATTCTAATTTATAACCTAACTGTGGAGATTATTAACGCATTCCCCTCTCCACTCACATAGACTTTATTTCTATTCTTCTTTTAACACATCTTGTTAGATAAAGTATTGAACAGAACAAGGCCACACACAATTTAAGGAGGAAAATGGGGGTTTGGTTAAAATCGCTTTTTGGAGGGAAATTTAGATAGTTCTTTTTACAGTAGAGCTATTAGCACCTGGATGTGTTACAGCATGTTTTAGGAAAGGAGAAGGAAGGGAAGAAGTGTGTACCACCAGAATGATGGGCTAAAAAGCCAATGGCAGAAATTGGTGTTAAAATCTCCAAACGGATAATAATCCAGTAGATGATAAGGATGATAATCTTCTAGTTATCAAAGAGTACTGCTATGTTTTAAGAAGCAGGTGCTTATTGTGCGTAATTACAGATATATTGGCTGCGGTGGAGCTGTGCTGATTTACACCAGCTCTGAGCAAGAAGTCAGAAATCTTGAAAGTTATTTGGCAGAAAAAGAAAACCAGTGAATGGGAGAGGGCACATATGAAGGAGTTGAATAAACAGCTGTGCGCAGTGTGAAATAAACCCGGCAGAAGGCAACCCAGAAGCTTGTATGAGAGATTGCATCTAAGATGAAGGCAGTTCTGGGAGCTTGATGTTATTTTTTTCCTTGCGAGAACTTGGATGTGAGATTTCCATTTTGCAGTATAACCTTGTTAAATACATTCTGGGTTATGCACTGGGAACTCAGGCTTTACATCCTCAGTGCCACCCCCGTATAGACAGTGGTCACGGACTTTCCTCATGGAAAAGCTTGCCTTCTGTAAAAGATAAAATTGTGTACACAACTATAGACTTAAACAGTAAAAGATGATATCTTAACAATCCCTTCCCCATCACTTCCTTTACTTTAGAGAGTTGAATACCACCTCGTGAAAACTCTTATGATAAAGCCTTTGCTTTTGGAGAATTTGATTGTAGCTGAGTGGGAAAAGAAAGCTTACACACAGCACATGCACACACGGGCGGTGTGTGTGTGGAGAAGTAAAATTTATGGTTGCTTCTGTGCAATGAAAATTCAACTCACAGAAAGTTTAGGCTCAACTGCACTTCCTGCCTGTGAACGAGCTGTCAAATTATCTCCATAGGAAGCTGCGCCGAGGTATTGTCCTTAATTGCTCTGATAATGCTCCGTTTTGACAGCTGCAATACCTGGTTCAACATGGCTGCTAACAAAAAAGTCAACCATTAAGTATGTTTTCTTAAACAGTGACTGATAAGTTGTTATCTTTCAGCATCTCCAGCTAATTAGACATCGGGAGTCAAAGCTAATTTGGTGGAAAACATTTCTCGACTTAATGACATTTATGGGCAATTAGGCATGTTGCAGAAAGGAATACACATTTACATTTCAGCCTATTTCCAGTGCTTAACAAGAACCCACCTCTTTCTCCACTGGAGATTTCTTATTCTCTGAGGAATACCTTCGATGCAGACACCACAGGTCCTCTTGTTTTTCTGGAAATCAGCAATCACTTGCCTGAAACAAGCTACCACACAGTAATGAGGCACACACAGAGATAAAATTAGGCACAATAGAAGCATTTATGCTGTTTAGCCTCCTGTCTTGTCATGGTGAGAATTATGCTTAACTCCACAGTAGTGGTATATCAACTGTCTCTGGGAAATGTTCATGCCTTTACATGAAGTTTGACAGAGGAATTGGAAAATCAACACACGAATCTTACCTGTCCCACACTTACTTAAGGAGAAGACAATGTAATCTGTTTCTTTCTGGTTGCTGTGGGCTGACGAAGCTGGGGAGGAAAATAAGTAGTGGTCCCTGCTAGTGGGTACCCATGTGCCCCCATCTTGCCCTCAGGCAAGGACATGGTAGAATTTGGGAGTCGCTGCCCAGCTGGCATCTCCTGGCATGGGCAGAGGGCTGGCTTTTGCCTCCATCCCTCGGGAGCAGGCACCCTGTTGAGACCACTGCCTCTTTCTGATGCTCACAAAATCTTGCAAAAATGTAGAATCTATCTGTAGTGCCAGAGTCAGGTTTAGCTGAAATTGGTCAACAGCTCCAAAGGCCGCATGGGCTGACAAATCCTAGTCATGACACACTTTTTCCTCAGGAGCTCAGGCTAAACTGCAAACAAAAGGCAGGCTGAGCATGCAAAGATGTCCTTCAGTTTTGCACTGCCAGCACAAGCTGGTAGCTCTGGGCCCTGCCCTGGTGGGCCTCAGAGCTGGGGCCACGGATATAGAGATGGGTAAGCGAAGTCTTGCGTTTTTCTCCTGGAGCAAGAAGCATCTCCAGAGCAAGCTGGAGGGCCTCTGAAACAAAATGTTTGGCAAAACTGTTAGAGAAGTCAGTGTAGGTAGATAGATGTTAAAGCACAGCCTCCTGAGTGCTCCCTGCGATTTCAGACAGATGACACCTGCAGGGAACAAACTGGGGTTTTCTGGGGTCTCACACATAGACATCAGGTCTGGGCCCAAACAAAATTGGCTTTTGCTCTAGAACTGCACTGCTTTTAGAGTGTGCATTGACTGAACAACAAGTATTATAGTATATGGTACCTACAGCCAAATGGTGCAATTGTCTAACTTGGTGTTACTACCTAGAAAATTAATTTATTTTAAACTAGATACCTGCAATGGCAATATCATGTCACACCAGGTTTTTATCTCTGCACTATTTAGATAGGACATGTCTTTATTCTGTTCTTTATATCTTTTCCCCATGGATCAACGTACACCCAAGGCTATGCTGGCACTTAAGAAATACAATCATAGAATCGTAGAATAGTTAGGGTTGGATTGCACATGATGTTCATCAATGACCTGCAGCAAGCGAAGCAAGGACCTGAGTGATTCAGCGGACATATCGGTGCGTGGCCCTGGAAGGCGAGGAGCAGCACCAGGGGTTATATGTGGCCCTGGACGCTGGAAATCCACTTTGGAGGGGAGGAGGACACTGGTGGTGTCTGCCGCCTTGGTCTGTTTGCTCAGCTTGCTCTACAATTCAATGCATGTAAATAAGTAGCCTGGCATTTGTTATACATGAAAGCTGTACACTTTACACGACCGGTCTTTATTTACAGGAGCCGAGTATTAAAATCGTAAATGCCACGGAAAATTACTGTTGCAATGACTCGGCCTCTCAACGCCGTCTCTTCAGGACGCTGGATTATTCCTCCTTTCAATTAACGCCACAACCTCCTGTTGCAGCGGAGCCGGCTGTCTGCCAGGGCTGGCCGAACACATGGGCCGCTGGTTTTCACCACGGCAAAGGCTGGCAGCGCCTCGCTCGGTAACGCGCCGCTCCTCTCGCTTGAGCCGAGCCCGGCGACGGAGCCAGAGGCTCTGAAGAGCCCGCGGCCCCCCCGACCCTTCTTGCCGCTCCCGGCTCTCGCTCAGCCCCGGGCGGGCCGCCTCGGGGCCGGCAGGCGGCGCTGCGGCGCGGGACGGCTGAGGCGGCTCTTGTCGATCCACCGCAAGAGCCGGAGCCGTGTCAGGGGGTTAAAGCTCCTCCGTTCCGGCTTCCCAGTAAGACACCCCGGCTTCCCCACTTACTGCTCGTGCCAAGGCGCTCGGGGCTGTACCGGGAAGGTCCGCCAGATCTAGAGCTCCTGGTGAGACACGGAGCTGCCCTGAGCTACTCCGGGAAAGCAAGTTATCACAGCTGGGGCCGTTCGTCAATGGTAGCAGCTCCTTACACTTACTGCGTGACGGTGGAACGCCACCTTTGGTAGCCACGGCTACAGATCCAGTGGGTTTAAACCCAGCGATTTGTTGGGTCATGGTTTAAGATATGATTCCACAACGCAGGAATTTCTAGGAATGCCCTGAAATCTTTCCTTCTGCTTACTCCTCTGTGTGCTTACAAATTGTTGAGGCACCAGGGTACCAGGCTAGACAACAGCGGGCTTCCCATTACACTGCTTGAAACTACAGAGTGCTGTGCTTCTGCCTCTCTACTCCTCCTACCAACACACCTGAGGCTCTTCTCTTTCCTTCAGCCCACCTTTTTCTCATAGAATCACAGTATGGTTGGGTTGGAAGGGACCTTGAAGTTCATCTAGTTCCACCCCTCCTGCCACAGGCAGGGACACCTTCCACTAGCAACCTGCATTCCATGTTGCTCAAAGCCCCATCCAACCTGGCAATTTTCAGCATTTACTATTTAGCTGTCCCACAGCACACTCCTCACTCTGCCCAGGGCATACACGTGAAGTGCTAGCTCAGGGTGCTGGGTAGCAGACCTCCCACAAAGGGGGACTTCCATGGGACAAAATGTGGCTGGGCTGTGCCAGGGCCTCCAGCAGTGGCCTATGCTCCAGCCAACCTTGCCCAGGCCATTGCTTCCACACGTCTCAGAGACCTCTTTGATGCCAGCATCACTGAGATAGAGAGGCCATATGGAGAAAAAGGTTTTGTGTCCCCTCTTTTGTACCCTGAGGAATGAAGCTATTGGGAGCCAAAGAGAATAAACACAATGTTTTATAACTTAAGAACAAAACACAGAACTTGTTGCTTAATGCTATTTTTTCCATACACTGTTTAGGTGGGAAGAGGGATAAAGCCCTTTCCTGACAGGGACAATTTAACATGACGCAGCGCAAGTTAAAAAAAAAAGGTTATGCAGGCAAGGTAATGAGGAAAGTATCCATTAAGGGATGGATGTTCACAAACGGGCATCAAATTTTGGCTTGTTGCATGATCCTGGGTTGAATTCTGCGCTCTTTTTGCGTCTGTTTTCCATCTGTAAACTGGAAACAAGGATTCACACAGCTGGTGTAAGCATAAATTCTGTTGAGTTTGGAAAGTGCCCTGTGATGGGGGTTGGATAACTGCCTAGATGTATTACCTATTTGTGTGGCTGCACACAGACAGCAGGGGGGATATGCTTGTTTTCCAAACCTGGGTAGCTGATGAAGGACCTGTGTGCTAGGCACGAGAGCTTCATCTTCAGCTTTATGCCAGGAGGGCAAGGAAAGCATTGCAGGAACACTCCAGCCACTATGGCAGCGAGTGCTGGAAAAGCAAACCGGACAAAGGGAAGGTAGGATTTCTTCCCAAGGGTAGTTCTGATTTGTCACTGGCAGTGAAAAAGTTAAAACTCATAGGGTTATTCATGAATTCCGCTTTTTAAAAACATGTCCCATTAAAATGCAGATTTAGTCTTCCATTTGCAAAGAACATAGTTATTTCAAATTCTGTATGGGAATCCTTTTTGTATTTGTATCTTTTGGGTAGAAAGTCCAGCTGCCTCTTGTGAGATTGCACATATCTCTTCAGATGTCAACAAATCATTGAAAAGTGTCAGAAAGGGGGAAATGAAAGATAATTATTCAAACCATGGAGAGCTACTTTGAAAGTGAATAGAATCTGTCAGATAGTCTTTTGAGAACAGCAGTTGGCTGCTTGTATTGGATATATTAAATGGACATATCTAGAGGCAAGTAACGCTGTTTTAGATTCGGATTGGTTTAAGTTGGAGGATTTTTCTGGTGGAGGTAGCTGAAATCACCAGAAATTATTGAGGGTAAATTAGCTGAGAAGGTGTTATATAGACTTATGGTGACACGTTAAAAGAAATAGAAAGCTCTGTAAATAAAATGCATGCTCTTTTAGGTAAAGAAACAGAAGCTTTACATATTTGCCTATTATATTTTGAAACTGTAATGGGATTAAGGACAAGGAGGATTTGACTAAAATGGAAATAAATAGGTTGGTGGCAGCATAAAGGGGCATATTCCTGAAAAAAACATATCACAAAGAGCTTGGAGAAATCACTATTGCCTAACTAACACAGTATTATTGAGATTGCTTAGACCGGCACTTTTTGCTCTTACGAAGAGCCTCACAATGCTGGCCCCTGATGCGGCAAAACTTGCCCCCGCGAGTAACTTTCTAGATGTCCATTGGGATCTCCCACATCCAAAGTCTGCAAGCAGACCAGGAATGTATCTCCTTTTTTCCCCCCAAGAAAGTTGAATAGATTATATTTTGTAAGGCACAGAGTATAGCTCAGCAAAAGGTTTTCTGAAACTGCTATAAATGCTTGCTGCTGTAGTTCCCAGGAAAAACATCGATGGTTTTACTATAATGCTTCAGTAACAGTAAGCATCTGACAGGTATTCCAGACTATAAGTTAGTGCAGTGGTGCAGGCTGATGAATCAGAGGCCATCTCCATGAGTTCTGTGATTCAACGACATCAATCCACACTTGCACAGTGCAACTATCATAGGTAAAGAAGACTTGGAGCAAATAAAAGATGCAGGAAAAGGTACCCAAGATGAAGACATGCAAGTGGGAAGCTGCAGCCAACATCTTTCAAGTTTATTTCTTTCAAGTTGGATTGTTTGGGTTTTTTTCCTCTCTCCTTTTTCATTTGGCTGTCTACCTTGTACTTTTCCTGACAGTGCCAGCCCGTGCTAGGTTGTACGTAAGTGGCAGAAAACCCTAAAGCAGCATTACATTACCTGTGTGCTTCTGTAGTGCTTAACCCACTCCAGTCATTCTTTCTCTTGTATGGCACAGAAAGGTTTTATGCGTGTACTGCAGCCTCAGAGCAATTGCCAGTTCTGGCACACCATCATGACAGCACTTACTTCTGCTCTCTAGCATAAAATGCATGGTCCCTGACTCACCCTCCTTTTCTACCTTCTCACAGGAATCTAGTTTTCAGCTTTTGCCTCTTAAAAACCCAATTACAAAATCAGCACACCTGGAAGCCCACCCCAAGTGCAGGTGCTTAATCATAAGCACCTGCATATTATATTTTATTATATTTTATCCTGTTGTCTACCAGATACTTTAAAATCCCTCCTGTCACAAACCATCCCATGAGGTCAGGTCACAGTGCCTTAGAGATAATAACCAGTCAAGGTCTAGATAATCCAGACTGCCTAATGGAAAATCTAACAGAAGTTTTCAAAGTAGCAGTGTTTTTTGCAAGGCTTGACTATAAGTCACATAACTAGATCTCATTAAAAAGTTTTCTTTAGCCTTTTTTAATTCATCCGAATTTCCTAAATTGTCCAGCAAGAGCAAATTGAAAGTCTGTGCCTACATTCAATGTAATCTAACCCTGATAAGCATATCCCCTCCAAAAAACCACAGCTGAAAGGACATTTTTGTGACACCTCGGCCATTAATAGATGTGCCTAAGCATAAAAAGGACATTTTTGCAGCATCTGGGCCATTTACACATGTGCCCAAGCAAAAAGATGAGGTCCAGATCTCAGCTCCTCCAAAAGCCAGGAAAGACCAATGATGGGGACCAGGTTCTTGCCACTGCAGATGCTAAGGGTAGCTCTTGGAGAACCTGAAAACTCTTATTTCTTGAGTGTAAGCAGATCGATACTTTTTGTTCAAGTCCTTCTCCTTTAATACTTTCATTTTTTCCGGTCCACACAGGTAAAAAGGAGTTTAGCTTTCAGGTTTCAATACACACCACCATGTGCATGCATAGCTAGTGCGGGTTTTCCAATAGGAATTTGTTGGGCAAGTTCAGTTACCCTCTTTCAGTGTTGTGATGTTATTTTTAGCAAAGAAACCTTGTAAATGAGTAGAAGAAGACTCAGTAGCTCTCAATATTATCTTTGTTTTCACCCCCATCCCTTACCAGCAGGAAACATGGAAGACTGGAGGGTCAAACTGTCCATTTCCTTGCCCTGTGGGGAAAAAACACAGTAATTTATGTACAAGGGACAAGAAATATTCAAGTAGTGACCCACAAAATACCTATAGCATGCAGTGTTTTTCTGTTTCCTGCATTTCTTCATAGGTTGAGTCTTCTGGAACCCTGCTAAAGAGCCTTTACATTAGCCCTGCCTGCTCCTGCAGCAACCTGCACGGCCAGCTCCAGCCCCTTTCCGTTACAGAACTGCCTACACAGTTCCCTAATGGTTTTGCTTAAGTTTCTGCTGTGCTGATAAGAAGCACTTTCTCAGAGTCATAGGCAACAAAAGCAACTTCTTAAAATACTCTTTTTAAGGAAGGAGGTAAGTCAGAGGTGACCTAACATGTTTTCTGGTAGATGAATCCCCCCTCCCTCTGTGGGCTGGGGCCAATGCCTGGAGCCATGCAGTGGCTCCACCAGCCTCCCATATGGTTTCTTCCCAGACAGGTATGGGGAGCAGTGACACTGTGGAGAGCATTGGGCATCTTCATGAGGGAGTCCTCTACCCCAACTTCCTCCCACCACCTCCCTGGGAAACCTGTTGTGGGGTGAGAAGCATCTTCTCTCTTTGGTGGTCAAGGGAGCTGCAGTGGGTTGGGGCACCCAACCGTTACACACCTGAAGCCAGCTGTGATGAATCCTGCCGTGTTTATTTATAACACCGAATGGCTGGAGTTCAACTGGAGAGAGAGGTAGCTCCATACCAACTGCTCATCATTTTACAGGAAAGGCAAAATTTACCCTTCCCCTTTCTCTGCTTTATTTGTTTGTATGCATGTAGCGTGCTAATAGCTAGCTAAACCACAGTGCACATCTTTCCCTGCCCTGAACTGCTGCCTGCTTTGCCCTCACTCTGTGTCTGGAAGCTTGTGGCAGGAAGGACTGTGAAGGAGGAGGCACTTCTCCCTTTTTTATTTATTTTGTTTCTTTTTCTATTTCACTGTCTAAAAATGTAATTGAACTTCAGCGCAAAGTCATGGCCGATTTTCCCTTTTGGTTATCTCGCTATTACTCTATCAAGGTAATAGGAGTTACTGCAGATAACTGCTAACATACAGAGCAGGAGAAGCAGCGCTCAAATAAATCCAGTGTTACAGTTCAAAGGGATTAAAATGAGAGAAAGAAAGAGAGAAAGGGAAGAGCTAAAATGAAAGAAGTTTGAAAGAAACAAAAAAATCATTGTCTTTGGGGAGCTATATACTTTCTCCAGGGAGTTTTCCTACCAGATAATCTTTGAGATGGTGGAACAAGGTATTTAAATCTCTGCTTCAATACAGGAAAAGGAAGAAGAAAGTAAAGAGCCAGCAAAACAAAAAGGTGCCTTTTATCTGGCAAAACAATCTACCTCTTGCTTTAAAAAAAAAAAAGAACTTGTTGTATCCTACTGATAATTATGCCTTCAGCAAATGGTCTTTTAAATTCAAATGCATTTTTCTGCTGAGAACCCAACACTTGGACTTGAATAATCTTCTTTCAATCTGATGATGTTGGGGTTTTGTGCATGCATGTGTGCTTGTGTATATATATATAAGTATATAGTTGTGTTTGGGATGAATTTGAATGTTTGCTTTTTAGTGGGAACTGTGTCCTTGCTTGTGGAGGTCAATAGACCCAACACCAAGAAAGCATCAATGAGAACTCCCTGCTGGTCCCAGATCAGTGGCACTGGCACTGAGCCCCAGGACCAGAGCTTCTGCAGTATTTTTCAGGGTACTTTTCGGGGCTTCAAGGAAGCTTGCAGCAGTTTTAATGCCAGGTGTTGTATGGCTAAGAGGCCTGGGTCTGGAATCCTACGTGGGTAACAGAAATGCCATGCCAAAAATGCGGCACCGTTTAATGATCCGTGTTGGAAAAGTTTAATCCTTTGGGTGCGAGGTTTATAATTCCACAGCGGATTAAGAGCCTTCGCCATTGAAAACTCTATGTTGGTGACTGATTTTTTTTTTTTTTTTTTTTTTAATCTATTGGGCCTGCAAACTGTATTTTCATATGAAAAGATAGAGTTCGGGTATTCAGGTGTTCAAGCTAAGCATGCTAATAAAAAGGCACTTTATGCTGGAGGGGAGGGAAAAAGAATTTCTGCTAATTTGAAAAGAGAGTTTTGAATCTGTCCTGATTTCAGTTCCAAAGAGCCAAGATAAAACTCGGCAAGATAGCCTGCTCCTGATTTTGTTTTCAGTTCACTATAGTTGCAGTTCTGATGCTATGAATTAGCTGCAAAGCATGCTTGACCTGTGCGAGGAGAGTGTGCTTTCCCAGGCAGGTGCCATCACTGTTAATGTGTCTAGCACAAGGCTTGCTTTCCTTTCTGGAAACTCCAAATTTATCGAAGTTATTACAGGGAAGTAATTTACCGGCAAAGGCCCCCTCTCCAATTCTATCTTCTCTGACCACCTTTTGCTTTTGGTGCCTGTAAGCCTATGGGTCTGATCCTGCCCCAGTGCCGGCAGTGCCCCAGCAAGAGGAACAGCAGCCAGCACTTGTGTAAGTGGAAGGGACGTGCATGCCTGCGAGCACGCAGCGCTGCAGCGATACCCTTTAGCCTGCCTGCCTGCCTGTCGGAGTGCCTTCCAGCCAAACAGACATTCAGCTTCATAAAATGGGTGCTCTGCTCCTGTTAATCATTGGGGTTACTGCGAAGCATTCCCACAAAGTCTGTAAATATCCACGCATCGGTAGCATTGTCCGATGGATTAGCCTCTTTAATTAGATCTATCATCCCCTTTTACAAATGTTTCTCTAAGAGATACAGTGGTAGGAGCACCATACCGGCAAAGATAAACTGCCTCTTTTGAGAGAGCAATGTTCCTACTATTGAGATGGGCCCTTTGCCGGGGTCCTTGTTTTGCCCCATGAAGCTGCCATTCAGGTACAGCAGGGCTGAGGGCGCCTTGTTCAAGCTCAGAAACTGTTTGTGAGGCTGTGGCAGACTTGGACTTTCCAACTGGCACTGAGGAGAAAGAGATGCTTGTTTCCCCACTATTGGAGGGGGGAAAAAAGGAGAAGGGGCCCAGTGCAGGTGGTGCTCCATCAGTAAAACGCTGTTGGAAGAAAAGCTTGCAGGTGCTGGCTCTGAAAATGGACGGGTGCTTCCTGGGCCCGGGGCAAGCTGAAGAGGACTGCCAAGGCCAGACAGAACCGCTCTGTTGCCTTAAGAGTGCATAAAAAAAGATGTTTCAATGCTGTCGTCGGATCTGGGTGGTTTGCCACGGAGGACAAAAAGTCTCCTGTAAAATTGGATTTAAATAGTCCTATCTCACTTGTGCTCTGGGTGACCAGATTCAATTGTGCCGGTGTCCCCTCTGCAGTATGATATCATAGCTTCAGAGGAAGGCTTTATTTAGAGGTCACATTAGTTTGTCCTGTGGATGTAATCATTTTTTGTGTCATGGACAATGTTTTACTGTGAAGATATGGGCCAGATGGCTCAGCCACTTGCAGTCCAGAGTTAAACAGGCTCTTTATTGTGGGTGAATAAACAGAACCTATTGTCCCCTGCTCGTGAAACTCTAGTGTCCACCGCCGGGTAAAGATGAAGTATGAAATTTTCACAGCTGAGGGAAGAATATGTAAAACAACAAGTAAAAGGGGTGTGGGCTTCCAAAACATCCTCATTGTCCCTTCTGGTTTTTTTATCCTAGTAAATATCCTTGAGGTATTTCCATGCCTTGCCATTGTCTGATGTTGCTAAGTGCACAGGTCCCCTTCATCCTCTGCCACCTCACTGGCGAGCATCTTCCACCATGACTGCACCCATGGCTGTGGGGTTCAGGAGCATCACCCCATGATTTCCTGCTTGTAGCCCCCTGTACAGGTGTGGTGCCTGGGCGGGGAGATCATTGCCAAGCCCATCTCTGGCTATTTGTTTTTTTATACCCCTGAAAGCTCCTCCTTGGCTGTGGCTCTCCTGCGAGCTGGTAGCATACAGAACGCTGGCTAGCAAGCGAGGAGAGAAAAAGATATTTTCCTCCAAACCAAAGAGGTCAAATTAATTTTTTGCCCCACTTTTTTCCCCCTGGCAGAGTAATTCAGAGGGTTTTTTTTCCTGAAGAAAACATACATTTTCTGTTTAAACCCACCCCATCCACAGTTTCCTATATGGCAATGTCAGAAGTATTTCTTTCCTCTCTCTAATTGCAACCAAAGCCAACCTTGACTGGCAAGGAGAAAGTCCCTGACAGGTTTGGGTTCAGTCCAGACCTTCTCAGAGAGTCTGTCAGGCAACTATTTGACAGTATGCAAATGTATGCAAATGGGGGGACACTGGCCGAACACCTGCAGAAAGTGTCCATCCCCACTCCCGCTATGCTCTACCTCCTCCGCACGTGGGGCTTTGAAATGCTGCTTCGTCTCCCTCTGTCAGTTTATTATGCGTTCGTCAGCAGAATGTGGGGCTGGTGAAAACCGCGCTCTTTGTCCTGCCAGGCTGCAGAGCCCCATGTGGAAGGGCCAGTGCCAGGAATGGTGCGATGGCTTCCATCCAGCCCTTGTGAATCCTCCTTTCTGTCTTTTAGGACCTTCCCTTCAGCATCCCAACCCTTTTGGGGTTGTCCGTGTCAAGGAAGGCCTTCTGTTTTCCTGGGAGTAAAGACATCATGTCGGTGGAGTCTCAGCCGAACAAAAAGGCTCTTTCTTGCCAGCAGCTGGAGCCAGGGCTGCGAGGGGCTGTGCATGCACCGCATGAAAACCTGCGGCCGACTCCAACCAGTGAGGGAGGGAGGAAGGAAGAAAGGAAGGAAGAAAGGAAGGAAGGAAGAAAGGAAGGAAGGAGAGACACCTTGAATAAAGCAAAGTTGCTGGCCGTGTACTGGCTGCCAAAGAGAAATGCTGGTTGCTGCAGCTACCAGGAGCAGCTGTGGGTCTCCTGTGTGCCTCTCATGGAGCAGACCCTGGAGTGGGGTCTGGTGGCCTGGTGGCCTGCTGGGGTGGGGATGGAGGACACTGAGTGTTTTGGTTGCCTAAGTCTGTGCAGTGGGAAGGAGATGGAGAGAGGCATTTTGGAGTGCTCCTTAGAGAAGGGCTGCAAATTCAGGGAAGTTTGGGACCTTCAGCCTGAATCCAGACCCTGGGTGGGAAAATCGCAGGGTTTTGAGAACAGGCTTGTGGATCAAAGACATATATTCCTCACCAACTTTTAGTCAGAGGGTATGGACCCTTCCAAATCCTGTATAACAGCTTCAGTTTTATATAGCTAAACATCCGAGCCTGTAGAGTCGGGGTGGTGGGTCTGAGGACTGCATAGAGACATGGCCCTCCGGGTCCCAGAGAACTCACTGCTGAGACTGGACCACAACCCGAAACAGCTCTGACTGCTGTTGAGGCGGCAGGCGCCCTCCTCTGATCCATGGTCTCGATTAAAAATCCTTAGCCTGATGCCATGGGCCTACCATGTGTATCTGACTCTATCATATGCAATTGTATGGCTATAAAGTCATAACACAAAGGTGCTGGCCACGTGACAAACTGTGGCTAAACAACATGTTGTGCGCCATAAGCCTAACTTCACACCACAGTAATGGCTAAATCAGGGCTCCTGAGGCTGCCTGGAGAGAGCTGTGCCAGTGGAAGTAAGATCTGCACTTTGCTCAGTCACTTGCATTAGGAGAAGCCAGGTCACAGTGGACTTGAAACCTGTGTGGTAAAATGTCAGTAAATATTTCAGAGCATGAGGCAGCATATAGACACCACAGCTGTGTGTAATGCTGAGCTTTGAGGGTCAAAGGCCTGCCTTTGGTCTGCCAAAATATAAGAACCACCCCTCGTGCTTGGGATACTAGCGGTCTTGGAAATGCAGGCAGGCTTCTGCTGAAAGCCAGGTGGACTTAAAGAGGTTGGTAATTGTTTCTAGGGCTTTTTCTTTGGCTGGGGATGAATATGAAATGAGCTGTTATGCAGGGATGTGGATGGACAGTCAGTAGGGCGCCTATCAGAGCTTTCCTGGCACAAGCTTTGTCATCTTTTCCCCTGGAACAGGACGCTCGGAGGGACCCGCTGCAATTCTCACTGCACCGTATGGAAATCAGTTCACGCTTTCTCTGGAGAAAGAAAATAAGTGCTCTTACTTTCTGGCTTTTTTTTCTTTTTTTTTTTTTTGGCCTTTTTTTTTCTTTCTTTCTTCTCCTTACACTTTGGAGCCCAAGGTAGCTGCATTTAGCAGCTTTAATGTCCTTTCATTGCTGCTGCTTGCAGGGTTGTGGTCACTCAGGCAGCAGTAACTTTGAAAAAATGACCCGTCTACACCCAAACAATAACAGAATCCCCCTTTTTATGTTGGCAACGCCCACCGCTTTCTCTTCGCTTCAAGACTCCCCACGTAGACGCAACTGTTTGACCAGCCTTCTTCTGAACAACTTAATTAAGCAAAAGAAAAAGTGTCAGTTTCTGCCAACCTCACAAAAACAGAGCTGTGGGGGTAAAAAGGGGACGCGGCATCAGCCCGCATTCCTCAACGGGCTAATGAAGGGAGACCCTCGCTTTGCAGCGCTGCCAGGCATAGCCAGGGCTATCGTGACATACTGCTTCACCCGCCACCTCAGACGCAATGGGAGCTGGGGTGACCCATGTCCCGCAGGCACAGAGGTGCCCTGGGAAGCACCAGGCGCTTGGCATGGCCAGAGGCACATGTGTGCGCCCCTTCCCATCGGAGTCAGCCCAGGGGATCAAGAAGTTTTCCAAGCTGTATGAAAAGGGGATCCCCTTTTTTCTGTCGGGGACAGGTGTGTGTTTAAGCAGAGCAAACCACTGTGCTCCCACCACAGACAGAGGGCAGCTCTGAAATTCTGGAGCTCTGGAGGCTCCTGAATTTCCCTGCACCTGCACCCAGAGCCTGATGGGTGCATGTTGCATGCATGGATCTGAAAAACCTCCCATCCCCAAGCAAAAATGCCAGAAGCGGAAGATCATGAGGGGAGAGGTGGGGCGGTTGAGAGGGGAGATTGTGAGGGAACAGGAGAGGCAGCCATGAGGGTTGAGGGTTGATCGTGAGGGGAGAGCAGGGGCAGCCATGAGGAAAGATCATGAGGGGAGAGGTGGGGCGGTTGTGAGGGCTGAGTGCAGATTGTGAGGGGACAGGAGCGGTGGCCATGAGGGATTAGGGTAGATTGTGAGGGGAGAGCAGGGGTGCCATGAGGGGAGATCATGAGGGGAAAGGTGGGGCAGTAGTGAGGAGAAAACATGAGGGGACAGGAGGGGTGGCCATGAGGGGAAATTGTGAGGGGACAGAAGGGGTGGCCATGAGGGGTGAGGGGAGATCGTGAGGGGCGAGCAGGGGTGGCCATGGGGGAAGATCATGAGGGGATGTTGGGGCGGTTGTGAGGGGAGATTGTGAGGTGAGAGCAGGGGCAGGCATGGGCTGTGAGGGGTGGCCATGAGGGGAGATCTTGAGGGGAGATGAGGGGCGGCCATGAGGGGTAGGGGCAGCAGCTATATAGCGTGGGGCCACTATGAGAGGGCAGCCATGAAGTGTGGCCATGACTGGAGATCATGGGGGGCAGCCATGAGGGGCAGCCATGAGGGGAGATCAGTTTGCCCTCAGTGACATGGTTTAGTGGTGGGCTTGACAGTCCTGGGGTAACAGTTGGGCTCAATAATCTTAAAGGTCTTTTCCAACCTAGTTGATTCTATGATTCTATGATTTATTTCTTTTCCTTCAAAAACCTGCTCTGTGAGCTCTGTAGCATCCTCTTCTTAGGCTGGCGAGGCTGCTCCTTACCCAGCCAGCTGCTCTCTGTCTAAGGAAAGGGATGAGGCTCTTGCTACAAGTGCTTCAAGGGCCTAAGCTTTCATTGCTTTTTTCTGAGGGAAAAAAGTTGCTCTTAACCAAGGAGGGAACGATGGAGCAGAACTGTCTCCCTGAGTTATGTTCTCCCCTTCTGCCTTTATCTCCATTAAAAGAGCGTAAATTCATTTTAGGCTACAGTTCTGCAAAGGTCGGGGGCTGCTCTGGCTTTTCACAGTGTGCCTACCGCCCCTGAAATCAATGGGCCGGCTGTTCACCCGCACAAGTACAGCGCACATGTGGGTCTTTGAAGGACCATGGCTTTATCTGGAAAAGAGTAAGGCTTGGGTTGTTTCGTTTCAGATAAACACCTTGTTTTGCTTGTGCGTTGCCCTATTCTTTCCTACCCCAGCCACCTCTTTTGTTTAGTTGTACCTGGCAGGCAGGAGTCTCTGTACTTCTGAGCAGTCCTTTAGTCCTCAAACCAGACCAATAATTTTTTAAATAATAAAAATAATCAAAGCCAAATGGGTCCCCAAGCCCTTAAATGCTTTGCTGTATTTTCTTTGGCTTCTAGCAGTCCTGATATACCCTCTCATTTAGGAATAAAGGAAGCCAGCCATCAGAAGTTACATTCCCACAGCGATGTGATCTCTTGTAAAGAAGGTGTTTTATCCCCTTTTGAATTCTGAGATGGGAACAAATATGGCAAATGCTGAGGTATGCTTTGCTGGGTGAGACTGCAAACGTGAGGGCAAAGCCCCGCTTCGGACATGAGGCAGCACCAGCACAAACCTCAAATGCTGTCCTCAGCTGTGGCATCTTGAGACCTGCAGAACTCCCTCATGCTGGCAGATGCACACACACACAAAAACATGTACACATAACAAACACACACACAAACACACACATGGAGTAACTGATGGCATTGCAGCTGCAGTGCTGGGGATGCAGTGGCAAGCAGTGGCAGTCTGCAACCGCTGGCAAATAAAAGTGACTTTGGGGTGCAATCACATGCTGGTTTTACCTGATTACACAGCCACGAGGTGCAGCAGGAACTTTATACAGTGTGCACTGCTGCAGACAAGGCTGTTGTCCTGTGGAAACCAGTGGAGTCTGCCGGCGTGAGTTGAGCCAGCCTTTCATGGCGTTACGAGCTTAAAGCAAAAGGGGCGTTTGCTCACCAGCATGCCAGCATTGCCTGTGAAATGACAACTGCTCCAATATTAAAGGGTAAAGAAGTGAGAAACCTTTTTCTGCAGGCTCCGACTGTTTCATTCTCCTGACACAACGGTACAGGAGCGGCGGCCTTTATTGTGATTAATATCTGGGAAGCTTCTTAACAAGGCTTAGCTTGATAGGTGGCTCTTGTTGAAGGAAATTTATGGCCTGGTACTTCCTCAGTGAGACTTCCCACGTTGAATTGTTGAACATTACTGACCCTGATGCCCAACACGAGGGGGTGGGGATTTACACAGATGTCTGGTAACTGTGGAAGGTGCAAAAATCCAGAAGAACAACCTGCATTACATCCATTGGAAGCGGCTGGTTAACAGAGGTCAGGGGGAGGCCCGAGCCAGTGTGTGAGCCTCAGTGTTTTGGTGCAGTTTGTTTTTTGATTAGTGCAGTTCATGACCGGGCCATCCCACCTGAATAACAATCAGTGTGATTCACAGCGGGCCAGGAGAGGGCAGGGACGCCCACCGCGCTGCCCATATGGAGCCCAGCCCTGGGAAGTGCAGAACCTTCCCAAACCCAGATGGTTCGGCTTGACGGCTTTGGCAAGGCACCAGCAATAACCTATGATGATATGAAATCATCAAGATCTCGACAACTCCCCCCCCGCCTTTTCCCCTGCTCACCCTCTCTCCCGCCTCCCTCCAACTGTATGTACAGAAACAAAGCCATATGGGAAAGGGAGCGCGGCTGCGGATTAATGAACATGCATGAAATGGAGATCGGCTGCCACTTAACGATGCAGTCATTAAAACTAGTGTCTGCATGCACTTTTCTCTTTTTATTTTTTTTTTTTTATTGTGGTTTTTTTCTTTTTATCTGACACTATATTTGCCTTCATAAAGAAAAAGGGGAGCAGATGGGAGGGCAAGGCTGGGCCGCTGGTGGCAGGAGGTTTTGAGCATTAGTCCTCCAGTGCAGGCAGAGGTAAAGCATTTGGGAGCAGCACAGGGAGCCAGAGCCTGAACCCTCAGTGCTGCCATTTCTGCTGCTTGTGAGGGAAAATCTCCACTTGTGTTGACTAGTTCCGTTTAACATGGACAGCCTGGATTTCTCTGGGTAAATGAGATAATTACAATAAGCAGCAGCTGGAAGAGCCCAAGTGACACCTTATTAAAAATTAAGTCCTGGCTGCTGGTGGTCACTGAGCATCTTGCTGGTTTTGGGGAGGTGCTGGGTACTCAGGGTGGGAAGGGTAGGTGCCGTGCTGGGTCGGCCAATGTTTATGAGTGCCTCCACAGGAGCCTGTGGACAGGATTTGGTTTGGTGCCAGCAGGCAGGAGACCCTGCGGTGGTGGGACAGAGAGGAGCCTTTCAACCAGCTGGTTTCAGAAAGACATCTAGACCTTGGAGCAGGAGGGCTGGGGCTTAATAAACGAAGTGGCTCCAGGGAATGGGTAAGTTTTAGCTTAAAGGGTGCTTGTTCAGGAGTGCTTATGAAACAGGAGGAGAGGAAGCACTGCTGAGACGCCACCAGTCTGAAGACCTCCTGTTCTGCCTCCTTCATTCACCTGCCCCCTCCCAAAGGGCACCGCTTTCTTCTCCCCCTGCTCCCTCATTGCTTGAAAATTCAGGCTGTGGATATTAGCAGTAAAACTGGGACCTGTGCATAGTCTTTGCTGACTATCACTGTCCTTCAGGGTAAAGTATAACATGTAAGAGGGATTTGGTATTTTCTAAATAATTCCTCCCCTCAAAACAATTGAATTCGTAATCCCAAGTTTCCAAACATACAAGATGAGAGATGCTCGGCCAAAGAACTAGAAGAAATCATTTACACAAATAGCTTGTACAGTGTCCTTTGAACATTGTGCTCTAAATCTTTTTAGTCTCATGAGTATTCATAGTGTTTTTCAAATAATTTGAAAGCCATTTCTTAATGAAGGCTAGAATATCCCTTTTAAACTTCTAAGTGATGTTGTTTTTCTTTGATCACCTCTATACGTTCCATATTCCAGCACCCTTCTCTCTGCTGCATATTCATGTCCTTGGGATCATTTAAAGGCATACTTGCATGTTTGACAGTGATAAATAAAACTCATCCATCATATAGCAGAACCTCTGGGGAGAATTAAATATCCCCAGTTTCAGCGCTGTTACTGTCTGCATGATTATGAACCCGATCCAAAGCTCGTTGAACTGGTGACAATATTTAATGAGCTGGCAGAATATTTATTCTTGGTTAAAAAGAAGGAAACTCATACAACTTATTTTTGGTGGTTACAGACAGCAGGATGCTGCAAAACCTTGCTGCTGACTGTCCGTCTTGCTAACCAAACACTGTGATTTCTTCCAGGTGCAATCTCAGTACATCTACAGAAGAGGATGGATAAAGCATCAGGTCTGTACTCTGGCTCAGCACACTGCCCACATTATTACTGTGAAAGGTGTGAAGTTTATTTACTTGTGGGACATAAACATAATGTTTTTGCATGCTT
This sequence comes from Strigops habroptila, assembly GCF_004027225.2. Taxonomy (NCBI): domain Eukaryota; kingdom Metazoa; phylum Chordata; class Aves; order Psittaciformes; family Psittacidae; genus Strigops; species Strigops habroptila. Next base: position 28,669,576 of record NC_044278.2, on the reverse strand, counting down.
CTTCAGCACATGAAACCATTACAGCTGCTCACTCCACCTTGTAAAACTGTGGTGGGAAGGTTGTCTGCCTCCTCTAGGAGACCCATGTGCTCATCCTAGAGATACTGCTGCTCCTGAAAAATGTAAATATCAGATTAATTTACCACCTGCCCTCCATTTCCCAGAAGCGATGCTGGTCCCAGTCCTTGCATGAGCTTTCTGATGTGGCAAAGTGGCATTTGGTCTGTACGAAAGGGAGAAGCAAAGGAGAAGGAAACCTGCACCAGACCTAAATGCGCACATCAGGTTAGCTGGGATGGGGATGCAGGCTCATCCCAGCTTTGGTTCTCCCTGGCAGGCTGGTCCATGTGAAATCTGGGAGGGTGTAGGAGGGATTCCCAAGCTAGCCTTGGCACACGCCAGCTATGTGGTGAAGCACTGAGCACTGCCTGGCTGCTCAGCCCAAAACCCTGCTGGTTGTTTGAAGTCAGAGTTTATTTGGGAAGGAGGAAGGTGCCAGTGTGGGATGGGTAAGGTTTTATGGGCCTGTTTTCCCAGCTACTGAAATTACCCCAGCAACCAACTGCAAGAGCAGAAGAAAGAAGCCTCAAAATCATGTTGGTGACTTGATGGTGGGATGCTGGGATGCTTTTTTCTCGGATCCCGCCCATCCTCACATCCCAGTCTTAATGGATGAAAGGAAAGAGAATGCTTCTTGGGACAGGAGCTGGAGTGAAGCAACACCATTAGCTGGGACAGGAGGGAAACACAGGGCAGGATTTATCTCATCTTCTTCAGGGCTCCTGTGTCCCCTCGTCCATCCTAAGGAAAGGTGGGTGCCTCTGCATCTCTCATAAGTGCAAAAAAGAGACAGGATAGACACTTTATTTTTGCATGGTTAAAAGCAGGTGTAATGACTACCTTCATGGTTGTTTAGAGCAAGATGCTGTGTGGGAAGGAGACCTTGTGGCTGATCAGCGAAGGCCTGAGGCAGAAGTGAAGGGCTGGAGGAGCTGAGGCAGGACACAGGGGAGGGCACAGCACAACTGCATTTAGCTGTGCATTGCCAAGCCACCAGCCAGAGGGCAGGTAGCGGCACAGTCACGTAAATCATGGCTGAGGGGAAATTTACAGCTGACCAGTGAAAAAAGAAACGGCCTGACCTTTCGCTTAAGGCTACAATGGCTGTGCTGCTGCTGGCCCCGCTCCCCTCCAGGCCGCTGGAGAGCCAGTTGCTATAGTTGTGACATTCCCCCTGCAGTTGCCTGAGAAACGTGCCGAAGCCTCTGGCCGACGCCTCCTGCTCTCAGCATCCCCCCTCTGGCACTTGAGATGCTTTATGTGCCGATCCCAGTGTCCGAAGGCGCAGGCGGAGGTTAAGACCTTGTGCTGTATTCTGTCCCTACTTAGCAGGATCCCTCTTCAATGCTCTCACCCAGAGCAGGAGATGATCATGTTTAGTGACCTGTCACACTAGTACTTCAGGCTTTTGTTCTGGGAAATTGGCCTTCCTCTTTTCGAAGTGAGAGGATTTGGGCTGTGTCATTAGAGCCATCAGCCTGCCAACGTTAAGGGAGCAAGGAGTGAAAGTGGTTCCTCCATGAGCAGTGGAGAGTCTGAAATGTCTTACCTCCTTTGAAGCAGAGGTTCCCACCCCAGTGGCATTAAAGCGGCCCCAGGACAGAAGACAGAGGGCTCTGCTGCTCACTCTGGGTGGTGGGTGACTGGGCAGAAAATTAACTGCTCCCATATCTGCACTTTGTGCCTCCCATACTTAGATGTTCCCTTGGCAGATTTTATCTGGAAGGCTGATGGGAGGAGGGCCAGGGAGTTTAGATCTTCCCTCCTAGAGAACGTGTTTTAAAGGCACTCGGGCCTTTCCTCCTATTCCCAGAAGGAATATCAAAACAGGCCCTGTAAAAACCCACTGAGCGAACTGTGGCATCTCAGTAAGTTTTGCCATCCTGTGCTAGGGAGGGTGCTGTACTCTCTGTTAACCTAATGTCTGGAGTGGGTCATGGGAGAGGGTCTGCTCTGCTTGCTCGGTGGGATATGGGCAGCTGCCCTTTGTGTGGCTTTGCCTTCTCCTGCCACTGCCTGGACCTCACCAGCAACAGGTGCTTCCTTGACGTGACCACTTTCTTGGGGTTAGAGCTGGGTGGGTTGTACTCAGTGGGATGGTAAGAGGGGAGGGAAGTGGTTGTGTTTCTGCCATCCACCTCCTAGGAGCAGTTTGCTTTTCTTAATGCTGTTATGCCAACAGTGCAACACTGCTCACAGCTGTCTGGGGGAAAAAAAAGGTGTTTCTGAAATACCTTCTCCCTCCTGGTCTGTTTTGTCCCCTTTCCTTTTACAGCCAGTATTTGGAGTGTGAAGGTTTTTGCCAGCTGCACTGCCAGCTCTGGCTCAGCAACCACCCTGGACTTTATCCAGGATCTGTGGTTGGGAACACTGAGGAGCAGGGATCTGGGTGGCCTAAGCCCAAGGATGTGGCCAAAGGCACAGAACAGGGCTCAGGCAGGGCCCCCAATGGAACAGAAGTACATGGAGGACAAGACTCCAGAGGAGCCACTCTGGGGGACTGATCATGGCTACAATTATCGGGTCTTTGGCCACCAATGTCACTGATATTGCTATGTACTGATGGAAGATACTTTCTCCTTTACTTTCTCAAATCACATCCTCAGGGAAGGAAGCCTGTGGGCTTGGGTAGCAAGTGAACACAGCATGGTGGTCTCAGCATTTTTGGGATGGAGCTGGACTGTAGGCTTTGTGCTGTGAGGATGGCCTTATATGCCTTGTGCTGAAGGAACAACCTGCCTGAGGGGACCTTTGAAGTTTCAAAGTGATTTCCTGAAGATTCATCCCATGTGAGGTTGGTTGGAGCTTGCATGAGCACTTCTGCCAAGCTGCTGCTTCTCTCCCTGTGAGCTGCATTGGCTCGGCATAGAGCACTGATATTTTAGGTTTCTTGTTATGATCTCACTGATGTTTTAGGAATCTCAGCCTCATTGAGTGTGACTCAATGGGTTCTAATAATTTTTCTCCAACTTCTTTCTACTGAGGGTGCTGTTGGCACTCTGTGCCAGCATAATCCAACTGCAAAGAGCTGTTGCTGTTGAAGTCGCTCCCATGTTCAATACCTGGTTGTACCACATCTGATGTAGTGCCACAACACTGCTGCTCTGCCAGTCAGTCACAGGGGAGTTTTGGAAGGAAGGCTTATAGCCATGTTTCATGTTCAGACCAAAGGCTGAGCATGCTTTCAGCTACTGACTGTGAATATAAACTAGAATGGGAATTTATGGTCCTCTAGCTCCGCTGCAGTAACCCTCCATGGTAAATTCAGGCAACTTACTTCTCGGTGGAAGAGTGGACTTGCATCCAGGCTAAGGGTGCCTGGCATGCACCAGGGGTGAACACCAGGGAAAGCAAGCCATGCAAAACTGTCAGAAATGAGTGGGGGTTCAACATGAAGAGTCTTGTCCAAGCCTTGAGCATTGCATATGCTCTCTCTTGATCTCCAGCCCAGACAAATTGAGACCAACTCTGGGGAGACAGGGCTACCCAGACAGTGTTACCACGGAGACACTAGGTCCAGCAGGGCCTGCTGCTCTTGGCTGGCTCAGTGGTGGAAGTGCCTGTAGACAGCTTTGGACAGCAAGCTCGGTTCAGCAAAAGCTTTGTTAACAAGTGAAGCAGGTTGAGCACTGGCAATGTCAGGCTGTGTAGCTTTCAGTAGTCGGTTTCTGGGTGAAGAAGGAAACCTGGGGCTGGGGAAGGTGGCCCCACATATCCTTATTGGTGCCTCTGCTGATGGCATTGTAAAAGAAACTGGACGTGCCTGGGCAGCGCGATCCTGGCATGGGAGCCCTGGGAGGAGGGAAGAAGGGAAGCACATGCTATGTCAGGTGTCACACTTGGACCTGCAGCGTGTGACACCTCCCTGGGCTGGCAAAAATGGGTAGGTTGGGACAGCAGCTTTTTGTTGCAATCTGATTACAGCCTTTCTGTTTTTGCTGACCCTTTGCTGTGGGTTGGGATTTTTTTTGTTGTTGTCTTGTTTTGCTGTTTTTTTGTGGATTTTTTTTTACTTGGAGGAATTAAAAAATACAGCTTCCATGAATAAATATAACTCTTAGCTCCATCTTATTAACTAAAAGCAATTTAGGGCTAAATACAGTGAATGTTAACAAAAAGCCAAGAATAGAAAATTGTTTAAGTGGCCAAAGAAACTTTCTCCCATTGTGATGCAAGCCAAGCTATGCCAGCTATATGTAAATGTATGCAGTAGGCTCTGTGCATGTGTCCACTTTGAAGTTGCCATCTGAATTTAATTCTGCCTTTGTGATTAAATCAGGCCATTACGTTTAATCTCACTTAATAGTAAGAAACGCTCTTTGTTGTTTTCTATAGGCAACATATTCTGCCCCTAACATATACAGCTTGGCATTCACACTTTACTATTAATCCCCGATGGCTGATAATTGCTTCATCTCCAAGTTCTCTGTCCAATTCACAAGGGAACTGATTGCAACTATTCTTCCCCTATACATTAATGCACTGTTTTGGTCTTACTTCTTTGGCTCAGTGAACCCTATCAAGCTGTCCACATTTTCTGGGCATGTGGGCGTATTGTAAGTTGTTAAATTAAATTCTGCACTGACCCCCTAAACACCAGAATCTATTAGCACTGCAAGTTAGCTGATTGACAAGTGGGGCTACTTTTCCACTCAAAAACCTGACATAGGGAAAAAAACCCAACCCAGGCTAAATAAGGCTGACTATTTTGTTTCAAGTGAAAGTCCGAGGTCTTCTGCCTGCTGTCTTTCTACTTACAATTTCATTACTGCAGCAGGATCAATTGTATTATTACCGTGGTATTGTTTCATTGATCTTACATATGTCAGTCAGGAAATGTCTTTGGAAAAAAGACCAAGTATTGGGAAGATCTCTTTAGTTTGCTTGAATGTGGAAGCCCATGCAGATTTTTTTTCCAAGTATATTCAATTCAGAGAGCTAGATTTTTGGAGGGGGGTTCTGTTTTCTTTTTATCTTTAATTCCCGGAAGATGGCCCTAATTCCTAATTACTGAGTTAAGCCCAAGGAACCTCAGACTTTTTCATTATTTTACCAGAAATGTACCAGAAAGGTGTTTTTTAACACCTTGGCACAGATTCCTGCAGGGAGACTGATTGAAAGAGACGGTCAAACTCCCCAAGAACAAATATCAGCAGTTTGGGTTTCCTTTCTTTTACCAAAAGCCGGTATTTAAACAGATTTGTAGGCTTTTCCATCACAGAAGAAATAGAATGATATAGTGAAACCCACATATAAACAGGGTCTTACTTATTTCCACCTCTAGTGGTGTTAGAATACCTTCCACAGCTGCTGAGCAGGGACTGCAACTACATGTTATTAGATGAGTGACTAAGTTATTAGATGAGTGACACAAGTTATTCATATTCAAAGTGTTGCAGTGGTGTACGGCATCTCTTCAATTAGTTTTCATTGTGTCGACTGTATTAAAATAGATCTTCTTAAGTTGTCATTCAAAGTTTCTGAAGTACTCATTCAGGCCATGTGGACAGTGAGAAAATTTGAAGTTTAATAACAATTACTTTTTTTTAAAGCTCACTGGTATGGAAAGGCTAAAATCCATCATGTATCACAGCAGAAGTTAACTGCTAACCAACATGGGTTTAGAGGATGTGCCTGCAGACTGTCACTTGTAGTCACAGAATCATAAAAAACTGAGGTGGGAAGGAACCTAGACAGGTCTGTGGCCCGATCTCTTGCTCTAAGCAGAACTAACTTCGAAGTTGTATCAGGGTGCTCAAGGTTTTGCTTATTTTGCCCCTTGTCCTTTTGCTGCAGGCCTCTGAGACGAATCTGGTTCCATCTTTTCCGTGGCCTCCAGGTAGGCAGCAGGAAGCTGCTTCTTAGTGTCTCCTCAGGCTTTCCTTCTCCAGGCTAAAGAAATCCAGAGCCCTGTCCCATAAGGATTCATTTAATTTATGGCCATATAAAAGCATCCACAAGCACTGAATGTGGCTCTGTCAGTCACAACAGAGTGAAGTAGCAGCCATATTCAGGTGCATGCAGCCCTGCCTCTTGTACACCATACATGGTCAACTTGCCCCAGTTGAGACATCTTCTAACCTTAGTGAACTCCTTCATGGATGAAAGTAAAACACTATCTCTGAATGTGAGCAAAGTGAAGGTGATAGTGATGGGTAGGCAGAACCAAACAGAAAATTTTGCTGCTGCTGTGAAATTTCCCTGTGTGCATTCACAGCTGGAGTTGGGGAGCCTCCCTGGCCTCCCGCACATACCCTTCTAACCTGCATTCAAGGCAGGCTTTTTACTGTGGGCTAGCTACAAGATATTTTCCTGACCCGGGAGATGCTTCAATACTTGTGGCTGGTCCACAAGGGTGTGCAATACCTCAGGCCAGGAAGCCATCAGTGGGTGGTGGCTGATACCAAAGGCTTTAGCACATCTGCAAATCCATCTAACCTGTCCTCTGCATTCTGAACTGGCTTCTCTGAATCTGCTGTGCTGAGCACAAGGTCTTGCCCTATATTTTCACAATGGCCCAAGCTTAGGACATCAGAAAGACCATTTCCTGCTTCAGCACAAAGTCTGCAAATGACAGCCCTGCTCTTCACGAGTTGGTGACAATTCCTCTCTGCAGGTACATTTTCCATGTAGGCAGCAGAGCTCTCTCAGAGTTCCGTCTGAAACTGCCGAATTCATTCTCTGCTGGGCTTAGGTTTGCCTCAGACCTTCTCTTTCTCTGTGGCAAGTGAAAGCTTTTATGTTTCCCTTTGCCAGGACTTCTAGAAAGGACAAAGCCACTGTGACCCAGAGGGCCATAAATTTTTGTCTACATCAAGCACAAACAGAAAAAGGTCTTTTTTAAAGATGTAGATGCAGCTCCAAAAGTTGTGTCTTGCATTTCTGCCATCGTCTTCCAGAATCGCCTACGATTCCTGCAGTTTAGAGCCAGCTACGGAATGTATTTCCATAACCAGGAGCACACATATGCTTTGGAGTTGAATGATTTATTCAGAGTGAACCTTCCCACTGATTTTCATTAGTCCCTCCAAATCAGTGTCCCTAAAACGTTGCACAGATGCTTTTTATTTCTATCCTGTTTCAGCTGCCTCTTTTGCAAGTAGTTACGTGACTCCTGTGAGGCATTTTAATGAATTAATTTACATTGCTGGGTTGCTTCACACTGCCTTTGACAAAAGTCACTGTATTTACTTTATAAAATGATGGTGTCCTGCTGCACACTGTAATCTTGCTACAGGCAAGGAAATGGCTACATGGGGGCTGGAGGCTCTGCTCTTAAAGCAGGAATCTGGCTCCGCAAGAGCAAAGGATTTTGTCCTGGTGGTTTCCAAGGGCCACTCTAAGGGAAACTGGCAGGGAATGAGATTAATGCTCTAATTAAAAGAACAGGAAAGAAACCTACTAGTTTTGTCTAAGAAGTGATTTGTATTGCAATGCAGCCTTCAGCACTCCCACAGCTCCCAATATTGAATGCTGTTTAATAAATCAATAACGTGTTATTGAGTTATCCATCCATCCAGGTAATTATATAACTTTACTGGCATTTTCTCTGAACTGTGCCACAGAATTAGACTTACATTTACTTTGGATCAGACAGAGCGTCAGAGCTAGCCTAGGGAAGGCTGGCTTAAGTTTCAAGTTGTTTTTCCATTTTCCATTAGAAATTAGTCAGGTTAAACACCAACAAGAAGCAGTGCGGGTGCTGATGATCTGGGAGAGACACACAGAAAATCGATTTAGAAGTTTGTTTAAAAAACACTCACAGAAAGTTGCTCCGTGTGCTTTTAGTTCTGACCAAACTAAGAAAGCTTACAATGAAGCATGTATCCAGCAGCAAAACTGGTAGCAATAGAGTCCCAAGTAAATCTAAAATTAATCATATTTATCCTCTCTGTATTTAAAGACTAATTTAGGTTTTGAACTTCTCCCAGGCTGCTCAGCAGTTGCTTTGGGTTTGTTCTTAGCATGAAATTGGAGACTGATGGCAATCCCTGGCCCAAGCGATTTCAGATGTCTCCTTTAAGTACTTCTTATCCACTGCCTCATTTGTAGGAATGCAGAAAAAAAAAAAAGCACCAATTTTAAAAGGACTTTGAAATACCTGTATACGAAGTACGCAACAATTTCATATTGCTGCTCTCTTCCTATTAACAAATGTTTGCAACGTTTTCATAATAAAAAGCATTGGTAATTCCATTGTGAAAGTGGAGAAGTGAGAACTGTAACAAACAGAGCCTGTCGAGGCAGAAATGGCTGCGAGATGACCTGAGCAGGAGCATGACTGCAAGGAAGAGGCTTCTAGTAAGGTGGGCTTTGAAGAGCTGCCTTTCATTTCACATTCAGAGACTCTGTTCCTGGAGTCTTTTACTCCTATTGCAGCAAGATCAGTTCCAAAGACTTTTTATTCCTAGAAGTACTGTAAATGCGTGCACAATTCTGAAAGCACATGGAGCTTTCTGAGTGCCCAGTGATGTCCTGCCCATACCAATGGCACCGGCAAGCGTGCCCAGGCAGGTGGTGAATGCTTGGCAAGCCTTTCCCTAACGTTGTTCAAGCTGCCCAACCTGCATCTTGGATCCTGCCACCACCCAAGTTGTACAATAACCATCTGGACTAGCCTTGAAGTTCCATTCACTGCAGCGGACAAAGTCACCGGTTCCTTTTCACAAATGCTGGCCATGCCAGCAGCGAGGGAGGGGGGGCACATCCTGATTTATTTGGTCTCTAAGCTGTTCTTGGAGAATGTGTCCTTTCTCTCCAGGACTCTGGTACAAGCTTTATTTAGCCTCAGATTGAGGCGCGAAAGGGCACCCGCTCCCCTGCCGCCTTCCTCTGGCAGCTCGCAGCCACGAGTTACCCACATGCTCTGCCTGACAAGGGGAAAGCTGATTACAGGGTGCCTGCGGGCTGACAAAAATAAGGCACTGCACCTTTAGCAGTTAAATATTATTAATGTTTATTATACAATTATTAACTGTTCCAGGGTTCAGACTCCCCAGCCAGCCGCTGACACAGGACGGGATGTGTGCGCAGCAGTGGGGTGGTTTTTCCTGCTGTGAGAAACTTCCCGTTGCTGGTGGGGCGCTGCGGAGTTGCAGCCCCGCGGCGAAGCTGAGGCACGCTCGGAGCACGGGGGCAGCCCGCGGGAGCGCCACCAGCACCCCAAGGCCGCTCTGCCCGCCTAGCCCAGCCGCCGTGCTCGGCCCAGGCCGCAGCGGGAACGCGGGGAACGGCGCCGCCGGCCCTTTAAACCCGGCGCGCCCACTCAGCGCTGGCCAATGGGAGGGCGGGCGCGGCAGGGAGCGGGGCGCCCATTGGCTGCGGCCTGCGGCGGGTGCGGTGTTCGGAGCGGCCGGCGCGGTGCCGGGTAGCGGGCGGATGTGTTCCGCTGCCCGGCGGGGCTCGGGCCGGCTTCTGCTTTCCAGTGTCTTGCTCTCTGTTTCGTTGTCCCTTTGCGCCGTGGGGAGGGGAGTTGGAGCCGCCCTGGGAGGGCGGCTCACTAGGCCGGGGGGGCATTGAGGGCTTCCTTGCTTCTTGTCCCTGTACAGAACCCACTGTTGGGTGGGGAGCAGGCTGGGGAAGGGAAGGTGCAAAGGCAGCGCAGGGGCGCACGTGTAGCGGCAGGTCAAGTGTACGTGTGTACCGGCAGCGAGAGCCTGTGGTTGCTCGAGTACACGGTGCCCAAGTGAAATAAGGTCCAGACATGTTATAGGCAAGGTTTTTCAGCATGCAGGCGGGTTTTGAAGGACTCCTCTATGCTTCTGTCTGACAGTTTTAGCAAACGGGAGATCGTTTCGTGTCCAGCAGTGGTTTGGGCTCATAACATAGAAAGTCTTTCTGAGAAGCAAATGTATTCCTGATGGAGCTGAGAAAAGAGCTGCTAATGAATCTTGAACAGCAACATGGGTGAGACTGTGTCTCTCAGGGCGCCCTTCAGCACCCCTTCCCCACTTCCAAAACTCCCTCATGCTCTGCCATACGGTAAACCAGGGACTCTTCTCTCAGAAGCACTTTCTGTCTTTTTGCCCAGTGTTTTTTTTACTGCTGGTTGCAGTGGCAAGACCCATGAACAGAAACTTTGCTCCCACTGCGAGTAGGCAGAGGGAGAGCACACCTCATGCTCCAGGGAATTGTACTTCCAGTGTTGAGAGCTTGTTTTGAAAACAATAACATACTCCACATTCTCTTGGGACTCCTCACCAAAACCTGTGCAGAAATTTACTGCAGAGGAAAAAAAACTACAAAGCATCCTGCAGACAGTAGAAAACACAAGGAGACTCTCTCCAAGAAGGTGCTGTGACTGGAGTTCCCAAGGATGCTCTTTTTCTGAATAAACTACCCATCACGTGTGCAAACTTCCCTTTGACCAGAGTAGAAGGGCTTTGGGGTGGGTGAGGACCTAGCAGCGAACCAAATCATCCCTTTGGGAGTCTCTGGCCAGAGGAAGTATCAGGACCTTTGGTGAAATGAGATCCTTTTCCTCCTTGTACCAAGTGAAGCCAGAGAGGGGGTGATGACTAAGTTTATCAGGCTTTCCGCATCTTCTTTTCCTGTTTCTCTATTTCATGCCCTGCTCACAACCATTTCTCTGGTGGCAGCACCCTGAGGGGCCCAGGAAGGGAGTGGGGTCTCCTTGCTGTGGGAGAGGAGCTCCGGGCATGCACACACAGTTTTGCCTTCTCCTCCTCCAAGAGAATTCAGGAGCACATATACAGCTCAATATAGTGCACCAGGCTCAAAACTGAAAAATTACTGCTTAGATGTCTGTTCTATCACAGGGTTTTGTTTTTCTTTTTCTCCTTAAAGGGTATTTTTCATCCCTGGAAGAAAAGTACATTAAAATCCAACAGGTTTGAGTTATTGTTGCAAGAGTTCAATCCTGGTCGCCACCATCCCTCCCCCTTCTTTGCATTTCCCAGATCCCTAGGAGGAAAGAAAGAATGAATGAAAGAAAGAAAAACCCTCCAAAAGAAAGCAGGGGTCTCCTCTCAGACTCTCACGCTTGCAGGCTAGCTCCTGGCACGCTTATAGGCATGGCACACAGCCTCTTCTGTCGGCACAGACTTGGCAAACCTGGGCCAGAGCTGGCCTTACTCATTGTGTTCAAGTCACCTTCTTGATTACAGCAAAAAAAGGCGTTTGTGGTGGGTGACTGAATTGGCCACCCTACTAGACAGAAGGCAGAAGGAGAAAAAACAGGAAAGAAACAGGCAAATTAGTGTTTTGTTGAGAGAGGAGAACAACACCCAGGGAGGAAGCGGTACCGGCTGCCTCCTATTTATAAGTCAGCTCTTGCCTGGTGTTCTCTGGATGCTCATAAAGCTGTGATACAGCCTGGCTGCCCTGCTCCCTCCCCAGTGGGTCCTGCTGGGACCACCATGGGGGATGTGGCACCTGCACCTCTGTGGGTATTGCACATACACACACTCTTAGTGTAATACAGAAGTTCAAGTCTTTCTTTTATGCTGTGTTGGGGAAGAAGCGGGAATTCAGCATGTCACCAGGACAAGCATGTACCTGAGCTAACACACTCTGTGGGGTTGGTAAAGAGGGTGGTGTATGTGGTAGCTGTGGAAAATTCTTGGGTTTTCTTTTGTTTTCATGTTAATAATCCATTTTCAAAACACAAGCAGATAAGCAAGATTGAAAGTCGTTTCTAATTCAAACACAGTTATTGTTTCTGTTAAAATGCGGCCACTCAAAAAACAAACTCAAATCTCAGTAGCAAATAATTTGGTTGAGTGAATGTTTACATTTTGCTGCAGACATCAGTAGCTTCTTGGGATGTTTTAGTAAAAACTATGTAAGAATAATAGAATGACAGAAGTACAAATATATCACCTTGTAGGAGTTGGCTGTACTCAGTTAACCTAAAACACATCAATGCAAAATGTGTAGTTACCCACAGTTCTAACTGAAAATAAATGAGGGGAAAAAAAGTTAGATTTATTTTTTTCTTTGTCAAACAACTTGAAACAGGCAATCGAATGCCCACTTTAATGGTGTTATGTGGTAGAAGGTGCATGCAAAACAGTATCTAGTCTTTCACAAAATAAAGTCATGCCAGCGAGCAGTGAAATCACATGTGCTAGTGTATAAAATCTCTTTGAAAGCCTTGGCTTTCCTCACGAGAGCAAGAAATATTCTTGGAGGCTTTCTGGAGTCAGCAGCCAAAGCCAAACACTATAGAGGGCTTACACCAATACAATCCAAAAGGACAATTTGCTTGGAAGCCTGTGGCTAATTTCGAACACAATGCCCAATGTCATGGTCAGTTGTGCTGCAGAAAGTTGGCAGCTTGGCTCAGCCTCTCCCTCGGCCCGAAAAGATGCGAGTGTTTCTGGCTGAAGCCGCACCGCTTATTGGATGTCCCAGACGGCTTCAAACGAGCCCTTTCATAGCGACACACGGCCAAGTGCGGGCAAAGAAACGAGGGGGGAAACAAAGGTGGCTCTGAAGTCATTTCCCTGTGCTGAAGCCAGCCATCCGGTTTCGCTCCTTCCCCATTGAGGGGGCAGAAAGCGGCAGGAAGAGCGGGGCTGAAAGGGAACAAACCGGCCGAATGGGCTGGTGGGGAGGCAGCCAGGGCTGGGGCTGCGCCGGGCAAAACTCCCATTCTCCCTGCCCAGAAAGGGATGAATGATTAATTATAGGCATCCAAAAGGTAATATATGTGGTGGGCCGGTGTCCTGCAGCCAAGTTCCTAGAGCACCTGCGAAAACAGGATTCAACGGGAGACAAAGCCTCTCTCCCCCTTTATGGAGAGCACAGAGGGGTACTGTTCCCCCTTCACCTGGTCTGCTTTCTGCTGGCACAACCTCCTTGCAACGCAGCCGATTTCTATGTCCACTGGCTGTATGTAGGAAGCAAAATCCCCCTGTCTACAAAGAAAGGAAACTGGGTTATCCCAGATGCCAAAAGGGAGTGGGGGGTGTCTGGGGTCTGGTCTTGAGACCAGAGGATGCAAATCTTAGACGTCAACTCTTTTCATCTTTGTGTAGCCTGACAGCCAGTGCACAAGGCCACTGCATGCATAGGTAGTAGAGACAGGGTTTTCAGAGTAACCTGAAGAGAATTAGCCACAGATCCCACTGCAATTAAGCAGAGACTGGCTGTTTGGCTCCCTTAGGCACTTTTGAAAATCCCAGCCTGCCCTATGGATTCAGTGAAGCACAGAAGAACCTGCTAAACTGAAATATAAGCCGCATATGGTAAGGAGTAAAGTGCCTGGTTACTCCTAAATTAGGATAATAGCAATTTCTTTGTTTGTGTGTTTGTTTTTCACAATAAGTTTGAAAAATATGATTTAATAACCCCCTGGCTCTGTGGGACAATCTGTGAGTCCTCTCACTTCATCCTGTCTTCCCACTGCTTTTCCAGCTCCCAGTCCTGCTTCCCACTCCCGCCCTTCTCCTGGGACAGAGACATGCCTTTTCCTTGTTTTAGCAAAGTTTAGGTTTGCTTAAATTTGGGAAAAGCCATGAGACAAATCTTTGCTGCCAGGTGAGCATAAGGACTGACCACCACCACCATCCCAGCTCCAGCCCGATATGGAGTGAATGCCTGGGGAAGTGAGAAGTTGAAACCCCACTTGCTGTACTGCATGGCTTGTGTTCCCAACCTGTCCTGCAATGCTGGCCATGCTGGGATTTCTGTTACTTCAGGCAAAACAATCTTTTCAGCAATAGGTCTTGACTATGGTTTTTTTTCAGGATTCCTCTCCTGCTGGAGGGAGATGCTCAAACATGTGGCTTTGGGCCTGGATCTGTGGTGCTGCACAGGCACCGCTTCACCAAGGGTCCAAGACCTAAGTGGCTTAGGCAGCCACAGTGGAGAGGAAGACAGGTGTGTGGGACCTAAAGGCTGCATATAACAGGAAGTCAGTGCGGTAAAAGGAATTCACATGGCAGACTGGTGTGTGATAACTATAGTGCTGCACATTGCAGCTCTGACCCATTGTGTGTGAGGTTCCCAGTAGAGACAGTGCCTGCAAGTCAGCTTAATGAAGAACTTTAGGTCCTTGAGACACTGTTAAATAGGATTTAGCTATCTAAGTTGCTTGGGTTTTGCATGCTGAGTGGAATGATGCCCAGATTCCCCTATACATCTGTCCCATACCTGCTCATTTGGCAGTGTGGCGAAGCGAAGCCCCGTTGAGAATCCCACTGGAGGAATAACATGGAGAAGCAAGGCAGGCACCACAGCCTCATAAAACAGTCAATAAAATGATTCCTGTGCTTGTTTGGTGAAGAAGATTTGGCAGAACAGGAAAAGTAAACATACCAAATAGTGAGAACAATCAGCCTCAAAGAACACTGTAATAATTTGTTATAATTTCCCTCATGCTGTTTCCATTAGCCAACCTGTTAATGCTTGCAGAGATGCAGTATCCTCACAGCAAGGCCAGGGTACATTCAGATACAAAAGATGCTGCTGTGATGGAAAAGCTGCTTGTCCATCCTGGCCTGGACAAACCTGCCTTCACCAAACACATACTGCCGAAAAAGCCTTTGAAGAAAGCAAGTGGAGACATCAGTACAGCCAGCTAGCCTGACTTATTTCTTTGCAAGTAAAGCCGTGTAAACCAGATCTTACTCACAAACATCTTCAAATAATTGTCTCAAAAATGAAATAAAACTTACGCTGAATTTTTAAAATAATTGTATTCCTTGGGTGGGGTGTATGGAGAGGACGTATAGGTGCAGAGAGAGCAGGCATGCACACCCCTGGCATGGCACAGACCTTGCGGTGGCATTGGCACCCACTTTGGGCTCTCCCCGTGTGTTGGCTGTGCCTGTGTGGTGACATGAGAGCCACACACATGTGCCAATGGTATCATGGGATGGCACTGAACCCTCCACTGTACGGCACCAGGGCTCAGCCGCAACAGATGTTGTATGCTAATGCTGGGGTGAGAGTCACCTGGGGCAGACATGGCTGCTGGAGGGGCTCCTTGGTGATACACTGTGAAAAAGCCACCCTCATCCTCGCATGTGGAGCAGCAGCATGGCCATGGCCTTCTCCTTGGCTGCTGTTGGATCCCCTCTCACAGGCAGTGCACGGGAGCTTGCTGAAGCGAGCGGGGTGCTCTTGCAGCTTGCGTTTTCCAGATGGTTGATGTGCACAGTGAACAATGGCCAGGACATCATGGCAGGGCGTGCTGCCGAAACCTCCCCCTGCATACAGAGCAGTGCGCGGCCTGTAATTAGCAGCCCTGCTCATGTCAGGCTGAGACCGTTCCCATAAAGATGAATCCCCTTCCTGTTGCTCTGGAGGGGATGTTCGGCCAAGGGTGGGCTGGATGGTCCTGGGATGGGAGGCGGTGGGGATTAGCTCGCAGTCTGACCCGCCTTGCATGAGCCTTTGTGAGGATAAACAGAACAGTTTTGTTTCCTTAAAGAGCAAACCTGGAAGGAGCATATTTTGGCCTCTTGTTAAAGGTGTCTGGAGTATTTGGCATTCTGGATGCTCAAGTGTGCGCATGTGAGTGGAGAACAAAAAATACAAATAAAAATTCTCCAACTTTTCTGCCTTTGCATGCTGACACACATGGCGCCCATGCTCACACTGTTTCTAATCTAGTCTTTTCACCTACTCCTAATATAAAAGTACTAAAATGGCATTAAAAATATGAACATCAAAACATTCACTTGCCTCCTTGCACACTCAGCTTTCCACAGCTACTTGTGCTCTGGGATACACAGCATCTTCTAAGAGAAGGCTGCATGGAGACCTAACAGCAACCTTCCAGTAACTGAAGGGGGCCTACAAGGGTGCTGGAGAGGGACTCTTCATTAGGGACTGTAGTGGTAGGTCAAGGGGTAATGGCTTCAAACTTAAACAGGGGAGATTTAGGCTAGATATAAGGAAGAAATTCTTTACTGTGGGTGATGATGCACTGGAACAGGTTGCCCAAGGAAGTTGTAGATGCTCCATCCCTGGCAATGTTTAAAGCCAGGTTAAAGGACAAGGCCTTGAGCAACCTGGTCTAGCAGAAGGCGTCCCTGACCATGGCTGAGGGGTTGCAACTAGATGATCTTAAGGTCCTTTCCAACCCTAACTATTCTATGATTCTATGATTCTTCACCTCATATGGCCCATGACTGTGCCCTAAGAACGGAGGTAGGCAAGGAGAGTAAGGGCTAATTTTTACCAGTAACCTTGAAGCCAGGTCTTTGGCTGGACCCTGCCTTTGCCATGACCTCAAGCAGCATCCAGCTTTGAGGTCGCTGCTGAAAATTCATGCTGAAGGAAATGAGAGAAGCTTTTAACTTGACTGAGGACACAAAGTTATTTCTTGCCCTTGTCCTTCTGGGCACACCACTGAT
This sequence comes from Strigops habroptila, assembly GCF_004027225.2. Taxonomy (NCBI): domain Eukaryota; kingdom Metazoa; phylum Chordata; class Aves; order Psittaciformes; family Psittacidae; genus Strigops; species Strigops habroptila. Next base: position 28,653,188 of record NC_044278.2, on the reverse strand, counting down.
GAGAAGCAAAAGCAGGGACACTAGAAGTGAAGTCCCAATGACAAAACCCACCTGCCCTCCAGGCACCGGAGTGGTGCTTGTCCCAGTGCAGAAGCATCTGTGGTTTCTGTGAAATATGGGTCCACACCCGGTGCCTTACAGTGCTCCTTTGGACTTTGGGGTTCCTACACTCCCTGCTTGGGAAAGGTCATGTGTGTCTGTGTAGATCTATGTCTCACAAAAGGCATTCAAGCGCTGTAGCTTTTCTGCTCTTTAAAATAATACAAAAGTGTTATTATAATAATAAAACTAGAAGTCCTGCCACAAACTCAGTTGAACAGCCTTGGAAAGCCTTTGTCAAATGTGGTATTTCCAGGACAGTCACTGCTAGCAGAGTTTTCTCGCTCTTTCACTGCCCAGCACTGCTGGGATGACAGAAGTGCAAGCTGCCACTGGAAACTCTCCCTTAGCCAGCCCATGGCAGCTCTCACGTGGCTCGGCTGTGACCAGGGGGTGGGCAGAGACACCCGGCTGCCATGGGGGACTCCCTCCCTCCATGGGAGCAAAGGGCAGCCAGATGCTGCTGCACTGCCACAGCAATGAGAAATTGCAAAGAAAAATGCAGACCTTGGGCTTGTTTCTACCTGCTCTAAGCTGCTGTACCCAGACTATGAGTCTGTGCAGCAGGCAAGCAGGTCGTTAATTCCCACCAATTATCCCACCCAATTTCCCCAGCCAGGTATTTGTGCACAGTTACCTAGCGTGATAGAGGGGGGGCTGATATCTCCCCAGCTCCTCTCGATCGGTAAGGTCTTGTTCTGGTCTCATGTGAAGGCATGGTTGGAAAGGCTTGGCATGATCTGCTTTCAAATGAAGCACCCGACATACAGTGCCACAGAAAATTAACCTGCTGAGATATTTGAAAGGGAATGTAGAGCTGGATTTTTTCAGGCTTCTAGCCAAATTGGATGTGCCGCATGGGTGTTTTGGTGGTGGTGTGCTATGTTGACTACACAGTGAAGGCAAAAACTATTTTTCCTGAAGTATTTAATGGTATGTACAGATGTCCAAATGCTCAGACAGTATACAGGGAAATACCATTCTCTCCGTGCTCTGTTCTCATACCCTGTCTCTAAACCTCCATTGCTGCCTCTGGTCAGAGATCCTGGTATAACCGATCTGACTCACCATCAGGCACTCTCACCTTCTTAAATCCCTCAATTTTGCCAAAATTATGCTTTGTTTTTTCTATAGAGGGTAAACATAGGCGAGAGTTGGGTGCTGACCACATGAAACAGGCGATGCCAGCTCACCGATGGACCTCAGGCTGGGATTTGGAAACCTGAGCACATCGCTGTCTCAGTGTAGGTTTGTGAGCTGAAAGGATGAGGCAGCGCTGTAGCCTCTCTGCAGCTACTGCTCTGCCAAGCCTCCACCAGTGGGCTTTGTCTTTTTAATTTTGGGTCATTTCAACCAACTTTATGCCCCATATAAAGCAAGTGTCGTTAGAGCCGGGAAGGAGAGAGTGAGCGAAGGCGGCATCTGAGAAACCCCGATTCACGTCTGCAAAGCGATTGTGCTGCTCTTGGCAGTTGCAGGTGACAACCCTAACGAGTGCCCAGGAGCAGATGAGAAGTTTATGGGCTGTTAATAAACTGTAACCAATTGGTGAATGCCAGCGGGTTGTGTTCAAGCTGTTTGGGGCCACAGGTCCTTGGGAGAGCTTGCACTTGCTCTGCCTTTATTTCAACGTAGCAGAAACATGAAAGCATGTGGCAGACTCTTGATGTTTGTTACAGTGAATAGACATATGTCCCTCACACTAGCATGTAGAATATCTAATTAAGTTACACAATGATAGCTTATACCCAGGGGCAGTCACAAACAAGACGCTGTCACACTATTAAGAACACAAACAAAATGAAAATTGCCTCTTTATACATTATAATGAATATGTTTTCAATACATTAAAAGTTCATTTACTAAAAGACTCTGTAAGACTGGGTGGATTTCTGCTAATATAATTTTGTTTTTTTCAGAAGGATCAGTTTGTATGGTTAGGATTAGGGACAGGTTTTTTAATGAAGCTACTGAGCACTTTTCCCTGATAGACCTGAAAGAAGAAATTGAATCTTAATCGTGTGTTTATTGTGTTGTCTCAAGCAAATCCCTCTCTTCAGAGCCCCACCTCAGGAGAGGCTTCTTTTCTTCCTTCTGCAGGACACTTATGCTGTGGATTTGTGTCTCCCTTTTTCTCATCTCCTCTCTTCTTCACCAGCTTTTTGTGGTTTTGTGGACAAGAGACATCCAGTTTCAGGGGTTATCTCCCACTTCTGGGTTGGGGATGCCAGATAACAAGGTCTGTATGACAGGATGGTGACAACTAAAACCCAGGGGTAAGTCCTGATCAAAGGGTACAGCTTTTCTTGTGAGGATCTCAGATGGGTGATGCATCCTTCCTCTAAAAACTGCTGGGGCGTTGCAGCCCATTCGTCTTCCCACCAGAAAGCTTCATTCCCGTTAAGGCATTTTGGCACTTCTTCTGTGTGGGAATAATTACATTGTGCAACATTTGCATGGGCAAAGTCTGCAGGTGGGGAGGGCTGTGCAATCTGGGGAGAGCTCTTTGCTTCCGTCTCTACCTTCAGCATAACTGAGAGCCAGAAAGAAGAGTCAGTCCCTAGGAGGGTGCTTCCCTTCTTTAACCCAGCTCTGGTTAAACCCTCCCTAAAAACGATGAGGAAGCTGGGAGGCTGCTGCTGCCAGGGCGTGCTGCCGAGCTGCAGATTGGAGCTGACCACTTCATGGTCCATCCCCAGCTCACACCAAGCTGTCCCTCCACTTCACAGACCAGTTTAACATGGACCACATTCCCCTGTAGTACACCCGGGATATTTTATAGGGGACAGGTCGCTCCAGGAGCCATCTTCAGGCACTTAAACAGGGGCTGGCTTTCAGGGGATTCTGGTTTAAGGCTCATGCAAGCTCAGCCTCCGATGGTTTGAACTGGCCATCCTGGAAAATGAGGAGCAGACAGGGAGGGTCCCAAGGGGGCAAATCCTTCCTCACAACACCTCTGCCTGATGCCTGGCAAAGACCCAGCCCCTGTGGAAAAACCAGTCCCAGAAATGTATCCTGGAGAGCACAGGGGAAGGGGCCATAGTTACACAACCTCCCCTCTCACATCTCTCAGCTCAAGAGCCCTTCAATATGTTTTTCTCACCGCAGCTCGTTTCCCCCACACGGTTCTTGCCCACTGTGGCTGGAGTTCTGACTAGGAAGAAGATTTCCCCATCCCTTCTGGGATGCTACGCCCAGGCAAGGCTCCCTCACCGCCCTCTTTGTGTGCCTTTTGTGCTGGGTGCACCCTGCCACTCGCAGCACTGCAGAGAGCTGGGAGTTCAGCCCGCTTTCCACTGTCACTGAGAAGGTGGGGCTGGCAAGGGGAAACGCTGGCTTCTGCCTGACTCTTAGGATCACCAGGCTTTCCCGGGTTTCAGATGAGGAAAGGGTTCCTGTAGTCCCAGTGCACTCAGCTCCCTGTGCTGCCCATCAAAGAGTAAATCTCCTTTCTGTGTTGCTTGAGCAGCATTAAAGGGTTGCATTATTTCTGCTGAGGGAAAGCAGCAGAGGGTGTAGGGAGAGAAATTTGGTAGGCTATTCAGCACAGCGCCAAATGAAGGCTGAGCACTGGCGGGGGATGGCTGAATTTGCACCTTGATGGGTTATCTTTGCTACAGAGCACACTGGCGGCTTTTGCTGTGCCAGCTCAGCTCTTTGGATATTCCGAAGTCTGTAGCCTTCCTGCCCCCATGGTACATATGTCTCCGGCCTCCTTTCCCTTAGGCAGAGCAAGCCAAACCCTGCTGGACTCCCTCAGGAGGAACAAAACAAGCTTCCCCTGCCTCCCAAACTGCTGGTTTCCTACTCAAGAGGATTTTTCTTATAAAAGTGACTAGCACTGTGACTGCTTTTGGAAGAAAGAAAAACCAAGCACACACAAAAAAGGAACTGTGTGTTTTTTCTGCTTTTTAAGCAGACAAAGACGTGTACAAATGTGTGTCATACATATATGTATATGTCTCTCTGAAAATAGCATTTAACAAATGCCTTCTGCGTCTGCAGAATCCTCCAACAATCCTGACACTGTGATCAATCTGTAGGCTGGTGATGTTTGCTGACAGTGATTGATTGATTTTTCCTGCTAATAGGATCAACATTGGGAATATATTAAACTAAAAGGCACACTTCTGACTGGCAGGAAACACCCCATGTATTGGGCCTGATCCAATTGTATTGGTTTTGGCAGTGGGATGCAATGATTGATGACAGGCAGGGAGTGGAGGACTGCTTGGAAGAGGAGTCTGATTCCCTCAGTGCTCTCTCCATGTGCATGACACTGGTTTCCTGCTGGGACAGGGACAGGCATAAGAAAGGACAATGGAGCAGGGTGGCCCATCCAGATAACCTCTTCTAATGCATATGGTGAGATCTGACCTGCCAGTTCAAGAAGAGGAGGCAAAAAGCTGATGGGAAATTAATTCTCAGGAGTTTGTCAAGACATCTCCAACAAGTGAAGATAAATGGCAGAACAAAACTTCTAAAGCTAATCCTAAGAAAGGGGATGAATGAAAAAGGGAAACACTCTTTTGCATTTACATCCATCTTTTTGGGTAAATGCCCTGGGGTAAGCACTGTGCTTTTGGAGGATCTCAACCCTGGGCTGTTTGTAACTCCTGAGAAGTTTGAGCACCCCCGGGGCTATTCAGGCGTGTGTGTGGTGAACAGGCTGCACATTCACCTCTTGCTTTCTTGTTCTCAAGCGGATGGACTGCAAAACACTGTTGGGTCCAGCCGTGTGGCCACTGAGAGCAATGCCAAACCTCTCTCACCTTCAGAAGCACCATCCAAAGAGTGAGGGCGGTTAGATGAGAGCCCGTTTGAACTTTCAAAGGCTGAACCAGTGACTACTCCAATGCCCTTTCGCAGAGGTGGAGGTGGTACAGTCTCATGGCCCTTTTGCCATCATAATAATTACTGTATCCTTTAACAATTTTTAGTAGAAATATTCAAAGGTATTAAGGCACAAATGCTTGTGGTGGGAAATTCAGTTTTGCTGATGCTGTGATCTGCAGAGAGCTGGCAGTCTGCAGTGTGCCCAAGGCTTATCATTAACCTGCACCCACCTGAGCTGGAAGGTTGGAAAGGGCCAGCTCTCATGGCTGGAGCCAGGCTTTTGGAAAACCTCCCTTCCAATCTCATCCCCTACGTGGGCAACCAGGTTTTTAAAAGCACAAGGCTGGGTATGGGTGCTGAGCATTTGCGAAGGTGCTGATAACTCTTCTGAAAATCTGCCCCTCAGCTGCGCATTAAAAAACATGTGAGCACTCAGAAATAGTCTGGGTAGCATCGAATCACAGGCCTGGAGATCCCCATCCCACACAGAGATGGAAACACCACCCTGACACAGGGAAATCAGAGCTATGCTGCAAGCACCGTCTTGCAACACCAAGCGAGAGCTGCTGGCTTGGTGGCATCATCAGAGGCCGTTTGGCTCCTGTCACACCGGTGTCCTGTAGGGTATCCTCTGGGGCATGGCTTAGGCAGTTTGCAGGTTGCCAGGGTACATGGGACATCAGTCTTACACCTTTCCAACAATGGAAACAGCATCCCAGGGCTGTGCCACAGCTCTAGCTCTTGTCTCTGGAATGATACCTCAGTTATCACGGGACATGTCCAGCACCCTGACTTGGCATGGGAAGAGTGCAGCGATGTCCAGGGAGAGTTTGGCCCCAGAATACCAATATGATAAGGTTTTCAAAGGGGAAAAAAAAATAGGATTTTCTTTCTCTAACTTAAGACTAGATGCATGTAACCTGTGTTTGCATACCTCACGCTGCCAGCAGCTCGTGCTCTGAGCAGGCCCTAGTTTGTATTACTGAGGAGAGGTTTGCAGATAAAAAACAACCACGTTCTTTGAAAGACTCATGTTTGGAAAACTGTTGAGGGGATTTGGATACTTACTCCAAACATTCTTTCAAGTGAAAGGGAAGGGAGCCTGCAGGCCCACGCAGGGGGCTCTGACAGACCGCATCCCATGGGACTACATCAGCAGCAAGCAGAGCTGGTGCCCTGGTAACCTCCCTGTGGAAGAGACACATGTCTCACAGGAGCCATGGGCCTGGGGGGAGCAGCACACCTTGGCCAGGGTTTTGCAGCAGATTTTGGGCTCTTTGGCTTAAAATTTGCCAGGCAGAGGCTGAAGAAATCCCCTGTTGAAACATGAAGGGAGTGAGAGTGGAGGAGCTGCCTGAGTACCCTGATATGGTCAACCTTTCCCTTCCCTTGGGCTTCCCTGAAGCACTGTGATTTCTGCCTAAAATGTGTATCCAACCCCTAGCTGCCCCTGTCCCTGCTTTCTGTGCTGCACTTGGGAAGGTTGGTGAAGCAGGAAAGGGAAGGGAAAAAGGGAAAATGGGGAAGGAGGCAAAGAGAAGGAGAAGGTGGGGAGGAGGCGGGGGAAGGGGAAAGGGCTGGGGTGAGGGTGTGTGTGGGGCCATCGGAGGGAGCCGTCTGTGCCGCGTTATGGGGGCAGGAGCTCCCTCCTTCTGTCGAGGCAAGCCGCGATAGACCTGAGACAGCCTAAAAAAGCCGGAGGGATGTAAGGGGAGGGGTCTGTCCGGTTTGCAAGGAAGACGAAGTTAAATTCGGTGGAACGGGGATTAGCGGGGCGAGCACCTGAGAATTAGGGGGGCCAATCCAGCTCGGGGTTGGGAGCGCAGGAGGAGCTGGGGCTGCCTGCGGGAGCGATGCGGCCCGGCCCGAGGCTCAGGTGACCCCCGGCAGCACCGCCGGTGTGCGCTTGAGCATATGGGCTATCCCCATCCCCGTAACTCTATCTGTCCGGAGCCGCGGCTTCAGCTGCGGGCGATGCAATCAGGGGAGCCCTGCGGGGCACTCCTTCGTGCAGGGGAGCATATGGGGAACAAGGCAGGCAGGAGGGCAGCTAATTTCATTTGCAGGTAGCCCAGGAGGAGGGGGCCGGGGGCATCACTGCTGGCTGCCCTGCACAGCTCGGCACGGCGAGGGGCTGGCACCAACCCCGGGGCTCCCTCCACCGCAGCCACAACCGGACTAGCAGCGAGCTGCGGAGGGGGCAAGGCTGCCCTCGCTGCCTTTGCCACTGGGGGAGCCGAAATGCCCCCACATTTCGGATCTCCACGACACCCCACCCCCCCATCCCACCTCGGGAGGTGCTGCCCGTCGGGAATCCCTGGGGACACCTGTTAGGAAAGGGAAACGAACGGCCCTCGGGGGGAAGGGATCGCGGTCAGGGAGGCAGCCGAGCAGGATTTACCAGCTTCTGGCCACTGCCGACTTTTGCATCTGTCAGGGTGCTAATTATTGCCTTTAATAGAGACAAAGAGCAGCTCCTAATGATGCTCCCTCTAATTCTCACCTGCTCCTGCCCTTCTTCCGCAGCAGCACTCCCTCGCCGGAGCCCGGCTAATTGGGAAAGCTGCTCTGCTTATTGCGGCCTCCCTACACACGGGAAAGGTGGGGGAGACATGACACACGATGGTAGGGCTGGGGTGTAGGGCACCGGTAGCAGGGCTCCAGGAGCAAAGCCGGGAGAGAAAGGGGCTACCTCCCAAGCGAGGCTGGATCGACGGGAGCCCCCTGTCCTCGCTCCGGCGCCGCGGGGCTCAGCACCCCAGGCTCGGCGGAAGAGCGGCCTTCGCCTCCGCGCTCCGACGGGGTCTGGTGTGGCCTCTGTCCGTTCTGCGGCCCAGCCCGGCCTTTGGCGTGCAGCGGAGCCCTGCAGAGAGGCTGCCGTCGGGGGGACTGTCTCAAACCGCTGGCAGACACCTGGCTGTCAGCGCCGGGTTTGCACCACTTTGTCCCCCTCCATCAGCGGAGAAGGCAGAAGCGGAGGGTCCTGTACGGCCAGGATCGCCTTCGGAGCCACGGACAGACACAGGGCTAGGCTTTCTGGTGGTGGTCTTAAAGCGAGGGGCAGCGCCGACGCCTTCCTGGCTACCGGCGTCAGGGCCAGCTCTCCTGATGGGGAAGGCACTCGGGTGATCCGCGAGACGCTCGGTGTCGGTCCCCGGGGCTTCCTCCCTCCCAGGGTTAAACGGGTTTTGTTTGTCAAAATCCGTACTGAGGGCGCTGGGAAAGGGAGCTCCTTCTCTCCAGGGGCAGGTTGGGCTGGGCGTCTCTGGAGAAGGGGAGTGGCAGGACTATTTATCACTGGGGGGATGCTGGGATGAGGGGCACTCCTTTCCGAGCCCGTTTTCCCTTCCCTGAAATGGTTGGTGTGGTGCGAGCCGCTGAAGCAAGGAGCAAATCTAGCGAGGCAGGAGCCCGGCGGGACTGTCGGAATGAGACCAGGACCGACTCACACCCGAGGGGGCCCCCGCCCGCCCGGGAACCGCTTCTCCTTACACAGTAAAATAAAAAGTCGTGTGGGTCCGGACTCGCTCTCATTTCCCCGCGTGTGTCTGTGCACCCAAAACTCTTCCATGTCTTGTTATTATGCATGTCTGTGTGCACGCGCTATGTTGTGTTTATGCGTATGCAGACAACTAGTTATTTTAAATCGCTGTTTAGCTATTTGTCGGTGGGGAGAGAGAGAGAGATGTCAAGGTTTGCTTGGGCAAGGAAGCGGGATTCGCTGTGTCCGAGCCGCCTCCCCGGGGCGGGTAGCGGCGGGACGCTGGGACCCACGACCCCAGTGCCTGCACCAGCCCCTCGAGGAGGAGCCGCCGCCGGGGCTGCCGAACTGCTTGTCCTCAAAAGCCGAGATTCGCTTGGGTTGTTCTCCTTGTCCCTGCAGGAAAAGGGGAAGTCCCGCACCCTGCGTGCATGAAGATAGCCCTTTCCTTGGGGTTTGAGAGAGGGCGAGGTATTTCCTGCCCAAATAACACCTGAGTACAGAACTGCTCAAGTACACAGGGGCGAGAGACGGTATCCGCTTCGGGAGGAAAAATAATAATAATAATAATTGAAAAAATAAGACCGTCCCCCAATAATTTTCCTTTCGTGGGTTTTCGTTGGGGTTTTGGTTGAAGGTCAAGTGCGCTGAAGCCATTGCAGCGAGAAAAAACCCCACCGCCAAGTTGAGTGTTTCCTTTCCCCTAATTAATATTTAGCTCTTGCCAAGAGCTGGATTCGGTAGCCAGAAAAATGTTCGCATTCCGAACCCAGGAACGGTCGTTTCTTTCCCTGCCGCCCTTACTCTGCGAGGAGCAAACGAGGGGAAGAAACCCCCCAAACGGTTTCGGTCACCCGGCGAAGCAAACGAACAAAAAACTCCGGGAAGAGGCAAGGATGAGCCTCAGACGTCCCCATCCCCTCCCCGCTCCGCGGCCGGTCCCCGCCGCGGCCCCGCACCCCCGCCGCTACCGACGCCTCGGAGCAGCAAGGAAAAGGAAAAAGCCCTTTATTTAAAATGCCTTTTTTTTTTTATTATTTAAAATCTCGACAGTGAATCACTTTTTTTTTTTTTTTTTGCAACCAAACAAGTAATAAATATTATTTAGCAACTTTTTTTTCCTTTTTCCTTTTTTTTTTTTTTTTTTTTTTTTTACAAAAATAAACAGATGATAAAATCTCTGCAAGGGGCAGCGATAAGAAAAGTTGTTATTTCAGAAACAAGCCCAAGTTCTCAGTATTGCAACACGGACAAGTGTGAAAGTTCCTACACAGAAAGAGCATTATTCAAACTTTGTTAAAGGTGGCAGGAACGAAAAACAACCCCAAAACAACCCCCAAACAAAACCATGTTATACACTTAAAAAAAAATAACAATAAACCATCCCCCAAACCCAACACCCCCCGAGAACCCAAACGAACGAAATCACGGCAGACCGACCCCTCCTCACCCATGAGGCTCACACAGGACAAGCGCACGGACGGCAGGCTCAGGCAGAGCGGACTCGCACCGCTGCCGTTGAAAGGTATATTTACATAGCCCGAACCAGAAAGAAACCCGGGGGAGCGGGGCATAGAGGGGGGATAAACCGGCTTCCCCGGCCGCACTTGCACCCGGAGCCCTGCTGCTCCCCGCCGGTGCCAGGCGGCCCCGGAGCGGCGGCCGGGTGCTCAGGGGATGGGCTTTCCGGGCCGGGCTGCGACCAGGAACGGCTCCAAAGGCTCCGCGTGTAGAAACGAAACCGGGAAGGGGAGAACGAACAAACAAACGAACAAACGAACAAACAAACGAGCAGAAACCCCTCTGCAGTTTTGGTTCCTCCACTTGCGACGAGCCTAGGACTGTTTTCCCCTCCCAGCGAAGTTACCGACAAGAAGGTAAAATCGAAACAGGGAGATGCGCGGGCGTTTGCTTGTGTCGGGCTGGCGTTCCCCCCGTTTGGGGAGCAGGGCAGACCCCGGGCCGGCTCCATCCCCTCCCGCCGCCCCTCCGGCGACCCCGGGAGCGGAAGGGTCTGACAGACTGACGGACGGCCGCGTTTGTAGGTCCTGGAAGTGCCGGGGCGGCCCGGGGCGGCCTCGCCGAGGGGCTCATTTGGTGTCGGTGGCTAATCTGGGGAGGCTGGCGGTGCCCATGCCGGAGACGTGGTGGTGCGGCGGGGCCGACACCTGACACATGCTGCAGGGGCAGGGCATCCCCCCCCAGTGCTGGAAGCCGCTGCCCAGCGGGGCGGCGGCGGCGGCGGCCGACGGAGACTTGAGAAGCCCGTGGGGAGGCCGGATGGAGCTGACGGCCGAGAGGCCGGAGCCCGGCAGGGAAGCGCTGGAGACGGCGGCGGGGGGCAGGATGGGGTGGTGCACGGGGTGCGAGGCCGGGTGGCCCGGGTGGCCGGGCAGCGGGGCGGAGTGGGCGCCCATGCCGCCGGGGCAGGCGGCGGGGTGGAAGCCGGCGTGGTGCCCACCGTAGATCTCGCTGACCAGGCGCTTCATCTCCTCCAGGGAGTTGGTGAGCATGAGGATGTAGTTGCGCGCCAGGAGGAGCGTGGCGATCTTGGAGAGCTTGCGCACCGACGGGCCGTGGGCATAGGGCATCACCTCCCGTAGCCCGTCCATGGCGATGTTCAGGTCGTGCATCCGCTTGCGCTCCCGGCTGTTGATCTTCAGCCGCAGCTGCTGCAGCTCCGGCTCCGTCATCTGCTTTTTGTCCTTCTTGGAGGAGGACGAGGAGGACGAGGAGGAGGAGGAGGACGAGGACTTGAAGCCCAGCTTGTCCACCACCACCACCCCGGCAGCGCTCATGGCGCTGCGCAGCTCGGCGCTCAGCTCCGGCGGGGAGTCGCTCTGCGTAGAGCTCGACACGGTGCCGCCCGTGAAGCCCCCGCCGCTGCCTTTATTCCTGGCCGTGAGGAAGAGGTCATCGGGCTCCGGAGAAGACGGGCGGCTGGAGACCAGGCTGGCGTCCGAGTCCATGGCCCGCCGGGCGGGACGGCGGCGCGCACCGGGCTGCCTGCGGGGAGGGGAGAGAGCCCGCAAGGCGGCCCCGGGTCAGCGCCCGCCGAAACTTAGCAGGGCCCCGCCGCCGCCCGCCCGACACGTCGGTGAGACCGCTCCTCCGCCGCGCCGCGGGGCCGGGGGGCAGCACCCGCGGTGGGTCAGGCCGCACTGCCCGCCCGCCCCTCGCCCTCGGGGGGCCTCCTCCCGTCCTGTCCCGTCCCCTCCCGCCCGGTCCCGTCCCGTCCCGTCCCGTCCCTCTCCCGCTCCGCGCCTCTCCGCCGGCAGTGGGCTCGGGGGTACCGCGCCGGGGGGCGCGGGCGCGGGGGGCACTTACCGTGCGCGGTGCGGCCGTGGGGAGCGGCGCGCCGTGACGGGCGAGCACGGCAGCAGCGCGCACCTTGCGGCGGCGGCGGCGGCGGCTTTATAGCCGCGCCGGGGAGGAACGATGTCACCGGGCGGGAGGGGGGCTGCGCCAATCGGCAGCGGCGGCGGGGGGGGGGAGGTGACCGGGGAGGGGAGCGGCTGATGTCACCGGGGCCGGTCCGGCTCGATGGGGCGGGCGGGCGGGGGGGGGGGGCGGCGACGGGCGGCCGCGGCGCGGGGAGCCCGGCGGGGGGGCGCGGTGGGGGGGAGGGACTTTTGTCAAATTCATAATAAAATGCAACAATGACAGCACCGGGAACAGCTGTTGGGGGGGCGGGACGGGAACGGGGACGGACACTGGACAAACAGCCTTTGGCCCCGCCGCCGCAGCGCCCTCGGGGCGGCAGCGCTGCCCGGCTCCCGCCGGCACATCCGTGTTCCCCTGTGCCCCGTCCCGTCCCGCCGGGAAGCGCTGAGCCCGGGCGCCGCTACGCTCACCGGGCGGCCGGCACGATTTGTCTGGCGGGTGCCTCCTCCTGCCCCCAGCCCAGTCGTTCTCTCTTCCCCCCTCCCCCCCCGTTAAGTGCTGCAAGGAGAGTCGGAGGGGGAGAAGAAGAAAAGCGGTTTTGGCCACTCCGTTCCCCACGAGCGGATTTCCCCGCAGAGGTCGCCGGGCGGTGCCGGGCAGCCCCAGAGGGGACCCCGGCTCCGGCCCTGCAGCGACCAGGAGAAGAAGCCGGAGTGGCCACCAAACCCTGCCTCCAAAGTACCCTCCAGCGAGACCGGAGCGGGATAGGGGAGAGAGAGAAAGGAGAAAGGACATTAACAAACAAATGACCTTCGGAAATGCCTCACGCCTCCCTCCGCGCCTCGCCCGTCTCCCGGCGATCCCTCTCGCCTCGGCAGCCCCGTGCAACAGGGTCGGGGCTTCCTCCCACCGGGGTAAATCCCCCCCGCAGCCCCCCTCCCCCCAGTCCCTTTGCCTTTGTTGTATTATTTTTACACCCGTGTGTTTCCCAGCTGGCCCGGCAAGCCTCAACCATCCGTTAAATATGTATTTAAAACGTTAAGAAGTGAAGCGTGGAAATGTGTTTCCCAACGGTTGCGGGGATGATCCGTAACAGGTCAATTAGGGAAAATCTGTCCCAGCGACAGCCGGGCCCGCCGCCGCCGCTCGCTGCCCGCCGCTCGGCGTGTGTCCTGCTGCCGCCCGACCGGCCCCCGGTGCCCGGCCAGCCGGGACGTGCCCCGGGCTACCCCCGGCCCTCGGTGCCCGCACCTGCCCGCGGGGCTGCGGAGCCCGTACGGGGGAGGCGGAGGGACACCCCCCCCTCCTCCTCCCGGGGGTGGGAAGGGGTACGGCGGGGGGAGCTGGGGCTGAGCCCCGGAGGTGGGTGAACAGCGGGGCGGGGAGGGGACACACACACACGTCTGTGCAAACTTTGCATTTATTTCATGGTCGGGGAGCGGCGAGGCGGCAGCGGGAAGCCTGCCTCTGCCTTTTGACTGATGGCTCTGTACGGCACATTGTTGTGGCCGCATAAAACACGGCAACAACGAGCACAACTAATTAAGCCCCGGCGCCTTTCCCCGGCAGCTCCGGCCCGGGAAAAGGGAACAGGCCCCGGGCAAGCCAGGCGGTGCGGTGGGGTAGGAGGAGGGGCACCCCGGGGCTTCGGTATTGGGGCGAAATCAGGAAAACGCCGGCATCGCTCGTCCCCTTTCCGCCTCTTAGGACTTGGTAATTCTCCTTCTTCAAAGGCTGGGACCTTTCCTTCTTAAAAGGTCGGACCCGTTGCCCCTCCGTACCCCAAACCATGGTGGGGCCTGTCCTCGCCGTCGGGTTTGTGGCAACCCCGCAGGGCCTCTGCTGCGGCTCAGCTCCGGCGATGGGGTTTCACCAGCCTCTTCATCAGCCTGGGGATGGGACCAGGAGGGCCGCTCCCCACCAAGACCTGAGGGCTCCGGCTTGGCCGGGCAGGAGCCGCCGAGGCGCTGAGAGCCCGGGCAGAGGCTGGGGGGCGCGGCCGGAGGCTGGAGCAGAGGTGGGGGGTACCTGCCGGGACTGATGGCGGAGGAAAAGAGGTGGAGATCCACTGGGCCCTGCCCCGGGGGAGTGGGGATGGGCAGCTGCTGGGGGCTGCCAGAACACCTCGGGAGTCCTGGGGAAGGAGAATTGCGCAGCAGACTCCTTCCTTTTCTTTTTCCTTTTCCTTTTCCTTTTCCTTTTCCTTTTCCTTTTCCTTTTCCTTTTCCTTTTCCTTCTCCTTCTCCTTCTCCTTCTCCTTCTCCTTCTTTTTTCTTTTCCTTTTCGTTTTCCTTTTTTCCTTTTCCTTTTTTCGTTTTCCTTTTTTCTTTTTCCTTTTTCCTTTTCGTTTTCCTTCCGTTTTTTTCCTTTCCCCCTTTTTTTCCTTTTCCTTTCTTCCTTCCCCCCTTTTTTTCCTTTGCTCCCTTCTCCCTTCCCACACAGAAGGAAACCCCACGCCACCGCCTCGGAGAAACTGGGATTTATGTCCGTAACGGGGAGAGTAATGTCTTTGATGATCACCGTCTATTTGTCTGGACGTGAAACCTGTCCCGCCTGCAGCCCGCAGGGCTTGCGCGGGGCCGGGGCTGGGGCCGTGCTGCGCGGTGGCAGCGAGGTGATACTTCTCTGCCGTCCTCGTTGGAAGAAGGACGGGGGTGCAAGGACGAAAGGGGGTGATCTTTGCCGTGAGATGTCAAATTGTCACACGTCCTCCCCTTGGTTCAATAAGGCTCGGTATTGGAAACTGCCTCTCATCGTAGGCGCATCCCGGGAAAGCAGCCCCGGAGGGCTCCCGAAGAAGCCCTTCACCTCAACTTGCTTTTGACACTAAAATGTGGAGCCGAGCCTATTTTCTTATCTATAAATATGTATTTTTCACTTTTTTTTCTTTTTTAAATCGGGACTGCAGGCAGCTAAGGCATGAACGAAGGCAATCAGGGAACATGATGAAGTGATAACTTAATAAAAACCAGACTGTTGCTTTCATGTTGAAAATCACTAGGAATGTCATTAGGTTATTACTTGGGATTGTTATTGCCTCTATTTCCCTCAGGCCTATGGCCCAGGGTCCTTTCCTCACGGATACCACACAGCCAAGCCAAAACGACTCCTGCGCAGCTGTAAGGAATCCGAGGCATTCGAAGGATGAGGAGCCTGTGTGTGACCGCGGCTTCTTGAGGATTGGCAGCTGAAAACAGTTTCAGTGATGCCTCAGAAACTGTAAAGCCTGATCCCCAGTACTGTCTGCCTCCCATCTGTTAGTGGGGCTGCGGGATCCGAATTGGGCTTTGCAGCTCCAGAGCCTTTTAAACTTTGCAATTGAGAGTGTGGTCTTCAGGGAGTCCTCTGGGGTCACAGTTGCCACCCCGCCTCGCTAACAACTCGGGACCAGAAATCTCAGCACCTACACTGAAGACATGAGGATGTGGGTGTTGCCTGCAAGCTCTGTGCCCACTGCTTAAAGGTATGAGGGCAGGTCAGGGCAGGGAATAACTTCCTGAAGGTTCAGGTTTGACCCTTTTCTTCCTTTTTTTTTTTTTTTTTTTTTTGATTCCCCCTAGATGTATCACAATGAGCTACAAATATTTTTTTTGCTGTTGTTCTGGACTTACAAGTGAAGTCCAGCCTGTGGGTTTTGATGCTGTTCCACTCACCCAACTAACACATTTAAGACCTGTGGTCTCCAAGACAGGGTCTCGAGTTCATTGAGCGGAGCAGTCACTTCTATCCCCTTAAGGTTCTTTTTCCAGTGCTAGAATTGTTTTTGTTAACACTTGTTTGCTTGAAATGTTGGAGACACATGCTCTTTGCCAAAATCTCAGCATGTCTTCCCATTCAATCACAGACTGGAAAAGCTTCACAGGAGTCACTCAGGGGGAAGTCTCAGAAATACCAGAGCTGATGTTTGTGATATTTGCAGGATTAAAAATATGCAGGAGATAGGCCATCTCCTATTCTCATCTAGCAGAAAAAACTCTCTTTATAAATAAACTTCTGCCACTTATGAGCCTGCTGTCACCTATGACAAAATAATTAGATCACTATTTAAATCTAGATCACCAGTCTAGATTCCTTGTCTTATATCTTTCAGGCTCATTCATCCCTCCTCTTGAGCACGGCCATTTACTTGCACCAGTCTCACACCCATGAGATTAATGGGAACCGACTTTCTCTGACCTTAAGATATTATCAAACTTCTAGATTCTTTTTAACTCCTCAGTGCAGGTGTAAGACATACAAGCTTTCTGACCACCGTTTGTTGTGTTTAACGCAAGATGCTGTGGGTTTTGTTTTTTTTTTACAGAATGTAGGATTTCACTTAATACATTGCTGGAGCAAAAACTAAGGATGCAACAGATAACTCCATCCCACCATTTTATTGCCGTAATGAAAGGCAATTCCTAAAGCTTACAAACAAAGGTCAGGCTGGTTGGAGCTTTGAGCAACCTGGTCTAGTGGAAGGTGTCCCTGCCCATGGCAGAGGGGTTGCAACTAGATGATCTTTAAGGTCCTTTCCAATCCAAACCGTTCTATGATTCTATGATTGTTATTTCATTTTAACAGCTGCTATGTGTCACCATATTTCACTTCTCATTGACAATACCATCGCCTGTTTGCCTACGGGCAGATGAGGAGAGAGAGGCTGAAATACCAAGAAAGTGCAGTGCTGGGAGACCCATGCACTGCCCTGCTTGCACCTCCTGTCCTGGGCATCCCAGGCAGGCACCCATTGATTGCCATGTCATAAAGTGTTCAAGCTCTTCTCAGGATCAGGTTCATGGTGAGGCTTCTTTTTCAGTGCTGAATAGAGAAATACCTGTGTGGCACTGTTTCTATGTGTCTCGCAAAGCATTTCTAGTCTGCAGAAATGCCACCTCACCAAGTGCAGGTCTGCTGTGCACCATGCCTTTCCTTGGACCCAGAGAAGGGAGGTGAAAACCTGCCAGCCTTGGCTGTTGGTTAGTCAAGGTACAGCTCTGTTACAGCAGTAGTGAAAAATGATGTGTTTAACTTTCCCCAGGCTTGGTGCTGTCCCTCGTGTACAAATCCTCCCAAAATGAGCTGCTGTAGTGGGGTAGGAGCAGTGGGAACACCCGAAAGAAATCAGTGCAACTGCTAAGATTGGCTTTTAGATGGACAGAGGCAAGAAAACAGAACTGGAATTACAGATCTATGCTGTGATTTGCCCAGCCGCACATAATTTTCTGTTTCGCAGGAGACAGAACTGGGCATCTCCTCCAGTGGGGGGTTTTGCTCTGCACTGGCCAAGCTGGACACCAATGGGATTAGATCACCTGCATGCTCAACTCAGTGAGCTGGTCTGAACTGCCTTCATCCCATGGTCCCCGCAGCAGGGCCTGAAGGTGGGAAGGAGAAGTGTGTCATATAGATGAAGAGGCAAAGAAAGCCTCAGCATGACTGGGTGTATCTCCTCTGAAAAAAATGAAGTGTCCTTGTTAGGGCTCAATTTAGTATAGAAAATCATATTTTACTCCCTTTTTTCGCCCCCCCCCCCCCCACCCCCAATTCGCATATGATACAACATGGACTTTTAGTTCTCATTTTGAGTCTCCTGGGCAGCTTTTTAATTTTTTTTTTCCCCACATTTCACCATCTGTGTGTATGTGGCACTTTTACACTACCCCTCATCTTTTTTCCGTTTTCCGTGTCTTTATCTTGATTGAGAAATGAGAGAGTCCTGGTGGAGTTCTAGTGATGAGCAGAACATGAAAATGTGGGTATGTTTCTCTTCCCATGTAAACACTCACTGGAAACAAATTTTTCCTCCATTTATCCCTTTGTCCTGTCCCTACCCTGTTCTCAGAAGAAAAATGCTTTAAAAATCCTGATATAAATCGGTTAATGTATCTGCCTGACCAAGCCCCAAGGATTTTGTTGCTGTGTACTCATCGTGGAAATGATCTCCCACCTGAAGGTGTTGGTGCCCTTCAGAATGGGTTTCATATGGTGGCAACAACAGTTGGGCTCATGCTGAACTGCTCACTGGGCATGGGCATTTCACTGCCAGTGTTACAGGAGACCATTGGGATGGAGAAGTTCTCAGCTGATCTGTTCTTTAAAAAGAACAGAAAAAGGTAAAAAAAAGAATAAGATTAAAGAAGACTGGATAGCAAAAGTTTATACTAGAAATTTGGCAAGATTTCTCCTAAATTTGTTGAGAGTTTTGGGGGGCTGTTGCCTTCCTGTTTTGTACCAGGACTTGCATTAATGGAGTAACAGCTGAACTAAGCGTTTGGAATGAACATATCAAAGCCCTGAGTCTGTACGACACCATCTCTTGTCACCCATGATGTCAAAGGTTGCGGTGAACGTCTCCCTTGCTTTCTGGGTGGCATTGTTCAGGAGAGTGGCCCCAGCAGATGGCCCAAAACCCACACCTCGGCCAAGCAAAGGGGGACCACATGTGACGAACCATAGATGTCTCATTAGCAAACGGGGGAAAAAAGCAAGGATGAGAAAAAAAGATAAAAAGAATACACAAAGACATTTACATATTTACATTGTTTCTCCCTCATTTCCAATTCTCCTTTAGCTGAAGTGTCAGTGGGCTCACTTTTCTCCTTCTGTTTGTATGTTTACTTGTGCTAAATAGATTATGATAATCAGGCACATAAATGCATGCAACTGTTATTATGGCATTTTAATCACAGAGTTTTTCACTGGAAGGCTTCATTAGAATTCTCATAATCTCACTTGTTAGTGTAACAAACAGTAATAAATGCCAAGGAACTGGGATTAAGTCAGAGACATTCAGACATTAAAGGAGGAATATGGAAATGTTGTCAAATCTCTGCATTATTTATTGAAATGTCACATAAACAGTTCAGGACTTTAAATATCTTACTCATTAGAAGGAGAGGGTGTGTGGCCACCTGAAGATAGCAATTATATTTTTTTAGGGAGTACTGGAACCATATGTCTCTCATCAACTCTTCCCAACTTTGCTGGGCCGGCCAGGCAATAGCTGCTTTCTAGCTATTTGGTCATATTTACAAGCTCCATCCCTGAGATATTTAGCTGGGAGGGGGGATTACTCCTGGCTGGCTGGACATGACACAGGAAGGCAGTGTGTTGCCTTTTATGTGGCTCTTCTTCATCTTTGCAGAGTGATGCCCACTGGACCTGCTCACAGTGGGGGTCCCAGCTCCACCAGCTGACCATGGAGCTGAAGATCTGACATCATCTGAGGAGGCCTCCTGCCAACTATCCCTTGGCAACAGGAGGGAAGCCCGCAGTGATGTGCTAGGGTAGTCCAGGAATTTACCCCATCGCTGTTCCATGGACTGGCTTCAGAGGCACAGCTGAGGCAGCAAGATGGGGATTTGCCACTGATTTTTCAGACCATAAAAAATGTAGCGCATCCCTTGAAGTCCTGGGGAAATGTGCACTGCTGATGCTCGGAGCAGGGCTGCACACACACACGGCTTCTTTGACAGGCGATGCTTGCCTTGCCTCTGTGCATTAACCTGCTGCTGCAGGGAAAGGATGCTACTAATAACAGAAGAAACAGAAAATAGCTGCTTTTTTCATGCAACTCAGCCAGCACATTTGATACTGTGCAGGCAAGGCCTCCTCCCACTCATGAATATGTGCTTGGGCTCTTCCCCTTTCATCCTGGGAATGGATGCTAGGTGGGCTGCAGGGCCTGGCCCCCTGCCACCGCCTGTGTAAAACACTTGAGCAGCAGTTATTCACAATGGTTTGGGTCCCCCCCCTTTTTCCTTATGTATTTTGCCTGTTAAGAACAAGAAGGAAAACGGAATGCAAAAGACAACCACACTCATATTGGGTTTCCCACTGTTTGGATTATGGCGGGGCATCCCTCGTTGCTGTCTAAGATGTGCCCTTCCTAAGGTGTGGGAGAGATGCTGAAGTAGGGGAGCAGTGTTGAGTTTTGCATATGCTGTTTTTCAGCATTCAAGTGAGCAATAATAGTAAGTTTTCAGGAAGAGACAAAATCTCACTGTGACAGAACTCTTGATGACCCCAAAGGAGTGAGAACCTCCAGGGGAATTAATCAAATTTGTACTGGAAGTGAAGTTTGATTCCCTCTTCCAGAAGAAAAGACTTATTTTACAGGAGCACTGTACACATGCTTTTCTAAACAAAATTCTGAATCAATACCCTCTGCAAGCATGAGCTGTCATTCATCTGCCTGAAAAAGACAAAATCTGTACAGCACCACGATAGAAGTAAAAAAGAAAGTATTATTCAAAACTAAATGCTGTGCAAATGCCACATCACCCAGGATTTTTAGTATTGTCTCAAATGCAAAAGACAGATAAGAGTTATCTGAAAGTACAAGTTTTGAATCTGGAGTTTCTGTGGCCTCTTCCTCCCTCCCCTCCTAAAACACAAACCATTCAGAAGGGATTTGTGTTCACAGGAGCCGATGTGCCAGCCAGACCACTTGAAACTTGGAGGAAGTATTTTTGCAGACTCATGTGTGACAGCATTTTTCAGTACTTGGTGGCCCTCTCACCCTGTGCTATGCTTGAAGAGCCCCTCTCTGTATAATGAGAACAGCCCTCCCATTTTGATGCTTGTCACACCGTTTGTGCAAATGTGCGTGTTCCTGTGCTGTGGTTGTCCCCCCGCCTTTCCTATTTGAAAGGTCCTCCATAGATAGTCCCTCCCCAAGCTGTTGAGCTAGAGAAAGATGTTCTTCAGTTGGCTGGGGTATTCTGTACTTGCTGAAGGAAAAAAAAGAGGAAAGATTCCTCGCTTTCGGTAACATGCTGGCAGGAGTTTTGATCTTTTGTATAACATGCTGAATTTATTACCCCGGGTTCTTCGCACTGTTCCTCCCTTTGCTAAGTCGTGTGGAGAGCTGTGCTTGCCTGGCTGGAGTGGCGGCCCTAACCCACTCCCACGTGTGCCTGGGGCTTGCTTCATGGAGGCGCAGCGATTTAAAGCACATGTTCCTTTGGAACTGCTTGAAGAAAATGTTCACAAGTGAAAATATAAATGCCTTAAATAACATTGTTTGCTTTAACAGTTCCACATGAAGCCTCCCCCTGTCAATCCATGAGTGATGCCTGGTGTGCTTTGCCGGAGACATACATCCTCCAGAGCTGCCTCTGAGGGTAAGGCTCCCGGAGGAACAAGAAGGGTTTCATTGCCAAAACCCCAGAGCAGCTGAGGCTCTGCCGTTCATGGCCACATCTCGTGTTAGCTGCTGGGGCACCTGGCATGGAGGTGCAAAGAGGGGCTGGGGCAGGGAAACTGGGAGAGCTTGGGAAGGAGCCTGACCTGCAAGACAACAAGGGCTCTCAAGTCAAGCACCTTGTGAGGGAAAAGCTTGGGAAGGACTGGGAGCACTTAGTGAGAGAGGGCAGAAATGTAAGCTCTTGGGAGAGAAAAGGGACTGGGGAAGGTGCAGTGGGCAGGGGGTGTTTCTGGGTATGGGTAATGGAGGAAAGGTGTGAAGTGGTGCATTTTAAGGAGCGAGCTTCTCAGCGGGCGAAGAGGAGGGGCAAGGGTGCTGGCTAGAAAGAATGAGCAAGGTAGGAGAAAAAACACTGAGGTTAGCTTGGAGGCTTTTTGGAAAATTCAAAACAAGGAGAAAAGTATATTCATTCTCAAAAAATGAAAAGCATGGGAATATAATTTTGAGGTCTACCAGCAAGGACATGGTTTACGTGGGCTGCCCCAAAGGCTTCTCCCCCACACATTGTATTTCCAATCCCTTTTCCTCCCATCATAACTCTGAAGAAATCCAACCACTATGAAGTGTTGTCCTGGGCATAGAACACATCCTGATGAAGGGACCTGTGCCCTTGCTGAGGTTAAATGCCTCCAAGAGAACAAGTGGTTCATTATGGCCGTACTCTAGTTTCACGACTTCCTGGCAAGTGTCTGGCAGGACAGAGCAAGGTACTTTCATGTCAGCTCTGTGCTCCTCACAGCACTAGAAAAAGTGATGAGGACCCTGAGGCTGACCTGTAGGGCTACAGAGAGCTGTGTCCTGGCACCTGCACTGCTTCGCCCATCCTTTGTGGATACACATAGGTGATTTCACCTGTTTGACATTCAGTGTCTGATCTGTGCAGCCCACCCGATGCTACCAGGTGGAGGTCAGACACCTCTCGAGTGCATTGCATGTATTTCCCTCTGGCTTTGTTGTGGGCATTCGTGCCTAGAGCTAGGGTATTTCAAGGCTTGTATCTGTGTGTGGAAATGCTCCTCTTTGGCTGCAGATCTCTCACACAGCATCTGCTTGGGCTGTTAGCAGGGGAGCAAGGCTGGCCCACAAGCACAACTGCAGGCACGCATAGTTAACAGGTGCTGAGTAAGAGCTGTGTTTTTGCTGGAGTAAAAGGCAAGGATTTCTGTGGTGTGACAGCCTCTGCAGCCCTGGGTCTGACTTGACTGTTTTACTTGCTGGAGTGGTTTTCGTTTTCTCTGGCCAGGAGGCCTCTTTCTTTCTGCCTCTCTGTCTCCACTCTCAGTTTTCTTGGGCTTCCTGGGTGGTGGTGGAGTTGTGATGTCTTGAATACCAATAGTGAAGCTGAACATATGTGAACCTTTCCTAATCCTGCTAATCTTCCTTCAAAAACCTTTCTGAAAGTGTAGGCAACATCCAGATTTAAAAAAAAAAAAAAAAAAAAAAAGGAAAAAAAAAAGCTACTGAGCATTTTAATGACAAATAATCTTTGTAAAGGGGGAGGGGGTTTTTGCCTCAGCTGGAGATGGAGCTTATGAACTACAGCAGGTAGAAATAACTGCTGTATTACCTCATGTAATCTCTGCTATTCAGGGTCAGATTAGGCCTGAATGCGAGACGAAATAGACTTCTCTTTTAAACTGGGGACTTTGTCCCCACAACGGCTATTAGGCGGTAATTAGTTGTGACACAGAATTACTAGTAGCACAATGGCAACTGGAGCCTTGCAAGTCCTTTGAAACAGCTTGGAGGAGCTGAATAGATGCTACTTTCAATTTTCAAATTCTGCTCCGAGGTAGGAATTATTGCCTTCCTTCCTGTGCATCACTTCTCTGCTGGCTTACATAGTATGTTCATTAGAGAGGGAGCCAGTACCAGTTGAAATTTGGATGTTCCCAGTTGGCTGTCCCACTGGCTGCCTGCAGCTTTTGGCAAAAGGGATGAGATAACTTCTTCTTTGATCTCATTAGCTGAGATATTGTTGCAATGACTTGAGACTCGTGTTGACATGCTAGGTGCTTTGAAACTTCCTAGAGCTTTGGAGGGGAAAATGAGACCTAATGAAATCAGTCAGTTTAGAGGTAGGACAGCGATGGGCTTGCCCATCAGTTAGAGACTCAAGTGACTGATAAGCTGTCTCTGTGTGCCACCACACATGCTGCACTTCCCAGCATACCTACACATTGCTGGCAGCCTCTGCCTTGCATCAAAACTGGAGCTGCCTCTGAGGTATTCGGAGTGGAGATCTGAACTAGGCCTCCATAATATAGATTGCAGCCATATGTGAACCTGAAACTTTTAGGAACTGGAAAATGAATATTGAGAGCTAAACCTCCATGCTGCTGCCAGTGTGGGGATGAAGGATCATGCTCTGAGTCTTCAATCTAACCAACAGCACTGGCAACCCTGATACATAGTGCCTTCCCCGAGGCAGCTCTTTGCAAACTGTTCAGCAATAACATGACAAATGGTTTTATTCCCAGTTCCAGCTAGTACTGTGAGGCATCATGGAGGATGAACCATAAGGCAGAAAGAAAACTCTTTCCTATCTGGCCAGTCCTGGCACGCTTACTGCGCTTGACCGCTAACAGCCCTGAGTAGAGGAGAAGCCCATTGCAGAGGCTTGAGGTGCCCTGGGTGGTACCTGAGTGAGCTGGGGCAGGTGCTGGAGCTGTATGGCTGTGACAGCACGGTCCCCATAGGAAACAGAACATTCAAGCCATCATCTGCTGACTGAAGACTGGGTGAAGGTCCTGTCCTGGCTGCTGGGGGCAACAACATCCCACTAGTGTCTCAGGGTGGTCGTGGTCCCCACGCATCCCCTGAGGTGGTCCTCAGTGCTCATCACTGGGTCTGTATTTATGGGCTTCCTGCCTCGGAAGTCAGTGTATTTAATTTCCCATGCCCTTCCCTGGTGTTTTATGGAGGTATTGCCTTTGCCACTGGCTGCCACAGCAGGGGACATCTGGCCATCCGGCCATCCCTCTCCTCAACAGCAAGTGCCTCTGCTCATAGCCGCCAGGTCTACCCCTATTTCCCAAAGAATACTATAGTAGGGGCTATATGTTACATATTTCATAGACAGACAACATGAATGTGCACACTTCTGTGCTGATCTCAAACTCGTGCATATGCTTCCCCAAAAGAAAAAGACATAAAACCCACACAGCCTACAAATGCCCAGGGATCACCAAAACACAGGCTCTGCTTTCAAAAATGAGGAAATGTTTTCCTTTTGTATCTGGTACCGGTCCATCTTCCCTGCTCTGCGCATAATGTTCGTGATTAAAGTGGGAACGCAGCATCTTCCTAGCACGTAAGGAAAGCATTCACCTGCAGACCTGTTAGCACGCACACTGTGATATCTTTTAAAGGACCCTTGGAGCACATTGCGACAGGGAGACAAATTATACCAAGCAGTGAAATTAAAACCAAAAGACCAGGTTTTATTACCCTTCCCCATGCTGAAAAGTACCTCTTTCCTGAAGTAGTCCGGTTGATTTCAAAGCCAAATTGAATCTCTTTATAGAGAGAGGAACAAAACTGGCAATATGCTCCAGTACTTACGAGTGTAATTTGTTAATTTTTCCACAGTAAATTCATTAAAATCGGGACCTTTGATGTAAGCACATAATAACGAAGAATTCTTTTCCTTAGGTATCACTTTCACAAAATATCTAAGCTTCAGTGTTAATGAAGAGGAAAGCTTTTAATGTTTCTAGAAAGAAAGAAAGAATATGTGTTAAAAAATTGAGGCTTAAAATCCATGTTACCCTTTCTAGCGATTGGAAACCAATTACTCCTGCTGACCTCACCAGGCTGATGGCATTTGCCATCAGCGTCTACAGAGGGGATCAGGCTTCCTCTTCTCTGCCAAGAAACTGTTTTCTGCCCATTTGAGCACGTATCCAAATTAACAACCAAATTAACGGTGCGGTCCCTGGCTCTTGGTGCTGGCCCCTATGCGGGCGTGCTGCAGGGGCAGAGCCTGACCTTGGGGCAACCTCTCGCCTTGACTTCCCACATTAATCTCAAAACCTCTTGACTTCCCAAAGCCAGCTCCTGTATCTGCACCGCAGCATTAGCATCTGTGCTGACTTGGGTTTGCTCCCGCGTGCTGCTGGCTTGCTTCAGCTTTGAGATTAAGGCAGTTTATTTGTCATTTGTGCTGTTTCTTACCATTTGGGTAGCACCATGTTACCTCCCAAATAATTGCGGCTTAAACACTGTGTAGTCTTTCTCATGCTTTAAACCAAGGTACAGGGCGTAGATCGGGCTCTCCAAGCTCCTGTTAGCCGTGCAGGGTCAAAACACCATTGGGATGACCAGGGTACTATTGTTTACATCTGCTTCAGCGCACTACAGGCGAGGGTCTGGATGGACCTCACTTGGTCCCAGAAGGTCTGCGTGGGGCAGACAATGTTACGCTCCCTTCCTAAGTGGGGCTGTGCCAGGGCATGGAGGTTGTCTTATCTGTCCCACAAGGCACTTGGACCCAAATCTCTTGACCCAAAGCTGGCCACTCCCACCCTGCCAGGGATGCTTGTCCCACTTCCCAGCCCCTCGCCTCAGTGACCGTGTGCTGTCTTAGCCTCTATCAACAGGTACTAAATATGTCAAGGACTGAAGGAAGAATTTAGAGATCTACCCTCAAAGGTTTTGTTGATTTATCTTTGCTATAAATCTGGGGTTTTTGAGTGATCTGAAATTGATTTCAGGCTCATTCCTCCGTTCCCCCATTTGGTTGTAATTTGGGATGTCAAGGAAATTGTGTTGAAAGAAGAAGATGAGCTGATATGAAAAGGGATTATCTGTCCCATATGGGTAGAAGATGCTGGTGCGGGGGAGAAGGGAAAAGCAAATGTTTGTCTCTACATGTTTGCACATGTGCAGTGTCGGGCAGGAGTGGGCTTCCAAGAGGGAAGGAAAAATCAAAAGAAAATCCTTGGCTCAATGGTACCATCCCATGACAAGTTAGTAGCTTTAGACCATCCCTTGGGTAGGAAAGGGTCTGCAGGCAAGTATTCTCACATGGGAAGTTTAGGGACCCAGTGTGCACTATTTTAGTATCAAATAAGTCTTTTTGCATTCTGAGGAAACATGCACAACTGAAAGGATGGATGAAACAGATCCCTTTTCTGCAGATCAGGAAAATTGTTAAGTATGAATTCGAAAAAGAATTTCTCACTTTTCAGTGTTTTTCATCTGGATTCACTATGAAGGAGAGGCTTCTGAAGATTGGGACAAACTTTTGATGTCATCTTTTGCAGCTATGTATCGCTCAGGTGAAAAAAGTGACCTACAATTTAGCATTTGTCATATCCCATGTGGATTTTCTACATACTACTTATTGAGAAGGGGCTGCTTTGCCATGTGAGTTGGTCACGTCTGGGAGCACCTGTGTTTAACCAATGCTCACCTCTCTGCACCTCGAGCTCTCCCCTAAGTTGAATGTCCCAGTGGTTGCCTTTGGATTCTGCTACCAGCCTGTCCAAGGCCACCATACATTTGGATATTCCCAGATGTGGCCCCCACTTCTGTCTGAAAGTTTTGCCCCAGTGGATTTGAACTTTGGATGAGCTCTGTTTCAGGCAGGGTTGTTCATACCAGGAGACCAGGCTGCAGTGTCCTGCACCTTGATGGGGTGAGTGCTTGGCTAGGAGCATAGCTCCTCACCAGTTTCTGTCTCCACACTGAGAGCTTGCCTAGCTGTCTCCTAACTCCCACCCTGGCAGCTCTTGCCTCTAGGGAGGAGGAGAGGATGTGCAGCTTTGCTTAGCCCATGGCATACTGCACACTGGCAGTCTTATATATCCATATACTTCTTCCCATTCCCTTCCCCACTGTCATTCTTCTAGTTTGCAGACAGGTTCCATTTCCTTGTCTGATGTCCCCCCCAACTCTCTTCCCAGTGTGGGATTCAGGATGCTCCTGCATAGACAGTGGTACCCCATCCAGAGGGGTTGGGGATAGAGCACAGTATGGCCAAAACTATGGTGCTGAAGAGCATTGACATGACTAACAAGAGACTGCAGACAGCCTAGTCTCACAGGGGTGGCCTACAGTCCCTCAGACCCAGCTAGGTCTGAAGCACCAAGAGTCCTGTGACGGAGGATGGCCTGGGCAGATTGTTCAGGGCAAAACAGACTACAAAAGCACAGAGAGCCTCTTACCTGGCCATTAAAGGCATCTGAAAGACAGCAAATGTCCCTGTTTGTGCTGATGTCCCTGGAAGGTGCATCAAGGAGGGACCATTCTGCTCCATGGCTTCTTGCCAGCAGTGGTGATTTGAGGCTACAAATCTAGGTGCCTACTAAAACATGTGCATTTATTGCAAGAAGCTTGACCAAAAAAAAAAGAAAAAAAGAAAAAGAAAATTAAAGAAAGTAATAATATTTGCTTACAGCAGCTTGAGGAGCAAATCTGAAAGCGTTAGGTGGAGCTCACCTTGCTCTTCCCATGCCTAGCAGCTCCAGGTCCCGCTGCTACGGGACAGCTCGCTGCCTTCACACTGGCAATGCCCACATTGGTATGGCATGTGCAAGTCAGAGGCTTGTGCCTTAGCTGTGATCCAAGAGTTTCAACACACGCTACATCTGGGTTTCCTTTCCTGTGGGCAGTGTCTCACCACTGAGCCCTATCATCCTCTTTTGTGGATGAGGACCTTGCTCTGCTCTCTGCTTACACGTCCTTTGGTTTGGCCTCCAGCTGAGTGGTGTTTGGTTCCAGGTGTTGTGCAGGGAGAGATGTGTTGAGGTATAAATAGGGTTGAAGGCTTCCCCCTTTCTGGGCATTACCATTTGCCTTGTCCCCACAGATGCTGTGCAATTTAGCTGCACGCCTCTGGAGGCAGGGGCCATGACAGCCTGGCCATGGGCATGTGTACACCTCTGCAGGGTGCAATGATGGCATTCACTTCTGTGGGGCAGCAGGAATAAAAGAGGAGAGAAAGAATTGCAGTCTGTGCTTACCTCTGGGCAGATGAGATCCAAAGCTGATAGTGTTATCTTTCTGGACACCACATTATAGGTCCTGTGTTTCCAGGCTGACAATGGTTCCCTAAACAAACATATTTGATGGACATGCATAGTCTGTTAGCTGAAATCACTGATGCCCATCTGTTAGGATGGCAAAGTGCCTACTCCCAAGTTGGTGAGATGTTGGCCATAGGGCATAAACACCAAGTAACCATGGGTTTAACATGAGCAGCCGGTGTAATCATCTGAATACTCTGTCTCTCAGGACTCTGCGTCTCCAGGCAATGCTGCCACAGCCTTGCTGTCTTCTTTGGGCTTTTCCCTGCAGGCCAGTAGTTTAAGATATTAGCCCCAAGGCAGCTCCCCAGATGCAGGCAAGAAAGTCTGGACTTTTGTTCACTGTTATGCCATGGAGGCACATAGAGGGTGCTTTCCCTGAGAAAACCTCCCATGGGCTTTGTGTGTGTGGTTCAGGAGCTGGGAGGAAACTTTATTTTCACTGGCAGAAGACCTTAAGGAGCTTTCTGTGTAAAGTACAGCTTGTAATACCTGCACGTAGCGGGCAAAGGCAGACTGCAGCTGGGCGCACATGTAGACCAATAATCAGGGTGTTACACGTCCTCCTTCAAATCAGCAAAGTTAGTCTTCTCCAGCAACAGCCCAAGCTGCAGACTCTAATGTCTATGGTACTATCACCAGTTTCATTAATGTGGTGCAGCCTGTCCTGCTAAAATGCAAATGAAGCAGAGCTTCCTCCAGGGAAGAGCAGTTGCTTCAGAGAACCTGGGAGAACATTTTTTTTCCTGCTTGGAACATTACTAGAAAAGCAGTCCATCTTCTTTTTATTATTTTTATTTTTTAGGGCTGGCAAGCATGGAGCAGAAAGGAATTCATGGTGGCAGTACCAGCAATGCCAGCACTTAGTGCACTGAGGGGACTTTTGGTATTTCTAATAAAACATGATCATCATGAGCCTACTGCAGCCAAAATATGTAATTGCAATGATGCTATCATTACTGCTCTGCAGCTGGAAATTGGATTAAGTCCAGTGAAGTCAACAGAGCAATTTTATGTAATGGTGATGACATGTGAGCACCTTTCAGAAAAGCATTCGGGGATGTATTTACCTGATATTTGTCAGTTGCCAGCAGAAGATGATATCCTGTGATCTAAAATAGCTTCTTTAATTTTTCAAGTGAAGTACTGAAAACCAGTTTAATTTTTTAAGCTTTACACATTGATGCAAGATCTCTTCCTTGACATGTCTGTGTGTATTAAACACTCTACTCCCCGTAAAACTGCACCAGTGAACCGGTGCATCACAGAAATGAGAACGCCATCAGGAAGCACATAAATGAAATTAAATTATGTAGGTGTGAAGAATTAAGCTAATTTATCCCATCTATGGATCTGACTTGCTAACTGGAGCTGTAACTCCCTCGTCTTGAGCAAACTGAGTTTTCCTGTGCTTGGCTTCACAAAGGTCTCCCCATTCTGATTGATCTCTGCTCACCTGCCCCCCTCACTGCCTCATGCAGCTTATATTTGAGATGAAACAAAAGGCATTGGTTGCACTTTCATTGGTTTTATAATGCCCAATGCAAGTTAAATGTGATAGGCTTTACAAGCAATAGCAAAAAATAAAGTGGTCAGCTGTTAGGAAGGGGACACCTCTGTATTGTCCTTGTATTAGTCAAGAGGGCTTTGTACTAAAGATGCTCAACTTTAAATCCAGATAATGGTATGCCTTTTTAGAGGGTGTTGGATTTTGTTTTGCTTTGTTTTGTTTTGTCCTTGGGGAAGAGTGAATATCAGTGGCCTGATGTCTTCTCTGGAGATGCTGAACTGCTTACAGAGCTTGTTACTAGTCTCTCATAGCAAAACATGGAATTTTTAAAACAAGACACTTCTAGCAGCTCTTAGTATTTAATACATTGTGGAATCGCCTTTTTTCTGTTGTCAGGAGCCTATGTTAATGTGTATGTTCGGACTCTTGCACCATATTGCCAGTGCATGAAACATAAATCTGGTACATTTTTTTTAAGGAAACAGTTTGGGTTTTTTGCAAGTAATACTAGGATGAGGCTAAGAACTGATCAAGATGCATTAGTTTCTGTGCAAGCTTTAATGTGCCTTTTCCAACATGTGACCCAATGGGAGTAAAGACTCCTAATTTATTGGAGGGGTGCTCTTTCAGTTTGTGTTTTATTGGTAATTTACAATGCCGAATGCCCTCATATTCACCTTTCCCTCTTCTCAAGTAGGTGAACACAATGGAATTGTCTTGGTTGCAGAAAAAGGGATGCTTTCTCTAAGCATGCCCCATTAATTGGGAACCAACAGACAACTGACAGGAGTGCGGTGGGTGTGATTATCAGTGCCGGATGAGAGCCATTAACAAAATGGAGAGTGTCATCTTCAGAGCACAAATATTTTCCCTCACCATAATACCCTCTCAAGGGGACCTGAAGTGGACCCGCATTGTCCCGTGTGCTCCCAACCTCACCGCCAATCATTTGTTCTTGCAACTGCCAGGGTTTTCGGCGCCCACGAGGGAGCGAGCGCGGGGCTGCCCGAGAGATGACGGCACTTAGGGTCTATTGTACTTTCTCCCTTGGACAAAACATCCCCAGGCC
This sequence comes from Strigops habroptila, assembly GCF_004027225.2. NCBI lineage: Eukaryota > Metazoa > Chordata > Aves > Psittaciformes > Psittacidae > Strigops > Strigops habroptila. The sequence continues at coordinate 28,622,588 of NC_044278.2, read as the reverse complement.
CTTCTCCACCAGCCCCTGGATCTGCATCAGTAACCAAAAGCTGGAGAAATAATATCCCAGGCTTCGCCCCGGCATCTCCCAGAAGTATTTCCAGGATTGGAGAGATTTTTCCCAGACAAACTGGTTTGGGTTTAATTCCTTCCCTGCCCGCTGTCCCCTTTTTTTTAGCTCCCCTCCCAGCGGAACAGAAGATGGGTTTGTCGCCTTGAATCGGGAGGATTGTTTCACATCATCGGGCCATTCATCCTCTCCCCTCCCCTGTTGTAAAACACCAGCACCGGCCCAGGGAACAGTGGGGGCATTGTGCGGCGGCACGATACCACCCAGATTTTACCTCGGCCCTCTCCGATCCCTGGTTTTATTCCCCCTCAAAAGAAAGCATTTGCTCGGGGGAGGGGAGGGGGTGTTCCTATTGCTTCCACTAACACGGAGGTTAAAGGAAAGATTGATGGGAGAAAGTTCACCTAGAAAACCAGGATAAATTTCTGGCTAGCCAAGGCCAGTTGTTTCATTGTCCAGGGGCCATGTTTTTTGTTAATTATCTCTCACTCTTGCCTTTTATCGAGGAAACAGGCAGCAAAGCACGGAGAAAGGAACAGGATATAGAGGTCAGCGGGTCCCGCTTGGCCACCTAGGTATTCCATTTTAAATGCAGAGGGCAAGCAAGGCGCGGGGCGAACTTTTTGGGTGGGGAGAAATAGGGACCATCAAAATAATAATTGGGGATAGCCCTGGTATTCACACCCAAAACTCCCACTACTGTCCCCAAGCTAAAAAAATTAAAGAAAAACCAAAAAAGAAAGAAAGAAAAAAAGGAAAAAAGAAAAAGAAACACTGGAAAGGGACTTTCTTTCTTTCTTTCTTTGGGGAGGAAAGTTGCTTCAAACAAGACCCTTGTTGTCAAGGAAATAAACCTTAGCGAGGGTAGGCATTAAACACACAGCTGCTGGACTTGGCCGGCCCTTAGACACTGGTGGTAATGACAATGATTCTTGGTGGCAGCAAACCAGATCTAAACATAAATAGGGCTGCATGAAAGGAGAGGAAATGGAACAAAACAGTTCCTTGGGTACCACTGGCAGAGGAATAACATCAATTTCGAGTAAAAAGCAAAAGAATTCTCCTGTTTCCACACATTAGTAAAGGCATGCAAATTCATAACTCACCAACAATGTACCTTTGAAATGCAGCTGCACCCCACAAACAGGGCCTTTCTCCCTGCAGAGAAGCAGCCCTGTTTTAAGCAGAAAGAAAACAACTATTGAAAAAGCCACAAGGGTCCCTAACAGTGGGGAGGGGTGTTGGGGAGAGGTGGAGGAAATGTGTTGGGTTTGACAGATGCAGCAGATCAGTGTCTTTCATATAATGGAGCCTTCATATCTGGTCATTCCCAAAAGAAACAGCAGTTCCCAGGACCCACCGGTAGGTTCGCCTTGGGCAGCTATTGGCAATGCCAGCCATGGACTGGTTCAGGGGCTGCAGGTAGTGGGGTCATAGGAGCAGAAGCAGCTCCTGGGACAGGCAGCACAAAGCCTACAGCATCCCCATCTGCTCTCTCATCCTCCCTGGGAGGGTGCTCCAACATTTCAGCAGGGTTGCATCCCTAGACTGCCCTGGCTGAATGGTCCCAGGCAGCGTCCTTCCCACCTGCCACTGCTGGAGGCAGGGATCATACCAACTCCCATGCTTGCTCCCTCCAGCCACTCGCTGTGGATCTCTGACCTAGCACATGGCTATCCATTGCTGGATGGACTGACAGCTATAATTTCTTATGGAAAAACATGTAAACAAACCACGCTGCAACCAAAATGTATGCTTAATACAAAATGAGAGAATATCGAGCCTAACTTACCAAGCTTTTTGCTCTAGCCTTTCACTATTTTATTCTAGATGTAGTGGGACTCCTTGCAGAGCTGTCAGCCAACTTCTCAAAGAGCAGTAGTGACCACTTGCAATGTAGGCACCTCCAAAACACTTACCAAAGATTGCTGGGATCAGCCAGATCTCCCACATTCACACTAAGGCAAAGACCTTGCTGGAGTGCAGGGGTATTTGAGCACCCGTGGAAGTCTGGCTGGGGCTCCTTGCTTGGCATACGGGCATGGATCCTTCTCTCATCTTGTTTTACAGATATAGGAGATCACTCCCACTACATAAATTTTATTCCAGCCGTACCAGCTCAGAGAACATATAGAGGATGTCAGTTTTTACTCTTGTCACACAGACTACAGCCTCTTTATAAAAGGCCACATGTGTTTCAAGTTGTTCTCCTGGGGACTTTGGCTGGGGAAGGTCCCAGGATTTGGCTCATTCTCCATGAGGCAGATTTTATTTCTGGCGCTGCCTCACGCGCTTTGCAAAGTTGCATCACCAGAAATGCTCGCTATCAGATTTATCTTCTTCATTTGGTAGAAATCATTTGGAAAGAGGACAAGGCAAAGCCACTGTCATGAAACAGTGTGGCATTTATATCCAGTGGACAATGCTATAATTATTGGTTAGCGATAAAAATAAATGGTTGTCTGTTGGTGAGTCACTGCTTTTAAGCCCCTAAACTGATTGAGAGTTCTTGCCTTGTCTTACTGTCCACCATGGTGGCAGTTGGGTTGCCGAATGGGCCCACGAGCTTGGCCAACATCTGACAGCTCTTCATTAATCAACAGTTTTGTTGCCCTTGCACAAGTTGCCCATGCAGTAAGGAGTGACTGTGGGAGCATTGTCTGGGGCTGGAAAAATGGCCAGGCAGAAGTGAGGCAGTCTGTGCGTGTGGACGTGCGGGACTTCTGCTGTGGGGCTGGATGTGGCTATGGGGACCAGCAAAGACATGCCCTGCCTCAGTGCTGCTGGAGATGACCAGAGCTGGCACCGGTGAGCATCCTTATCATAGGAAAGGTGGCCTTTGGCTCCAGCCTGATCATGGAAAACTCCTGGGAGATGCTCTTGAAGACCTTTGAGGAATGAAACACAGGGCTGGCCCATGTGTTGGGGAGTGTTGGTTGACAAGAAACTGAATATGACCCGGCAGTGTGCCCTTGCAGCCCAGAAAGCCAACCGTATACTGGGCTGCATCAAAAAGAGTGTGACCAACAGGTCGAAGGTGGTGATCCTGCCCCTCTACTCTGCTCTGGTGAGATCCCACCTGCAGTACTGTGTGCAATTCTGGTGTCCTCAACATAAGATGAGCTGTTGGAGCAAGTCCAGAGGAGGCCATAAGGATGATCAGGGGGCTGGAGCACCTCCCATGTGAAGACAGGCTGAGAAAATTGGGGCTGTTCAGCCTGGAGAAGAGAAGCTGCATGGAGACCTCATAGCAGCCTTCCAGTATCTGAAGGGGGCCTGCAGGGGTGCCGGAGAGGGAGTCTTCATCAGGGTCTGTAGCAACAGGACAAGGGGTAATGGGTTCGAACTTAAACAGGGGAAGTTCACGTTAGATATGAGGAAGAAGTTCTTTACTGTGAGGGTGGTGAGGCACCAGAACAGATTGCTCAAAGAAGTGCTGAATGCTCCATCCCTGGCAGTGTTCCAGGCCAGGTTGGACAGAGCCTTGGGTGGCATGGCATAAGGCATCCCTGCCCATGGCAGGGAGTTAGACTAGATGATCTTAAGGTCCTTTCCACCCAAACTATTTTATGATTCTGTGATTCTATGTGCATCTCCCTGCAACAATATAAAACCCCGCTTCTTATGTGACTGAGTAGGAAGCTGAAGCACATAGCCCCACACAAAAAAAAGAGAAAGGGTGCTCATGGTGATACTGGGGATCCCTCCCAGTGCCACATGCCCCTGCTCACGTACCCAGGCTGTGTGGCAGGGCTGGAATCAGGATACACACTCCATGATAGTATTGCTATGTCTACCCCAGGGCTGATGTCCCCATAATCTTCACTTCCTACCAACCCTAATGGCTGGAGAGAGCAGAGGAAAGCTGCCCCCCAGGGACTTGAATAGGAAAGCAATCAGCCTGGTTATGGCCAGGTCTGGCTGCCCAAGGAACTGCATTTCTCCCTGTTAGATCTCTCCAGGCATGAATACTGTTGTGTACCTCACAGGAGGGGGGAAAGCAAGTCCCGTCAAGCTGCAGGGGGTACAAACCGGGACAGCTTGACATTTGTGTAAGACAGGGTCAGGACATCATGTCATCCCTGTGCGCCGTGTGCTGCTCGGCTTCCCTGCCAAATGCTGGATGCAAATGAGACGGCTATGGCGGGCCCTCGGGAGAGCCCACCTGGCTTGGCGTCTGCGCTCTCCAAAGGGAGCCGGAGCTGCGGTGGCAGGGGGAGAACCCCCACCGGGCCGGGCTGTCCCCTCTCTTCCACCAGAGGCATAGGACTCAGCTCCCCAAGGTGGGGACCGAGGTGACGTCTAGAAGAAGATATGAGACCTGTCATGTTGTGAGAGTTTCCTCACAGTGATGAGCCTGAAGAGCTCGATCTTCTCATCTGCCTCCTCCAGGGTGTGAGGATACATGCCGGGAGGGAGCAGGCAGAGTCACCTCCCCAGCTGAGCTGTGTCAGCAGCCACCTACCATGGGGATGTGATCGAGATCTCCCCAGCTGGCTGGTTTGCATAGTGTTGGGTTAGTTGTGAATAAGAATGGCTTAATGACACCGCTGTAGAAATGTGAGCTTTTTGTTCCCCTAATTCAGCTTTAAAAGACCTCTCATGATGAAATGATGTGTAATTTCCTCATTTGGCTGGTGTCATCTTCTGACAGGTGCCTTCTTGCAGGTTTGGCTTCATTTACCCTCTTTAAGAGCTGAATGTATGTTTGTCCGTGTCTTCCAGACATAACATTTGAGTTTCCTTTGCTCTCTTTTCTCACAAAATCCCTCTGCCTTGTTGCAGGCTGTTCTTTGTTTGTCATTGTTTCACTACTTGTAATGGTACCTTAATGTGTTGAGTGGTTTCCAAGCAGACGAGCCTCTCTGGAGTCCCCAAAGATCTCCATACTGAAGGGGTATACCAGAGCTATCTAAGCCTGATCCGTGGCTAAGCCTAGTAATGGAGTGAAATTCAGGGAAAATACCAAGTGTCTGGAAAGACCACTGCTTTTACCTTGCTGAACTTTCCCAGCTCCGTACCCTTCCTCAGTAGCTCTCCTCACTGATGTAGTTGTGCAACCAGCTTCTAAAAATGCTTCTAATTACATCCTATCTCCTCCTCCCTTCTGAAGTAATTTGCAGTGTTTTCTCCCCCATGTGGTTTGTCTGGTTTATCCTTTAAGTGCTCCTCTCCATAGGATGGAGATACAATATAGGATATTTCCCCTTCCTCACCTAGGTATTCCATTTTAAATGTGGAGGGGGGAAATGGAGATCACCAAAATAATAACTGGGGTTAGCCCTGGTATTCACACCCAAAACTCCCACTACTGTCTGCAAGCTAAAAAAAAAAAAAAAAAAGGAAGAAAAAAAGAAAAAGGAAGGAAGGAAGGAAGGAAAGAAAAGAAAAGAAAAGAAAAGAAAAGAAAAGAAAAGAAAAGAAAAGAAAAGAAAAGAAAAGAAAAGAAAAGAAAAGAAAAGAAAAGAAAAGAAAAGAAACAAAGAACCAAACCAAAACCCAAAAAACTGGAAAGGACCTGTCTTTCTCTCTCTCTTTCTCTCTCTCTGTTTCTCTCTTTCTTTTTTTATTTTTTATTTTCTTTTTCTTTCTTTCTTGCTCTCTTTCTCCTTCTCTTTCTCTTTCTCTTTCTCTTTCTCTTTCTCTTTCCCTTTCCCTTTCCCTTTCTCAAACGTAACCAAGCAATCAAATTAACTATACTTCAGTAGTTTGGAAAGTTACTTCTCTTTATTTCATACAAGTCTGTATTGTTTTGCTTGATGTTTTCTCAATGGTTTGGAAAACTAGCTAGGTTTCTCTTTCCTGTCTGATGTCAACACAAAGGATAAAGACATCCAATCCAAGTGACATGAATTTGTTTCTTTTAATGTTTTTATCACTTCATTATGCATCTTTTAAACAAGAGAGAGATCTGAGTGGTCACTACCACAACCTGATTATAATCTCGAAGACTTGTTTTAAACCGAGGAAGTGCTGTGCAAATACTTCACCAGAACTTCCATTCTCTTTCTAAATGCTCCTCTGAGGAAGAGATTCAGCATATTTGCCTAGGTACTTAAATTAGTTTAATATAGCTCTGAGGCTTGAGACGGAAATTTGCAGCTGCACTAGCTTCTACGTCTTTAGCACACTCAAAAAGCCCCGCAGCAGATAGCATTTATCTGGGGTTAAACCATGGCTTTTGTGCACAAAAAGTACAGCAGTGAATAAAAATTACTAAGTGCAGCTGTAAATCTCTAACCGAATTATTCAGAGAGTGAACAAATCTACACCCTGTCATAAAAAGGAAAATCATCTTCCTTTAAGAATAGGGAGATACTGAGAAGTCTTAAATTATATTAGAACAGCTTAGAGCTCTCAATGTGGGGGAGAAACCTTCTATATTATCCACAGTGCTAAGGAGATTATCAATGGATTTCACTCCCCAATCCTTTTTGCAACACCCATCTCATTAGAATAAGTAATAAAGATGACATCACAGAAAGGTCTAATTGATCAAAAAGAGTTTGCCTAAACTGTGTCCAGATTCACTTCTGTATTCAATACCATTTTTTTCCCCCCAGAAATTCAGCTTTGGCTTAGATTGAACAGTTGAAAAGTTTTAGTATCAAATCAAACTAACGTCCTTATTATGCAAAGCTTTCCCCAGTATTCTGCTTTGGTAAATGACCTCCATTAGCATGCAGATTGACTGGGGATTACCAGAAGGTTTCCCAAAATAATAATCAGAAAATGTCTTTATAAGGGCTCCTTTCCTTCTCTGCATGCAGGGTCCCAGCCACCACACTGGCTGCTGGCCCCTCTCTCCTTCTGCTTCTGCGAGACACTCGGTAGAACCACCCAGCTAGGTAGCAGGCCTGATTTGCTGTCCCCAGATGGTCTAAATGCTGTTGTTTTCTGCAGCTACACTTTGAATAGGCAGTGTGATTCCCAGTGGAAACAGGGGGCGAAATGTTTTTATGCAAGACAGTGGGAATTTTACCACAGATGCCCCTACAGCCAGGATTTTGCTCTCTACTTTACTTGGACACTATATAAAAAATCGTGGTAGAGTAGACATGCACAATAAATAGACGGCATTTTATGTACATGCATATTTAATTGCATAATTTTTCTTGTAATCTTTCTCTCTTAAATAAAGAAGAAAGAAATTTTGACAATACCCTGCTTTTACTCCAGTGTGTCTCACTTGAGTAACTTTAGTCCATGAGCATCTCCACTGGGCATACCTAGGATTTCCCACAGCCCCGGCACAAACGACTCCATGAGGTGTCTGCGGAAGTCAGAGGGGGTGTGGAAGTGCACAGACATGATCTTGGTGATTAGAAAGGAGAATACAACTGAGAATTAGTGCCAGTAGAAAAATAACCAGCTGTGGTTAGCGATGCAGAAAGTATGAAACATCGAGCCGGGGGGGAAACTTTGACCTGTTATTTTGGAGCAAACAGCACAGCCTAAAACATGTATGTCACAAGCTGAAGCCTTACCTGGCACCACAGTGCACTGCATGCCACTGTTTCTGCTACCGCCTTGAGGGTGGTTTTCCAAAATTGGCCCCAAGTGCTTAAAACTGCTGCTCTCTGGTGCCCGCAGCACATACGGCCACCTGGCCTCTCGTCCCTGGCTGATGCCATGGGTTCTGTGGTGGCCAGAGGTATTTGGGAGAATGAAATCCCAGCCACCCTCTCAGGGAGTCAGTGATGCCAGTAGCAGAGGGGTCAGGTATCTGCTTTGGAGAAATATCATGGTTAGTCCCTGATCTGAGGAATAACACTGGTTCCCACCTCTGTCTCTGCCCTGTGGTTATGCACAACTTTGATGCTGTGTGTCACAGGACGAGTATTAAAATATCTTGTAAGCCAAGGTGTGGGGTAAAGCAGACTACTCACAGCAGGATTGCAAGTGTCTCTCACCCCAACCTGGGAAAAACAGATGGTAGGATTTGTGCCTCCACCTTCTGAACTCTCTGAGTCCAGCCTCACACACAACCTGTAAGCCAGCAGCAGGCAAGTCCCAAATACTGGTGTCTAAATGCCATGGGGGACTTCTCTGTAAACCTTGGTGGTGGTGTTTCTAATTACGCTTTCACCAGCACTCACATGATTTTATTATTTAAAATTTTTGCATATGCAGGAAGGCATTACAAGGATACACTCACCTGTTGCAATTAATTAGCTGAAGAACAACCAACCAACTGAACCATGCAGAAGAAACATAGTAAATGTGTGGGGTTTTATGCCCTGAAATCTTAGCATTGAAACTTCATTGACATAACAAAATCCCTGCAGGTAGGCTGTAAAATTGAATGTAGTTGCTAGTACGCTGTAGTACAGGTGGCATCTGACTTCCTCTCTCCACTTCCCCGCTTGTAAATAACAGGATGGTAGGTGAGTGATGAGCACCAAGGCCAAAGCCTGTTCAGCTTGGCCCCTGCAGCAGGACAACGCAAGCTGGGGGGAGCTTGCACACCAAAGGTTTCCACATGAGTAAATAACTCACATGACAGAAAAACACTCCCCGTGCAAAAACTCTGTTTTAGGGATTTTGTGCCTGGACATTGATTATTTAATTATACATTGTATAATAGAGTTATTTATGTAATTATCGTTGTAATTATTATAATCATATAATAATTCTATATAATTTTTCTCCTGTAGAGGTCTTCTAAGTATGACTATTTTCCCCTGTTTGGTCATTTAGCTCTCCTGGGACCTTTCTGTCTTCCATATTTTTTCTCTTGATCTTGATTTTGTGTCAATTTTCACAGTGGACATTGAGCGAGCCCAGTTGATTTTACAGTATGTCAGTAAAACAATGTGCAATTACATGAACCCAAAATCTCCGCAGCAAAAGCATTTCTGTTAGAAAGGAGGAACGTGCAGATACCGAGCTACTCAGGGGCTTTCAAAGACGAATGAAGTCGCCACTTTCACAGATCGCTGTTTTTAGCCTGTGTAAATTGTAATACCACCTCTAGCACCATAGTAACTAAGCACTTTCGAGTACAGCTTTCAGG